>NC_064923.1:657625291-658230604 GCF_023897955.1 Schistocerca gregaria
TGTAATTTTCAGAGTATCCATGTAGATGTAGATGTATAAATAGTTTATTAAGAAGCTGAAATGCTACACTACTATATGCACAAAAATCAAATTTTTTTACCGTATATTTATTTAAGAATTTATTGAGAAACTGTACGGAAGTAAATAATCAAGCGAAACGAAAATTAGGCCTTTACTTCTTTCAGGAAGAAAGTAAAGGTTTTAAGAAAAAATAAGTTCATGACACGTCGTGGTGTAGTCTTATATACCGCCACGAGTTTTTCCAATGTGAAAATCGGAGAAGTGGATTACCTCCTTTTCGCCGTCCCGGCCAGGCGCGCAGCGTAAATGCAATAAGGCAAGCGGCGAGCAGCGAGACGCTATGTGCCATCCTCCAGCAGCGCGGCCGCAGTGTAAACATACCCTTTCACTGTATTACAACGTTACAGAATTACTTTTCCTAGTCATCTTCATTAACTTACATTTTTATACATTTAGAGCAAGCTGCCACTCATCACACCAAACAGATAGTCCGTCTATGTTACCCCGTATAATGAATCAAGAGCAACGCTTTTCCGCACACTACTGAGTCATCAGCAAACAGTTGCAGACTTGCTGCTCACCATATCAGTCAGATTGTTTATGTACACTCACGCCCATAAATTAAGGATAATGCTGACACATGGTGAAACAATGCTCTGGTTGGCGGTTTGCGGGTTCAAATCACCTCGGTGTATGACTATGCGGTGCATTTGACCTATAGTCGTCGCACAGTGGCGCTGGCAGCAGTGCACATACGCAGAGGTGTGTTGGTGCATGTCGGAGTACGCTACAGCGAGTAAGTGTGCAGACATTTTCAGACGTGCTAATGGTGGCTATGTATTGAACATAGCTCAAAGAACACATATTGATGTCGTTATGAGAGGTAGAATACTAGGTTGACTGGAGGCTGGTCAAACACTGGAGGTCGTAACACGAGCCCTCCGCGTGCCACAAGATTATGGCAACGATCCCAGCAGACAGGAAACGTGTCCAGGTGCTACAGTACAGGTCGCCCACAGTGTACAACAACACCAGAAGACCGGTCTCTTAACCATCAGTGCCCGCAGTCGGCCACGGAGTACAGCAGGTAATCTTGCTCGGGACCTTACCGCAGCCACTCGAACAGTTGTCTCCAGACACACAATCTACACACGACTGAATAGACATGATTTACTAACCCGGTGACGTGCAAGGTGCATTCCACTGATGCCTGGTCACAGAAGAGCCCGTAAATCCTGGTATCAAGAACACAGTACATGGTTATTGGAACAGTGGTCCCAGGCTATGTTCACGGACAACTCCAGGTATAGTCTGGACAGTGATTCTTGCCTGGTTTTCATCTGGCGTGAACCAGGAACCAGATACCAACCCCTTAATGTCCTTGAAAAGGACCTGTATGAAGGTCGTGGTTTGATGGTCAGGTGTATCGGGAGCTAATTTTGTACCAAAATGTCCACCTTTTCAGGGCTGCAGTGGGTCCCACCTTCCTCCTGATGAATGAAAACGCACGGCCCCACCGAGCTGTCATCGTGGAGGAGTACCTTGAAACAGAAGATATCTGGCGACTGGAACGGCCTGCCTGTTCTCCAGACCTAAACCCCATCGAGCACATCTGAGATGCTCTCGGTCGACGTATCGCTGCACGTCTTCAAACCCCTATGACACTTCAGGAACTCCGACAGACACTGGTGCAAGAATGGGAGGCTGTACCCCAGCAGCTGCTCGACCACCTGATCCAGAGTATGCCAACCCGTTGTGTGGCCTTGTACGTGTGCATGGGGATCATATCCCATACTGATGTCGGGGTACATGCTCAGGAAACATCGGCGTTTTGTATCACATGTGTTTCGGAACGGTTTCTCAACTTATCACCAATACCGTGGACTTACAGATGTGTGTCGTGTGTGTTCCCTATGTGCCTGTGCTATTAGCGCTAGTTTTGTGAAGTGTCATGTTGTGTGGCACCAAATCCGGAATTATCCTTAATTTATTATCATGAGTGTATATAGAGAACAGAGCCGGTCCCATTACACTTCACTGGCACTCCTGACGATATCCTTGTCTCTGGTGATCACTCGCTTTAGAGAACAAAGTATCTCGGAACACAGTCCAATCCTCGGATCTTCATTAACAGCGAGGCACTGTGTTGAAGACATTTCGGAAATCCTGGAATACGGAGACTGCCTGTTGCCCTTCATCTATGGTTCGCAGGATATGATACGAGAAAAGGGCGAACCGTTTTTCTCAAGAGTGATGCTGATTTGTGGATTGAAACTTTTCTGACTAAAGCAAATTTATTATTCAGGATGTCGCAAAAATTTTGCGACAAACTTTGTGGTGTTCTAGGGGATGACATGAAGAAGAAATCAAGGACAGGAACCCATGTTCGGAAACGTCATCCAGCAATGCTACAGAGGCCCAAATTTTTGGCGCCGTCACTGCCGCTAAGGCGGCAAATGTGTGCTGACGGACTTTGGTCGGAACGTCTCGTAATGTTGTTTGTTATTCAGTGATCGCTACTGATTGCCACCATCGCCAGTGGACAAGATGGGGCTAGTTGCTGCAAAGACAGGCCTTCTGTCGTATGATTCAAAATGGTTCAAATGGCTCTGAGCACTATGCGACTTAACTTCTGAGGCCATCAGTCGCCTAGAATTTAGAACTACTTAAACCTAACTAACCTAAGGACACCACACACATCCATGCCCTAGGCAGGATTCGAACCTGCGACCGTAGCGGTCGCTCGGCTCCAGACTGTAGTGCCTAGAACCGCACAGCCACTCCGGCCGGCTCTGGCGTATGAATGCGATGCACTGTTGCCTAAGTGAATGATGGTTTCGTACACAGGTTTCCATCTGCAGTTTGTTTTTCTCCTGGAACCCTCTAAACAATGTTTTTCGGTATGCAGGAGACAAATGATCTGCAGATCGAAAGCTGTGTCCGAAACCCTTCATCCATCAAGGGTCACAACAACTGTCTCCATCTTCTGCTCTGGCGGTCGTGACAATTATTCGCGATCACTGAATAACAAACAGACGTTCTGCGTATGGTTCGTCAGCCTACAATGTCACGTTTGCTCCCGTAGGGGTGCCCTAGCTGTAGACATCGGCGCCTATAACTTCGACGCTCTGTAGCCTCGTTGGATAACGTTCGCGGGCATAGGTCCCTTTTCTCGATTTGATCCTCAAGACATCCTCTAAAATCCCTTGAAGTTTGGCTCTACATTTCTGTGACACCCTGTATTTGAGTTATAATATGTTCAAGAATCCAACGAAAAACCGATGTTAAGGACATTGGTCAAACTAGAGAAAACTGCGGCATTTTTTCCTAAATTTCAGGCTTGAGTGTTTTACAGCTGGCGTACAGAATGTTTGTGGGTCCCATTCTTGAGTACTTATCAAAATGGTTCAAATGGCTCTGAGCACTATGAGACTTAACAGCTGTGGTCATCAGTCCCCTAGAACTTAGAACTACTTAAACCTAACTAACCTAAGGACATCACACACACCCATGCCCGAGGCAGGCTTCGAACCTGCGACCGTAGCGGTCGCGCGGTTCCAGACTGAAGCGCCTAGAACTGGTCGGCCACAACGCCCGGCTGAGTACTTATCACATGAGAGCTTGAGGCTCTCACCAGTTCGGATTGAAGAAAGGCATCAAAGCAATTCAGAGGCCTGCTGACGTATGTGTAACTGGTCAGTTCGAAAATTACGAGTGTTGCAACAGTTTAGATGGGATTACGTGGAGGGAGAAAGACGATGTTTTCGCAACACGTTGTTCAGGGAGTCAGGAGAACCAGATTTTGCGACAGACAATAGAACTATTCTGCTATCTCTACCACACTTCTGGTGTAAGGACAGCAAGGAAAATTTCAGGTAGATACGTGCTCCTTCAGGAGGATACAGGCAACTATACTGACAAGGGAAGGGTCAGACGTGTGGGTCACCGATTTTGATCACGTTTTGCAACGATGTTCTATATTGAATATAGACACTCGTCTTTCGGCTTAATCCTAGACAATCCCTAGTTCGAGCTCAAAGTTGACGGTGGAAAATCGTATTTACAATGCTATATTTCGAAAATTGCCTATAAAGAAATACTTTTATCAATTTAATTTGCTGTCCAAAGTTAATAATGTTCGGGTTATTAACGTTTTCGTGTTTTCATGCTGTAGCTTCGGTATCCGTGATTTCATGTGTTCAGCAGAGCGAGGTTGGCGGTAGTGTGGTCCAGGCGTTAGACCACCAAACTGCTGGTCCGCGTTCAGTACTTAGTCGTCGCATGTTTTCATTTGATACATTTTCGGTGTAGCTGATAGTATTCTGATAATCTGAATACTGTTGTTTGCCTTTTCTTGAAGCAACAACTGGGAGGTTGGATTAATAATTACATAAGTATATATTATAGCATACTGACAGTTATTTTCGTCGTGACACATAGTACAGAAATACATCTAAAGTATATTATTTGCGTAATCCTGACTGATCGTCGCCGGCCGCGGTGACCGAGCGGTTCTAGGCGCTTCAGGAACCGCGCAACTGCTACGGTAGCTAGGTTCGAATCCTGCCTCGGGCATGGATGTGTGTGATGTCCTTATGTTAGTTAGGTTTAAGTAGTTCTAAGTACTAGGGGACTGATGACCTCAAATGTTAAGTCCCATAGTGCTCAGAGCCATTTTTTGACAGATCGTCTATTCGTGAACGTTTTCGTAATCGTAGAAACAGGCAAAACATAAAAATTTCTTGCACCACGCACAACACACGAACGATATCTCGCCGCATTGACATGTTTTCCGGCACACTCTTTGTGGAAATCGTATCTGATTCAGGTTGCTAAAAACATATCTGTTACATATCAGCGTGGATGCATATAAAGCGTATAATGGAACAACGCATGAATTCTTTTAGCATCTGGCCTATCTTGTAATTCTTTGCTCTGCTGAGATGTCGCATGATTTTAAAGTCACGCAATGAAATTCTTTACCTGTCGAAAAAGTAAACGTCACACAGTTGACAAAGAGAGGTACATTTCGGTGGTATCATTTTGACGGTGAAGCACTGTTGAGCATCATCATCTACGAGACTCCTATCTCAGGCGGCAAAAATCACAATGAAAATAACTGTTAATAGGTTGTATATACTTATTTATTAATCACAGCTCAATCATATGATTTGCTGACGACATTGCTATCCTGAGTGAAAGTAAAGAAGAATTACATGATCTGCTGAGTGGGATGAATATGTACAGAATATGGACTAATAGTAAATCGAAGAAATACAAAAGTAATGAGAAGCAGCAGAAATGAGAACAGTGAGAAAGTTAACATCAGGATTGATGATCACAGAGTAGATGAAGTAAGGAATTCAACTACCTAGACAGCAAAATAACCAATGATGGACGGAGCAAAGAGGGAATCAAAAGCAAACTGGCACTGGCACTGGCAAAAGGGGAATTCCTGGCCAAGAGAAGTCTACTTGTGTCAAACATAGGCTTTAGTTTGAGGAAGACATTTCTGAGAATGTACGCCTGGAGCACAGCATTGTATGGTAATGAAACATGGACTGTAGGAAAATTGGAACAGAAGAGAATAGAAGCATTTGAGGTTTGGTGCTACAGACAGATGTTGATAAGGTAAGGAATGAGGAGGGGAAAGGGATATGTGGAAAACACTGACAAGAAGAAGGGACAGGATGATAGGACATCTATTAAGAAATCAAGCAATGACTTCCATGGTACTAGAGGGAGCTATAGAGGGCAAAAACTGTAGAGGTAGACAGAGATTGGAATACATCCAGCAAATAATTGAGGACGTAGGTTGAAAGTGCTGTCTGAGAAGAAGACGTCGTCACAGAGGAGGAATTCGTGGTGGGCAACACAAACAAGTCAGAAGACTGGTAAAAAAAAAAAAAAAAAAAAAAAAAAAACACTTCTCCTGATGTGTTACTTGACAAAAGGAAAGCAAGGTATTAACATTATCAGAATATTATCAGATACACCGTAGAAAATACCGAATGAAAAGCATCGAACACTGATTAGCAGTTACAATGAGTCCAAAAAGTTTTCGTCTAGTTGAATTTTGTTTTAAAACTAAGTATATGTCAGGTGAAAGGAAGGGAATATAAAATGAGAACATCCAGTCATATGCAACCAACCTCGGTAAGTCATTTTTATTGATGGACAAAGAAATAAATACATCCATAGTGATAACAAATTTGACAAAATGAAGAATTTATACAAGGGCTACTTCAAAAAGTATTCGTTCACTCTTTTTTTAAATTTACAGTCTGAAAAGATGATTTAGATATAAAAATTACTATTTAGTGGGGTTTCCCTTTGCAGTTATTACTGCATGTAATCGTCTGGGCATCGACTCGGCCAAGTTTGCAGTCAGAGAGGCTGGAGTTTTGTCCCATTCTTCTTGAAGTGCTTCTTTTAGCTCTCTTGTTAGAAATATGTCTTCTCCTGATGCTATCTTTCAGTATTTTCCAAATATGTTCAATAGGATTAATGTCTGCGCTCTGAGGAGGGGTGTTAAGTTGTTTTAGGGTTTTGTACAAGAGCCACAGTCTTGTATTTAGAGCCGTATGCTTTGGGTCGTTATCTTGTTGAAAAATGTAATTTCCTTGCAGATCTAATTTTTTGGCGCTACGATTCAGATTGTCCTTTAAAATGTTGATATACATATCGTGATCCATTGCACCTTCTATTAAAAGTAATTTTCCAACACCTGCAGCACTCATACAGCCCCACACCATCAGGTAGCTACCACTGTGTTTAACCGTTGGTACAAGATTGTATGGCAACATCTTCGCATTCTTCTTACACCACACCATTCGTCTGCCATCCGACCAGAATACGTTATACACTCCAGGAAATGGAAAAAAGAACACATTGACACCGGTGTGTCAGACCCACCATACTTGCTCCGGACACTGCGAGAGGGCTGTACAAGCAATGATCACACGCACGGCACAGCGGACACACCAGGAACCGCGGTGTTGGCCGTCGAATGGCGCTAGCTGCGCAGCATTTGTGCACCGCCGCCGTCAGTGTCAGCAAGTTTGCCGTGGCATACGGAGCTCCATCGCAGTCTTTAACACTGGTAGCATGCCGTGACAGCGTGGACGTGAACCGTATGTGCAGTTGACGGACTTTGAGCGAGGGCGTATAGTGGGCATGCGGGAGGCCGGGTGGACGTACCCCCGAATTGCTCAACACGTGGGGCTTGAGGTCTCCACAGTACATCGATGTTGTCGCCAGTGGTCGGCGGAAGGTGCACGTGCCCGTCGACCTGGGACCGGACCGCAGCGACGCACGGATGCACGCCAAGACCGTAGGATCCTACGCAGTGTCGTAGGGAACCGCAACGCCACTTCCCAGCAAATTAGGGACTCTGTTGCTCCTGGGGTATCGGCGAGGACCATTCGCAACCGTCTCCATGAAGCTGGGCTACGGTCCCGCACACCGTTAGGCCGTCTTCCGCTCACGCCCCAACATCGTGCAGCCCGCCTCCAGTGGTGTCGCGACAGGCCTGAATGGAGGGACGAATGGAGACGTGTCGTCTTCAGCGATGAGAGTCGCTTCTGCCTTGGTGCCAATGATGGTCGTATGCGTGTTGGCGCCGTGCAGGTGAGCGCCACAATCAGGACTGCATACGACCGAGGCACACAGGGCCAACACCCGGCATCATGGTGTGGGGAGCGATCTCCTACACTGGCCATACACCTCTGGTGATCGTCGAGGGGACACTGAATAGTGCACGGTACATCCAAACCGTCATCGAACCCATCGTTCTACCATTCCTAGACCGGCAAGGGAACTTGCTGTTCCAACAGGACAATGCACGTCCGCATGTATCCCGTGCCACCCAACGTGCTCTAGAAGGTGTAAGTCAACTACCCTGGCCAGCAAGATCTCCGGATCTGTCCCCCATTGAGCATGTTTGCTACTGGATGAAGCGTCGTCTCACGCGGTCTGCACGTCCAGCACGAACGCTGGTCCAACTGAGGCGCCAGGTGGAAATGGCATGGCAAGCCGTTCCACAGGACTACATCCAGCATCTCTACGATTGTCTCCATGGGAGAATAGCAGCCTGCATTGCTGCGAAAGGTGGATATACACTGTACTAGTGCCGACATTGTGCATGCTCTGTTGCATGTGTCTATGTGCCTGTGGTTCTGTCAGTGTGATCATGTGATGTATCTGACCCCAGGAATGTGTCATCAAAGTTTCGCCTTCCTGGGACAATGAATTCACGGTGTTCTTATTTCAATTTCCAGGAGTGTATTTACTCTCATCAGAAAATATTACTCTATTCCAGAAGTCTCCCTTTTTGAATCTATGTTCCATCGCTAAATGAAGACATTTCTTTCGATTCTGTTCACTCACCCAAAGTTTCTTGCCCGCTACCTGGCCGTGATACCCATATGTTTTGAAGCTATTTCTGATTGTGTTGGCACATACTTTTTTCCCATAGACTGTAACTCCCCAGCCAACTTAGAGCGTAGATTTTAGGTTTCATTTCCCTCGTGATAAATCTGACGTCTGCATCAGTCAAAGTGTGAGGGCGTCCGATACGTAGTTGGTTTCTTAATGATTTTGCTGCGCAAAATCGGTCTATTACCGACTGAATCGTCGATCTACGTCTACCGACTACTTTAGCAATCTCGTAAGAAGATTTGCACTCATTGTGTACGCGCAGAATAAGTTTCTTTTCGATCAGCTTCGTCTCACTACCCATACGCCCCACGGCGCTAACTGCACTGCATCGGCGCCGTTCAGAACCACAGCAGGCGATAGAGTGGGGCCGTGCATGGGTGACGCTAGTGCAGGGCCGGCCAAACGCTGCACAGTGTGCAGACGTGCGGAAGTGCTGCACACGTGTGCGACAGCGAGCGACAGCGACATCTGTTATTAGACCTGTGTGCTAAATGAACGGCGGCGGCTCCACGTCCATGTTTATGTGGTACAAGCAAGAGCGCAACATACCGAGTCTCGTTTACCCCTGGTAACCGTAACCTTAACAGAGAAGTACTGAGAAATGGCAGGTACTGTGAAAAAGCAGGCAGATCTATGTCCTCAGTCGTTTAAAAATTACTGGGAACTGCAATTCTTTTTTGTAGCCGTTGGTGAAAACTCACAGTGTTTGCTATGCCGCCAAATAATAGGCGGCCAGCGTAAGTTTTCAATTCAAAGACACTACAGTACATATTTCAAAGATGAGTGTAGTGTACTCAACAGTGAAGAACGGCAAGCAAAATTAAATGTCCTTAAGAAAATGGATGAGACATATCAACTCGATTATCATTTCTCATGACCAGTGATAAACGTGTTTGGATTTATTCCTTTTAATAATTAAAAATTATTGTTTACTAGCTGTGCATTATTGCCTCATTCTGCTCCATGTTATATTATTATCAGGAAAGTTGGTCATTAAATCGATTGTTCCAATGTTACTTACATTTAGGTTTTTTTAATGTGTGAAGAGGTACGCTCAGCTGAAGTCGATAAAACGTAACATTCATCTAATTGTCGGTTATTATACATATTTCAGACGGAACTGATGAAAGATGTAGCAATAATGGTATTGAAATAGCAGGTGATCATCGAGAGGTCTGCGGTTATCATTTTGTTCAGAGGTCAATGAGACAGAAATTATGTGGGAGTAACTGAGGGCACCGAGAATTAGTTATAGGAAACCTTGCATTAGTTTAATGTTATTTGAAATCATGAATAAGGTTCGCTGGAAGTGGCTAAGTGCTCTCTATCTTAAATACTAGATCAAAAACATTACGCATATTTACGTGCCGTCAGTCAAGCTGCCTTAACAAAAACCCACGATTGTTAACTACATTACCTGTCTTACTGGGTTAAACTGTTAACATAAAAGTACACGTCTCAGTGAGTTGACTGTTACTTAAACTTTAAATGTTTAATACGCGAAATACCTTCCCATAGTTGGCTTGAAAGCTGTGGAAAGAGCACCAGAATGCGCCGGTACAGAGTATCCCAGCAAGTGGATAAAGCGACATCTATGCGTAGAAACATGCACTACATGAACGCTGACGGCTGCGGCGTGCACGCTGTGACCCGGAAGTTGCACATGTGCAGGAGCACCGCACGCGTGCAGAATTTCTGGCCGGCCCTGCACTAGTGAGTGCCGTGGGTCAGCGTTATAGTTTAATCACTGAGCGCAGAATTTCAGCATGTTCATATGGTGCACGAATACTTTATGAACTAGCTCTTGTATTAAATTCTATATTTTGTTAGCTACGCTGTCGCTTTGGATGTATTTCTTTCCTTGCTTTTCAGCAAAAATGACTTACCGAGGTACCTGTTAGATGATTGGCTCTTTAGATTTTGTATACATTTCTTTTCATATTACAAACACTTTGTTTTCTAAAAGATATGCAGCTAGACGAACACTTTTTGGACTGACTATAGGTAGTCTTACGCACTGACCGCTAGACCTCAGACCTCGCTCTTCTGGACATACAGAACAACGGGCAGCCACGCTACAGCATGAAGACACAATAATCTTAATAATACGACCATTATTAACGTTGGACCTTGTATTACACTAGTAAAAAAGTTTTTTAGACAATCTTTCGATATGCAGCATTGAAAATACGAAAATTCGTCTACCAAATGCCAAAACACGTGTCTCTTTATTTTCAGCATGGAACTCGGTGACCCACATTTCAGACCCTCCCTTTGTGAGTAGCAAAAGTGATGGGAACACACTGGCTGTGATACTGGTCGCGAGCTGCTGGAACCCACGCGATGCATTTGTCTCCGCACAGTCCTTGAAGGAATGGGTTCCTCGTATTCAAATAGTCGGTGATCTGACTCACAGGAGTCCGCTGATCGCCACATATGGCTCTGCGGAGGCGTCGTGACGTCCGTTTGCCGAACGCCTGTCGTCGTCTTGTATGGCATTTTATGCGTGTGGAAAGAATTGTCGCTGCGACACTGAAGACTCACGCCAGGCACTGTCGGCCTCAGAAACCCAAATTCTCACGCAATCTCCGGTATGGCATGTCCCAAATGTCTTGCACTTATTATCATCTCACGTTAAAAGTCTGTTAACTCTCCACTTCCTCCCATACTCATTGCACACCTGTCTGTACCAGACTGCTCAGATATCGCGTCCGCACTGACACCAAAAGCAACACCCAGCCGCAACATTTTGATGTCATACATGGCACGTTTTTAAAATGGGACAACACTTCCCGTTTGTTTTGGCCAATTACTTTATTTTTCCACGCTCCACTTGCGAGCGAAACAGGATGGAAATGACTAGCGGTAGAGAAAGTATCTCCCGACACACACTGAGCAGTGGCTTACGCAGTTTGTACGTACGAGGCCTGCCCAGAAAGTAACGCCCGTGTTTTTTTCAACAACTCTTTATCGAACATGATGACAATTACACATGAAATAATGGTGTTTTATCTACACACCCTACTTTTCCACCTTATCTCCGTCCCTTTTCTATGGCCTTCCTCCAGTGCGAAACAAGGGCGTGTATGCCCTGTCAGTATCAATCCTTGTCCCGGTGGCGGAGCCAGTGCTTCACTGTGTGAATCACCTCCTCCTCGTCCTCAAAATGTCTTCCACGAATGGCATCCTCTAATGGCCCAAACGTAGTCCGATGGGGCTAGGTCAAGTGTGACAGCCGTGGATGGTCTCCCCGACCGCTGCAAATCGTGGATCTCCGCCGAACCGCCTTCTGATGATCTCGTCCTCCGTGCCCAACGATTAACTGTTCTTCTGTCGACAGCAGATGCTCCATACACTTTGCAAAAGCGTTCGTGAATGTTCCCCACAGTTTCTTTCTCTGCAATGAGAAATTCAATGACGAGTCGTTGCTCGCGGCGTACATCACCTACAGACGCCATTTTGAAACTGTTCTGCAGCTATGCTGCCAGTCGGAAGTGACGGAAACTTGACGCGCTCACTCAGGAGACTTCAAATAATACATACGTAACGTTTCGCATTTGTAGCATTGTTTTTGGCTGAGATTAAAAATGCGATGCATTACTTTCTGGGCAACCCTCGTAGATTGCTTGTACATAGAAAAACCACTTCCTGTAGGATTACGCGATTATATAACACTCACTGGAAGCAGTTACGTCCACGAAGTATCTAACAGTATGTGTATAGAGCGATTTAAAGTGGAGCGACAACGTCAAACTAATTACTAATACGGGAGATGGTTCAAATGGCTCTAAGCACTGTGACACTTAACATCTGAGGTCATCAGTCCCCTAGACTAAGAACTACTTCAACCTAACTAACCGAAGGACATCACACACATCCATGCCCGAGGCAGTATTCGAACTTGTGACCGTAGCAGTCGCGCAGTTTCGGGCTGTACCACCTAGAACCGCTCGGTCACAGCGGCCGGCTAAGGGAGATGCCAGCTTGAGACTCATTGGGAGAATCCTAAGTAAATGTTGTCCATCAACAAAGAGGGTAGCTTACAAAACCGTCGTTCGACCAATACTTGGAACACGCTCATTAGTACGACATCAGTAGCAGACGAATATATGAGGAAATAGAGAAGATCCAAAGACGACCAGGCTCATTTGGTAAGCAAGGAAATGGCACGGAGATTATCAACCAACTCTAGTGACTTACTTTGCAAGAGGGTCTTTCTGCATCACGGTGTAGTTTGCTGTCAAATTTAAGAGAACGTAAGTTTCTAGAACAGTCGACAAATATATTGCTTCCCCCTACGTATATCTGGAGAAAAGACCATGAATATAAAATTAGAGTGGTTAGAGCCCACACGGGGGCTTACCGTCAATCGTTCTTCCCGCGAACCGTTAACAAGCGGCACAGAACAGAACGGAAGTGAGAGTGGTACACAAAGTGGCTTGCGGAGTATAGATGTGGAAGTAGATGCAGGTGCATAACGTATTTATTGTTGTAAAGTAACGTTACAGGCATGTAAATGAAGTGTGTTATCACTATAAAATCAGTGAGAAAACAGTCTAGAACGCGATGGTACTTTATTAAAATAACAGGTTTCGGCCTTTGAGTAGACCCTTTTCAGACAGCACTGTGACAAAACGTGCTAATTACATGCAGAAGTCAGTGACTTAAAATAATTTATACATATTAAAATAGAAGAGTCTCATCAGTAACGACTCTTCCACTTTTAGTATATATAAATTACACTGAAGCGCCAAAGAAATTGGTATAGGGATGCGTATTCAAATACAGAAAAATGTAAACAGGCAGAATACGGCGCTGAGGTCGGCAACGCCTATATAAGACAACAAGCGCCTGGCGAATTTGTTAGATCGGTTACTACTGCTACAATGGCAGATTTAACGTATGGACGTGGTGTTATAGTCGGCGCACGAGCGATGGAACACAGCATCTCCGAGGTAGCGATGAAGTGGAGATTTTCCCATACGACCATTTCACGAGTGTACTGAGAATATCAGGAATCCGGTAAAACATCAAATCTCCGACACCGCTACGGCCGGAGAAAGATCCTGCAATAACAGGACCAACGACGACTGAGGAGAGGCGTTCAACGTGACAGAAGTGCAACCCTTCCGCAAATTGCTGCACGCTTCAATTTTGGGCCGTCAACAAGAGTCAGCATGCTAACCATTCGACGGAAGCTCACTCGTGTACCCTTGATGACGCACGACACAAAGCTCGGCTGGGGCCGTCAACTCCGACATCGGACTGTTGGTGGCTGGAAGCATGTTGCCTGGTCGGACGAGTCTCTTGTCAAATTGTATCGAGTGGGTGGAAGGATGCGGGTATGGAGACAGCTTCATGAATCGACGGACCCTGCATGTCAGCAACGGACTGTTCAAGCTGGTGGAGACTCTGTAATGCTGTCGGGTATGTGCAGTTGGATTGATATGGGACCCCTGATACGTCTAAATACGACTCTGACTGGTGACACATGCTTAAGCATCCTGTCTCATCACCTGCATCCATTTATGTCCACTGTATATTCCGACGGCCTTGGGCGATTCCGACAGGACAATGCGACAAAAAAAATGGCTCTGAGCACTATGGGACTTAACATCTATGGTCATCAGTCCCCTAGAACTTAGAACTACTTAAACCTAACTAACCTAAGGACAACACACAACACCCAGCCATCACGAGGCAGAGAAAATCCCTGACCCCGTCGGGAATCGAACCCGGGAACCCGGGCGCGGGAAGCGAAAACGCTACCGCACGACCACGAGATGCGGGCGACAATGTGACACGCCACACGTCCAGAACTGCTACAGAGTGACACCAAGAACACACTTCTGAGTTTAAGCACTTCCGCTGGCCACCAAACACCCCAGATATGAACATTATTGAGCATATCTGGGATGCCTTGCAACGTGTTGTTCACAAGAGATCTCCACCCCTCGTACTCTTACGGATTTTTGAGCAGCCTTGCAGGATTCGTGGTGTCAATTCCCTCCATCACTACTTCAGACATTATTCGAGTCCATATCACATCGTGCTGCGGCACTTCTGCGTGCTCGCGGGGACCCTGCACGATATTAGGCAGGTGTACCAGTTTTCTTGGCTCATCAGCTCGTCGGTGTATTTTAAGTCACTGACTTCTTTATGTAATTAGCACGTTTTGTATGTTTCACAGTGCTGTCTGAAGATGGTCCAAGCATAGGCCGAAACCGGTCATTTTAATAAAGTACCATCACGATCTAGATTTTTTTTCAGTGATTTTATATAGATTACAAGATCGCTGCTTCCCTAAAATGTTACAAAAAAATTTGTATTATCATTGGTTATTATTTCAATAAAACTTTCTTAGCTTATTTATTTAAGGATACAACTAAGCTGACTAATCGTAGAAGTCTCTGTGATGACAGAAGAAGCAGCAAGACGGTGGCAAAACGAGAAGATAACGATATGGGTAAGGTTCAGGGACATAAGGACAGAAACCAGAAATAATAGAATACTAGAATAAGTTGGGTGTAGCGTCGAAAAACCTCTTACACAACTTTTCTCGCAGTATGATTAGATTGATTATTAAGTCGGCAAAAAGATATTGAAATACATGACAAAAAGTTGAGTTGATACTCTTACAAAATATTATACTTAAGAGTCTCGATTGCATAAAAACGTTTTTATTCGTAAGTAGTGACCTGTTTCAGCCCGCTGTGAACCATACTGCAGTGTTGACGTGTATAGACGTTGACACAGCTCAGGAATTGTGGATACCACCCATTGATGTTTTTGTACGATAAGATTGCTATATAGACAGTGTAACTAGCGTAAGTGCAGATTTTTCTCTTGGTGACTGAGAACGGTGTACTGAAAAACACTACATCAATGTTTACAACATCAGCAGACTAATTCTTGAACCTATCACAAGTCGCTTTCTTTTAGTTTGGGTAGTGCCTCAAAGTACACGTTACAAGAGGAAGCCGATTATGGGGCAGGAGATCAGGTGTTGAAGTGTGGACGTGTTGACGGAGGATGGTTAGTCCATACAGACAAGTGTAGTCCACTTTGTTGCGCTGTTACTCGTACCATCGTGCAGAAAACATCATATCGTACAGTTTGCATGTGATTGTGGGAAGGTTGTTCAACACAGAGAAAAAAAAAACAACTGACGGACTGAAATGTTTACTTATTAAGGTACCATATACAGGGTGTTACAAAAAGGTACGGCCAAACTTTCGGGAAACACTCCTCACATACAAATAAAGAAAAGATATTATGTGGACATGTGTCCGGAAACGCTTAATTTCCATGTTAGAGCTCATTTTAGATTCGTCAGTATGTACTGTACTTCCTCGATTCACCGACATGATTTCATACAGGATACTCTGCCTGTGCTGCTAGAACATGTGCCTTTACAAGTACGACACAACATGTGATTCATGCGCGATGGAGCTCCTGCACATTTCAGTCAAAGTGTATAAATTCATAAATCTTTAACAGCATGGCCAGGAAGGATTCAGGATTCATATTCATACCAGTGGAAGCTCAAAAACGTAACAAAACACATTTTTTTATATGTGACATTTCATCATTTTTTCACTTACTACTGGCTGTATTTGTTGCTATAGGTACACTTTTCTTCCTAAGTAAGAGAGATTCTTCGATGACTTTTGCACAGCATACAAACCATAGTTGCAGATATATGAAACTCTAGAAGTTATTTAATTCATGAAAAAATGAATGAACTGTTACATTTTAAACTACATATTTAGAAAAAATTCAAGTTATATAGTTAATTATCTCAATTTTTCCACAGTTTATTAATATATTTGGAAAATTCTAGAGTTTCATACACCTGTAACTACTGTTTATATCATAATCAACATCATCATCATCATTTAAGACTGATTATGCCTTTCAGCGTTCAGTTTGGAGCATAGCCCCACTTATAAAATTCCTCCATGATCCCCTATTCAGTGCTAACATTGGTGCCTCTTCTCCTGTTAAACCTATTACTTCAAAATAATTCTTAACCGAATCCAGGTACCTTCTGTTGGTCTGCCCCGACTCCTCCTACCCTCTGCTGCTGAACCCATGAGTCTCTTGGGTAACCTTGCTTCTCCCATGCGTGTAACATGACCCCACCATCTAAGCCTGTTCGCCCTGACTGCTACATCTATAGAGTTCCTTCCCAGTTTTTCTTTGATTTCCTCATTGTGGACACCCTCCTGCCATTGTTCCCATCTACTAGTACCTGTAATCATCCTAGCTACTTTCATATCCGTAACCTCAACCTTGTTGATAAGGTATCCTGAACACACCCAGCTTTCGCTCCCAGACAACAAAGTTGGTCGAAAGATTGAACAGTGCACAGATAACTTAGTCTTGGTACTGACTTCCTTCTTGCAGAAGAGAGTAGATCGTAGCTGAGCGCTCACTGTATTAGCTTTGCTACACCTCGCTACCAGTTCTTTCACTATGTTGCCATCTTGTGAGAATGTGCATTCTAAGTACTTGAAACCGTCCAACTGTTCTAACTTTGTTCCTCCTATTTGGCACTCAATCCGTCTATATATTTCTTTCCCACTGACATTACTTTCGTTTTGGAGATGCTAATCTTCATACCATAGTCCTTACATTTCTGATCTAGCTCTGAAATATTACTCTGCAAACTTTCAATCGAATCTGCCATCACAACTAAGTCATCCGCATATGCAAGACTGCTTATTTTGTGTTCACATATCTTAATCTCACCCAGCCAGTCTATTGTTTTCAGCATATGATCCATAAATAATATGAACAATAGTGGAGACAGGTTGCAGCCTTGTCTTACCCCTGAAACTATTCTGAACCATGAACTCAATTTACCGTCAACTCTAACTGCTGCCTGACTATCCATGTAAAGACCTTTAATTGCTTGCAAAAGTTTGTCTCCTATTCCATAATCTTGTAGAACAGACAATAACTTCCTCCTAGGAACCCGGTCATATGCCTTTTCTAGATCTGTAAAGCATAGATACAATTCCCTATTCCACTCGTAACATTTCTCCATTATTTGCCGTATGCTAAAGATCTGGTCCTGACAACCTCTAAGAAGCCTAAACCCACACTGATTTTCATCCAATTGGTCCTCAACTAATACTCGCACTTTCCTTTCAACAATGCCTGAGAAGATTTCTCCCACAACGCTGATTAAAGAGATACCTCTGTAGTTGTTACAATCTTTTCTGTTTCCATGTTTAAAGATAGGTGTGATTACTGCTTTTGTTCAGTCTGATGGAACCCGTCCCGACTCCCAGGCCATTTCAGTTATCCTGTGTAGCCATTTAAGACCTGACATTCCACTGTATTTGATGAGTTCTGACTTAATTTCATCCACCCCAGATGCTTTATTGCACTGCAATCTATTGACCATTTTCTCCACTTCCTCAAATGTGATCCTATTTCCATCATCAGTCCTATCCCATTCTATCTCGAAATCTGAAACATTACTGATCGTATTTTCACCTACATTGAGCAACTCTTCAAAATATTCCATCCATCTGCCCAAGGCATCCACAGGATACACCAGCAGTTTTCCTGACCTGTCCAAAATACTTGTCATTTCCTTCTTACCTCCCTTTCGAAGACTGCTAATTACACTCCAGAATGGTTTTCCAGCAGCTTGACCCATAGTCTCCAACCTGTTTACAAAGTCTTCCCAAGATTTCTTCTTGGATGCTGCAATTATCTGTTTGGCTTTGTTTCTTTCTTCAACATAACTTTCTCTGTCTATCTGAGTTCTAGTATGTAGCCATTTTTGATACGCCTTCTTTTTCCTTTTACAGGCTGCCTTGACTGTGTCATTCCACCAAGCTGTTTGCTTCATCCTACTTTTACACACTACTGTTCCAAGACATTCTTTAGCCACTTCTAGTACTGTGTCCCTGTACCTTGTCCATTCCTTTTCCAATGACTGTAATTGACTACATTTAACTAACTGGTACCTTTCTGAGATCGCTCTTATGTACTTGTGCCTGATTTCCTTATCCTGAAGTTTCTCCACTATTATCCTCCTACATATGTACCTGACCTCCTGTACTTTCGGCCTCACAATCCCAATTTCACTGCAGATTAAATAATGATCAGTGTCATCAAAGAATCCCCTGAATACACGTGTGTCCCTCACAGCCTTCCTGAATTCCTGATCTGTTATTATATAGTCAATGACAGATCTGGTTCCCCTGCTTTCCCAAGTATACCGGTGAATGTTCTTATGTTTAAAAAAGGAGTTTGTGATTACTAAGCCCATACTGGCATAGAAATCCAAGACTTGTTTCCCGTTCCTGTTGGCCTCCATATCCTCTCCAAATTTTCCCGTAACCTTTTCTTACCCTTGTGTTCGATTTCCAATCCTGGCGTTAAAATCACCCATGAGCAGAACACTGTCCTTGTCCTTTACTCTAAAAACTACATCACTGAGTGCCTCATAAAAACTATCCATCTTATCTTGATCTGTCCCTTCACAATGCGAATATACTGACACAATCCTAATTTTCTTGCTAGACAGTGTCAAATCTATCCACATCAGTCGTTCGTTTACATACCTTATTGCAACTACGCTGGGTTCCATTTCTTTCCTGATGTAAAGCCCTACACCCAATTGTGCTATTCCTGCTTTGACTCCTGACAGGCAGACCTTGTATTCTCCCACTTCCTCTTCTTTCTCACCCCTTACCCGTATGTCACTAACAGCTAAAACGTGCAGCCCCATCTTACTTGCAACCTCTGCCAGCTCTACCTTCTTCCCAGAGTACTCCCCATTGATATTAATAGCTCCCCATCTCATTACCGTTTGTTTGCCAAGTCATATCTTAGGAGTCCGTGGTTTGTCAGTTAGAGGTGGGACTCCGTCACCTCCAAAGGTCCGAGGCATTTTCTCTGATTGTTGCCAGCATCATATTTAAAGTACCGGGGAAGCAGGTTGCTAGCCTTACTTGCCCTGAGTCCCATTGGGTATTATCCCTAACGGTTGAGGGACTAACCGGTGGATTTGGTAGTCTTTGCCATATGAGCACAAAGGTGACCACGACTCAGAATATGTCCGAGATGCCCAGCCTTATTCCAAAGTAACTGGTATCCCGACTGTCGGGACCACTTACTTGGCCACTCATACGTTGCCCGTGGTTCATGAACTAGGACATGACTACAGGAACCCACACCATGAACCACTGTTTATATGCTATGAAAAATTCATCGAAGAATCTCTCTTACTTAGGAAGAAAAGTGTACCTATGGCAACATATGCAGCCAGTTATAAGTGAAAAAATGATGAAATTTCACACATAAAAAAGACATTTGAAGCTGTTTTACACATGGCAGTTCGAAAAAAATGGGTGTTTGCTTGTAAGTAAATAATGAACCCCAAACGAACAGCGAGTGTAAGACCAGACAACGTTCAGACCAAACCTCATCCCATATACCTCAGGTGCGCTATTTTCTGCTTGGAGTACACCTGCCTGTGGACTTCTTCATTTCGCTCTTTTTCTCCTGCGTGCGCAAACCGGCTGATTTACAGAGAGCGAGCCAGCTGGCACGTAGCTACCCGGCGGCTGCCAGCGGTGGGTTGCAGGCGAAGCCGTAAAACCCTGCAGCAAGAAGTGGGCAACGAGCGACACGCAGCTCTCTGAGTGCTCGCCTGTTTCCTTTCTTTAACGTCCAAAATATTGCGGAGTTTGAAAGCACACATCTCGGTTTCTCTGGACGTGATGTTAACGTACTGACCTCCTCTGCCGTTCTCCACTCCGCAGACACGCACCACTGTGGTCCAATTACAAAATCTTGAGGCGACGGGCGTGAATCAAAGCGCTTTTCTGGGATGCAGCTGGCGAACGGAAGAAACATGCTGCAGCACAGATCCTGATCGTCAGATAGAAGAAGGTCCAGGTCACAGAAATCTATAAAAAGGATAGAAAATCAGATGCACATAATTACCGGCCAATTTCACTGACATAAATTTGTTGTAGAATCATGGAACATATTTTGTGTTCAGACATAACGACCTTTCTAGACTCTGAGAAGCTCATCTGCAGAAGCCAGCACGGTTTTAGGAAACAACGGTCATGCGAGACACAGCTGGCCCTCTTTGTGCATGATATACAACAGGCTCTAGATACCGGCTCTCGGGTTGATGCCATATTTCTCGACTTTCGAAAGGCGTTCGACTCAGTTCCACGCGCTTACGGTCTATCCAGTGACATATGCGGTTGGGTAGAAAGTTTTCTAACAGACAGGGATCAGTATGTCGTCCTGAACGGGGTAACTTCAACAGAAACAAGAGTAACTTCAAGTGTGCCCCAGGGCAGCGTAATAGGTCCTCTACTTTTTACGATTTACATAAACGATCTGGTTGATGGTATTGACAGCGGCCTTAGACTGTTTGCCGATGATGCTGTAGTCTACAGGAATCTAGTATCACAAGAAAGTTGTGAACAAATCATTGAGGATTTGCAGAAAATAAATGGTTCAAATGGCTCTGAGCACTATCGGACTTAACATCTATGGTCATCAGTCACCTAGAACTTAGAACTACCTAAATCTAACTAACCTAAGGACATCACACAACACCCAGTCATCACGAGGCAGAGAAAATCACTGTCCCCGCCGGGAATCGAACCCGGGAACCCGGGTGTGGGAAGCGAGAACGCTACCGCACGACCACGAGCTGCGGACCAGAAAATAAATGCGTGGTGTAATGACTAGCAGTTATTTCTCAATATAAGTAAGTGTAACCTACTGCGTATAACAAGGCGAAAATCCCCGTTAATGTATGAGTGCAACATAAATGATCAGTCTTTGGAAGGGGTAACGTCCGTCAAGTATCTGGGTGTGACTATTCGAAATGATCTCAAATGGAATGATCAGATTACACAAGTAACGGGTAAGGCAAACTCTAGATTGCGGTTTATTGGTCGAATCCTGAAGCGATGCAGTCCTTCAACAAAGGAAATAGCTTACAATACGTTAGTTCGTCCAGTCTTAGAGTATTGTTCGTCTGTATGGGACCCTTACCAGTTGGGTCTCATTCAAGAGATTGAGAAGGTCCAAAGAAGAGCGGCAGGATTCGTGACTGGTACATTTAGCCAACGCGAGAGAGTTACAAAACTCAAAGTTTGAAGTGGGACACACTTGCAGGTAGACGACGTGCTAAACAGAAGGGGCTGTTCAATAAATTCCAAAATCCAATCTTCACCGAGGATGTAGAGCATATATTATTAACAGCAACTTTCAAATCGCCTAATGATCATCATTCAAAGATCAGGAATATCAGAGCTCGTACTGAGGCGTTCAGACAGTCGTTTTTCCCTCGTGCGATCTGCCAGTGGAAGAGAGGGGCGGAAATCTGACTTGCGCGAATTGTGCCCTCCGCCACACACCGCTTGGCGGCTAGCGGAGTATATATGTAGATCCTGAGTTAAACGTACAACTAAGGTATGAATTCAGCTGTCGTACCTCCCTATACTCAACTATTACTTTTTCGATGTATTACTTTTCAGTTACAACGGCTGAATAATCACAAATTGTCTGACAGATAATGCATCCATGCGACTTTATTACAGAGACTATTATCGAAAGCTGATATTGACTCCCCTGCATCCTTACACTTCCGGTTATGAGCACCATCAGAATAGCACAAAAACGTTGCCCCAAAAGGTAAAATACGGAAAACGAGAACATCGATTGAATAGAAATGAGCCGAACTATGCTGTCATGTGTTGGGCTCACCTCTGCCTCTGTGACACCATTAGCTCTTGCATTTTTGGCTCATTTTCGAGGTTGTAAGCATTAAGTGGGTTGGATTGGTTTAAGGTTTCTTTGAAGTATTCAACCCATCAAGCAGCTTGTCCGTCGTTGGTGAGCAGAAGTTTCCCATTTTTATTATTTATGGGGGCGTTCGCTCTTTAGCTTATTTACGCCGTTGCTTCAGCACCTTTTCTTCTACGTATTAGTACACAAATTACGTCATGAATCCGTCACTCTTTCTCTGTTCCTCTCTGTAGACCGCTTTTCCCTTCAGCACATGTTCCTAAAAGAATCATTAAATTTAAACCATTGCGTTTTAACGTCATCAGATAGATCTTGAAGTGCCTGTAATCGATTTTTCCGTTGTTCCGTTGAACTCCCTCTTGTGCCCTGGTCGGGTGGGGTGGAAGTTATGTTGTCGGTGGGTCCGCTGACTGTCGGTCGGTTGGGTTATCGTCGGATCGTGAATGGTTGGCCCGACTGCCTGTTTCACCTCAGCGAGGGTTAGTGTTTAAATTACAGGCCGTCTCTCGGACATCAGGGCGCCCTTGTGTGTACTGCCTTATTTTTTTTTAATTTGTTCTCGTTTTGTATGGCTTCTAGCCGGTTTTGTGTTTGAAATTGGAGTTGTTTTCCTCTTAAGGCCTTCAGTCTAGTGTAAAGTACTGTTTCATGTAAGCCCTTTAGCATTTAAATTTATTTTTTTTTTTGATTTTTAAGTCTTCGGCCTTCAGCCGATTTGAATTTAACTTGTTTCCTTCAGCCTAACTAAGGAACTGTTTTAATATAAGGTTTGCCTTTTAAATTTCTGATTACGCTTGCGTTTCAAGTTATTGGCCTTCAGCCGTTTTTAAATTAAAGTGGCTTTCAGCCGGTAATTAAGTTTCAAAGATTAAAACTGTGTGTTAATTTTTTTTGGCTTTTGCAATGTCTGATCAAATAATAAAGTTGTATGTTTGAGTGTAACTGACAGCCCCTTATTTTGACACCTTTCCACAATTTATTCTATCTTTCCTGTCCTGCGGGTTAAGCAGGGCATTTCAACCTTTATTTATCCATTCTGAGTAAAATGGAATTGTTTTCAATGCCAATGGTTGCTCTACAGTTTTTAGGCATGGTAATGTGTTTTTCTTTTCGTCTCTGCATCCATCTGAACCTGCTGACTGTAATCAGGTTTTGGTCTCCCTCCCCGTTATGCCACAGAGCGAGTCTTAATCACCAATTTCATCTTTTAGCCAAATTGTGCCGAAATTTTTTTCTTCCCTCCTGTTAGACTGTCCGAGCAAGATGTCGCAGTGGTTAGCACACTGGACTCGCATTAGGGAGGGCGACAGTCAAAGCCGCGTCCGGCTGTCCTGATGTAGGTTTTCCGAGATTTCCCTAAATCGCTTCAGGCAAATACCGGGATAGTTCCTTTGAAAGGGTAAGGCTGACTTCCTTCCATATCCTTTCCTAATCAGATTTGACCGATGACCTCGCTGTTTTGTTCCTTTCTCCAAATCATACAACCAACCAATTCTATTAGATTTCGTCATTAGCTATTCAATCCACATACCCATTCATCAGCATTCTTCTGTAGCACCAAATTTCAAAAGTCTCTGTTCTCTCCCTATCTGAACTGTTTATCGTCCATACAAGGCTCCATTCCAGGCATATATCTTCAGAAAAATTTTCTGAAACTCTTCCATTTATAGTAGACGTTAGCAAAGAGTACATCTCTTTTTGTTGTTACTAGAAATAATTACTGTTTATACTGACTAGTTTAATGAAAATTTTATATAGCATCACTCTGTATTTATGTAACTATTCCTTAGCCACTAACTCGATTAGGATCACCTTCTTCAAAAATGGTTCAAATGGCTCTGAGCACTATGCGACTTAACTTCTGAGGTCATCAGTCCCCTAGAACTTAGAACTACTGGAACCTAACTAACCTAAGAACATCACACACATCCATGCCCGAGGCAGGATTCGAACCTGCGACCGTAGCGTTCGCTCGGTTCCAGACTGTAGCGTCTAGAACCGCACGGCCCTCCGGCCGGCCTCACCTTCTTCGTACCTGCGATGAAATTTTTTTTAAAAAAATTGTGTGGTATACGCTTTTCGCCCGTTTAATTTCTGAAGCATCATCAGTAGCCTGTAATAAGTATTTTTCCCTATTAATGCATTTGCTAGAATTGTTATAAAATCATTAGCAAATTTCCATTTTTTGGCGTTAGCGTCCGATGATAGAGTACAAGTAAATAGAGTTTTGAGACGTTAATTTCACTTACTACTTCATATAGTTCCTTCCTCACACCTGTGGAGAAGATGGAGTTGCATTCTATTTTCCTGTACAATCTAGAATGTGCTGCCACAAACACTTTTTATTCTTTTAATTCATTTTTCGAAATGAGTACGCAAATGTTTTCGTCTTCCTTCCGTATATTTCATTGCCTTGACCATTGCGCCGTAAATTTCGGTACAGAAAGTTACATTCCAAGCGGAGGAGATGTTCCTTTTGGGAGATGCAGTTTACTAAGGATAAAAGTAGTTTTGTAGCCACTGTTGTCTTAGGAGGACATTCTTTTTTTTTCAACCTTCAGTCGGTCGTGAAATTAAAATCACACTGAAAATCCGATGAAGCTCTGCGAAGACGTGTTGCGTTGAGTCTTTGTTGTGCCAGTCAATCTAGCCACGTCGCTCTTTTCAATTCTGAGTGCACAGTGAGCAAGTACATATGCCTAGAACAATAATATGTAGGCTGTAGTAAGCTCCGAAATGGAGATACCAGTGGAATTCCGATGAAGTTTTGCACAGATTTGTTGGGTATTGTCTCTAGTATGCCCATCGACCGCGTCACGTCGCTCTTTTCGGTTCTGAGCGCATAGGAGCACATACAGTTGCCTAGAAAATAGTGTCTCCCGCCAAGTATGAGGCCCTGGCCAAAGATATCGGCTGATGTCTTGTAGCCCATATAACTTTCATGCCTTTCCTTTTTCATGACAATTCTCGGCCGCACTCCACAGGGGTAATAAAGATGCTTCTGCAACGTTTCTAATGGGAAGTGTTTGATCACTCACAAGGCAGCACGTAATTGGCTCTCCCTGAGTTTCATCTCCGCTCACATGAGGTGCTGGTAATGAAGACATTTTGGCATAGACGACAGGCTGTAAACCAGCGTAGAAAATCGCCGGAAAACACAGGCGGCTGCCTTCTGTGACGAGAGTACTGGAAAGTGCAAGTCGGAGCGGTGACTATGCAGAGAAGTGGCTGGAAGGTGTAGCTAAAAGCTGCAAATAAATTTTTTTTTAGTTTCTCTGTGGTTTCCCCTTCGCTACCGAACTGAGGTTGAAAAAACTATGTTGCTGTTGTTGTTGTTGTGGTCTTTAGTCCTAAGACTGGTTTGATGCAGCTCTCGATGGTGCTCTGTCCTGTGCAAGCCTCTTCATCTCCCAGTACCTACTGCAACCTACATCCTTCTAAATCTGCTTATTGTATTTATCTCTTGATCTCCCTCTATGATTTTTACCCTCCAAGCTGCCCTCCAATACTAAATTGCTGACCCCTTGAGGCCTCAGAATATGTCCTACCAACCGATCCCATCTTCTGGTCAAGTTGTGCCACAAACTTCTCTTCTCCCCAATCCTA
The DNA here is from genome assembly GCF_023897955.1 of Schistocerca gregaria. Lineage (NCBI taxonomy): Eukaryota > Metazoa > Arthropoda > Insecta > Orthoptera > Acrididae > Schistocerca > Schistocerca gregaria. The sequence continues at coordinate 657,651,164 of NC_064923.1, forward strand.
TTCAATACTTCCTCATTAGTTATGTGATTTACCCATCTAATCTTCAGCATTCTTCTGTAGCACCACATTTCGAAAGCTTCTATTCTCTTCTTGTCCAAACTATTTATCGTCCATGTTTCACTACCATACATGGCTACACTCCATACAAATACTTTCAGAAACGACTCCCTGACACTTAAATCTGTACTTGATGTTAACAAATGTCTCTTCTTAAGAAACGTTTTCCTTGCCATTGCCAGTCTACATTTTATATCCTCTCTACTTCGACCATCATCAGTTATTTTGCTCCCCCAATAGCAAAACTCTTTTACTACTTTAAGTGTCTCGTTTCCTAATCTACTTCCCTCAGCATCACCCGACTTAATACGACTACATCCCATTATCCTCGTTTTGCTTTTCTTGATGTTAATCTTATGTCCTCCTTTCAAGACACTGTCCTTTCCGTTCAACTGCTCTTCCAAGTCCTTTGCTGTCTCTGATAGAATTACAACGTCATCGGCGAACCTCAAAGTTTTTATTTCTTCTCCATGGAAAAAATATAGCCTTTGCATAATCGTTTGCTGAGCAAAGACAGTGTAATACACATTGCCTAGCAGCCATAGTTATCGGATCTTAACACAAAATTCCAGTTCTTTTCTCATTTTTTTTAAGCTGACACTATTTACCCAGATTAACCCTTTGAGAACACCGAGCTACAATCAGTTCTCTTATTAATAGTGATTTGAATTTCATATGCACCATCCAGAATTAATCGATTGGAGATGAATAGAAGCCTCAGCACATTGAATGATTGTCCCTATATCATAGGGTTTGTCTAGTTCCCGCCTTCGGACTATACTTCCAGTGTTTTTCAACCTTTCTACTTGCCTTGAGATCCAAAATCGCAATATAAACAAGTGGCAAATCCGCAATATGACAGAATGAGATTTCCCTTCAGTTATTCCCGAGGTGGCTTGCTTTATTAACAACGGACAACACATTCTGTCATTGCTAAGAAAATTTATCGGATATCTGACAAAGCTAAAACTACCGAGTACAGCCTATTGTCTCTTGATTGCATACCAATAACAAAAGCAAACAAAAAAAAAGTAGAAGGAATGAGGGAGAGTGATATATATGTGATCGCTTGCGTAATTTCGTTGTGTATGTTATGCAGTTGCCAACGGCCTTGCCGCAGTGGTAATACCGGTTCCCGTCAGATCACCGAAGTTAAGTGCTGTCTTTCTGGCCTAGCACTTGGATGGGTGACCATCCGGTCTGCCGAGCGCTGTAGGCAAGCGGGTTGCACTCAGCCCTTGTAAGGCAAACTGAGGAGCTACTTGATCGAGAAGTATCGGCTCCGGTCTCGGAAACTGACATAGGCCGGGTGAGCGCCCTGCTGACCACAAACCCCTCCATATCCGCCTGTGGGCGGAGGATGACACGGCGGCCGGTCGGTTCCGTTGGGCCTTCATGGCCTGTTCGGGAGGAGTTTATGTGATGCAGTTGATGATGAAAGCTATAATGAAATATTGAGTGGAATGAGAGTTTCGCGGCAGGCGTCTGGAAACAGGCTCAGAATTTGTGCTGCAGTTATTCGTATCACAACACGCAGATCACAGTGTGATACGCTAGAAATGGACGGTAAATAGTTAGGACAAGAAAAGAATAGAAGCTTTTGAAATGTGGTGCTACAGAAGAATGCTGAAGGTTAGATGGGTAGATGAGGAGGTACTGAATAGGATTGGGGAGAAGAGAAGCTTGTGGCACAACCTGACTAGAAGAAGGGACGGGTTGATAGGAAATGTTCTGGGGCATCAAGGGATCACCAATTTAGTATTGGAGGGCAGCGTGGAGGGTAAAAATAGAGATGAATGCACTAAGAAGATTCAGAAGGCTGTAGGTTGCAGTAGTTATTGGGAGATGAAGAAGCTTGCACAGGATAGAGTAGCATGGATAGCTGCATCAAACCAGGCTCAGGACTGAAGACCACAACGACAACAACGCTAGAAATGCTGCAGAAGGATGGAGGGGGAGAGTTGTGGTACCCTTTAAAATATTTGAATGTATGTTTTCAATTTCATGAAGCACTTTCGTCTTCCATCTTCAGTACTTAGGAAAAATTCGAAAAAGCAAATAACGAACTTCGCTGAAGATACTAAATCAATAAAGTTGTAAAAATGATGTAAGGAAAGGGTTAAGTTAACTCATGGAATTGCTTTAACAAAAAGAGAGAAACGAAGAGGCTTGAAGGGACCGTTATCACTTTCATCAGCGCAATCTGAGCAGAGGAAACTGTGGGAAGCGTGACGTAACACGGAAAAGAAAAACAAATCTGTCTTGGACGGAAGCGAAACCGGCATTACTGAAAAGCCGCCAGGGTCACACCGAATGAGTACGGAAGTGAGGAAAGCGGAGGAAGTACGGATTACGTTACAGACGATAACTGGCTTGTAACCCCACGTGAATGAACTGGTGGTCTTTATTACAGTAAGACATCTCTCTGGTATGGGAAGAACTTCGTACTTTATACTTATTGTAGGTAATGCAATATATACTGCAAATTTTCTGAATTAGTGCGTATACTTATAACCAGTGTGAATCGCTCAGATTCGGAAGTACAAGGGTTTGTAAGGGAATAAACCCTTAGCGTCAACTTTCGTAAATGAGTCACACCAGCTGTCGTCTCGGAATCGGTAATTATTTTAATATCAAAAGCCGATCTGAAGTATTTGAAATTTTCGTTCTCGCCAGCAGTTTAGCGTGGCAGCATTCGTGCGCTGCTAACGCCCGACATGATGGCAATAGCCAGAGGCGGAACGCATCCGCAGGCCACGAGGGACGTCGCCTATTGTTGTTGCTGTGGAACCTCGTATGTTCCATTAATAAATATTGTCAGTTGTTCATAGCCCGCATCTCGTGGTCGTGTGGTAGCGTTCTCGCTTCCCGCGCCCGGGTTTCCGGGTTCGATTCCCGACGGTCATGGATTTTCTCTGCCTCGTGATGGCTGGGTGTTGTGTGATGTCCTTAGGTTAGTTAGGTTTAAGTAGTTCTAAGTTCTGGGGGACTGATGACCACAGCAGTTAAGTCCCATAGTGCTCAGAGCCATTTGAACCATCAGTTGTTCATAACATCCGATGACGTACACGTCTGTCCGCAGTAACGTATATGCTGTTAGGAAACTATGATAATAAACGAATTTAACGACGTGAGAAGTGGTAATGATCGTAATATGAAAGTGAAATATTTGTTCTTTACATGAATGCTGATGGCAAGTGACAGCTTCTAAAAGCGATGAGATGGACCGAAATTCGTCTTAAGAGAATAAGAACTACCTCCAGGTCAGACATACATAATAGTCTCGATTCGCATTGAAACACAAAGCAGATAACACTGTTGAAGTTCTGAACATGCTCCGTGGTCAGCGACCGTTTAAAAAGTAAAATTAAAGCAATAACAGCCCTCGGTGGCAAAAAAGAAATCTTTTGACCCAGGTTTCGGCGCTACTATGAGCGCCTTCATCAGAAGTAAAACATTCAAACTGGCCTATAACATAAGTACAAAATTATAGGAAACTTTTAAATTTTTTTTAAATGTAAGTACTGACTAACAGTGGAAGACAGAGACAGTACTTACATGTCACGTTAAGCTAAATATCAAGCGATAAAGCTTTAGTGACAAAATTTTTGAAATAGCATACATGGAAGGTAAGGCGCTATGTCGAGCTACAGGCAGCATCGCCGGCCGCGGTGGCCTTGCGGTTCTGGCGCTGCAGTCCGGAACTGCGGGACTGCTGCGGTCGCAGGTTCGAATCCTGCCTCGGGCATGGGTGTGTGTGATGTCCTTAGGTTAGTTAGGTTTCAGTAGTTCTAAGTTCTAGGGGACTTATGACCTAAGATGTTGAGTCCCATAGTGCTCAGAGCCATTTTGAACAGGTAGCATCAGACTGAGGCGCCCGCGTTAGCAATTGCGGCAGATGAACATTTGGTGAGTACCACATAGTAGCTGCAAATACAAACAGGCTACTTGTCATTCAAAATATAGACAGATGAATATTATGATGAACATTATTTAGTACATGAAATAATAGGCAACATTTTATCTGACAGCAGCAGATATTTTGTCTACAGAAGAGCTTAGAAGCACAGTTTAAAGGCTGAAAACGCCATCATTGCGGTACAAAGGAGCTGAATAACTCTGCGAGCAGGAAAACAGTATAACATGAAATGCAGCCAATATAAACCATTTAATAAACGAAAAATTATGAGTCAACTTAAATAGAAAAAATGTTTCTGTAACTGCACGAGGGAACACGAAATCAAATATCAAGTAACGGATTTATACCGTTGAAGCAGCTTTTATTACGTAATTGTAGCTGCTCATTAACAATGAGACCATCATTTCAAGAAAGATGTTTAAAAACTTCTAATCCTTCGAGAACATCTAATCTACGCCCTTTCTTCTCAGTGTGCAAAATGGTGATTTAGTGAACAGCTTTAGGCGCGTCACCTGTAATCCGAAGGTGGTCGGCAAAGGACGAATTTTGGGTTCCAGTGCCATTTTTTCTCACAATATGTTCTTTGTATCTGACTGTGAAGGCACGTCCTCTTTGCCCTATGTGCTAAGAAGAGCAGGTGTTGCAAAAAAATCTTATAGACACCAGAGTTTTCGAAAGCGAAACGGGTCCAAATTAAATTCTGAATATTTTTTTTTTCAAATTATTATTGGTTGAAAAGGCGACGTTACAGTCCTGTTTATTACGAAGAAGCCGTTGAATCTGATAGGTGCAGGGCACCAAGAAAAGAGTAGAAAAAATCATCTTCAGGTTGGATTCAATGATAGAGGTGCCGATTGCAGTAACTCTGTTAACAGTTTTCTTTTTAAGGAAGTCATCTACTATGGCAGGTTCGTATTCGTTATTAACTGCTATCATTTTGATTTAATTAGTTTCTTCCTCGAATTTTTCTTTCGAGGGTGGAACAGAAGTAACTCTGTGAATAGCAGGGTGAAAGGGAGCTTTTTTATGAGGTTGTGAATGCATGGAAGACGAAGGTACGATATGATCGGTATATGTTTCTTTACGAAAAACATGAAATGATATTTTATTTTCTTCTACTGTGCGTGTCAATCAAGAAAGTTCAATTGACGGGTCTCGTTTTCGAGTTCACTGCTGAAGGATATTTTCTCGTGAAGTTCATTAAAGTGATTGAAAATATGGTCAATGCCATCAACAGGTCCTTAGTAGATGCTTAAAATATCATCGACGCATCTGAAATACGAGAAAATGCCTAGCGCTGTAGCTGAGAAACAATTGAAAAACTTTTCTTCTAGAGATCAGCAAGGATACCAGCTAATCCTTACTTTCACTCTGCTATTCACAGAGCTACTTCTATTCCAATCACGAAAGAAAAATTCTAGGAATAAATTAATTTAACCAAAACGATAGCGGTTAATAACGAATACGTTCCTGCCATAGTAGATGGCGTCCTTAAAAAGAAAACTTTTAAAAGAGTTACTACACTCGGCACCTCTATCATTGAATCCAACCTAAAGATGTTTTTTTCTATTCCTTTCTTGGGACCTATCTCCTATCAGACTCAACGCCTTCTCCGTAATACATACGACTTTAATGTCAACGTGTCAACCAATAATAGTTTGAAAACAAAATTATTCATAATTTAAACTCGACCCGTCCCCTTTGGAAAATTCTTGTGTTTAAAAGGTTTTTTGTGACCCCTGCTCTTCTTACTAAATAGGGCAAAAGGAGGAGCCTTTATAATCAGATACAAAGAACACCTTGTCAGAATAAATGGCTGCCGATGTAGGTGGTGGAAGTCGTTCGAAGCTTGATATGCGGTCTATATCTCAAAAAAATGGTTCAAATGGCTCTGAGCACTATGGGACTTAATATATGAGGTCATCAGTCCCCTAGAAGGTAGAATTACTTAAACCTAACTAACCTAAGGACATCACACACATCCATGCCCGAGACAGGATTCGAACCTGCGACCGTAGCAGTACGCGGTTCCAGACTGAAGCGCCTAGAACCGCTCGCCACACCGGCCGGTGTGTATATCTCACTGGACAAGAAAACCAAGAAAATTATTTACAGTGAGTTATCGGAATTCTGAATTTACATTTTTTTTAAATTTCGGTATGATATATTTACTTCAGCTGGCAGGTTTAATGCCTTTCGGCCCTCTTTTACATCTGACCTGTCGTTCTTAATGATTTAACATTACAATAAGCATAGTACATAAGATACTGATGATGTTAACAGATATATCTGCGTCTATACTCTGCAAAACCTGTGAGTGCTTGGCAGAGGGCACTTCCCATTAAACCAAGTATCAGGGTTTCTATCTATTCCATTCATATATTGATATTGATATTCTGAAGTAGCTCTGTGCTCACTACATTAAGTCTAATCATGTCTTCACGACCCCCTATGGTAGAGGTTTGTAAAGGGCCGTATTGAATTCCTAGATTCCTTCCTTAACGCCTGTTCTTGAAATAATCACGGGATAACTCGAGTTTACCCTCAAGCATCTGTCAGTACCGCTTTTTCAGGAATGCCGGGACGCTCTACCACGAGCCAAACAAACCTTTGAATGTATAATGTTTCCTCCTCTTGGACTTCGTCCTGCGAGCATGTTCTGTCAGTTTCGAGAAAATGCAGTTAATTTCTAGATCAGTATAAAATTGCGAACACAATTTTGATCTACTTTTATCGCTCATACGTAGAGGATACAGTATTCTTTTTTATTAATATAAATATATTTTCTCACAAGCTGCAAATTACTCAGTGGAGCTAACTGAAATTTTTCCAGCACCTCGCAAGAGAACCCCGAATGGTTAACAAATCCTTAATGTGGGTAACATTCACAAGACTTCCTGAAAAAGTGACGTCGTTTTGACGTCACGCGCAATATCGACAATCGCAGGAACTGCTATCGACTTCCGCTGGCGTTCGGTACGGGCCTCTCACAAGACTACAGGAACGCATATCGGAGATTTATAAAAAACCAGCCGATCTTGATACGATTTATTTTAATAATTGCTATAATTAAATGTCCCATAATGATTTGTGGACTGTTAATGCTTTCGCGGAAGAGTGCCCTCTCTGGAGCGAGTTGTTATCGTCAATAATTTAGAAAGTAAGCGTGAAACACGCTTCTGTCACAACATACTGTGTGTTGCTTCAATTAAACGGCGCAGAGAAAATTTATCACAAACATGTCAGTTAATAAGGCACCAACATTATAAGCTATCAAGAGACACCAAGGTAACCTAGACATGAGACGAGTATCACATGACGAAGTGCTAGCACAGTGGGTAGTATCGTGGTTTATGGAATCAAGGCTGTGTGTTCGAAACCCCCCACATGCAATTACTGTTTTTCATCTTAGCCTTATTAAGATACTCACGGGTTTTCTTATGAGTGTTGTGCAAGTATGTTCTACAGCATTCGATGTTACTTAACGTTTACTTCTGATTAACAACGAAGGATGAAATAAATATTTGACGATTCCCGAGTTTATGGTTAGGTTAGGCATGAGCCTAACAAGGCAGCTTTAATTGCTGCGGCTGAAACGAGCAGCAATAAAATTCATGTTCTTCCTTTTCACAAATATTTGCCACTGTATTTCGGAACATGTGGCGACTTCTAAGGTGGTGGTTAGGCATGAACCTAAGAGGACAGTTTAAATTGATGCGAGTGGAACGACGACCAATGACGATCACATTCTTCCTTCTCACAAAGTCGATAGCAGTTCCTGCAGTTGCCGATATTGCCAACAGAAAATCTTGTGAAATGTAAATCACTTAATGTTGACATGTAAACTACAATACTGGCCATTAAAATTGCTGCACCACGAAAATGACGTGCTACAGACGCGAAATTTAACTGACAGTAAGAAGATGCAGTGATATGCAAATGATTAGCTTTTCAGAGCATTCACACAAGGTTGGCGCCGGTGACGACACCTACAACGTGCTGACGTGAGGAAAGTTTCCAACCGATTGCTCATACACAAACAGCAGTTGACCGGCGTTGCCTGGTGAAACGTTGTTGTGATGCCTGGTGTAAGGAGGAGAAATGCTTACCATCACGTTTCTGACTTTCATAAAGGTTGGATTGTAGCCTATCGCGATTGCGGTTTATCGTATCGCGACATTGCTGCTCGCGTTGGTCGAGATCCAATGACTGTTACCAGAATATGGAATCGGTGGGTTCAGGAGGGTAATACGGAACGAAGTGCTGGATCCCAACGGCCTCGTATCACTAGCAGTCGAGATGACAGGCATCTTATCCGCATGGCTGCAACGTATCGTGCAGCCACGTCTCGATCCCTGAGTCAACAGATGGGGACGTTTGCAAGAGAACAACTATCTGCACGAACAGTTCGACGACGTTTGCAGCAGCATGGACTATCAGCTCGGAGAACACGGCTGCGGTTACACTTGATGCTGCATCACAGACAGGAGCGCCTGCGATGGTGTACTCTACGACGAACCTGGGTGCACGAATGGCACAACGTCATTTTTTCGGTTGAATCCAGGTTCTGTTTACAGCATCATGATGGTCGCATCCGTGTTTGGCGACATCGCGGTGAACGCACATTGGATACGTGTATTCGTCATCGCCATACCAGCTTATCACCCGGCGTGATGGTATGGGGTGCCATCGGTTACACGTCTCAGTCACCTCTTGTTCGCATTGACGACACTTTGAACAGTGGACGTTACATTTCACATGTGTTACGACCCGTTGCTCTACCCTTAATTCGATTCCTGCGAAAACCTACATTTGAGCAGGATAATGCACGACCGCATGTTGCAGGTCCTGTACAGGCCTTTCTGGATACAGAAAGTGTTCGACTGCTGCCCTGGCTAGGGCATTCTCCAGATCTCTCAACAACTGAAAACATCTGGTCAATGGTGGCCGAGCAACTGGCTCGTCACAATACGCCAGTCACTCCTCTTGATGAACTGTGGTATCGTGCTGAAGCTGCATGGGCAGCTGTACCTGTACACGCCATCCATGCTCTGTTTGACTCAATGCCCAGGCGTATCAGGGCCGTTATTACGGCCTGAGGTGTTTGCTCTGGGTACTGCTTTCTCAGGATCTATGCACTGAAATTGCGTGAAAATGTAATCACATGTCAGTTGTAGTAAAATATGAATACCCGTTTATCATCTGCATTTCTTCTTGGTGTAGGAATTTTAATGGCGAGTAGTGTATATATCTGAGGCAGCACTGAGTTGGTCATATGGATCTCTCTGACCTGCGGAACAGGCGCAACTACGGGCAGTTAATACTGTGCTGCGGACGAACTACATTCGCCCGCGCTGCTCGTTCGCCCCACGTGGGGAAAAAATATCGAATTCTTTCGAAATACGGGCGAAAACTTAAATAACATTACATTAAACGTGATCTTTACCCTGCTTTCGCTAGCAGTGGGAGTATGAATGTGAACATGAACAAATTTGTGTATTATAACAGTTCGCGCTGCCTTCTTTGCATAGGTTCAATGCCCGTGTTAGACTTGCGTTGATGAAAGTGAATAATACGGTCACCTGGAAAATAGAGATGGAGGAACGAGAAATTCGCGTTTATCCCCTATATTCGGCCTCCTTCTGCCAAGTTTTCTTGAATACTCGAAAAAACAACATGAAAGTCATCTTTCGACTGCCACGAAAAACGAAACGTGTACTTTGTTCCGTAAAGGATAAACTGCTAACTGCGAATATCCTTTGTGAATGTGGCCTCCAGTACATCAGGCAAGCACGGCGCTGTATCTCCCAACGCTACCTGGAACACATTAGTTGCGCACGTTTGAGGCTTAAAGACAAGTGAGCACTGGCAGGACACAGCCACAGTGAAAGACATACGATCGAACTTGAGAAAATAAAAATGTTACGCCGAGCTAGTGGCATCTGGGAGGACATTGTTAAAGAGTTATTGAGAGAAGGCTTCATAGCGATCTCATCAACGGTGACGAGGGCTATCAGCTAAGTTTTGCACGGAGCCCTCCACTAGGAGCTATGCGCAGAGATTGCACCTAGCAGTTGTCGCTTCGCGAGTCTGGGAAAGACTGAATGCGCCGAGAGTCGAACGGCAGTCTTGCCCCCCCCCCCCTCCCCTTCCCCACCCTTACCGCCACAAATACAGGGTGACGACTGCTGCGCCAGGGAGGATGGGTGGGGAGAGGTGGCGGCAGCTTTTACGCATGTACAGTACATGAGTTGCCCGCGTAATCTCGACACTTCACCAGATGATGGGAGTGCCACTCACCGACACGCCACTGAATTTCAGTGCAGCCACTCTGATGGAAGCCCGAGAGGAGTTTGTTGTCACACTCATGTTTCTACTAAATTCTACACTCAGCTTTTGATAGGAGTTAACGGTTCTATCTGTGACTGTTTGGCGTCGTAGTAATAGGTACTAGTTTTCTCTTTTCATGTACGACTTCGAAATTTCATCAACATCAGAATGGGTGTTTGTGCACATGTTTTCAAACAGGACTTACGTTACTATAGACAACAACGTCATCTATGAAAAATCTGAGGTTGTTATTCGTACGATCTGCAGGGTCATTAATATACAACATGAACGACAAGGATCCCAAGCGCTTCCCTAGGGCATGCCCGGCGTTACTACCACTTCTATCAATGGCTTCACAACCAAGAACACAAGCTGTGCCCTACCTACCAAAAAATCTTCAGCCAATAACTTATTTTGTTTGATACCCCTTATGCTTGTACTTAATAAGTGCACAACTTTACATTTCTGGTGTGGTACCGAGTCAAATGCTTTTCTTAAGTGAAGAATATGATACGAGAAAAGTGTATATTGGGTCCCACATTATCGATGTTTTCGGAGTCCGTGTTGGTCGACATGGAGCAGATCATTCAGATTCAGGAACCTCGTTATGTTTCAGATATTTTCTAAGATCCTATAAGTGATTGATGTCAGTTTTTTGTATTTATTAATAGCGTTTGGACACCACCAACACAGTCAGCCTCAGAACCATTTTTTAAAGTTTAAATGTGTAACAGCCCGAAATTGTTTAAAATATTTGTAAAACATTACAATAATTTCACCTGAAATTAAGTTTATGATGTTAAAAAAGATACGTTCATTGAAAGGAAATGGAAGGCTGATCACACATCATACTTGTTCTTTTACTGTATTATAATGTAAAATTTCCTGTATTCTTATTTGTTCTTCTGCTATAACAACGTACATGTCTTCTGTCATTAAAAAGAGTTTTATGTTCGTTGGTAATGCACTGCAAGTGGGCATGACGCTGCATTAGTTATTCGCGGTTTCTTGATATTTTCTGTAGCAACCAAAGAAAATGTGGTAATCTTCCTCACTGTCGCATTTGTGAGAAGAAGATGGAATCGTGTTGAGGCAGTAGAGACGTTACAGGAATATCTCGTGGTTAAATCAAACTTGTGCCATTGTCACTAAGTTGTACTTAGTAATTCAGCCAATGTAATCAAGGGTGATTCCTCTGACTGGAGAGAAATCACACATTGGGTTCCCCAGGACTCAGTCTTAGGTCCACCATTGTTCCTCACGTGGGTAAATGATCTTCCGTCTAATGTACAACAGGAAGAACTAGTTCTTTTCACGGATGGCGCTAGTATTGCAGTCCATTCAGGCGCACATACAGCAGCAGAAGTGACAAACAATGCTCTTAACACTGTCACTGACTCATTTTCTGCAAATTGTCTCACTCTCAGTTTCAAGAAAATGGCTCTGAGCACTATGGGACTTAACTTCTGAGGTCATCAGTCCCGCCGGCCAGTGTGGTCGTGCGAGTCTGCAACCGAGCGACCGCTACGGTCGCAGGTTCGAATCCTGCCTCGGGCGTGGATGTGTGTGATGTCCTTAGGTTAGTTAGGTTTAAGTAGTTCTAAGTTCTAGGCGACTGATGACCTCAGAAGTTAAGTCACGTAGTGCTCAGAGCCATTTCATCAGTCCCCTAGAACTTAGAACTACTTAAACCTAACTAACCTAAGGAGATCACTCACATCCATGCCCGAGGCAGGATTCGAACCTGCGATCGTAGCGGTCGGGCTGTTCCATACTGAAGCGCCTAGAACCGCTCGGCCACCCGGCTGGCAGTTTTAAGAAGACACAACATATTCAGTACTGTACAATTAGAGGTACAATGCCATGACAAAAGATATAATGCCCGTGAGGAAATAATAAATAGTATGGAAACTCGAAAAGTTTTAGACGTCCGTGTCGATGAGAATTTAAACTGAAAAAAGTATATTTTGGAACACCTGAAACAATTGATGTTTCTAATATTGCGAAATATATGTACACGTCGACTGATATGTATCGCTGCTGTATACAACATGTCATGAAAACGTAAACATTTGTACAAATGTGGATTTTCACTGTATATCGTGCATTGTACGAACCAACAAGCCACAGTTGAGTGCCACATGTGTGAACATGTTCAATTGCACAAGGTGCTTCTTGTTCGTATACGGTTTTACTTTCGACAAACGTATGTATAATGTGCTGTATATTCTCCACCATACGAGGTGCATTCAGGTTCTAAGGCCTCCGATTTTTTTTTTCTAATTAACTACTCACCCGAAATCGATGAAACTGGCGTTACTTCTCGACGTAATCGCCCTGCAGACGTACACATTTTTCACAACACTGACGCCATGATTCCATGGCAGCGGCGAAGACTTCTTTACGAGTCTGTTTTGACCACTGGAAAATGGCTGAGGCAATAGCAGCACGGCTGGTGAATGTGCGGCCACGGAGAGTATCTTTCATTGTTGGGAAAAGCCAAAAGTCCCTAGGAGCCAGGTCAGGTGAGTAGGGAGCATGAGGAATCACTTCAAAGTTCTTATCACAAAGAAACCGTTGCGTAACGTTAGCTCGATGTGCGGGTGCGTTGTCTTAGTGAAACAGCACACGCGCAGCCCTTCCCGGACGTTTTTGTTGCAGTGCAGGAAGGAATTTGTTCTTCAATAGATTTTCGTAGGATGCACCTGTTACCGTAGTGCCCTTTGGAACGCAATGGGTAAGGATTACGCCCTCGCTGTCCCAGAACATGGACACCATCATTTTTTTCAGCACTGGCGGTTACCCGAAATTTTTTTGGTCGCGGTGAATCTGTGTGCTTCCACTGAGCTCACTGGCGCTTTGTTTCTGGATTGAAAAATGGCATCCACATCTCATCCATTGTCACAACCGATGAAAAGAAAGTCCCATTCATGCTGTGGTTGCGCGTCAACATTGCTTGGCAACATGCCACACGAGCAGCCATGTGGTCGTCCGTCAGCATTCGTGGCACCCAACTGGATGACACTTTTCGCATTTTCAGGTCGTCATGCAGGATTGTGTGCACAGAACCCACAGAAATGCCAACTCTGGAGGCGATTTGTTCAACAGTCATTCGGCGACCCCCAAAACAATTCTCTCCACATTTTCGATCATGTCGTCAGACCGGATTGAGCGAGCCCGAGGTTGTTTCTGTATGTTGTCACACGATGCTCTGCCTTCATTAAACTGTCGCACCCATGAACGCACTTTCGACACATCCATAACTCCATCACCACATGTCTCCTTCAACTGTCGATGAATTTCAATCGGTTTCACGCCAAGCAAATTCAGAAAACGAATGATTGCACGCTGTTCAAGTAAGGAAAACGTCGCCATTGTAAGTATTTAAAACAGTTCTCATTCTCGCCACTGGCGGTAAAATTCCATCTGCCTTACGGTGCTGCCATCTCTGGGTATTGACAATGAACGAGGCCTCATTTTAAAACAATGCGCATGTTTCTATCTCTTTCCAGTCCGGAGAAAAAAAATCGGAGGCCTTAGAACTTGAATGCACCTCGTAATAGCGACGTTGCATTAATGATAAACTCATATTCGAACACGGTTTACGTCCAGAAAAATTTTTGAAGATCGTAAGATGACAGTTTCAGCTGTCGAAACCGGTAGTCAGTAATACACATTAATTAAGGCATTCGTGGCTATAAAAAGTTTTCTCAAGTAAGACAACATAGTTCACACCCTTATGCACTTAGAATCGTCGTAAACCTTGGGATGACACAAATCAGTAAGTTGACATATTTACATCTTTTTATGCACTAATGTCATATAGAACAATTTTCTGGGGTTTAATTCATATTTAAGAAAAAAGTCTTCATTGCTAAAAAACGTGCTTCAAGAATAACATAAGGTGCTCACTCGCGATCATCTTGTAGACATATGTCTAAGGAGTAGGGCATCAGTAGACTTAGTGAGAGCTATGTTTATGCGTAATAATACACGTTCAAATGCTTCTTAGAACGAAGCAGTTAACGACCGGAAAAAAGAGGGAAATATTGCACTAATTACATAAATAGCTACCTTGGGAATATCAGGAAACTATTTTTCAAACCACATATTGCTGCAACGAATAGTGATTAACATATGACATTATAGTAATGTCAGTCGTATCAACATTGCGTTAAGTAGTTTTCAAATTACGTTCCTGTCGAATGAGAGTAACGGCATACAAACAGAACTGCGTGGCAGCAGTGCACAGTAGGGGTAGAATCTGGGGAAGAGATCGACCGATGTAGGAAACAGTCGGCAGTAACAGAGTGAAGTTAATAGTGAAACCCAAAAAAAAGAGGGGATAAGTAAAATTGGGGTTTCTTTGACAGTGTAACGGAAATTCTGGTTCGCTGTTGGACAGAAGAAAAACGGCTGCAATATGACAACAGGGAAGACATACTAATGATTATAGGTCAAGCTTTAATCTCTCCTTGAACGCTGGGTGGTTTCGGATCAGTCGCGTTCCTGGATGGTTTTTCCGGTATTCTATGGCTGAAACGGAGCAGAAGACGGAGAAACATTTAGTGTTATCCATTGATACACCCGAGATGGTGGACGTACCAGATCATCTGTTGCAGTTATGTAACAGGTATTTGATATGCGAGAGGAGGTGACTGACAAACCGATGATGTAAACATAGGATGTGGCAATCACGTCTCCTACATGGTCCCAGAAACCTTGAGTGATCGTAGGAAGGACTGGCGTGATCGAAGTTCTTAATGTCGCACACACTTCTTATGCAGTCATTGTAGGCTAGCTCGAGTCGTCTGGAGTACTCACTATTTGTACTGTGCTGAACTGCATCACAGTAGTAAAGATTAAGGCGCCCTCTGACTGGACGTGAAAGCGTTCGTGGACGAGGAGCTGGTCGGATTTTGTGACGTCATAGCGTGGAATTTCACGTTTCACTACGCTGCGAAGAGTGAAAGAGAGAATCTGCCAATTCAGATGCTTGCTTCGTGGCCAGTAAGATGCAACATCGGTTTTACGTCACAAGCAAAACTGAGGAGACGCCATATTAGATTAAGTCATATGGTGTATGGCAGTATTTGGTGGTTTCTATATTATCCAGTACATGTTATGAATATAAGCTGTTTCATAGTACCAGCACATTGACAATCTCTCAAAAACGCGTCCTTTTTGGTACGATTTGTTACAATAAAACGACGGGAAACTATATATTTGTAGTTAAAGGTTTCTCGTATTCGTTTTTCGTATTGTAGCTTGCATGCTATGAAAGTACACTATCTCAATGTCACAGCGTATTGGTGTTTTATCAAAAGCGGGTCGTTTTCGTGCATTTTGTTATAATGAATTATAAAATAGAAAGATCTGTAACTACAGGCTTTAGAAATAACGTGTAACTCAGACACCACCATCACGTTAAAACCATAGCGTGGTGCTTAGATTTTTTATTTATGAAGAAGGAAACAGCATATTCGCATTTGGCTATTTGAACGTTTCTTTTTTGCCTAATGTTTCCTAATAGAGTATAATACTTCTTTATTAATTTAACAGAAATAAGATCTGAAATACTCGATGATCCTCGCTACACGTAAAAGCACTCTCCACCCAGGAGAGAATTTGTTCGGTTTTGTGAATTCAGTACCGTCGAATTTAAAGAGGAAAATTGTATGGAGGTTATGTTTGACGAATGACATGGGTATGTGACACCTGATGAGCTACCACTATCACAGAGCTCTTTCAAATGAGAAGATGGTGTTACTTCCAGGGCCTCCACAAGAAAACTAATGAAATATGTTAAGATGTACTTTAATGCAGTGAAAATAAATGCAGAAACTTTAAGACAACCTAATAATCAAATAAACGGTCTTGTGAAATTTATTATAAGTGAGCTCACACATTTTAAATGTACAAAATATCTGAGGACTATAAAACAAAAATATGAAAGTTTTATGTGCAGAGCTTGAAAAACAATACATTTTGTGAATATTAAATTGTGTTTCTTTTTATTGTGAAATGTGTATCGCTTCTCAGAAATGGAATTACATTACAGTTTCAGTCCTGGTTAGAAAAATGAAGTAATATGCTGTCAGATTATGTTCAATAGCGTGATCTAAATGAGTGCATTATTCTGTACGCATTGCTATTATTTAACTGTTCACTGTCATCGAATCACTTTTTATGTGGTCAATCCAAAGAACAGCGTACTAGGGTGTGGGTTGATTTTCTTCCGTCCCCATTAGCATTACGATCACAGCTAAATCAGTTATATTTTCTTGTTTTTATCTATTCTTTGCTTATACTGCATTCCAACAGCTGGCGAAATACTTTATTTTAAGCTAGTATTGAGGAATGATTTGTCACTTGTGTCAAGCCACTCACGAATCCAGAACTTACTTCGCGATTTTCTCCGCTCTTGTTCGACGATCAGTAACAGAGTTGACGCAGCTATTTTACGCTCCTCCATTTTTCCTAAGCAAAGTGTGCGATTTGCGCACCAGATGCAGGCGACAACTGCTGCTTCTGAGCACTGCGGTCGTAAATCTCGATGAGGACCATTTTCCATGAGACGTAGCAGGTCGTTCCAGAGCCTGCCGCAAACCACCACAGACATCTCGTTTGGCGTACTTCCCGATGGCAAACACGTCCCATGTGAGGACAGCTGAAACAAAGAGTGAGTTAGTTTTACTTTTATTTTAGGTGGAATTATTTTTCTAAATTTTTGAATTTGATGTAGGAAAGGGATTGATTTTCTGCATGTTTTGACAGTTATAATCATCCAAGACTACGCTGAACTCTTTTACCATATTTTGATAAGACAACCGGAAACCATTGAGGAGTGTGAAACAAAAAATTTCATGAGCATGTTCACTGAACGACTTTCGGTACGGTACTAGTTTACTTGTGGTTTCTACTGGTTTAGTTTATTACCCAACTTTGCGGAACAAGGGTCAACATTCATGCCTGCCAGGGCAGAATCGAGGATGTCACCAGCATAAAGTGATAGGAGGAATGGAACAAAGTGTAAAGTTTAGCGTCACTGTAGGCAACGAATCAACAAGATCCTTAGAGATGAAACACAAACTTGGAAAGAACAACAGTTTTAAAATTATCTTGAACAGTTTATTCAGGGGCCCACTCGAAGTGTAAGCGGTTGCGAAAACATACTTGACCTCGTAGCAACAAGTAATCCTGAACAAATGGAGAGCGTGATGATGGGAGTATTGGGGTAACAGCGGTGTCATCCCACATTGTGGGCTGCATTCATTAAGAGGCAAGCATACACTCAGGGCTAAAACTACTGTCATGCTAATTGATTTATGAGCCCCTGAGGGTGGATTTATGACCCACTGGGAATAATCCATCCTTCTGAGAAACCCCCTCACCGACACAATCACACTTTTTATATTAAATTAACTGGCTAATTAATTAATTGTACATTTAATTACCCCCTCCCCTGCCTTGGAAATCCCCCAGCCTATTCCTCTGCTTCTTCACTTCCCCCCTCTCTGTCCGCAATAAAACTGGCGGGAAAATCGCTCGGTCTGTTCAGAAATTGCATGTCCTAATTATATAATTGCGCTGCTGTAGATTGGGGGTGCAGTCTTGTTGGAAAATTTACATGTGTGCTCACCTTGACATGCAGGGATCGACTGAGCTAGTGCACAATGGCACCACCAGTGGACATGCCACCCATCGCCTCCTCCCTCCCCCCCCCCCTCCCCTCCCACATAAAGTTGGTGGGAACAATCACTTAGCTGGTGGACTGGAAACGTTCCATGACAGGAAGTTCAACTAACTGTAGAGGGTATAACAACGTATTGATTATTTATAGAATTTAATTTGGAGGGGTTGAATGTCTCTTTTATTTGGCGGGAAAAGCTCACCATTCTCTGCAGGTTAGGAAGATGCATGTCTTGTAAAATACAGGGTACGTTCCGAAAGTAATGCAATTGAATTTCCCGCGCCGCTCCTAGTAGTCGGAGTGGGAGCGGGCCACATGGAGTAGGTTGGGGGTACGCTAAGCTTTGCCGCGAAACCGGTTTCAGTGCTCTCCGAGCTGTGGAAGCGGCAGGACGTCTGTTATTGTAAACCTCTGCGCGCCGACCGTGTCACGGAAAAAAATGGAATCGACGATCGAGCAACGTTACGCGATTAAGTTTTTTGCTAAACTGAACAAATCTTTTGAGGAGACTAACAAAATGATTCGTGAGGCTTACGGGGACTGTGCTCTGTCCTACTCACAAGTTTCGAGGTTGTTAAAGGCCTTTAAGGAAGGCCGGGAAGAGGTTCACGACGAACAACGCTCTGGGCGGCTGTCAACCAGCAAAACCGACAACAATGTGGCTCGTGTGCGACAACTGTTGGACTCTGACCGTCGATTGAGTATCAGGATGGTTGCCAATGAACTGAACTTGTCGTCTACTGTTGTTTTTCGCATTGTTACTGAAGATTTAGCGATGAGGAATGCGTGCGCCAAGCTCGTGCCCAAGGTGTTGTCAGACGACGAAAAGACCAACCGAGCGGAAATTTCAAGTGAACTTTTGCAACGTGTTGAAATTGAACCTGATTATTTGGATAACGTCATCACTGGTGATGAAACCTGGGTTTTTGAATACGACCCAGAAACAAAACGCCAAAGCTCTGAGTGGCACACTGATCAGTCCCCCAAGCCCAAAAAGGCAAGAATGAGCAAATCAAAAGTGAAAACAATGCTCATTGTCTTTTTCGACAGCAAAGGAGTGGTCCATAAGGAGTTTGTTCCTCAAGGACAGACAGTTAACGCTGCCTACTACGTGGATGTGCTGGAAAGACTCCGCAAAAGGGTCGTCAGGACGAGAAAGGACATCTCCGCTACCTGGCAACTCCATCACGACAACGCGCCTTGCCACAACGCGCTAGAGTCCGCGAGTTCCTGGCCAAACACCAGGTGCCAACGCTGCCCCAACCCCCCCCCCCCCCCCCTATAGTCCTGACCTCGCCCCAGCTGACTTCTTCTTGTTTCCTAGGATTAAGTCAGCCCTGAAAGGAACCCGTTTTTCGTCCATAGACGAGATCCAATCCGCCGTGACGAAGACCTTGCGAGAGGTCCCAGAAGACGCCTTCCAGGACGCGTACCGGTCATGGCAGAGTCGCTGGAAAAAATGTGTAGAGGCCCAAGGACAGTACTTTGAAGAATTTTAAGTGTTTGTGCAAATCTGTTCAATAAATTACTTTAAAAAAAAATAATTGCATTACTTTCGGAACGCACCCTGTATATTGAAAAGAGGTAATTAAATCGGGAAACAGTCTGTGCTGAGCTGCTGGACTGGAAGGTGCAAGTAGTATTTTGTCCAGCAACTGCACATACTATTTACGTAATTTCACAACTGCAGACCGAGCGAGGTGGCCCAGTGGTTAGCACACTGGACTGGCATTCGGGAGGACGACGGTTCAATCACGCGTCCGGCCATCCTGATTTAGGTTTTGTGTGATTTTCCTAAATCACTTCAGGCAAATGCCGGGATGGTTCTTTTGAAAGGGCACAGCCGACCTCCTTCCCCGTCCTTCCCTAATCCGATGAGACCGATGACCTCGCTGTTTGGTCTCTTCTCCCAAAACAACAACCCAACCGAACCTCTCCAGTGCTCATATTGATCGAATTGCGTAAGTGCAGTCAGTAATAAAATGAACACTCTGAATTTCCTCTTGTTTGATGTTTCCTGTCCACGACCCGTTCCTAATCATTAACATATGGAAACATAGCACCTGCAGATTGGAGATGTTGTCTTGTTGGAAAATTTTCGTGTGTATGCTCACCTTGACATGCAGGGATCGACTGACCTAGCGCACAATGCCACCGTCAGAGGACGTTACAACCCCCCATCCCTCGACCCTTCGTTTTCCACATCACCCAGAAAAAAATTGGCTGGATAAAGACTGAGTCTGTGATGGAGAGGAAGGATCTGATGACATGAAATTCAAAACGAAGTCAATAAGATATTGATGCATATTATTTATTTAATGAGTTTGCGGGAGGCAGGGCTACCAAACTTGAGTAGAGTTGACATCTACTCCCCCCACCCTCGCTTCCCATGCCGTAATAACTGCCCACACCAAGGAATGGAACGAGATGCTGTACAGTAGCCAGTGTTTGGGGTCTTCAGCGCGCTTCTGCCTGTCGTCCAGGCGCAGCCACAGAGGTGAAAAACCGCCCAATGTCCTAATTATAGATGACGATACGAAGTACCACAGACCACTGATCGGATATCAGCTTCATTTGATCTTCTGGCTCCAAACAAAGCATCAAATGGCCACAGTCAGTTGATGGATAATTCCATACTTGCTTCCTGTCTCTGTCTCTCTCAACAGGTTACTTCCTGTTTGTGTGTGACAACCAATGTCTTCGAACATGCAGCCAGAGGCTTTCATCTCTCATAGGAAAACTGTGTTCCTATCGACTAAGGCTGGTGACAAAGGGAGAGCTGACGCAATTTCTGTATCAGAAATAAAGGGTAATAGTCCATTTGCACTACCCTAACAAATTAATAGTTTAACAATTTACAGTAGTCAAATGGATCGTTTAAAATAGTCACCATCACCTTACGATCATACTACTTCATAATAAAAACGCATTTTCAACTTTTGAGAATCACACACAAACATTTTTCAAATCAAGTAATTAAATATCCACCGCAAATAGATCGTATTGCTGAATATATCTGAGGTCTTGTATGCACCAATGATTGACAACCCATGCGCCCTTCTCCGCCACAATGTTCCCACTAAACATACCAAGTGAAAAAATCCTATCAATCATACACACTCATGATTGCAAAGAACACACCAGAGAGCCGTCGCTTTGACACTGGCCAGGACAGTGTGTCGCTGTACGGGTGCAGCCAGGAGAGACCCGCACATGCATTGGCAGCTGCACGCCCATCCCCCAGCATCCACTGCCTGCCATGCTGAATGCTCGGAGGTTGGAGAGACTGTCAGCAATCAGTCAACCGTCCAATTTACGAGGGGGACTAATCTTCCAGTGCAAACATCCGTCATTTCGAATCTTCTCATGCAAAATGAGCGTCTGCTTCTGTCACCACTTACCCTGCGTACTGGTCACTTCGCATATCACTCATCCATAGAGCGCCACCGTTGGGACTTGTCTCCGTGGGCATGGAAAGTGCTGACACGCTAGAGCACTCTCTGTAACTAATCGAACATCACTCTGAGACTTCTATCCACCGAAGCTTCGTGCCCACTCATGCTTTTGGAAGCATCGCACTGTGAGACGAGCTGACGCAGCTTGGGCGTATAGTTCTAATTACAATTCCACCCTGAATGAACTCTCCCCAGTTTAAAAAATCTACTTTACCTAATCCGAGACAGGGATGTTGTTGACCATATACCTCATATTTCTCACATGAAATGTAGATTTCCCCCTTTCAAACGAATTATTTTCGAAGACAGAAAAAAATCGGGGTGTACATGCGTTTTCACACCGATAAAGTATCATTACTTGTTGTGAAAATCCTGTAACAGTATGCCATAGGCTATATTTCCTCATCAGGTAAAAAAGTCTGTTCTAATCAGCTTAATACCTTGTGTGACCGGAGTAGGATATTAAACTCATTGTTGACTCATGACAGAGTGCTAAGATCTACCTCTGTCAAAGGATGCTTCCTCACATTTATAACTCTCTTACTGCAGTCAAATGCTACTGCACATATGAAGTCTCTTAAAATAACAGGACAGAGATGCTGTAAATATCAGGTTTATTTTTTGTATCACTTTATAAATTCGGTGATATAGCTGATTTGATTACAATGGTCATCTCTCCCTGTGTAGGTGGAAGACAGAAATTTCGTTAAAGACATTACCACAACGAAAAAACACCTGATTACTACTCCAACTCCCAATTCATATCCGTGATAATTTAGTCCTAGATTCCACCTTCAGGGTGGCACGTCATTGATATCAAACTTGAAAGGCTAATTACTTCAATCAATCATGGCATGGCGAGTAATTTTTTTGCAAGCAGTCGAATTACATTCGCCAGGTAACTCAAATGGGAATTCCTGGAAGCAAAGCGACGTTCTTCTCGAGGATAACTACCGAGAACTGATCATTGAAGCTGACCACAGAACGGTCCTAACGCCTCCAACATATATTTCGCATAACGGGTGCTGATGACCGCGCAGTTGAGCACCCCACAAACCAAACATCACCATCATCATTTCGCAGAGGGAACACGAAAATATGACATAAGAAATTAGAGACATGTAGGCAGTCTTTTTCCCCCATTCTGTTTGCGAGTGGAATAGGAAAGGAACTGACTAGTAGCCGTACAGGGTACCCTTCGCCACACAATGCACAATGGCTTGCGAAATATGCATATACATATAAATGTGAATTTGTCACTCCAGCCATTTATAGGTACACAAAACTCGCCGAAGAGTGTTGTCTCTTATTTATCGATAAAACAAAAGACAGAACTTGTGCTGATGATTGTCTCTTGGTAAAAATCTTCATATTAGCTCCTCATTTTCTCGTTACAGTTTCGTCGTGAAACAAATGTGAGAGGTTGTAATACGTTTGCCCACTGAGAATAAGCAGTGTAGAGCACACCTCTCAACTCCTGTTTCATCAGAGTATTGCTTACCTGTCGTATTCTCACGAATCTTCCAGTCTTCCATATGTAGCATGTGAATCCACATGATTTACACGAGTAAGAGATGTCCTCCACCAAGTCACAGACCCAAGCTAAATCTCTTGGTTTCCCATCACGTTCCAAATCAATGTTCCATTAGTTAGAAGGATGTCTAGTCACTGACTACGTATAGGGCTATCGCAATGAGAAAAATAGCACATTAATGTACAGGAGAAAATTCACAACCAAGCAGAGTAGATGCAGACAGCGCAAAGAAATTCAGAAGCCTAACACCTATAATTCATTGATATCGAATGACACTCTATAAATATCACCCTCTACATGTCCTGATAGCTTTTGCCTTATTCTTATGATTACTACGTTAGGAATACAACAGAATAATAGTGTTACTGTGTCTCTCTCTTCCATTATATCGAAAACAAACACTATCTGCATGCTGAGGTCGAGCATATTCAATATACACATATTGGTCCACCGGCGGAGGTGGCCAGTGATCAAAGTTGCACAGACCTGTGTAAAGTTTTGGTGCACCATGTTGTAGGAGGCTTATACCCCATGCACTCTTAGTCACAAGAGAGGGTTCCTGTGTTTTTCTTTTATAAGTAGTTAGATATATTGTTTTTCTGCAGTAAAACATCCAAGCAGTGTATGACTACAGCCTTTTTCAACACCATATATTTTGTTTTTCTATCATGACTTTGAGGTCAGTGTCAAGTGTTGAACCAACATTAACACATTTCAGTCTATCAGCTCCCACAGAAAGCTGGGACTTTATGGTGTAAGTTAACCTGTTCCCACAGCGCACTGGATGATTGAAATAAAAGAGAGAGGCAGTGTTTCTCATTGACAAAAATGTGCAAGACATCTCAGTATTTAGAAACTGGAGAAGTCTGCATCATTGTGGATCGTTTCCAAACAAATATCCAAAGATGATGACCCCTACATTTAATCTCATCTTCCACAGTAGAAGATGTCTTCGTGTTCTGTTTTCGAACAGACGCCAAGCATTGATCCCTCATATTGGTGGTGCATCTTGCACCCAGGTATGTGATCCTCCTAAGTGGTAGTCATCCTGCTCCCAAATCCTTGGACGCAGCGTCTTTCATTTTTATGACTTCCATTGCATAACCACATATGGAACAAGGGGGTATTCTGAAGGACTTAAACCAGGCTCATCCAAGAATTGTGCCCCGCAGGCGTAAGGCAGTGTAGATCAGAGCCTCGTACGCGACTGTGTGTCAGCACTCGCCGTAGGAGCGAGAGATGCTGCGGAGCGAGTGAGACCAGTGGCCAGGGTGACAGAATGTCGGTCCTAAGGGCTCGGGTTCGATTTCCGGCTGGGTCGGAGATTTTTCTCCGCTCAGGGACTGGGTGTTGGGTTGTCCTTATCATCATTTCAACCCCATCGACGCGCAAGTCGCCGAAGTAGCGTCAAATTGAAAGACTTGCACCAGGCGAGCTCTGCACTGCACTGTCCCGCGGTCAGATCCAACCGTAAACAAAATAACAGAGGAAGCACAGCTCTGTAAAAGTGGTGGATAAGCGGTAAAACAAGCAAACCATCTACTGTTTAAGTAACAGTTAGTGTTCGTGTGGCAGAATCACTACGCAAAGCTTTGGAAAACGATATCCAAGACAAGAATCAGAGAACAACTTAGTAGTTTTCTGATACACAGCTTGATTCTATTAGTAGTGCACATGCACATTCGTCATACGTACAGTAGGCGTCTTCTGAAAGATATATCAATTTCTTAAATGAATTAGTGTCATAAATAGGGCCTATTCTGTTTTAGAAATAGTTTCACATAAGGTATATAGAGTCTCATTTTTACTGTTAGTAGTTACAAGTACATATTTTTTGTTGTACTTCCTGAAACAGCTTTTTGTTTCCTTTTTCAGAGTTTAGTCACCGGATCCTTAGTTTGCTGTTTTGTACACAATAATTTTAAACGACCAAGCTTGAAAACTTATTAAAAAACTAGAATTAAGGGCATAAAGACTTTTAATCCTTAGAGTCAACATTGTTAAAGAAGACAATTAACACTTAACACATTTTTCTTTTTTAGTTAATGATTTTGTCTCGGTTTGGTACAGTATTCCGGGAGACTGCTAACCTCAAAGGATTAGTCAAATTTTTATCGCTAAGTAGTGAACGGTTGTTAGTTGCAGCAAGCTTTAAAAGGAAGAACAAGTGCTCACAAATATACATGGAACCAAACATTGAGAGATAGCCGCGTGCTTGTGCAAAAGAACATGCTTCTCTTGTGGAAAACAGCTGTAAAAGTCATCCGAATTTTTATATATAAGAAAGCGGTCCTTCAGGCAGATATCACAATGCAGGTAAATCAGCACTAGTTGAAAAACTTGTGAGACATTCTTTACCAGAAGGGAAAATGCGCGAACAAATATATCTAAGGCCGGCAGAAGCTCATTTATCTCCAAAAATCTGTCTTCAAACTCTTCTTGTAATTCGCAAATGATTTGACCATAATCTGGAAAATCCACATCTTCTTTAACGCTTTCTAATGCAGGTAAGTGTCCACAATTCTCCTCGTGGAAATGTTTTTTCCCACAAAATAAGTTTTTTGTTTAATGCTTGAATCGTCTGCACTAAATCAACAAAAGAATTATTTTTGCCTTGGAGTGAAATGTTCAAAGTATTTAAATGACTAGTTAGGTCGCTCAAAAAATCTAAATTCGCCACTCATTTAAGATCATGAAGTAATTCTTCTGGACGTTCTTTCATTTCCAAGCAGGTTTTGATTTCGTCCATCTAGGAGAAAATCCGATGAAGCACCTTCCCTCTGCTCAGCCATCTTACTTCGGCGTAGCAGGGAATGTCCAGGTAGTCCGCTTCGATATCAGCCAGAAATTCTTTAAATTGGCGATGTGTGAGTCCATGCGAGCAGAGATAATTAACCGTTCGAACAACTGTGTTCATAACACTTTTTTATGTGCCCCCTGGTGTATCATACAGTGGACTGCCACGAATAAGGAACAGCCGACTTCAGCCAATTTTGACCTGACGTAACCCAGGAATCCAGTGCGTATCCTACGTAGCCCAGGGGCTCCATCCGTTGTTACACTGGTAAGGCGTTCCCATTTTAAATCCATTGACTCGAACACGATTTGCATGGCCAGAGAAATATTGAAACCCGTGGTTGTGTCTTTCAATGGTATAAGGTCGAGAAATTCTTCGGTGACACGTAGATTGTCATCACTACCCCGAATGAATATGACGAGCTGAGATACGTCTGCAACGTCTGTGGACTCGTCAAGAGCGATGGAAAATGAAACGAGGTTTGCGCTGTCTCCATTAATTACTGCTCCATATCTGAGGCCATATCTTCGTCTCGGCGAGCAACAGTTTTAGGTGAAAGAGCTAACTTTTCAAATTTTTCCGTGAGGTCTGATGGACAAATACAAACCGCCGAGTCGACAAGGTAGTCCTTGAAGAGATTTCCAGCCGCAAAGGGTTCCTTGCTTTCGCAATTCTCAGCATTTGTAACTTGAGCGCAAACTTTGCCCACCTGTTTCCTGCTCCTACCACGAAAACCTTAAAATTAATTTTGTACAATCCTGCTTTTAAAAAATTTAACATTTTAACAATTAATTGCTTCATTCATTGAAACCCAAATAAAGACTATCAAAGAAAGATTGGTTTTAGGTGCGTTTTCCTCAATTTCTTCTGAAAAGCGGTCATAGACGCTAGCAAGAACAGCGAAATTTGGTCGCAATATAAATTCTTATCTTTTGGAATATTTGCATTTTAATTAATTGAAAACATAGATCAAACCACAACATATGTTTTCCCATCCCTCAAAACACAAACACACAAAAACAAACAATTTATCTTAATGACACTTTGCTGTCCTAGAGAGCATTTGTGACCGCTTTTCAGAAAGTTACAAAAAATAACGCACCTGAAACTTTTTCTTATGTCTGTGCGTCGCGATTTAATGCAACCCAAACATAAAAATTAACCGAAAAGAAATGTTCGTTGTTGCTGACAATCTGATATTCGATAACTGGCTCATTACTAAGTGACATATCAGATTATAAAATATAGTTTTATTTATCATCTTTATAAAGAATAAAGATTCGTACGGTAGCAAACATTTCACTATAATGCTGCTTGAAATTTTCTTTACCGAGCGAGGTGGCTCAGTGGCTAGCGCACTGGACTCATTCGGGAGGACGACGGTTCTTTCAGTTCCTCAAGCTTTAACTGGCGTTCCTCTTGCAACAAATTTTCGAACTGATCTTTGTGATAGGTATTAAAGTGCGGTTGAATCAAGCACTTGCTTAAATACACGAAGTTCCGATGACATACTAAACATTTGGCACGATTTTCGACAGCAGTACAAAGGAAATTTGGGGGACTGATGACCTTAGCTGTTTAGTCCCCCTTACACATCACAACAACAACAACAACAAAAGAAATTAATACCCCACTCGGGTTTAAATAATGCGGGCCGGCCGCTCCTCCTTTTTTTTTCTTCTGCTGGTGATCATTCAACTCGATTCACTATAGCCTTACGTCTGTTGACTAACGGCTTTGTTCTAGGCGCCTCAGTCTGGAACCGCGCGACCGCTACGGTCGCAGGTTCGAATCCTGCCTTAGGCATGGATGTGTGTGATGTCCTTAGGTTAGTTAGGTTTAAGTAGTAAATTGATTTCTTAGGATGGATAGGATGTGTGACTGCTGTGTACGGACGCAGGAGGAGCTGGCTACTGTTCGCGAACAGCTGAACGTGTTGATGGCCGCCGTCAGCCGTCTTCAGGCTGCTGCCTCGGAGTGTAGCGGCAGTGGGGAGTCTGGTGTGTCGCATGGTACACCCCAGGTGTTACATGCTTCACCCACTGTCCCTGCTGTCGAGACGTCTTCGCGGGTACCGGGCGCGGTTGGGCCACCCTCTCCCCAAGGGGAGTGGCGGGTTCAGCGGCGTTCGCGGCGCACGAGGCGGAGGGTAAATGTGGAGGCTGTCCGTGTGGCATCGCCTGCTCTGCCTGTTAGTGGACATGTGGCTGCTCCTTCAGCAAGGTCCGAGCAGGCACACGGGGGTAGGGGTTTCTTAGTTATTGGGAGCTCCAACGGTAGGCGGGTGATGGAGCCCCTTAGGGAAATAGCGGAAAGGTCGGGGAAGAAGGCCAGTGTTCACTCTGTCTGCTTGCCGGGGATCTCATCCGGGATGTGGAGAAGGCCCTACCGGCGGCGATAGAGAGCACTGGGTGCACCCGACTGCAAATTGTTGCTCATGTCGGCACCAATGACTCCTGCCGTCTGGGTTCAGAGGTCATCCTCAGTTCGTACAGGCGGTTGGCGGAATTGGTGAAGGCGGAAAGCCTCGCTCGCAGTGTCGAATAGAGCTAACTAGTTGTAGAATCGTTCCCATAACCGATCGCAGTCCTCTGGTTTGGAGGCGAGTGGAAGGCTTAAACCAGAGGCTCAGACGATTCTGCGGAGATCTTAGGTGCAAATATCTCGACCTCCGCTATCGGATGGAGAAATGTAGGGTCCCCATGAAAAGGTCAGGCGTGCACTACACGCCGGAAGCGGCTACAAGGGTAGCGGAGTACGTGTGGAGTGCACATGAAGGTATTGTAGGTTAGAGAATTCCCTCCCTAGGCCCGACAAGACGCCTCCTGAGACGCGGCAAGGCAGGAGTAGGCAAAATGCAACAAGGAATAACAATATTAATGTGCTTATAGTAAACTGCAGGAGCGTCTATAGAAAGGTCCCAGAACTGCCCTCATTAATAAATGGTCACAACGCCCAGGGACAGAAAGTTGGCTGAAACCAGACGTAAACAGTAATGAAATCCAAAACTCATATTGGAATGTATACCGCAGAGACAGGCTGCACAGTGAAGGGGGAGGCGTGTTTATAGCGATAAGAAGTGCAATAGTATCGAAGGAAATTGACGGAGATCCGAAATATGAAATAATTTGAGTGAAGGTCACGGTTAAAGCAGGCTCAGACATGGTAATTGGATGTCTCTATAGGCCCCCTGGCTCAGCAGCTGTTGTGGCTGAGCATCTGAAGGATAATTTGGATAATATTTCGAGTAGATTTCGCCACCATGTTATAGTTCTGGGTGGAGATTTTAATTTGCCGGATATAGACTGGGAGACTCAAACGTTCATAACGGGTGGCAGGGACAAAGAGTCCAGTGAATTTTTTTTAAGTGCTTTATCTGAAAACTACCTTGAGCAATTAAACAGAGAACCGACTCGTGGTGATAACATATTAGACCTTCTGGTGACAAACAGACCCGACTATTTGAAACAGTTAACGCAGAACAGGAAATCAGAGATCATAAAGCGGTTACTGCATCGATGATTTCAGCCGTAAATAGAAATATTAAAAAAGGTAGGAAGATTTTTCTGTTTAGCAAAAGTGACAAAAAGCAGATTACAGAGTACCTGACGGTTCAACACAAAAGTTTTGTCTCAAGTACAGATAGTGTTGAGGATCAGTGGACAAAGTTCAAAACCATCGTACAATATGCGTTAGATGAGTATGTGCCAAGCAAGATCGTTGTTGTTGTTGTTGTTGTCTTCAGTCCTGAGACTGGTCTGATGCAGCTCTCCATGCTACTCTATCCTGTGCAAGCTGCTTCATCTCCCAGTACCTACTGCAACCTACATCCTTCTGAATCTGCTTAGTATACTCATCTCTCGGTCTCCCTCTACGATTTATACCCTCCACGCTGCCCTCCAATGCTAAATTTGTGATCCCTTGATGCCTCAAAACATGTCCTACCAACCGATCCCTTCTTCTAGTCAAGTTCTGCCACAAACTTCTCTTCTCCCCAATCCTATTCAATATCTCCTCATTAGTTACGTGATCTACCCATCTAATCTTCAGCATTCTTCTGTAGCACCACATTTCGAAAGCTTCTATTCTCTTCTTGTCCAAACTAGTTATCGTCCATGTTTCACTTCCATACATGGCTACACTCCAAACAAATACTTTCATAAACGACTTCCTGATACATAAATCTATATTCGATGTTAACAAATTTCTCTTCTTGAGAAACGCTTTCCTTGCCATTGCCAGTCTACATTTTATATCCTCTCTACTTCGACCATCATCAGTTATTTTACTTCCTAAATAGCAAAACTCCTTTACTACTTTAAGTGTCTCATTTCCTAATCTAATTCCCTCAGCATCACCCGATTTAATTTGACTACATTCCATTATCCTCGTTTTACTTTTGTTGATGTTCATCTTATATCCTCTTTTCAAGACACTGTCCATTCCGTTCAACTGCTCTTCCAAGTCCTTTGCCGTCTCTGACAGAATTACAATGTCATCGGCGAACATCAAAGTTTTTATTTCTTCTCCATGAATTTTAATACCTACTCCAAATTTTTCTTTTGTTTCCTTTACTGCTTGCTCAATATACAGATTGAATAACATCGGGGAGAGGCTACAACCCTGTCTCACTCCTTTCCCAACCACTGCTTCCCTTTCATGCCCCTCGACTCTTATTACTGCCATCTGGTTTCTGTACAAATTGTAAATAGCCTTTCGCTCCCTGTATTTTACCCCTGCCACCTTCAGAATTTGAAAGAGAGTATTACAGTCAACATTGTCAAAAGCTTTCTCTAAGTCTACAAATGCTAGAAACGTAGGTTTGCCTTTTCTTAATCTTTCTTCTAAGATAAGTCGTAAGGTCAGTATTGCCTCACGTGTTCCAACATTTTACGGAATCCAAACTGATCCTCCCCGAGGTCCGCATCTACCAGTTTTTCCATTCGTCTGTAAAGAATTCGCGTTAGTATTTTGCAGCTGTGACTTATTAAACTGATAGTTCGGTAATTTTCACATCTGTCAGCACCTGCTTTCTTTGGGATTGGAATTATTATATTCTTCTTGAAGTCTGAGGGTATTTCACCTGTCTCATACATCTTGCATACCAGCAGGTAGAGTTTTGTCATGACTGGCTCTCCCAAGGCCGTCAGTAGTTCTAATGGAATGTTGTCGACTCCGGGGGCCTTGTTTCGACTCAGGTCTTTAAGTGCTCTGTTAAACTCTTCACGCAGTATCTTACCTCCCATTTCGTCTTCATCTACATCCTCTTCCATTTCCATAATATTGTCCTCAAGTACATCGCCCTTGTATAAACCTTCTATATACTCCTTCCACCTTTCTGCCTTCCCTTCTTTGCTTAGAACTGGGTTGCCATCTGAGCTCTTTATATTCATACACGTGGTTCTCTTCTCTCCAAAGGTCTCTTTAATTTTCCTGTAGGCAGTATCTATCTTACCCCTTGTCAGATAAGCCTCTACATCCTTACATTTGTGCTCTAGTCATCCTTGCTTAGCCATTTTGCATTTCCTGTCGATCTCATTTTTGAGACGTTTGTATTCCTTTTTGCCCGATTCATTTATTGCATTTTATATTTTCTCCTTTCATCAATTAAATTCAATATTTTTTCTGTTACCCAAAGATTTCTACTAGCCCTCGTTCTTTTACCTACTTGTTCCTCTGCTGCATTCACTACTTCATCCCTCAAAGCTACCCATTCTTCCTCTACTGTATTTCTTTCCTCCATTCCTGTCAATTGTTCCCTTATGCTCTCTCTGAAACTCTGTACAACTTCTGGTTTACTCAGTTTATCCAGGTCCCATCTCCTTAAATTCCCACCTTTTTGCAGTTTCTTCAGTTTTAATCTACAGGTCATAACCAATAGATTGTGGTCAGAGTCCCCATCTGCCCCTGGAAATGTCCTACAATTTAAAACCTGATTCCTAAATCTCTGTCTTATCATTATATAATCTATCTGATACCTTTTAGTATCTCCAGGATTCTTCCATGTATACAACCTTCTTTTATGATTCTTGAACTAAGTGTTAGCTATGATTAAGTTATGCTCTGTGCAAAATTCTACCAGACGGCTTCCTCTTTCATTTCTTAGCCCCAATCCATAATCACCTACTATGTTTCCTTCTCTCCCTTGTCCTACTGACGAATTCCAGTCGCCCATGACTATTAAATTTTCGTCTCCCTTCACTACCTGAATAATTTCTTTTATCTAATCATACATTTCATCAATTTCTTCATCATCTGCAGATCTAGTTGGCATATAAACTTGTAATACTGTAGTAGGCATGGGCTTTGTGTCTATCTTGGCCACAATAATGCGTTCACTATGCTGTTTGTAGTAGCTTACCCGCATTCCTATTTTCCTATTCATTATTAAACCTACTCCTGCATTACCCCTATTTGATTTTGTATTTATAACCCTGTATTCACCTGACCAAAAGTCTTGTTCCTCCTGCCTCCGAACTTCACTAATTCCCACTATATCTAACTTTAACCTATCCATTTCCCTTTTTAAATTTTCTAACCTACCTGCCCGATTGAGGGATCTGACATTCCACGCCCCGACCCGTAGAACGCCAGTTTTCTTTCTCCTGATAACGACATCCTCTTGAGTAGTCCCCGCCCGGAGATCAGAATGGGGGACTATTTTACTTCCGGAATATTTTACCCAAGAGGACGTCATCATCATTTAATCATACAGTAAAGCTGCATGTCCTCGGGATAAATTACGGCTGTAGTTTCCCCTTGCTTTCAGCCGTTCGCAGTACCAGCACAGCAAGGCCGTTTTGGTTAATGTTGCAAGGCCAGATCAGTCAATCATCCAGACTGTTGCCCCTGCAACTACTGAAAAGGCTGCTGCCCCTCTTCAGGAACCACATGTTTGTCTGGCCTCTCAACAGATACCCCTCCGTTGTGGTTGCACCTACGGTATGGCCATCTGTATCGCTGAGGCACGCAAGCCTCTCCACCAACGGCAAGGTCCATGGTTCATGGGGGGGATCGTAAGATCGTAAGAGATGAAAAAGAGCTACCGTGGTTCAACAACCGAGTTAGGAAACTGCTGCGGAAGCAAAGGGAACTTCACAGCAAACATAAACATAGCCAAAGCCTTGCAGAATTACGCGAAGCGAAATGTAGTGTGAGGAGGGCTATGCGAGAGGCGTTCAATGAATTCGAAAGTAAAGTTCTATGTACTGACTTGGCTGAAAATCCTAAGAAATTTTGGTCTTATGGCAAAGCGGTAAGTGGCTCAAAACAAAATGTCCAGACACTCTGTGACCAAAATGGTACTGATACAGAGGATGACAGACTAAAGGCCGAAATACTAAATGTCTTTTTCCAAAGCTGTTTCACTGAGGAAGACTGCACTGTAGTTCCTTCTCTAGATTGTCGCACAGATGACAAAATGGTAGATATCGAAATAGAAGACAGAGGGATAGAGAAACAATTAAAATCGCTCAAAAGAGGAAAGGCCGCTGGACCTGATGGGATACCAGTTCGATTTTACACAGAGTACGCGAAGGAACTTGCCCCTCTTTTTGCAGCGGTGTACCGTAGGTCTCTAGAAGTGCGTAGCGTTCCAAAGGATTGGAAAAGGGCAAACGTCATCCCCGTTTTCAAGAAGGGACGTCGAACAGGTGTGCAGCACTATAGACCTATATCTCTAACGTCGATCAGTTGCAGAATTTTGGAACACGTATTATGTTCGAGAATAATGACTTTTTTGGAGACTAGAAATCTACTCTGTAGGAATGAGCATGGGTTTCTAAAAAGACGGTCGTGTGAAACCCAGCGCGCGCTATTCGTCCACGAGACCAGAGAGCCATAGACACGGCTTCACAGGTAGATGCCGTGTTTCTTGACTTCCGCAAGGCGTTCGATACAGTTCCCCACAGTCGTTTAATGAACAAAGTAAGAGCATATGGACTATCAGACCAATTGTGTGATTGGATTGAAGAGTTCCTAGATAATAGAACGCAGCATGGCATTCTCAATGGAGAGAAGTCTTCCGAAGTAAGAGTGATTTCAGGTGTGCCGCAGGGGAGTGTCATAGGACCGTTGCTATTCACAATATACATAAATGACCTTGTGGATGACATCGGAAGTTCACTGAGGCTTTTTGCAGATGATGCTGTGGTGTATCGAGAGGTTGTAACAATGGAAAATTGTACTGAAATGCAGGAGGATCTGCAGCGAATTGGCGCATGATGCAGAGAAAGGCAATTGAATCTCAATGAAGACAAGTGTCATGTGCTGCGAATACATAGAAGGATGAGATTTTCACTCTGCAGCGGAGTGTGCGCTGATATGAAACTTCCTGGCAGATTAAAACTGTGTGCCCGACCGAGACTCGAACTCGGGACCATTGCCTTTCGCGGGCAAGTGCTCTACCAACTGAGCTACCGAAGCACGACTCACGTCCGGTACTCACAGGTCCCGAGTTCGAGTCTCGGTCGGGCACACAGTTTTAATCTGCCAGGAAGTTTCACATAGAAGGATAGTTCCCTTAGCATTTAGCTACAAAATAGCAGGTCAGCAACTGGAAGCAGTTAATTCCATAAATTATCTGGGAGTACGCATTAGGAGAGATTTAAAATGGAATGATCATATGTAGTTGATCGTCGGTAAAGCAGATGCCAGACTGAGATTCATTGGAAGAATCCTAAGGAAATGCAATCCAAAAACAAAGGAAGTAGGTTACAGTACGCTTGTTCGCCCACTGCTTGAATACTGCTCAACAGTGTGGGATCCGTACCAGAGAGGGTTAATAGAAGAGATAGAGAAAATCCAACGGAGAGCAGCGCGCTTCGTTACATGATCATTTAGTAATCGCGAAAGCGTTACGGAGATGATAGATAAACTCCAGTGGAAGACTCTGCAGGAGAGACGCTCAGTAGCTCGGTACGGGCTTTTGTTAATGTTTCGAGGACATACCTTCACCGTAGAGTCAAGCAGTATATTGCTCCCTCCTACGTATATCTCGTGAAGAGACCATGAGGATAAAATCAGAGATATTAGAGCCCACACAGAAGCATACCGACAATCCTGCTTTCCACGAACAGTACGAGACTGGAATTGAAGGGAGATCCGATAGAGGTACTCAGGGTATCCTCCGCCACACACCGTCAGGTAGCTTGCGGAGTATGGATGTAGATGTAGTTCTAAGTTCTAGGGGACTTATGACCTCAGAAGTTAAGTCCCATGGTGCCCAGAGCCATTTGAACCATTTGAACAACATATGAATTCGCTCGGGGCGCTGGCCCAGGGCGATCGCGGCCTCTAGCGCCCCAGGGGCACAGTCTAGACGAGCGTGACTTAAACCCATAGGGCATACATAGTATGCACCATCACTTTTCAGTTCCACCAGTGGAGGAATCGAACGCTTCTTATACTTCCGGGCGGGCATGTAAGTACCCTCATCCCTCCACATTTTTTGTCATATTTTCATCAGTTTTACGTGTTTTCCATGAACTTTTGTAATTTTACCAATTTCTCCGTAACTTCGACGCATTTTACTGAGTTACTTGACGTCCAAATTACGACTGCCTACGAACTGTCATATCAGTAAAACATCTCATCGTGTTGATCCCGTGATGCTATCAGCCAATGACACTGCAGCACGGTTCTCAATTACCGTATCATTGCTAAACCACCCCCTCTATTACTTTGTGAGGGTCATATACATGTGGACATCTTGCGAACCCTGTTACACTGCCTACATCACATGACAAATACTGTTTCTTTGTGCAGGAAACAACCATCAGCAGAGAGGAGGTGTAAAAACTACGTTCCTTAGCTGATATACTTTTATTAAATTCTGTAGGTTTTCATTACGATGGGAGTCACAAAGGCTCTTATATACGCAGGACAAAGTTGGAGATTCAAAGATCTAGTACTCTGTCCCCTATTTCGAAACGAACTACCCCTTCGTTGAAACTGTCGCCTAAGGATCCCGAACAAAACTCTAGATGGCTTCTTTCTAGGCCTCTCGTAACTCTTCCTCTATCTTTAACCAACCCTCCCAACTACTTAAATCTAACTAACCCAAGGACATCACACACATCCATGCCTGAGGCAGGATTCGAACCTGCGACCTAGTGCTGCCGCGGTTCCAGACTATAGCGCCTAGAACCGCTCGGCCACTCCGGCCGGCGAACTGATCAGAAGTAGGAGAGTACTGTACTCGTTACAACCTAAGTCTCATGAAGAAACAGAATGAGCTGTGTTCCACATAATCTATACACTTCGGTATTTTGCTTTTGCAAAGAGCATGACAAGTTTTCCAAACTTGTACTGCCTAACGCTAGTGATATGGACTGGTATTCTCACTCCTATACTGTAACCGCCATTCTGTGAAGACTGTTGCATATAAGTCTTACTGACGTGACCCGTCCAATTACACATGATCTCTTTAGATGCTTGCATGTTGAGGAGCTTAGCACTGCTTATTGGTCTATACTAGATATGAAATGTTCAAATGTGTGTGACTTCCTAAGGGACCAAACTGCTGAGGTCATCGGTCCCTAGACTTACCCGCTACTTAAACTAACTTAAGATAACTTATGCTAAGAACAACACACAGGCCCATGCCCGAGGGAGGACTTGAATCTCCGGCGAGAGGACCGTGCTACTAGATATGGGCCCGGTACATTTGAGAGTATTGTGATGATATAACAGACGATTAAAAAGAACAATAAACGTATGATTTATGCATAGCGGAATGACTTCGAAACATTTTACGTAAATATCTTGTGCTATCAATTCTGTAGAACTGTTTTAGTGTTTGGATTCCATGCCAAGAAGGTACGGGAAGAGAGAAATGATCGTAGAACATAAACACACATTCCTCGGCCTACACGGATCTGCATTTAAGCCATACTATAACGTTAAAGCAGTGTGGTTTCCAGTGTATTAGTCGCGTGGAATGAAATGCTGTTAATACTCCAATGCAGGAAATGTATCTGGAACACATGACATGCAGTCACCCTGCAAGTTTTCCATCCCACTCGCTATGGTGAAAAGCTTTTAGATGATAAAACTACTACCTTCAACACCAAAGGAAAAAATACATAGTTTTTTGTGATCCATGCATTATATGGCTTCCCAGGGGTATATAACGCCCATTGTTCACATCCGATTACAGTTCAGAAATTGTGCTATGCCCGTATCAGTCCTATAAAATAATCGTCAGCAACGGAAAATGCATGAAACAACGACATTTTATGAGGAACTAGACAAAGGCATAGCAGCGGTGTTTGACGTGTGGAATTCCATGCCATGCTGCTCTGACCACGTGAACTGAACACAGTATCTTCCATTCATGACATCTGTCAAGCAATGTATACACAGGGATCGAAGTAACTCACAAACCGCTGTCACTAACTTAGAATCATTGTAGTTACGAAACTGAAGACTCGATTTATGTCCAAGATGTGGCAGGGGATGAAGTGCTTCACATACATCTTCGTTTGTCTAGAGAGAACATGAAGTTGTATAGGAGTCGAACGCAGGCTATACCACGTATCTGGTACATCCCCGGAGAACAACCTTGCAGTGACTGTTCTGTAAGATATCGGTTAGCTGACAACGCATGACTGTCTTTGGTAGAGAGTACAGAGAAACACATTACAAAAACTTCTCTTAGAGTTTCAAACACGTGAACAGTCTTGCACAGGGTCAAACATGCGATCCATTCTGTAGTTGTATTTGTAACCCCGAAGCTGCTATACAATGCTATTTAACTAAGGACACTTAATAAAAATCTATAAGGTGGATGTTGGTACCTTTGGGGTTACATCTCGACTTGTGATCTGACATACATAAATTAATTATTCTACATTTAGTTGTCATGTAAGTTAAACAATCTGTTCCAGCCGCCTTATCACTGTCCACGAAAAATGACTGTTTTCCTGGTTCCGGTGCTTCCATGTCATCTTTTTATGATATTCTTCTCGCTGTCACATGATCACTGCCATGTACAAGAATTTTCCTGCACCAAGCAGACATTTAAGTACTCCCTCATTATCCCTCAGTTCCCCAGAATTTTGGGGTATTTCCCCTCAATTTTTACGTACTTTCCCTCAGTTAACGTAATTGTATCGATTTTATGTCACTTCTGCTCATGTGATCATGACATCACTTCTCGCCATGTATTCTAAAATTGCTTGTAAATCTAGTACAGTTGTCAATACGTAGCACAACTGCGCTATGTATTGACAAATGTGATGCAGAACACAACAGGTAATAAGCTCTTGAGGGCGGATTTTTTTTATGTGATGAGAGAATACTTATTGTAAATGTACTGTCACAGGGCTTTCACAACAAGTAACGATACTTTAGCGATTTGAAAAAGCGTGTGTGGCCCGATTTCTTCTGTTTTCGAAAATAACTCGATAAAAGGGAGAACTCTACGTTTCACGTCAGAAAATCGAGGTTTGTGGTCAACAACATCCCTGTCTCAGATTGGGTAAACTGGATTTTTCAAAATAGGGCGAGTCTACATTGGGATGGAGTGGCATTTGTAACTGTACACCCAAGCTGCGCCTGCATGGGCGTGAGGCTTCGGTCGACCGGAAGTCACCCGTAAGTTTAGCCTGTGAGGGGTGGGTGGCTGCTTTCCGTGGCCGCAGGAAGAAGTCCAAGCGCCAACGCTCTTTGGATGAAAACAGGATGGCGCCCCTCCACGCCCACACCAACGTGGTGACCAGACCAAAAGTTCTACTGTCACCTCCGTAAACATGTTAGTTTTTTTTTTTTTTAATCAGGCGTCGCAGGATGCGGGCTGTGATGTTGTCCATGCGTCTGGGTAAGATTACTCATTAACATGGTCCATCGGGAGATAGA
Source organism: Schistocerca gregaria (assembly GCF_023897955.1). NCBI lineage: Eukaryota > Metazoa > Arthropoda > Insecta > Orthoptera > Acrididae > Schistocerca > Schistocerca gregaria. Next base: position 657,689,807 of record NC_064923.1, read on the forward strand.
AGTTGTCGAAAACGATTGAAGGGTAGCGGTTGTAAGGGCAGAGGAAAAAAAGTGCCTAGGCAAGAGCCAAGGGAAAAAAACCTCTGCGACAGTAGGACGGGTAGTAAGGGCAGTAGCGGCTTGCTATCTGCGACAGTGCATGCAAGGTGTGGTTGTGTTAGTTCGAGGTATCGTGCATCGTTACCTTTGTCGTTGTTGGAGCTTGTTGCGGCGCTTGCTGCAGTTGCTGCGTCCCTGCAACAGTTCAAGGTCGTTGTAGATTAGTGGGCGATCGGTCATAGATCGGCTCACAGGCGGTATAGGGGGGTGTGTGTGGCTGGTTTGCGTGCTGTGTACAGTACGGTTTCCCTGCGGTTGCCTGATTTTCGGCTGGTTGCACATCTGGGTTCCCAGTAATAACTGTGTTGCAGGGGCTCGCCAGTACTGTCGTGTTAGCGTTCTATGGACCATAGATGTTTAGTTCCTAGCCAGTAATGTCTTTGGTCTGTTATGCTTCCATCTATGGTTGTGGTCGTAGTTACCCAGAGAAAGAATAAACGGGTTGCGCGAGTGTCTCGTGTTATTGTACAGTCGTGTGGAGAGTTTTTGGAATACCTGCAAGATGGTATCTAGCTGGTATTCCCGGTGAAGGTCCGCGATGCGTGTGTAGCGCGGAGCGTTGCTTATCATTTTGAGCAGTTTGTTCTGCATGAGCTGCAGACGGCGCAGGCGAGTTGGCGCAGCGTGTCCCCAGACAGGGGCTGCGTACGTCATCAGGGATCTAATAAGTGTCATGTACATGGACCTAGACACCCTCCTGTTCAGTGTGCTACGCCTGTTAAGCATAGGGTAGAGTTGTTTGAGCCTCGCGTTAGCTTTGTTGGTCACGTGTTGGATGTGGCCCCCCCAGAGTAGTTTCCTGTCCAGCCAGACACCGAGGTATTTGACCTTCTCGCGGAAACGTATTGGGCGTGTGTGTAGTGTTATTGGGTTGCAGTACTGGTGTTTGCGCAGTTGCTTCGGTCTCCTAGTGAACAGAACGGCCTCGCACTTGTCGACGTTTACTCTAACACGCCATTTCACCAGCCAAGGCTCCGCCGTTCTGAATGCAGTCTGTAGTCGTGAGTTAATGTTAGACGGCTTCCAATCTTGCGCGAGGATGGCAGTGTCATCCGCGTAGATTGGTACCGTCGTGTTATGTGTAGCTGGGAGGTCGTTAATGTAGAGGTTAAACAGTAAGGGCCCTAGGATACTTCCTTGGGGTACTCCTGCCTGTATACCATGTCGTGTCACCGAGCGAGGTGGCGCAGTGGTTAGCACACTGGACTCGCATTCGGGAGGACGACGGTTCAATCCCGTCTCCAGCCATCCTGATTTAGGTTTTCCGTGATTTCCCTAAATCGTTTCAGGCAAATGCCGGGATGGTTCCTTTGAAAGGGCACGGCCGATTTCCTTCCCAATCCTTCCCTAACCCGAGCTTGCGCTCCGTCTCTAATGACCTCGTTGTCGACGGGACGTTAAACACTAACCACCACCACCACCATGTCGTGTCGATTGTTTGCCCTGCACGTCGGTGTTGAAACTCCTGTCCGTGAGATAAGAGTGTACGAGACGTACGAGCCCGTCGGGGAACCCTGCGTCACTAAGTTTGCGTATCAGGCCGTTGTGCCATAGACGATCGAAAGCCTTTTCGATGTCCAGGAACACCGCCCCAGTTGCCTTGTTTGTGTTGTATCCGTGTGTTATGTATTCAACGACGCGAAGGAGTTGTGTTGTTGAGTGGTGATTCCTGAAACCGAATTGCTCCGGTCTCAGGGTGTCATTTGTGATGCAATGCCTGGTGAGTCGTTTAAGTATTACCTCCTCAACGATCTTGCTGTGCGCGCTCAGCAGACTGATGGGTCGGTAATTTTGTGGGAGGGAGTGGTCTTTCCCCGGCTTCCTGAACATCAGGCCCTTGGCCGTCTTCCAAAAGGCGGGGAAGTGTTGGTGCTTGAGTATGGCATTGTTTCTTTGGATGAGTGAGCAGCTAAGTGACCGGGATGCTGGGTGAGCGGCGACAGAAGCAGACGCTTATTTTTCGTGAGAAGATTCAATATGACGGGTGTTTGCACTAGACGATTAATCCCTCCATGTAAATTGATCGATTGACTGCTTGGTGACAGTCTCTCCGACCACTGACACTCGGTAGGGTCGGCATGGGGATGCTGGGCGACGGGCGTGCAGCTGCCGAAGCACGTGGAGGTCTGTGTATTGACAGGCGTCCGCGTGACGACGCAGCCGCGGCTCTCAGCAGTAGGTGGACGCTGCCTCCTTTGTGATTACGAGTTTGTGTGATCTGATATGTTTAGTGAAAATGTTGTAGTGCAGGAGGCCATTTCCGTTGTGAAACGTTGGCGCATACAAGATCTCGGATATATTTCGCACTACTATCTATTTGTGGCGGAAATTTCATTACTTGATTTGCATAATGTTTGCATGTGATATTCAAACGTTGAAAAATTATTTTATTATGAAAAGGCATCATCGTAAGGTGGAGGTGAGTATTTTAAACGGTCTATTTGACTCCTGTTAATTGTTAAACAATTCAAATTGGTCATTTCCCTCTATTTTTGATATCGAAATTGGGTCAGCTCTCTCTTTGTCCCGAGCATTAGTCAGTAGGCTCACAGTATTCTGAGGAGAGATGAAAACCTTCGTTTGCATGTTTGGAACCTTGGTTCACTCACACAAACGGGAAGCAGCCTCTTGACAGAGTCAGAGACAGGAAGAGGGTCTGGAATTATCCGATCAACAGAATGTAGCCTCTTGATGCTTTGTTTGGGGCCGCGTTGTGCACTAGCTCAGTTGGTCCCTGCATGTCAAGGTGAGCACACATGCGAAAAATTCTCAACAAGACAACGCATCCAATGTGCAGCAGTGTAATTATGTAATTAGAACAAGTAGTTGCTCGACAGGGTAATATTTGCACCTTCCACACCAACAGCTCTGCACAGACTGAGCGATTTTTCCGCCAATTTTATCCATGATAGGGGAGTTGGAAGTGGGCTAATGGAGAAGAGAGCTGGGGGGTTTTCCAGGAAGAGGAATGCTAATTAAATGGGCATTTTGTAAAATTATTCAATTAATTTGATGTCAAAAGTCTGCTTGTATCAGTGAGGGGGGAGGAGGAGGTGTGGGGACAGAGGGACAGATTATCCCCAGGGGGTCATAAATCAACCCCCAGGGGGTCATAAGTCAGTTAGCACAGCAATAAGTTTGCCCCTGAATCTATGCTTGCCCCTGAATGTATGTAACTTGCAATGTGGGTGACACCCCTGTTACCCTACTGCTGACAGGTACAGGGATTAGTTAACACAAAACCGTTGTGTCGAGTCTGAAAGCCATAACATCCAAATCCCCCAAAAATAGTCACAAAATATATCTATATAAGAAAGCAGATTAAAATTCTCTTGGTGCCTTTCTAAGGAACAGTCTTCACTCTTCTAAATTAAATATGTAAGCTTAAACCGGAAGCTCCTTCAGCTCGAAGAAATACCATCAATGGCAATTGAGAGATTTATCCCAAATAAATTAATAAGAGATGGCATGGATCCTCGATGGTATACAAGATAGGTTAGTAGACCGTATGGAATATACGAAAAAACTATGCCAAATTTAAAAGAACGCAAAATCTCCACGACTGACGATATTTTACTGAAGCTCGGAATTTAGCGCGAGCTTGAATGCGAGATACTTGTAATAGTGCCCACAACAGAACACCGTCTCGGTATCTCGCAGAAAATCCAGAGAGATTCTGCTCGTATGTAAAGTACTCCAGTAGCAAGACACAATCATTGACTTCACTGCTGGTAGCAATGGTCATCTTACCGTTGGGAGCGCCACTGAAGCAGTGTCGCTAATCACGGTTTCCCGGAATTCCTTCTCCAGAGAGGACAAGGTAAAAAGTCCAGATTTCGAATCAAGAACAGCTGCCAACATGAGTAACTTAGAAGTAGGTATTCGTGTAGCGAAGGAGCTTAACTCAATACAGCCTAGTCTCCCGGTTCAGACCAATTAGGGTCCGCTCAGAGTATGCTAATATATAATTACTCCATACCTAGCAATCAAATACAACCGCTGGCTCGGAGAATGATGCGTATCTAAGAAAAGGAAAGTTGCACGGGTCACACCAATACTCCAGAAACAAAATAGGAATAATCCACTGACTTTTAGACCGATATCGCTAACGTCGATCTGCAATAGGATTTTGGAACAAAAATTGTGTTCGAAAATCATGAATTACGTCGAAGAAAATGATCTATTGACACACAGCCGGCATCGATTCATAAAAAATGGTTCTTGTGAAACACTAACTCCTTATTCACACGAAGCAACGAGTGTTATTGACATAGAGTCTCAGACTGATCCTATATTTCAAGATTTCCAGAAGGTTTTTGACATCGTTCCACGCGAGATACTTCTGATCAGATTGAGTGCCTGTGGAGTCTCGTCTCAGATATGTGACTGGTTCATGATTTCTTATCAGAAAGATCACATTTAGTAGTAAACGGCAGGCAGTCATCGAGTGAAACATTCCTCTCGGGAATGTTATAGGGCCTCTGCTGGTCCTAATCTATATGTAAAATTTAGGAGCTTACCTGAACAGCCCTCTGAATTTTTTATGAATGATGCTGTCATTTGCAGTCTCGTAAAGTCATTAGAAGACCATCAGCAATTACAAAATGATTTAGACAAGATACGTGTAAGGTGCGAAAAGTGGCAGTTGGCTCTGATTAATGAAAAGTGTGACGTCATCCATATGAGTACTACAATAAATCCTTTAAATTTTTGTTACACGACAAACCACGCAAATCTAAAGGCTGCAAATTCAACTAAGCACCTAGACATTCAATTACGAATAACTTAAATTAGAGTGATCATGGTGTGGGTTCCTGTAGTCATGTCCTAGTTCATGAACCACGGGCAACGTATGAGTGGCCAAGTAAGTGGGCCCGACAGTCAGGATACCAGTTACTTTGGAATAAGGCTGGGCATCTCGGACATATTCTGAGTCGTGGTCACCTTTGTGCTCATACGGCAAAGACTACCAAATCCACCGGTTAGTCCCTCAGCCGTTAGGGGTAATACCCAATGGGACTCGGGGCAAGTAAGGCTAGCAACCTGCTTCCCCGATACTTTAAATATGGTGCTGGCAACAATCAGAGCAAAATGCCTCGGACCCTTGGAGGTGACGGAGTCCCACCTCTAACTGACAAACCACGGACTCCTAAGATACGACTTGGCAAACAAATGGTAATGAGATGGGGAACTATTAATATCAATGGGGGCTATTCTGGGAAGAAGGTAGAGCTGGCAGAGGCTGCAAGTAAGATGGGGCTGGACGTTTTAGCTGTTAGTGACATTTGGTAAGGGGTGAGAAAGAAGAGGAAGTGGGAGAATACAAGGTCTACCTGTCAGGAGTCAAAGCAGGAATAGCACAATGGGGTGTAGGGCTTTACATCAGGAAAGAAATGGAATCCAGCGTAGTTGCAGTAAGGTATGTAAACGAACGACTGATGTGTATAGATTTGACAGTGTCTAGCAAGAAAATTAGGATTGTGTCAGTATATTCGCATTGTGAAGGGACAGATCAAGATAAGATGGATAGTTTTTATGAGGCATTCAGTGATGTAGTTGTTAGAGTAAAGGACAAGGACAGTATTCTGCTCATGGGTGATTTTAATGCCAGGATTGGAAATCGAACAGAAGGGTATGAAAAGGTTATGGGTAAATTTGGAGAGGATATGGAGGCCAACAGGAACGGGAAACAACTCTTGGATTTCTATGCCAGTATGGGCTCAGTAATCATAAACTCATTTCTTTAAACATAAGAACATTCACCGGTGTACTTGGGAAGGCAGGGGAACCAGATCTGTCACTGACTATATAATAACAGATCAGGAATTCAGGAAGGCTGTGAGGGACACACGTGTATTCAGGGGATTCTTTGATGACACTGATCATTATTTAATCTGCAGTGAAATTGGGATTGTGAGGCCGAAAGTGCAGGAGGTCAGGTCCATATGTAGGAGGATAAGAGTGGAGAAACTTCAGGATAAGGAAATCAGGCACAAGTACATAACAGCGATCTCAAAAAGGTACCAGTTAGTTGAATGTAGTCAATTACAGTCATTGGAAACGAATGGACAAGGTACAGGGACACAGTACTAGAAGTGGCTAAAGAATGTCTTGGAACAGTAGTGTGTAAAAGTAGGATGAAGCAAACAGCTTGGTGGAATGGCACAGTCAAGGCAGCATGTAAAAGGAAAAAGAGGGCGTATCAAAAATGGCTACATACTAGAACTCAGGTAGACTGAGAAAGTTATGTTGAAGAAAGAAACAAAGCCAAACAGATAATTGCAGCATCCAAGAAGAAATCTTGGGAAGACTTTGGAAACAGGTTGGAGACTATGGGTCAAGCTGCTGGAAAACCATTCTGGAGTGTAATTAGTAATCTTCGAAAGGGAGGTAAGAAGGGAATGACAAGTATTTTGGACAGGTCAGGAAAACTGCTGGTGAATCCTGTAGATGCCTTGGGCGGATGGAGGGAATATTTTGAAGAGTTTGCTCAATGTAGGTGAAAATACGATCAGTAATGTTTCAGATTTCGAGGTAGAGTGGGATAGGAATGATGATGGAAATAGGATCGCATTTGAGGAAGTGGAGAAAATGGTCAATAGATTGCAGTGCAATAAAGCAGCTAGGGTGGATGAAATTAAGTCGGAACTCATCAAATACAATGGAATGTCAGTTCTTAAATGGCTACACAGGATAATTGAAATGGCATGGGAGTTGGGACAGGTTCCATCAGACTGGACAAAAGCAGTAATCACGCCAATCTTTAAACATGGAAACAGAAAAGATTGTAACAACTACAGAGGTATCTCTTTAATCAGCTTTGTGGGAAAAATCTTCTCAGGCATTGTTGAAAGGACAGTGCGAGTATTAGTTGAGGACCAATTGGATGAAAATCAGTGTGGGTTTAGGCCTCTTAGAGGTTGTCAGGACCAGATCTTTAGCTCACGGCAAATAATGGAGAAGTGTTATGAGTGGAACAGGGAATTGTATCTATGCTTTATAGATCTAGAAAAGGCATATGACTGGGTTCCTAGGAAGAAGTTATTGTCTGTTCTACGAGATTATGGAATAAGAGGCAAACTTTTGCAAGCAAGTAAAGGTCTTTACATGGATAGTCAGGTAGCAGTTAGAGTTGATGGTAAATTTAGTTCATGGTTCAAAGTAGTTTCAGGGGTAAGACAGGGCTGCAACCTGTGTCCACTGTTGTTCATATTATTTATGGATCATATGCTGAAAACAATAGACTAGCTGGGTGAGATCAAGATATGTGAACACAAAATAAGCAGTCTTGCATATGCGGATGACTTAGCTGTGATGGCAGATTCGATTGAAAGTTTGCAAAGTAATATTTCAGAGCTAGATCAGAAATGTAAGGACTATGGTTTGAAGATTAGCATCTCCAAAACGAAAGTAATGTCAGTGGGAAAGAAATATATACGGATTGAGTGCCAAATAGGAGGAACAAAGTTAGAAGAGGTGGACGGTTTCAAGTACTTAGGATGCATATTCTCACAGGATGGCAACATAGTGAAAGAACTGGAAGCAGGTGTAGCAAAGCTAATGCAGTGAGCGCTCAGCTACGATCTACTCTCTTCTGCAAGAAGGAAGTCAGTACCAAGACTAAATTATCTGTGCACCGTTCAATCTTTCGACCAACTTTGTTGTATAGGAGCGGAAGCTGGGTGGATTCAGGTTACCTTATCAACAAGGCTGAGGTTACGGATATGAAAGTAGCTAGGATGATTGCAGCTACTAGTAGATGGGAACAATGGCAGGAGGGTGTTCACAATGAGGAAATCAAAGAAAAACTGGGAATGAACTCTATAGATGTAGCAGTCAGGGCGAACAGGCTTAGATGGTGGGGTCATGTTACACGCATAGGAGAAGCAAGGTTACCCAAGAGGCTCATGGATTCAGCAGCAGAGGGTAGGAGGAGTCGGGGCAGACCAACAGAAGGTACCTGGATTCGGTTAAGAATTATTTTGAAGTAATAGGTTTAACACCAGAAGAGGCACCAATGTTAGCACTGAATAGGGGATCATGGAGGAATTTTATAGGGGCTATGCTCCAGACTGAACGCTGAAAGGCATAATCAATCTTAAATGATGATGATGATGATGATGATGATGAGAGTGATCACATAGATAATATTGTAGGCAAGGCGAACCTAAGACTGTGTTTCATTACTAGAACACTTGGAAGATGGAACAAATTCAAATGTAACTGCTAAGGTCATCAGTCCCTAAGCTTACACACTACTTAACCTAAATTATCCTGAAGACAAACACACACACACCCATGCGCGAGGGTGGACTCGAACCTCCGCCGGACCAGCCGCAGAGTCCATGACTGCAGCGCCAAAGACCTCTCGGCTAATCCCGCGGGGCGGAAGATGGAACAGCTCTACTAAAGAGGCTGCCTACACTACACTTGTCTGAACTCTTCTGCACGGTATGGGCTCCGTATCAGATAAGATTGATAGAGGACATCAAAAGAGTTCAAAAAGGGTAGCTGTTTTGTATTATCGTGAAACAGGAGAGAGAATGTCACGGGTATGATACGAGGATTGGGAAGGCAATCACTAAAACAAAGGCGTTTTTTGCTGAGGCGAGATCTTTTCACGAAATTTCAGTTACCAACATTTCCCCTCCTTATCGGCAAATATTTTGTTTGCGTCCACCTACAAAGGGAGAAATGATCACCTCAATAAAACAAAGAAAATCAGAGCTCGCTGGGGAAGATTTAAGCGTTCCTTATTGCCGCGTACTGTTCGATAGTGGATCGGTAAAGAAATTGTCTGTAGGTGATTCGATATATTCTCTTCCAGGCACTTCAGTGTAAACTGCGGAGGAGTCTTGTAGATGGACAGTGAAGACTCAATTAGCCAGACTAATTGTTGTCGTAAGTAGTTCGGATAATAAAAAAACCCAGATGAATTTATGAAGAAAAGCGATTTTTGCCTTTTAGGCAATGTTAGGTGTTTATATTTCTAGGAATAATATACAACGTTAGGTGTTTATTTCAAACAAGAAAAACAAATTAAACTTATTAAAATAAACAAAAACCAGTGTTCGTTAAAAGAGTAGATACACGTTTTCATTTTCTTAAAATTACTAAAATATTGCAACCTAAATATGAAATTCGTAATAAAGGCCATGTAGGACAGTCACTATAGTTTAATTAGTTTAATTTTGTGTAAAATATTTGGTGACTGCCGTTTGACGTAAACATTTTTTCAATTATTGCTGCAATAACATGAATTCGTCTGAACGTTTTTTTTTGTTTTTTTTTTTTCGAACAATTTGGAAGCTATTTCCAGGGCTTGAAACACTTCCACACGAGATAGTCCTGCATAATTTCCTGCAGCTACGTTTTCTTCTGTTTCATCTTCCTGTATTTACAGCTGTTCGTTCGCCGAGCGGGGGGGGGGGGGGGGGGGGGCGGATGGTAGTGCGCAGACCAGACAGAGCAGAGCTATTTGCTCAGGGTTAACAATCCGGATAATCGCGAATCCGTATAACTGAGGTCTGGATAAGCGAGTCTCCGCTGTAGACGTACGGGTAAAGAAATTGATCGTTTCCTTTACAAAGCAATTTTCCATCGGTGTCAGGCACAAAAATTATTGTGAACAATTACTTCATTAGCCCATTCGAAACGAGAAAACGTAGTTGACCCCTTAGTCACAAATAATCCTGAGGAAATAGGGAGCATCATGATGGATGCAGGGATCAGTGACAGCAAGGTCATTGTAGCGAGACTGAGGACAATAAACATCCAAATCCACCAAAAACAACCGCAAAGATAAAAGTAAGCTCGATAACTTTCCAAAAACACGAAGATAAAAGTACGCTCGATAACTTTCCAAAAATACAGTCTCCATTCCGTTAAAACTATGTAAACGTCAACCATAAGGAGCTTAAGTTGAAAGAAATAAGAAACATCGATGGCAGCTGAGACATTTATGCCATATAACGAGAGATGCAACTGATCGCCGGTGGTACATAAAACATTTCAGAACACCGCTGCGGAAATAAATCGAGTAGACGACAAACCACAAAATCCAGAGGCTGTAAGTTCAACTAAATAACTAGGGATTACAGCGTTTTATTGGTAGAGCACTTAGAAAATGCAACAAGTGCGCCAAAGAGACTGCCTACATTACACTTGTTCATCCTCTTCTGGACATTTGCTGCGCAGTATGCGATCCGTATCAGACAGGACTGATGGAGGACATCGAATGCGTTCAAAGACTGGCAGCTCGTTTTGTATTATTGCGAAATAGGGGACAGAGTGTTGCGTATATTATACACGAGTTTTGGTGGCAATAATTGAAAAAAAAGGAAGATCTGTTCACGAAATTTCAGCCACTAACTTTCTCCTCTGAATGCGAGAACATCTCATTGATTTCAAACTACACAGGGATAATTTACCATCGTATTAAATAACAGGAATGAGAGGTCGCAGGAAAAGATGTAAGTGTCCGTTTTCCCTTGCGTTGTTCGAGAGTGGAACGGTAGAGATAAGGTCTGAAGAGGGTTCGAGGAAACCTCTGCGAATCACAGATTAGTCTTTTAGACATGCATGTATGGGGAAAGAATCTGGGTCGTGTCCTTAACGAAGAAATTTTCCCGTCGGTGTCAGGCAGGGAGCAAACACCATCTACGGTCAGGCCAAACAGAGCAACCAAGCTCTTTCCACGAAACATCTTTGTACACTGCCGAGCCGTTTCACATTCGTACGAACTGTGCTGTACACGCGCTATGACCCGTTTACCCAGAACGTCGTCCTGCGGCAACGTTACGTACCCACGAACTCAGCGAACCGCCTACCCTGTTGTGTAGGCGCAGCGCTTCTTGCCTCGGCCAGAGTTACATAGCCGTAGTCGTCCACACGCGGTAGCCCAGCTGTGACTCGTGAAATAACTTCTACAAGCTGCTGAATATTTTACAGACGGACACTACAAACAAAGGCTTCAATATTGATAACTTATTGTGCAACCGATAATGGAATCGACTGCTCTTCGTTGTGAACGTAATTGGTCTTTTGTAAGAAATGTACAGGGAGGTCCACTGATGGTGACCGGGTCAGATATCTCACTAAATAAGCATCAAACGATAAATCTACGATGAACGAAACTCGTCTAGCTTGAAGGAGGAAACCGGATGCCGCTATGGTTGGCTCGCTACATGGCGCTGCCATAGGTCAAACGGATATCAACTGTGTGTTTTTAAAAAGGAACCCCCATTTTTTATTACATATTCGTGTAGTGCGCAAAGAAATATGAATGTTTTAGTTGAACCACTTTTTTCGCTTTGTCATAGATGGCGCTGTAATAGTTACAAACGTATACTCAAGTGGTATCACGTAACATTCCACCAGTGCGGACTGTATTGGCTTCGTGATACATTACCCGTGTTAAAATGGACCGTTTACCAATTGCGGAAAAGGTAGATATCGTGTTGATGTATGGCTATTGTGACCAAAATGCCCAACTCGCGTATGCTATGTATGCTGCTCGGTATCATGGGCGACATCATCCAAGTATCCGGACCGCCCGCCGAATAGTTACGTTATTTAAGGAAACAGGATGTGTTCAGCCACACGTGAAACGTCATCCACGACCTGCAACAAATGATGATGCCCAAGTAGGTGTTTTAGGTGCTGTCGCGCCTAATTCGCACATCAATAGCAGACAAATTGCGCGAGAATCTAGAATCCCAAAAACGTCGGTGTTAAGAATGCTACATCAACGTCGATTGCACCCGTACCATATTTCTATGCACCAAGAATTGCATGGCGACGACTCTGAACGTCGTGTACAATTCTGCCACTGGGCACAAGAGAAATTACGGGACGATGACAGATTTTTTGCACGCGTTCTATTTAGTGACGAAGCGTCATTCACCAACAGCGGTAACATAAACCAGCATAATATACACTATTGGGCAACGGAAAATCCACGATGGCTGCAACAAGTGGAACATCGGGCGGTATTATGGGAGGAAAGATAATTGGCCCCCATTTTATAGATGACAATCTAAATGGTGCAATTTATGCTGATTTCCTACGTAATGTTCTACCGATGTTACTACAAGATGTTTCACTGCATGACAGAATGGCGATGTACTTCCTACATGATAGATGTCCGGCACATAGCTCGCTTGCGGTTGAAGCGGCATTGAATAGCATATTTCATGACAAGTGGATTGGTCGTCGAAGCACCATACCATGGCCCGCACGTTCACCGGATCTGACGCCCCGGATTTCTTTCTGTGGAGAACGTTGAAGGATTTTCGCTATCGTGATCCACCGGCAACGCCTGACAGCATGCGTCAGCGCATTGTCAATTCATGTGCGAACATTACGGAAGGCGAACTACTCGTTCTGAGAGGAATGTCATTACACGTATTGCCAAATGCATTGAGGTTGACGTACATCATTTTGAGCATTTATTGCATTAATGTGGTGTTTACAGGTAATCACGCAGAAACAGCATGGGTTCTCAGAAATGATATGTTCAGAAAGGTACATGTATCACATTGGCACAGCCGAAATAAAATGTTCAAACGTACCTACGTTCTGTATTTTAATTTAACGAAACCTACCTGTTACCAACTGTTCGTTTAAAATCGTGAGTCACATGTTTGTGACTATTATAGCACCTTCTATCACAAAGCGAAAAGAGTGGACAACGAAAACATTCATATTTGTTTACGTACTAGGCGAATATTTAATAAAAAGTGGGGTTCCTATTAAAAAAACGTAGTTGATATCCGTTTGACCTATGACAGCGCCATCTAGCGGGCCAACCATAGCGCCATCTGGTTTCCCCCTTCAAGCTAGACAAGTTTCGTTCTTTTAATTTTTTTCGTTTGACGCTTATTTCGTGAGATATTTGGCCCGGTCACGTTCCAAGGACCTCCCTGTATAATTAACAGGAACTTATCAGTTAGTGCAACATTGCTTCCCTGGATTATTAAAAGGACGAGTTGTAAAGTTCCGTGGCTGTAGGTAAAACAGCGGTCTTTCTATGGGTCAGAGACCCGCTTATTTTTCAACGTAGTCCCCTCTTAGATCGACACACTGCCTCGACATTTTGTCGGGTGAGTAGATTCTGCACCTGATGTATGACAATAGAAGGACGGCCAATGGCCCAGCTGCAGCAGTCAGAACGCGTCTGACCACACATTTCTTCCGATGTGAGAGCAGGAGGAAATTAGAAGAAGACCAATAAGGTCACTGCAACAGGGCAACATCTCTGTACTTACGGAATGTGCCTTTTGTATGTCAAATAGATCTCATAGTTTCATGAAATATACACTACTGGCCATTAAAATTGCTACACCATGAAGATGACGTGCTACAGACGCGAAATTTAACCGACAGGAAGAAGATGCTGTGACATCAAATGATTAGCTTTTCAGAGCATTCACACAAGGTTAGCGCCGGTGGCGACACCTACTACGTGCTGACATGAGAAAAATTTCCAACCGACTTCTCATACACAAAGAGCAGTTAACTGGCGTAGCCAGGTGAAACGTTATTGTGATGCCTCGTGTAACGTGGAGAAATGCGTACCATCACGTTTCCGACTTTGATAAAGGTCGGGTTGTAGCCTATCGCGATTGCGGTTTACCGTATCGCGACATTGCTGCTCGCGTTGGTCGAGATCCAATGACTGTTACCAGAATATGGAATCGGTGGGTTCAGGAGGGTAATAAGGAACGCCGTGTTTGATCCCAACGGACTCGTATCACTAGCAGTTGAGATGACAGGCATCTTCTCCGCATAGCTGTAACGGATCGTGCAGCCACGTCTCGATCCCTGAGTCAACAGATGGGGACGTTTGCAAGACAACAACCATCTGCACGAAAAGTTCGACGACGTTTTCACCAGCATGGACTATCAGCTCGGAGAACACGGCTGCGGTTACCCTTGACGCTGCATCACAGACAGGAGCGCCTGCGATGGTGTACTCAACGACTAACCTGGGTGCACGAATGGCACAACGTCATTTTTTCGGTTGAATCCAGGTTCTGTTTACAGCATCATGATGGTCGCAACCTTGTTTGGCGACATCGCGGTGAACGCACATTGGAAGCGTGTATTCGTCATCGCCATACTGGCGAATCATCCGGCGTGGTATGGGGCGCCATTGGTTACACGTTTCGGTCACCTCTTGTTCGCGTTGACGGCACTCTGAACAATGGACGTTACATTTAAGATGTGTTACGACCCGTAGCTCTACCCTTCTTTCGATCCCTGCGAAACCCTACATTTCAGCAGGATAATGCACGATCGCATTTTGCAGGTCCTGTATGGGCCGTAGAATGTTGTCACTACAATTTGAGTTTCCGTACGAGTCTAGAGGTGGCAGTTATTCTTTTCAGGTATGTTAACAGTCCTGTATATGATGTTTCCAATCGATAGGTGGTGCAGACGTCTGTAAAACAGTATCTTGTTTCTGCAAATCTCATGATTCGAGTTAGAATTGAAGCAAACGTTACTGGCCTCAAGATGGCTCTGAACCAAGCTGCCACTAATCACAATCGTGTTACATGTTGCTTCTTCTAAAGACCGGAGACGAGTGAAGCTGGAGCACAGGGGTCTAACACTTAAAGAAGATAGGCTTTCACTGTGTTTCATTGTTAGCGTTTTCAGAGGGCACCATAAACATTGCGCAAGTAAATGGCCAGATAGGGACTGATCGCTTCTTCTTAAAGTGTCTGACACTCCTTGCACCAAAACACATCCCACTGATGTAGCATTCTACAGCGACGACCGCCAGCCGCTCTGGATATGCGTAGGAACGTCTCGTTTTTGCAAGGACTCAATAGTTACTTAGAGCACATCGCGAATCCTTCTTCTTCTTCTTCTTCTTCTTCCTATACAGAGAAGTTGGAGCATTAGAAAATTGCAGCGAAATGCAGGAAGATCTGCAGCGGATAGGCAGTTGGTGTAGGGATTGGCAACTGGCCCTTAACATAGACAAATGTAATGTATTGCGAATACATAGAAAGAAGCATCCTTTATTGTAAGATTATATGATAGCGGAACAAACACTGGTAGCAGTTTCTTCTGTAAAATATGTGGGAGTATGCGTCCGGAACGATTTCAAGTGGAATGATCATATAAAATTAATTGTTGGTAAGGCGGGTGCCAGGTTGAGACTCATTGGGAGAGTCCTTAGAAAATGTAGTCCATCAACAAAGGAGGTGGCTTACAAAACAATCGTTCGACCTATACTTGAGTATTGCTCATCAGTGTGGGATCCGTACCAGTTCGCGTTGACAGAGGAGATAGAGAAGATCCAAAGAAGAGCGGCGTGTTTCGTCACAGGGTTATTTGGTAAGCGTGACAGCGTTACGGAGATGTTTAGCAAACTCAAGTGGCAGACTCTGCAAGAGAGGCGCTCTGCATCGCGGTGTAGCCTGCTGTCCAAGTTTCGAGAGGGTGTGTTTCTGGATGAGGTATCGAATATATTGCTTTCCCCCTACTTATACCTCCCGAGGAGATCACAAATGTAAAATTAGAGAAATTCGAGCGCGCACGAAGGCTTTCCGGTAGTCGTTCTTCCCGCAAACCATACGCGACTGGAACAGGAAAGGGAGGCAATGACAGTGGCACGTAAAGTGCCCTCCGCCACACACCGTTGCGTGGCTTGCGGAGTATAAATGTAGATGTAGATGTAGATGTAGGCCTAGTAGTCCTAGTGACCTGTTACGGTCTCAGTCCACCTTCTTGGTGGTCGTCCTACATCTGAGTTGTATTTGAAGATTTTATGGGCGGATCAGGCCTATCTTCATCTGTAAGATGTTATTTAGTTCTGCACTATACTGAGAATTGGTTTTCCTTTGAAATCCTTAAAGGTGTGTGGCGTTCGCTGCGTTATTCAGTGGTTTGGTATTTAACTAATTTGTAAATGGAAATGATAATCTTATTTTATTACATTGAGTAATTACTAAATAATTTTTCTCCCGGCTCTAGATTTGATCAAGTTGCTAAAGAACTCCAAGTTAACGTTGTGTTAAAGTGTTGTCTGTAAGTTGTGTAAGTATCACTAAATCACAGTTCATACAACGGATTCTATACAACTATGGATTATGATGGAAACAGTTATCTTCAGCAAAATGATCATTAAAACCACCGAATATCAGCCGCGCACAGCACTGACGTATGTTACCTGAAACAATATTCTTCGCAACTCGTGCGTAATTAATTTCGGCTCCATACATCAGCTAGAAAAGTTTGTTATAACGTTCGTGCTATGAGCACTGTGTTTTAAGAACCAATCTGATTCGAATCATTCTCATTAAAATGAGTTCGGAACCACCGGTGCACATTTATTTTTACACATTTATATTACGTTCAGCATTTATGTCTGTAGAGTTGCGTAATTTGAATTTGCCGCTGAAGCAATTATTAAGATGGCGACAGACAATTGATATAGACTTTCTATTGTTAGAGCAAATAAGTATTTTAAATGCTTATTGAACTTTACAGAAACTCTACTTTCGTATTGTGCACTATTTAGACTTCATCAAGCAAACATTTGATTTGTTTCTAAGGAAAACACAGACAAAAACGCGATACAAATCGCTATCATCAATGGCGTCATCACATATATTCCTGTTCGATAGTGTGCAGCCAGCTGTTCTTTTCATGAGCCGCATCTCGCCGCTCATTAATCTCCGTTTGTCGTCTCTACGGAGATTCCGAGCTGCTCTGCCTCACAAGAGGGTTGCTTTGGCCGGGTTGTTGCATAGCAATCACTGCAGCGCGAATTTCGTTCTTCATCCACCCACCAGTTCGTCACCTACGCAGACCACCACCTTCTGGCTGTGCGCTCTACGCATCGCCAACCTCGGCTACAGAAGCAAGTGGAAAAGAACGCAATCATTCTTAAAGCTCAAAACATGATGTCCTGCGGTGGTCAATGAGAAACCTTGCCCAACACATAAGCCGTCACTGCGGCAAAGTTCCCTCACGAGCCAATGCCACGGGTGGGGCACCTGTTGGTGTGTCGTAACAGTTGTAGGTGGAGGGACCTGGACAGGTGATTCACGCAGCCACGTTACTCATGTCATGCCCCCATTACGAGTTTCCATGGCCGTAGCCAGGCCTCAGCAGGCGTCCGCTGCCAACACGGCGCACTGCGTTGCACCCGCTCCCTGCTTCGCTCCCGGGGGATCGTCCCTGACCGCCAACACACCAGCAAGTTCCCTGTGTCACAGCCAGCCGCGGATCCGGGGTTCGGTTTGACCAGCCGCGGTGGCCGAGCGGCTCTAGGCGCTTCAGTCCGGAACCGCGCGACTGCTACGGTCGCAGGTTCGAATCCTTCTTTGGGCATGGATGTGTGTGATGTCCTTAGGTTAGTTTGGTTTAAGTAATTCTAAGTTCTAGGGGACTGATGACCTCAGATGTTAAGTCCCATAGTGCTCAGAGCCATTTGAACCTTTTTACTGTCGTTACCCCCCCCCCCCCCCCCCCCCCCGTTCCACGTCAAATACAGGATGTCACGAAAGGAATGGTCAATATTCACGATTATCACAGGACCGCAAAATATTCTATTAAACATAGGCTCTAGAACGCATACCTTAACAGCTAAGTGCACTTCATCATCTTCGATATTCTGAAACAAATCTCTTTCACTGTAAGTTCTTTGCTTTCCGTATTTTGGGAGGTGTTAGTATGAACCAAAACTACAAAAAATACGCCCAGTAAACAATGCCTACCATAATAACTATCAGCATCTCTTCTACTGAACAAGTGCTCATAGCTCTTAAGGTAAGCAGTTTAGAGTTCATGTTTACTAGGCAATTTTTTCTTGTTTTGGTACATACTGCCTCTTCCTAAAACATGGAAGGCAACAAGCCTGCAGTAGAAGAGATTTGTTTCTCAGTAACGAGGATAAAGAAGTGCTCATAGCACTTAAGGTATGAATTTTAGAGCCCATGTTTCGCTTTGAATAACCGTTCCTGTCATATCCCGGGATATTGACCATTGCTTATACCGCTACTTATACCCAATATAAGCTGTCGTCGCCTTCCTCCCCAACCTTCATCCCCCGCCCCCCCCCCCCCTCTCCCTTCCCCCGTCCATCACTTCTAACGTACCTCAGATGTCTAGGATTTTAATAACAAAGACTGTAAAATCCCGGGTGATCAAAAAGTCAGTATAAATTTGAAAACTTAATAAACCACGGAATAATGTAGATAGAGAGGTAAAAATTGACACACGTGCTTGGAGTGACATGGGGTTTTATTAGAACCACGCCATATTGCTAGACGCGTGAAAGATCTCTTGTGCGCGTCGTTTGGTGATGATCGTGTGCTCAGCCGCCACTTTCGTCATGCTTGGCCTCCCAGCTCCCCAGACCTCAGTCCGTGCGATTATTGGCTTTGGGGTTACCTGAGTCGCAAGTCTATCGTGATCGCCCAACATCTCTAGCGACACTGAAAGACAACATCCGACGTCAGTACCTCACCATAACTCAGGACATGCTTTACAGTGCTGTTCACAACATTATTCCTCAACTACAGCTATTGTTGAGGAATGATGGTGGACATATTGAGCATTTCCTGTAAAGAACATCATCTTTGCTTTGTTTTATTTTGTTATGCTAATTATTGCTATTCTGATCATATGAAGCGGTCATTTTTTGAACTTTTGTATTTTTTTTTTTTTTTGTTCTAGTAAAACCCCATATCATTCCATACATGTGTGTCAATTTCTACCTCTCTATCTACGTTATTCCGTGATTTATTCAGTTTTCAAATTTATACTGACTTTTTGATCACCCTGTATATAAAATGTCTTATTTTAATAATGACAGTTCGTTTCTACAAATGAGTGAAGCGAATACAGGCATCTAAAAAAATAGACATTGACAAGAAGTTCAAAATATCTAAGCAGAAATTGTTCGAGGACAAATGGAAGGCTGTACATAAAAGCGCATACAAGTAGGGTAAAGGTAGATACCGCGTGTAGGAAGAGAAAAAAGAAGCAGTTGTATGAATAGCAGGCAAACCAGCGCTAAGCACAGAAGGGAAAGCAGAAAGTGGAAGGAATTACAGAGTGTTTCCATAACAGCGCGCAAAAATGTGACAAGACATAGATAATGATCCACTGAAAAATTTGAAATAGGAAACATTAGCTGGGAGAAGCCAGTTTAAGGAGATATGGAAGTAAACTTGTCTACCGCTTTGTCTAGCATTAATGTTTTCCATTTTATTTACGACTAACAAGTTTACATGTACTTTGTTGTTTATTTACACTTACATTCTTTAATTCCTGCAAGAATTACCAGGAAGTCAAGATGCAGGTTTCTTTACTTTACTTGTCTATGACGTAGCTCTGTTGTATCGTATTTACATTGTCCCTTGACAGAACGTGCTGTGAATCAACGACAGACCCATTCATTATTCAGTGCTATTCGGAGACGTAGAGTGCAATACGATGGAGCAGTACCGATACAGTATTTCCTGGTCGTTGGATTGAAGTGGGTGTTCCTATTCCATGGTCTGCGATGTCATCCGACCTGAATCTCCTTGATTATATCCTATGGGGACATCTAAAGTCACTTGTGTATGAGACGCCAGCGGATACGGAGATGGAATTAGTTGACAGAATCGTAGCTGCCTATGATATGGTTCGAAACACATCAGGGATATTTGTCAGGGTGCGTTACGAGCTTTTTCTCCGATCCCATGCTTGCATTGAGGTTGATGTCCGTCAGTTTCAGCACATGTTGTAAGATACCGTACAAATAGTACCTTCATTGTGTCAATGATGGTATTTGCAGTTAAGCAACGTAAATATAAAAGTACACAGTAATGTGATTTTATTCATATTATCTCGTTAAGCTGGCTTCTCCAGCTCCAGGTTCCCTACCTCAAATCGTTCACTGGAGCATCCTCTGTGTCCTGTTAAATTTTTGCAAGCTCTTACAGAAACACCCTGTACTGACGGGCTGTACAAGAAGAAAAAAAATTGAAGGCAGTATTATAAAAGGATAGATAAAGAAAATCAAGATGGCATGGGAGGTATGATACTGTAAGAATAATTTGACAAAGCACCAGAACACCCAAGTCGAAACAAAGCCCCTGGAGAAGACAACATTCCCTCTTTTGATATCCTTGGGAGCACCAGATATGCATGTGACGTGCAAGATACATAAGACATGCGAAATACCCTCAAACGTCAAAAAGACTGCAATAATTGCGTAGAAACCAGGTGCTGACGGATGTGAATATTACAGAACGATCACGTTAATAAGCCATGGTTGCAACATACTGACACGAATTATTTACACAAGAATAGGAAAACTGGTAGAAGACGACGACGAGGAAGATCAGTTTGGGTTCCGAGAAATGTAGGAAAACACAAGGGAATACTAATACTACGACTGTCTTGGAAAACAGGTTAAAGAAAGGCAAAGTTATATTTATAGCATTCGTAGACTTAGACGAAGCTTTCGGCAATGTTGACTGAAACAGACTCTTGAAAATTCTGAAGGTAGCAGGGTTAAATTGCAGGGAGCAAAGGCTATTTACAAGGAAGGAAGATAAGGGCTTTACGCCCCGTCAGCAGCGAGGTTCTAATGGCGGAGTGCAAGCTCGGTTCGTTTCAAAGATGGGGAACGAAATCGGCCGTGCGCTTTAGAAGGAACTATCCTCGTATTTGCTCGAGCGATGTAGGGAACTCACGGAAAACCTAAATCAGGATTCGACCCGTCGTCCTCCCGAATGCGAGTGCATCGACGACAGTACTGGTTAACAGAATTACTAAACACAGACTTCCGAAATTCTTTCACCAAAGAAGACGAAGTAAATATTCCAGAATTCGAATCAAGAACAACTGCCAACTTGAGTAACTTGTAAGTCCTCGGAGCAGTGAAGCAACTTAAATCACTTAATAAAATCAAGTCTTCCGGTCCAGACTGTATACCAATTAGGTTCCTTTCGGAGTATGCTGATGCAATAGCTCTGTTATTAACAATCATACAATCACTCAACGAAAGATCCTTACTCAGACACTGGAAAGTTGCACAGATCACACCAATATTCAAGAAAGGCAATACGAATAATCCACTAAATTACAGGTTCATATCATTAACGTCTTCCCCCCATGAACCATGGACCTTGCCGTTGGTGGGGAGGCTTGCGTGCCTCAGCGATACAGATGGCCGTACCGTAGGTGCAACCACAACGGAGGGGTATCTGTTGAGAGGCCAGACAAACGTGTGGTTCCTGAAGAGGGGCAGCAGCCTTTTCAGTAGTTGCAGGGGCAACAGTCTGGATGATTGACTGATCTGGCCTTGCAACATTAACCAAAACGGCCTTGCTGTGCTGGTACTGCGAACGGCTGAAAGCAAGGGGAAACTACAGCCGTAATTTTTCCCGAGGACATGCAGCTTTACTGTATGATTAAATGATGATGGCATCCTCTTGGGTAAAATATTCCGGAGGTAAAATAGTCCCCCATTCGGATCTCCGGGCGGGGACTACTCAGGAGGATGTCGTTATCAGGAGAAAGAAAACTGGCGTTCTACGGATCGGAGCGTGGAATGTCAGATCCCTTAATCGGGCAGGTAGGTTAGAAAATTTAAAAAGGGAAATGGATAGGTTAAAGTTAGATATAGTGGGAATTAGTGAAGTTCGGTGGCAGGAGGAACAAGACTTCTGGTCAGGTGATTACAGGGTTATAAACACAAAATCAAATAGGGGTAATGCAGGAGTAGGTTTAATAATGAATAGGAAAATAGGAATGCGGGTAAGCTACTACAAACAGCATAGTGAACGCATTATTGTGGCCAAGATAGATACGAAGCCCACACCTACTACAGTAGTACAAGTTTATATGCCAACTAGCTCTGCAGATGACGAAGAAATTGAAGAAATGTACGATGAAATAAAAGAAATTATTCAGATAGTGAAGGGAGACGAAAATTTAATAGTAATGGGTGACTGGAATTCGAGTGTAGGAAAAGGGAGAGAAGGAAACATAGTAGGTGAATATGGATTGGGGCTAAGAAATGAAAGAGGAAGCCGCCTAGTAGAATTTTGTACAGAGCACAACTTAGTCATAGCTAACACTTGGTTTAAGAATCATGAAAGAAGGTTGTATACGTGGAAGAACCCTGGAGATACTAAAAGGTATCAGATAGATTATATAATGGTAAGACAGAGATTTAGGAACCAGGTTTTGAGTTGTAAGACATTTCCAGGGGCAGATGTGGACTCTGACCACAATCTATTGGTTATGACCTGTAGATTAAAACTGAAGAAATTGCAA
This sequence comes from Schistocerca gregaria, assembly GCF_023897955.1. Lineage (NCBI taxonomy): Eukaryota > Metazoa > Arthropoda > Insecta > Orthoptera > Acrididae > Schistocerca > Schistocerca gregaria. The sequence goes on from NC_064923.1 coordinate 657,712,202, forward strand.
AAATATGGGAAATTAAGGAGATGGGACCTGGATAAACTGAAAGAACCAGAGGTTGTACAGAGTTTCAGGGAGAGCATAAGGGAACAATTGACAGGAATAGGGGAAAGAAATACAGTAGAAGAAGAATGGGTAGCTCTGAGGGATGAAGTAGTGAAGGCAGCAGAGGATAAAGTAGGTAAAAAGACGAGGGCTGCTAGAAATCCTTGGGTAACAGAAGAAATATTGAATTTAATTGATGAAAGGAGAAAATATAAAAATGCAGTAAATGAAGCAGGCAAAAAGGAATACAAACGTCTCAAAAATGAGATCGAGAGGAAGTGCAAAATGGCTAAACAGGGATGGCTAGAGGATAAATGTAAAGATGTAGAGGCTTATCTCACTAGGGGTAAGATAGATACTGCCTACAGGAAAATTAAAGAGACCTTTGGAGAGAAGAGAACCACGTGTACGAATATCAAGAGCTCAGATGGCAACCCAGTTCTAAGCAAAGAAGGGAAGGCAGAAAGGTGGAAGGAGTATATAGAAGGTTTATACAAGGGTGATGTACTTGAGGACAATATTATGGAAATGGAAGAGGATGTAGATGAAGACGAAATGGGTGATACGATATTGCGTGAAGAGTTTGACAGAGCACTGAAAGACCTGAGTCGGAACAAGGCCCCCGGAGTAGACAACATTCCATTAGAACTACTGACGGCCTTGGGAGAGCCAGTCATGACAAAACTCTACCAGCTGGTGAGCAAGATGTATGAGACAGGCCAAATACCCTCAGACTTCAAGAAGAATATAATAATTCCAATCCCAAAGAAAGCAGGTGCTGATAGATGTGAAAATTACCGAACTATCAGTTTAATAAGTCACAGCTGCAAAATACTAACGCGAATTCTTTACAGACGAATGGAAAAACTGGTAGATGCGGACCTCGGGGAGGATCAGTTTGGATTCCGTCGAAATGTTGGAACACGTGAGGCAATACTGACCTTACGACTTATCTTAGAAGAAAGATTAAGAAAAGGCAAACCTACGTTTCTAGCATTTGTAGACTTAGAGAAAGCTTTTGACAATGTTGACTGGAATACTCTTTTTCAAATTCTAAAGGTGGCAGGGGTAAAATACAGGGAGCGAAAGGCTATTTACAATTTGTACAGAAACCAGATGGCAGTCATAAGAGTCGAGGGGCATGAAAGGGAAGCAGTGGTTGGGAAAGGAGTGAGACAGGGTTGTAGCCTCTCCCCGATGTTATTCAATCTGTATATTGAGCAAACAGTAAAGGAAACAAAAGAAAAATTTGGAGTAGGTATTAAAATTCATGGAGACGAAGTAAAAACTTTGAGGTTCGCCGATGACATTGTAATTCTGTCAGATACGGCAAAGGACTTGGAAGAGCAGTTGAACGGAATGGACAGTGTCTTGAAAGGAGGATATAAGATGAACATCAACAAAAGCAAAACGAGGATAATGGAATGTAGTCCAATTAAATCGGGTGATGCTGAGGGAATTAGATTAGGAAATGAGACACTTAAAGTAGTAAAGGAGTTTTGCTATTTAGGAAGTAAAATAACTGATGATGGTCGAAGTAGAGAGGATATAAAATGTAGACTGGCAATGGCAAGGAAAGCGTTTCTGAAGAAGAGAAATTTGTTAACATCGAATATAGATTTAAGTGTCAGGAAGTCATTTCTGAAAATATTTGTTTGGAGTGTAGCCATGTATGGAAGTGAAACATGGACGATAACTAGTTTGGACAAGAAGAGAATAGAAGCTTTCGAAATGTGGTGCTACAGAAGAATACTGAAGATAAGGTGGATAGATCACGTAACTAATGAGGAGGTATTGAATAAGATTGGGGAGAAGAGAAGTTTGTGGCACAACTTGACTAGAAGAAGGGATCGGTTGGTAGGACATGTTTTGAGGCATCAAGGGATCACAAATTTAGCATTGGAGGGCAGTGTGGAGGGTAAAAATCGTAGAGGGAGACCGAGAGATGGGTACACTAAGCAGATTCAGAAGGAGGTAGGTTGCAGTAGGTACTGGGAGATGAAGAAGCTTGCACAGGATAGAGTAGCATGGAGAGCTGCATCAAACCAGTCTCAGGACTGAAGACCACAACAACAACAACAACAACAACATCATTAACGTCCACATACAGCTGAATTTTGGAACATATATTGTGTCCCAACATCATGAATTACCCGAAGAGAACGGAAATGGCCACATGGTCTAACTGAAATTCTCCTAAAATTGGGTTGGGTGGTACCCACGTTTTAGCTTTTCTTGGGAGTTTCCTAAAGAAGGTTGACACTAATTTCAGATGAGATATTTGACGCGAACTGTTTAGCGTCATATCATTTACGTTGGTTCTTCTATGAACTAGACATTGTCCCACTACAATTATAAATTTCTTTTCTATATATATTTGTTCATTGAAGTCACCGAGCGAGGTGGCGCAGTGGTTAACACTGGACTCGCATTCGGGAGGACGACGGTTCAATCCCGCGTCCGGCCATTCTGATTTAGGTTTTCCGTGATTTCCCTGAATCACTCCAGGCAAATGCCGGGATGGTTCCTCTGAAAGGGTGCGGCCGACTTCCTTCCCCATCCTTCCCTAATCCGATGAGACCGATGACCACGCTGTCTGGTCTCCTTCCCCAAACCAACCAACCAACCAACCAACTAACCAACCATTGAAGTCGCCTAATAGTAATTTTGGATATTTTAGTTTCTAAAAGATCCCATAGTTCCTCTGTTTTCTGTGGGTTGTTTCTGTTTTCTTCATTTATTGGTGCATGGTAATTAACAAGTGTTTGTATATTGTTTTAGCATTTAACTGACAGTAAAGATATTCTCTCTGAGGTGGACTTCATTCTGTTAGATTTCCTGTTATACTTTTATGAACATAGAAAGCTGTACTCATAATGGTATCTGGTTCATAATTTTGATTGCTGGTGTGTCTTTGAAGATTATGAAGTTGCAAGTATCTAACACATTTTCATCTAGGAAACTTGTTTCTTTAATTGCCAAAATCTGAATTATGTTTTTCTCTAAAAGAATATCTAGTTCTTTTGGTTTATCAGTTTTGAGAAAAGAATTTACGTTTACAGTGCCCGGAAAGAATTTTTTTTTTAATTGTGTTTCAGAAGGATTCTAAGGTAGCTACGACTCAACCTTTTGATTGTAGTTGTTGGATTCCCCAGAACGCTTGGTTCCAATGCACTCCGTGACGCAATGGTGGATTTCTCTCTCGTGTTACCACCTGGGTAGTGCGTTTATTTTGCTGGCTTTCCATATTGAAATTGAAACTATATTACATACAAAGAAAGGAATTATATTCCAAAATAAGATCGGATTATTAGGCCGAAATTTGATTTGAAAACTTTTTTGACATCTTTATCTGTTTCAGAGATACAGAGTTTCACAGTTACCTAATCTGTACACGTAAAGACACACGTAAAATCTGGTCTGAGGCGCAATATAAATAACAAATAACTACAGAAAATTGTTCAAATTGTGACGTGATATTTTCTAAGAATATATCTAGAAGTGCCATCTTTCTGTTTTCAAAAATCTTTATCCGCTATCGAGAAATACTACAATAACATGATTTTTGGGTATCATAACAGAACAGCAGATTCCAAGACGGCTACGCACAGCAAAAGGGTGTAGCTCTTGCGATATATTCCTAAGAATTAGATCTCATAAAACCTAATAAGTTTTCTTGATATCTTTATTCATCTCTGAGATACAGAGATTCAAAGTTGTACACGTGACAGACGTAAGTAAAATCCAGTGTGAGGCTAAGCAGTTTATAAAGAGAAGTAACACGGAGAAACATGCTGAAAAGTGTTTCGTTTATTGTTGGAAGGGCTCTGGGAACCCCATGTTGTAGTACTGAAGCACATGCAAAATTTATGTGCAAGTAAAATCCTGTCTGAGGTATAAAATTAGTTTTGCGTGATTTCAATTTCACGAAAGTAAAATATAAAAAATATACCGGCGTATAAGGTTCTTTCCATATGATATACCCTGATGTGGCAAGGAAAAGATGGAAACCAGCCGAAAAATGCTCCTACCGGAACACAAAGAAAGTGAATATGTTCCTGTTAAAAGGACTCTGACTGAAAAGTCTACCTTCCTCAGCACCTGTAAAAATGTCCCAACCATTTTTGCGTGCGGATATATTCGCCCTTTTTATGCTGAGAGATAAGGAGACAGTGACAGTGGTAAAAGACGGAAAAGTAATGAACAGTGGAAGATACTAAGAGTGGTTGTGGTGTAGAAAGGGTGAAGGATATGAAGGCAGTGTAAGAGAAAGAGAGGGACGCAGTGGCAGTGGAATATAGTCGACAATGACAGAACAGTGCCAGGAAAACAGTGAAGAAGACAGTGCCAATGGAGAGGAATAAAGAGAAGGAGAAAGTGGAAGTGCGTGAGAGCCAATGACATTGAGACACAGAGTCTATGAGAATGCCAACGAGGAAGAGAGATAGTGACAGTGAGAAGACACAGCAACAGCGAGAGAGAGAGAGCAAGAGGGAGACTACACCAGGATAGATGGAAGGAGACTGTGGCTATGAGAGGGCCGCGGGTGTGTGTGTGTTGTCCATAGCGTGAGTTAGATTAAGTAGTATGTAAACATAGGGACCGATGACCTAAGCAGTTTGGTCTCATTAGATCTCACCACAAATTTTTTGTGGCTGCGAGAAATGTGACGGCAACAGTTAGAGAGACACAAAGAAGGAATGGCAATAAGTTGGTATGAATGATTGAGAATGGGGAAGTGGCAGTGCTGGGTAGGGTACGAGCGACTTACTGTAATAGACTAGTGGGTGTGAGAGGTGAACTGCATTTTAAAAAGAGCGCGAATATGTTCGCATGCCAAAATTTTTGGGAAAGTTTTTGAAGGTGCTCAGGAAAGTAGAAAGCGGCAGCAGATACCCCACTTTTCAGTCACGGTCTTTTAAACAGAAGCACATTCGCCGTTATTGCGCTCCGATAGGAACATTTTTCCGATGATAAATAGTTTTTATGAGAATCGGAACCGTGCTTTCTGCAAATTTTGGGGCTCTGCCGTCATCAACTGAAGGAACGACAAAACAGTTTTGGCCGTCTGTTTACGATGTTTATGACGAAATTCGCTGAGCGCCGTTTCGCCCGCGACGACGTAGCGACGTGTGATGCGTGATTTTGGATCAAAGACGAGAGTTCACACATTAATGACAGTTAGCGACGCTAGGAGAAATTTAAAAAGTCATAACGAAGGAAGAAATATCCGACGATACAAAAACTAGTAGACGAAAGAAGTTATAACTTGGAACGTAAAACTGAATCCCGTAACGACATGTTTACTTACGCATTAAATTAGAGACGCTATTATTCGTTTGGGCTATTTTGGGACGTTATGAAGTGTGAAGCGAGTTGATAAAAAGTCTAGAAGTGGCAACAGTAGGGAAATCGAAAAAAGGTGAAAATATTACCTTCACACTGGTTAAAGCCGTTAAATCTTACTTCTCCTTATTCTTCACAGCGATCACAGGTCCTGTAGACCGCGTGCTGCATCAACGATCTGCTTCCACCGCCTTCTATCTCTCGCAGCCTCTCTCCACCCTGCGGAAATTCCTAATGCTGCGATGTCCTTCTCTATGTCATCTTTCCACCTTGTAAGAGGTCAGCCCAATGGTCTGTTGCCTGGAGAGTTCCTTCAAATGCTTTCTTGGTGATTCTGTTGTTTTCCATTCTGGCCACATGTCCAGCCCATTGCAGTCTCGTACTTTTTAATTTCTGGATGATAGTGGGTTGCTTCATTAACTGATAAATTTCATTGTTCTTTCGAATTCTCCATGCGCCATTCTCCAACACATCTTTAAATAGGCTAATTATCCAAACAGCTCCAGACAACAGAAAATATCGGAAACGTAGGAGACAATTTTCTGGCTTTACTTTTCAAACAACAGCTGGCGGACTGGAGGGTGAGATGTCGTTTCGTCATATTCAGACACGGAACTGGGACCAATCTTCAACATATTGTTTGCAAATAGTGGGACAAAAATGGAATGATTACCGAAATTTGCTAGTATTCATCCAGCATTGACAAAATCTAGCTAAAAATTAATAATGAAACAGAATGTGAAGAGGCTGGTGATGATGCCGATGGTGAAGAAGACTAGTCCAGTAACAGGGTACTTTTTGCTTGCAAAACACAAGGTAGAATATTTTATTTTTTCATCTTGTGCATACAGTTGAGAGTATGTTGAATCCAAGTATTCGACCTCCAAAACATGGACGCTATCAGCTGAATATCATCTTGAGTGGGTATGTGTGATTGTTGATACTACCAATTTACATGCCTAAAAAGTACGTTGTTTGGACTGGGTGGAAGATGACCTGGAAACTTGGTCTGCTATTCTGTGTGCACAGAATTCACACGGAAAGTGGATTACTGAGCCGTTATCATAGGCACTTGTTGCAATTGTTTCAAATGGTTCAAATGGCTCTGAACACTATGGGACTTAACATCTGAGGTCATCAGTCCCCTAGAACTTAGAACTACCTAAACCTAACTAACCTAGGGACATCACACACATCCATGCCCGAAGCAGGATTCGAACCTGAGACCGTAGCGGTCGTGCGGTTCCAGACTGAAGCGCCTAGAACAGCTCGGCCACAACGGCCGGCTTGCAATTGTTTGTTGAGCATATTAGTGTGTAGACTATACAAAGTTTTTCACAGCTACCCACTATGCATAGGGTTCTTTATACTATGAGTTTAGGACTGAGCTAGCAAACCAATGTCTAAATAATTTTTGTCAGTTCACATTTGGTTAACTGCCACTTCTAAAATTGTTTGTAGGGTTTGAGCCCTGTTGGTAATTTATTGGGGTTATTTGAGCTGGCTTCCTGTAAACTACTTTGTACTCAGGGTGAGTGTAAGGTTTATTTTACTACCTGCTGTTTTAGTTAAAGCCATGTGGGACTGTTGTGTAAATTTGTATACATCCTTTATGGGGATAGCCTCAGTTGTCTGTAATCGACTTAAAGGGCTCAAATAATATATCTCTGATTTACCTAAAGGTTATATTTTAATTTGTTTTATAGCTGCTGATTGACTGTTCAGATCTGCTCAGATTATAGATGTTGTCTGGTGTATTAATAAATGTTTAGTGATGCTTGAGTATTTTTATAACATGTGTTACTCGAAATCCTTTCTGCGTATTTTAGTAGTTTGTGACTACTTAATCTGATTTATTAAAATTATTTTGAGACAGAGGCCTTATATATGGTCATGCTGCCAGGCTGTCGACTGAAAATTTCTCGAGTTTCTAATATCAAAGATTTATTGTTCATTTTCTTACATTCATAAGAGATTGTTAAATTTAACAACTTCTTCAATAAATTTGTCTTTTCTGGACAAAGCGCTTTGTTTCTTGTTGCCTGGTATCTTATCACTGCCAGCTCCTTGCTTGCTGAAGTATTCCAATGGTAGCAGAACGTGGTTGCATGGTTGAGTGAGTTATCTCACCAGAAATGGCATAAAAAGGCAAAATTTATTTTGTACAGTTTTTTATTGTGTACTGCACATGTTCAAGTGTTTTTGCTCCCAGCTGATACTCAATTACGGGTGTAAGAGATTAGCTTAGGATTGTGCATCTGAAGAAAGACCAATTAGTATATTAGTTGCAAATCCAGAACCGCACAGTTGAGGGTAGTGCCAATGAGTTGGTGCAGTGTTTCCAGAGTGCAGCTGAGCCTGCTGTCTTCAGTGGTGTAAGTTAAGCAGTCGTTGCTTGAGTCACTTCCCAGTGTGCAATACAATATTGATCTGCTTCAGGATAATTAACTATCACAGTCTCAGTTATTTTGGGTGTAAATTAAGCTCGATTGAGGGGTACAGAATTTGCATGAAATTAATACTAATGTGAATCAGGGTGTTGGAAGTGATATGTTTCAAGAAAAGATTATGAAACTACAACATTGTGCTACTCTATTGCAGCGGAAAGAAATTTCAGATGATCAGTGAGCGTAAGGATGGTCACAAGTCTATTTCACAAAATGGAGATGGTATGAACATACTGAGGCGTTTTAATCGTTTACCTAAACCAGTTATGGCTTTTATATAATGGATTACTAAATTTTCAGTGGAGGTTAGTGAACAAATTGTATAATTTTTGTTTTTGGCAGCAGGGCAACACCCTTCAAATTCACAATCTTGCAGTTCTGCATATCATTTACTCATTAACTAATGGGTAGCTGGATAGTATTATTGATCATGTTATTCGAAAAGGGGAAACATTTAATGGTTTGCATGGTAGCATTGTTAACTAATGTTCGTCAGACAGGCTGACAAACGAATCAATTAACATACCCTATTTTTGGGTATAAGATAAACAAGAAACCTTTTTGAACGATATTGAAGATATTAGATGGACTCAATTAGCATTATGTGTTGAGCTAAACGAAAATCTGGTTGTTGCTAATATAAGTGAAGTGATTGGGAGGTTTCTACTAATGAGAGGTTTCTACTAATAAACCTAATAGTTTTCTTGACTTGGATCAAGTTGTGTGAGATATAGAACATTAATTTTGCTGGTCAGGAGTGAAAGAGTGTCACTAACTAAAAGAATAATTTGCCTGGAATCTCTTCTCATTTCTTCTCGATATCACAGGAGTGGCCCAAGTGTTTGAAATAGCGGCGACTGTAAGGTGTAATAAACAGCAACATTTTGCTTGGGTTTGTTCGTTTAGATGTTAAAAACATAAGGACAGATAAGGTTTAGGTGAGTGATTGTTAAGTATGGAGCTATTGCATCAGCAAACTCCGAAAGGAGCCTATCAACAACAGACTCCAATTTCCAACTTGCTAATACTGTTCTAAATAATATGAGAATGCAGCATGCGTAGTTAGCCTAAATACATTATCCAAACATACACATCTCAATGTGTGCAGTTAATGAGGATGGCTGACCATTGTCAACACACTACCATTACTACGCGATGCCAAGTGCGTGCAAGAAACCAAATGACAATCTTAATTCAAAAAGTTTTGTCAGTGTGCGAAGATCACTTTTACATTCTGGCGGCAGCTTATGCAGTGATAGCTCCACGAATTTAAACCACATACTCTGTGACTAAGCAACAAATTAAAAAAAAATAGCAAATGTGTCACACCAGCTGAAAAATGCTCCTGACATAGCACAAAAAGGTGAATATGCTCTTTTTCAAAAGACTGTGGCAGGAAAGGGGAGAACCAGTTGCCTCAATTCTCAGTCTTCCGCCCTCACCAAAAATATTGGGATGCGAACATTTCTGTACTCTTTAACACAAAACACTCCAAATCCTGTTACACAGTCTCTCTTTGTAGTGAAGCCTTCATACTCAGCACCTCCCTCTCACTGCCACTGTGTCCTTATCCCAGTCTCCTTTCTATCCCATCAGCACTTTCTCCTGTCTGTCTCTCTAACTGTTACTGTCTTCGTCCCTTTTTCTCACTCTTCCTTACCATTGTCTCCTTCTTCACTACTTTCACGGACTTTTTGTACCAAGGCCATTGTCTTCGTCCCATTCTTTTTCTCTACCATTGCCACAGTCTCTTTCACTCTTGCTGACAGTCTACTGTCTGCATCTATAATCATCATTTTCTCCTCCCCACACATGTCCTTGGCGATGGTTTGCTCGGTATGTTTACTCCCAGACTGGGAAACTTTAACACATATGTATAGGGGATGGGAGAAAGAGGGCAAATTTTTTTATGTTAAAGTACACCAGTGCGGGGGAAGGCGAGGAGGGAAGGATCCAAACTCCCATAGCCTGTGTATGGTCTCCATCATCCCTGTTTTTCATTTCCACTGTCTCCTCTCTCTCTCTCTCTCTCTTGTGCTCCCTCTGCTATTGTATCCATCCATCTCTCTTGTTCTTTTACTGCCATTGTCTTCTTACATCTCTCTTTCTCTCTCACTGCCACTTTCTCTCTACCACCATTACTACCTTCTCTCCCTTTCTCTCCCACTCGGATTGTCTGATCTCTCTTCCACCATCACCGTATCTCTGCCACTCTCTCTCTCAACAGAGAGAAGCGTTAATATTTTGACATGTCAAAATTTTTTGTGAGGAAGGCTTAATGTGGGCTGAGGCAGCTACTTCCCCATTTTTCTGTAAGAATCTTTTAAAGAAGACCATATTCGCTTTTTTGCCCTGGCAGCAGAATTTTCAACTGACTCCCTTCTTTTCCCTGTTGCAGAGTGGTGTGCTACTGGTACACTGCACGATAATTGTAAGGAACAACTGATACTTGCTAAAGAACGACTTCCAGTTACTACAAAACAACATATAATTGCTACATAGAACACGACCAATGATAGCAGAAGGAAATGTAGAGGGCGGGACTTGTTAATTTCAGCGAAGCCTGTGCATGAACGCACTGTATGCATTCGACAGTTCATGAAGTATGGTGTTTGACGAAGTTTGTTGCGGAAGCGATTAGCGTGACATTCCGTTTGGTACAGCAACATGTCTGCAAGACACCATTGGAGTGCTTACGATATTGGACGGGCAGTTGGACGACGCGAAGCTGATCAAAGTGTCCCTACTGTGAGCGCAGTAAATGGTGTGTCCAGAAGTGTCATCTCGCTTTTAAAAAGGACGCTGAAGGCAGAAATTCTATGCGAAGGGATGTCGTAGACAGGCCACTACACAGCAAGAGTATGGACACGTAGCTCCAGTGGCGATAAGGAACAGACTTTCCATTCCTAAAAAGATCACTGCAGATCCTGCAGACTCTAACAGTACACATCTCTCTGCCAGAACCATTTCACAGCGATTACATCAGGCTAGTTTGTATGCTCGGAAGTCGGTTAAGTCCATTCCAGTTTAACTAGGCCATTGTCGAGACAGAGTTCGTTGGTGTAAGTAGCATGTTGTTTGGGCTGAACAACAGTGGTCCAGCATGATGTTCTCTGACTAAACCTGCTTCAGTGTTGCAAGAGATTCTGGCCACCTGTTTGTTTGGGGGGACAGGAGAACACGTCACACACCACAGAATGTTCATGAACGTCTTCAATCTGGCTTAGGCTTCATGATGTGGGCAGGTATTATGCACAACGGCCAAACACCGGTGTATACCTTTGTACAAGGAACCGTTAGACCATAGCTGTATTGCAGGGAGATTATCCTGGATCCATCTGTTTAGGGCATTGGTTTTCAAACTGTGCCGCCCCCTACAAGGGGCGACTGGTACCAAGTCATTACGATTAGTCCTTACGACGAACTGTATACTGGGTACCCAGAATTTACTACAGTATCAGAATATTGTCAAATGACTTTTGACAAAATCCAAAGGAATTTCATATGTAAAGGCATCAAAGTTAGTGTCCAGTCCCTGGTGAATTAGACAGTAACTGAAACTGAGGGGAGCAAAGCAAAAGCTAAAGTGCATAACTCTATTTTCAAATGTCCCTTTACAAAGGAAAACCCGGGAGAAATACCCCAGTTTAATTCTCGTGCCACTAAAAAGATGAATGAAATAAGTGTTAGTGGAGGTAATGTTGAGAAACGGAGAAATCGTTAAAATGGAACAAGGTTCCAGGCTCCGATGGAATCCCTGTCAGATTCTATACTGAATTTGCGGTTGAGTTACCCCTCTTCTAATTATCCCTCGAACAAAAAAACGTGAAAAGGCACAGATCACAATCGTCTACAAACAGGGTAGTAGAAATGGATTTTGAAAACATCAAACGTATGATACCCAACTCGCTACGGTCACAGGTTCGAATCCTGCCTCGGGCATGGATGTGTGTGCTGTCCTTAGGTTAGTTAGGTTTAAGTAGTTCTAAGTTCTAGGGGACTGATGACCTCAGATGTTAAGTCCCATAGTGCTCAGAGCCATTTGAACCATTTTTGATACGCAACTCGCATTTTTCTCACATGACATGCTGAAAGTTTTGCATCAAGACAACAAAATATATACAGAGTTTCTTGATTTCCGAAAAGCATTTCACCCGGTATCCACACTTACGCTTATTGTCAAAAGAACGATCATATGGGTTACCAAGTGAAATTTGTGACTGGACTGAGGACTTTTTGGTAGGGAGGACACAGAATGTTCTCTTGAATGGAGAGTCATCGTCAGATGTAGAAGTAACTTGGGGTGTGCCCCAGGGAAGTGTGTTGGGAACCTTGCTGTTCATGTTGTATATTAATGACCTTGCAGGCAATATTAATAGTAAAATTTGGCGTTTTGAAGATAATGCAGTTATCTATAATGAAGTACCATTTAAGAGAAGTAGCATAAATTCTCAGTCAGATCTTGATACGATCTCAACGTGGTCCAGAGATTGGCAACTTGCTCTGAATGTTCAGAAATGTCAAATTTTGCACTTCACAAAACGAAAATACTTACTATCCTATGACTATAATATCAGTGAGTCACTGTTGTAATCGGCCAACTCATACAAATACATGGGTCTAACACTTTGTAGGGATACGAAATGAACGATCACATAGGTTCACCCGTGGGTAAAGCAGATGGTAGACTTCGGTTTATTGGTAGAGTACTGGTAAAATGTAATCAGTCTTCGAAAGAGACTGCTTACAAAGCACTCGTGTGACCCATCCTAGAATACTGCTCAAGTGTGTGGGACCCTTACCAGATAGGACTAACAGGGGATATTGAAAGTATTGAAGGACAGCACGAATGGTCACAGGTTTGTATGATCTGTGGGAGAGTGTCACAGAGATACTGAGGGAACTGAACTGGCTGACTTTTGAAGACAGATGTAAACTATCCCGAGAAAGTCTATTAACAAAGTTTCAAGAACCGGCTTTCAGTGATTACTCTAGCGTTATACTACAACTCCCTAGGCCTCGCTCACGCAGGGATCGCGAGGCTAAGATTAGAATATTACTGCACGCTCAGAGGCATACAAACTATCATTCTTCTCGCGCTCCACACATGAATGGAACAGGAAGAAACCCTAATAAATGGTACAATGGGACAAGCCCCCTGCCATGCACCTTACGGTGGTTTGCAGAGTATAGATGTCGAAGTAGATGGAATTCATAGCGCATGAGCACACTAGAGCTGCGTTAACATTGCCGATCGTCGCACGTCAGCCCGATTCGGAACACTTCGTGTGAACTGTCTCACAGCTTTAACGATATAGCAATTGCAACCATTAGTGGCTTTGTTGCTAAGCAGCGTAGGTGCACGAGTCTTAGTTGGACTGAGTTGTTCAGCCAGTGTCGGTCAAACAAGCAGTTCACCCGTGCATAATTTTGACGTTTAAGCGAACTGTCGACTTGTAAAGGTATTTTTTGCGTAATTTCGTCATGAGTTTGCCGAAGAAATGCAAATAGAGTGACGAGTACATGAGCTACTGATTCACTGCTGTGCAAAATAGTGGTGGCGACCAGCCTCAACGTGTTATTTGTTATGAAGTATTGAACAAAGATGCCACAAGACTTTGACGTCTCGAACGGTCTTTGCGGACTAAACATAGCGCTTTCAGAGGTAAGCTGATGGAGCTTTTTGCTACAAAATGTCAAAACGTGCGAGTTTCAAACTATGAAGTTGGATAGTACGGGATCCATTGCTCAGTCGTCGGGAAAAGCGGCGAGGGGAGGGGGGGGGGGGGGGGATAAATTCTTGTCTATAAAAGTAGTTTAAAAAAAGCTGCTGATCTACAAGTATCAATGAAGTATCACCTGCTCTCCCATCCCCTTTTCACCTTCTGGTCTTAAATTTGCAATCTAATGATATTTCTGACCTTGAGTTGACAACTAATAATTGTTTTTGAATGCGATTAACAACGATGAGCTGTTTTCAGTGATAACAACACTTTGCAGTCCTGTCACTTCACTTAACAATATCTTAATTTATAACTTGACAATATCTTAATTTATAACTTGATAAACATATATTACTTTCACAGACAATCATAGTCTCTTTCATTTACTTCATCATGAAAGTGGTCATAAGGTTACAAATTCCTATGAGTTATCGCTACTCATCACAAAGGCTAAGGAAAGACATATTGTCGGAGAAACACTTGTCAAACGCTATTTGTTGAAAGCAGCTGATATTGTTCTTGGACCAGAAAGCGAACAAAAACTTTCACAGGTACCTCTCTCTGACAACTCTGGGAAATGTCAGATTGATGATATGGCGCAAGTCAGGTGGTGCAGGCGTGAGAGAACCAGAATTTTTTGCAATGCAGTTAGACGAGATTACAGATGTTGCAAATTGTTGTCAACTGTTAGTTTTCGTTCCACACATATAAAACGAAACAATTAAAAACAAGATGCTATTTTCTGCAGAGCTAAAGACTACTTCAAAAGTAATTCATATAATAACAGCGATATCTGAATTCTTTTTCACATATGAACTACCGTGGATAGCTGATAGACGGCGCCCCATCAGTGCTTGAATCTCTCTCAGGATTCGTGCACGTGGTCATAGAAAAGAATCCCAATATTCTTTCGATTCACTGTGTTATACACCATCAAGCCTTGTCAGCTAAGACGCTGCCAAATGAGCTCAAAGTCGTCTTAAAATGATTCATCAAAATTGTGAATCATGTTAAAAAGAGTATGTTAAATACTCATCTTCTTATGGCCCTTTGTGAAGATTTGAGAGCAGAACAAAAAATTGCTATTTCATACGGAAGTACGTAGAATCTCAAAAGAAAATGTGTTAGATTATTTGGACGCGGAGATAAAGTGATTCAGTTTTTGGAAACTCAGAACCAAACTGAATTGTACTGTAGAACTTTAAAAGACAAGTGTTCAAGCTGTGTTGACTAATCTATCAGATATTTTCGATTCATTAAACTCACTGAACTCGATACTGCAAGGTGGAGTTTCGAACATAATTTATCACAGTCTTGTTGCAACTTTGGATACGTAAAATTGCACACTTCAATTATCCCTGTTTACCCAAATTATTTGTAATCTTGGAAGAAAAACTCTTTACAGAAGTCTTTAAGCAAACTGATACTCCGAATAAAATATTAAATCATTTGCAGCATATAACTGATGAATTGAAACGCTACTTCCCTAGCTCGTTTGTCATCAGCTTTTACAGGTAGGCAATAGATCCTTTTCATATGCTATTCAGAAACACTGCAAGAACCAGCTTTGGAAATTAAAAATGATTCTGCAGCCAAATTTGACTGTGAGATGATGGCTGAATTATTATTTTGGGTAAAATATCTGAAAGTTTAGCCCAGCACAGCAAAGCAAGCACTGCAGCTGTACTTACCATTTTCAAGACTTAACTGTTCAAAATGGCGTTTTCAGCAGTTATGGTAATGAAAACGAAATACAGAAGCAACTCAGTATTGCTAGTGATTTGCATTGTGAAATTTCTTCTATTCAACCAAGAACTAAAAATCTTTGCAAAAGTATGCAAGCTTATCTATCACAGAGATTTCTTTATTTTTACTTACCAGATGTGTGTGCAACTCGTGTGTGCCTACAGTGAAATATTGATATTACCAAGTTTACAGATTTGTTTCTTTCTTTGTTTTTTTTTTATTATCCTTAGCCAGGCGAATAGTTGCGACAGGCTGTTCCCAGTAGTTTGATCATCAAATATCGCGCCCATTCAAAGCACTTTGTGAGAGATGTCTTCTGTTCATTGTGATGCATTGCAACAGACTTAATTATTTTCACAAGATTTGTTACAAATAAGCGCCGAAATTGCAATTAGCCATCTCTGTAATGCGCAGAGCCCGAATTTCCTTACAAATGCTTATATTGACCATTTTAGAGAATAGGTGCATATGTCAAAGAATTTTTATTTAATATCTTCTATTAGAAATTTATAAGAAATACAAATAATTTTCTTGGCTTCCATGGAGATGCTACAGTAACCTGCATCGGCATAAAAGGTGCTCTCTTATCTCATGTGAATTATGACCAAATTGAAGATAATGTAAAATTTATGATAATCTAGTTAGAACTGAAAAATTTTGGCATTTTTTGGAGGACTTTGTTTCATATAATTGTGTGTAAAATACAACGAAACAGGTCTATACCATTTTCTTCCCATGTCTATGTTAAAATGTTAGTCGAGAAAGCAAGAATGTTTCCTTGTCGCCCACAAAGGAAAGTGGCCGAGGGAACTCGCATTTTTAGTTGTTCTCCTCGTGGCAGGTTGGAACAAATCGAGCATTTCGTATCGATAAACCTCTATTCCCCATGGCGCCATCGTCAAAATCTTACTGTTGTGGTACTAAAGATACGAGGAGAGTAGTGATGTGTTGTCTTATATTGTCTGGCGTTGACAATTTAAAAAATAACGAAAAGAACGATTAATTACTAGTGGTAATAACTATATTAAAATAAAATTATCTGACACGACCTAAAACGCTGAAAACGTTTTTGAAATGTGTTTCTCTACTAATTGCTTAGTGCTACAACACGTTTAAAACGGTTTCATTTTCCATGATACCTGCGACTAACGCATTTGAAGATGAGCATATATCTGTATAATACGCTATTTCGAATCTTTGCTTCCGTGTCAAATTTATATCGCTGCAGCTTTTTGGTACGATGCACGCGAACTCGTCAGTTGGCAGCTGCGAACGGAGACAGATAAACATTCCCCTTCTCGCGTCACTCCTCACTGCATCGACAACTCTCTCTGCTCCACCTGCACGGTCTTGAGATAAAACACTTAACTTCAAATGTTCTTACTGTAATAAATGATCTACCACTCATAGATCCACGTGGACATCGTTAAAAATATGTGTAGAACTGTGAAGTGTACTCACTACACTTACAAGTATTGCAAGATGAGACCTTGTCCCAAAATGAATTGAGGAAACCATTTTTAAGAATATATATTGTTGTTGTGGCAGTTGTAAACGCAATTTTAGCTTACCTCACAGGCGTGTGCAATGCAGAGGGAGTGTTGTTTAGCTGCCGTGTTCGTCAGAAGGGGAATGTTGACCTGGCTCCACATCGGTGGTCCCAACTCACAATTGTGTGCACTTCGTACGGAATGCAACTGGTGTTGCATATCTTTAGTGTTTGAGACAGTTGCATACATGTTTAGGATATGATAGTGCATGGAAAATGGCGCACTAATAATGAGTCTTTATGAACCTATCTTACTTCTGTGCGGTATTTACACCGTACAAGCTGATCGGTACAAGGCATGCATATCACTTTTTGGAAACCCATGGTTTAGGGGTTCGTTACGTTCTGACTATGTTTATAGACGACAGTGCTCTCTTACACAGGACCGCTGAGGTTTCGGACATATTGGAAACTGAAGAGAGTAAACATATGGAACTGCCTGTGTACTACCCAGATCTGAAAATTATACAGCATATCTGGAGTGCTCTTGGCAGACGCGTTTTTCAGTGTACATCCTCTCCCCGAACGGTCCAAGAAATGAAAACCGCCTCGAGAGAGGAGAGGAGCAATATCTTCCAAATGCTCAACTGTTTGGTAGCCAGCATAACAACCACAGAATGTGCATTAATGCCTGAGGACGGCCTATACCTTACTGAGAGTGCGATATCGACCTATGTGAAATGTCTGTTATTTTGCTTTCATCTGTGGTGCAATCTGTAAAATTTGTTGTTATCAATGTACCACTCCACCTCTATTACGTATACTGTGTTTCACACATCGTCCATCATTGCCTGTGGTTATTCCTGTTCAGCAATGCCTTTGTTCCTTAGCAGTTGTCAAGCAGTGTGTAAAACGAATTCTGTAGGTCAGTAAATTTTGACAGTTTACTTGTATACTTCAATACATTTACATATTTTGACACACATATACAACAAATAAGTACACATAATGTATAATTAACTCAAAATCTTGTTACATCCAAGCAAGTTCGCTTTACACTACCTTTCATAAAAATGCATAACATTTTTGGATTATACCTACAGTATTCCAAAAATGTGGTGTCTGATTTGTAAGGGCAAAGAATTTGCTATGACCAAAAAAATTTATAAGTTTCTTGTGCCACCAGGTAGCACCTCGAATATTTTCCAGCAAGACAACCCATATATGTATGAAGCGACAGCGGGTCATAAAGTTTTATTGGGGGAAAAACGGGGACTGAAATACAGTTTGCTGATCTCAGAATCCTTTTTATGAACCCAGAATCCTTGCGACGTGTTCACTACGTCAGTTAAAACTATATTTACGCCTCAAACCAGATATTACGTGCATAAGTACGGTAACTTTGAACGTTGGATCTCGGTAACGATTAATGACATCGAAAACTGTTTCAAGATTTGCCGCGAACATCACCTTAAGAAACCTTGCTAAAAGTATCAAAGATTTACCATTAATAGAAGTTATAGAAGTGGTCATCCCCAGAAACGGTACTTTTGATGCCCGAAACTCGAGTTCTTCGTGTGCATCTTGATAACGGATAATGATTTTCGAAATCGAGAAAATGGCGTGTCTAGATAAATGTCTAAAGAATGCAGAGTTAAAATTTGAGTCATTTTCTGTGGTTGTTGAGATAATGGCGGCCCACGATGCAAAAGCGGCTAAAAACCGATTACTGTGTTTCACACATAGTCCATCATTGCCTGTGGTTATTCCTGTTCAACAATGCCTTTGTTCCTTAGCAGTTGTCAAGCAGTGTGTAAAACGAATTCTGTTTTTTTCATAAGTACAGTAACTTAGAACCTCTAGATTTAATTAACAGATACTGATATAGAAAAAAGTTTCGGAAGTTCTCCAAGACCATAATCTTAAGAATATAATGTAAAAATTTCGACTGTTTGCCACAAATAGCTTTTACAGAAACAGCCATCCGCCAATCGGTACTTATGGTACTCAATAATCATGGTTTTTTGGGGTTTTCTCGGGAACCGCCCATGAACAAATGCTGCTTTTATAAGCCACCTAAGTTTCACCCTGTTTAAATTTTGACCCTGAGACCAAGAGATGAATACACTAAGCAGATTCAGAACGATGTAGCCTGCAGTAGGCACTGGGAGACGAGGAAGCTTGCACAGGATAGAGTAACATGAAGAGCTGCACCAAACCAGTCTCAGGACTGATGACCACAACAACAACAACTCTAGAATAGCTACAGTATGACCATTCCTACGATAGGTACACAAATGGTCGCTAGACCAAGGGCTATCGAAAACACTAGACCCCTTATTTCTTTGATTAATAGAACGCGAGATCTGACTGCTTGAAAAATCGCATTTTCACGATCGGCCTTTTATAACTTATTGGTACCATGCAGTGTCTTGGTCGGACCGATACTACGACGTGGGAGGATATAGATTACTCACACACGACTCAGTGATGGGAACATAACTCCTGTCATGACGCCTGACTGAACAAGTAAATATGATCCAAGCTGCGCTGTTAGCAGCATTTTATAGGTGGTGAGCACTCGGGCAGTCCAGTCTCCACTGAACATGTGGCTAAGCTGCTACAGCCTCATTGAGCATCTAGGCGAAGCTGCTGATCTACAAGCTGTCAACTACCCCTGATGGTTCTGTCCTTCGAACGGTACCTGCTGAGGCAAGTAGGCCTCACTACCTGACGCAAGAGCCAGCCTGGTACTGGTTTCAACTGGAGAGTACCCACACATTACTGCCAGTCGCCTGCAGTGCAAGGTAGCCTGCCACAAGGTTTTGCCCTGGAGCTGACACCCGTCTTGCGTCAGCAAGGATGCTGTCGATGCCAGCCGCTGTTATCTTGCCACAGCTTTCTGCTGTCTCAAAGCAGCCACTCGCTGCATTCTAGCTATGGTCAGCTGCTGGGTCATAGCCATCGACCTCCTTTATGGAATATTGTTGTTGAACAAGTGTTCTTGACTCCTCGCTCTCTATGGTACCAGATCGCATCCCACAGTGGTGACCTTCCTGCACCACTGTCTTCGATCAGCTACAATACTGCTGTCAGAAGAACCAGTACTTACAAGCGACATCACAAGCGACGATCTGTGGAGTCATGTCAACGTGATGAGTGAAAATGTACTGTTTTTCATATGGTAGGGTTAGGCACACAGTGTATAATCGCCTGAACAGGAGGCCTTTACATTACTCCTGGGAATGTAGGGAATATCCATTGTTGGCACGTAGGAATTAGATGAATTGAGTGGCAAGAAATACGAGTGTGGTGCTGGTGATGGTTCCTTTCCCATTGCGTTTTACCTTTTATTATGGACATAGGCGTTGGAGTGAAAGAATCAGGGTGAGAAGGTTACCACTGCAGAGCTGCCCCAGGCCCTCTTGAATAAGCTAGTATACATGCAGCCACGTAATACAGAGCTCCCAAGAAATTGACTGCATTGAGTAGGCTAGGAAGGTTCAGTCCTCGTCCAGTAAGTCGGTATTCATTCACGACGTTTTTCAAACTTTTCGTCTAGCTTTTTTATTTCTTCACCCATTTTTTCCTGTGATTTGCTGACAGCTTCTAGCTTACCACTCACTTCTGTTTTCATTCCTTCCAGTTTCGTCAAGAGCAATGCTAACATACTTTCCACTCCTCCCTTGTCATCTGCTTCACTTCTGGCACCTGGTCCCACTTTAATGTCTAATCCTTTATCTACCTTTTCCATAACAAACTCTTCTTCTTTATTTTTTTTCTTTCTCACTTCCCCACACCTTGAAACTAGCTACACGCTCATCTTCTTTGATTGTCATTTTGTGTACAAGAGGTAACCCAGACAAAACAAAACAATACAATTTTCACTCTTCCAAATTCAAACATCGATCCTAAGATTGACAGGTTCGAAAAGACAGTATTACTAAAACACTGTCCTGTCACAACACGGCGCCATATGTGATAACCTCAACCCACAGGAAAAATAATTATCAAAATCTGAACTGTGAAGTCATCCAAAATTCTGGTTGGAAAACCACACTCTTTGTTATACTTCTCAATTGGTCACGATCCCACTTTGTTTATGAACTAAAAACTCTAATATTCACGAGAAACTGCTCTGAAATTAACCTGAACCGACAAAATTGTGTATATATTCTCTGAAACTTCAAAGAAATTAGAAAAAGTGACAAAATTTCCTGAATCACACACTATAGTGTTAACAATCGCATGAACACTGGGGGTTTCACCATACATCTAGCCACTTTTGAGTATAACCAGTGTCTCTTAATACTATGACACGTAGAAATACAATATCAAAAAACTTTTATTACTGGGTAAAGACTCACTACGTGATGTGACAGCTGACATTTATAATTCCCACTCACGTCAGGAAAAGCACCAATACGGGAATAGCAGCTTTTACATTATTGGTCAGAACGCAAGCAATTATGGCAGTCGCCGTAATTTTCGCGCGAAGCCATATTTCGAGACAAAATACTCTTATTAGTTACTGTCATATATCTATTCTCATAACAATACATAAAACTACATAAAATAACTACAATAATTTTGAAATGCAAGGAGAATTAGTCCTAATGAGAGGAAGAAGTTTATATTTACTGGTGTTTCAACAATGACTACCAGGCCACTTTTAATTCACTGATTGTAAATTTATTTTCGTTAGCAGAAAGCAAACAAACTAAACAAAGAATTTAATTAAACAGTGTATGTAATTCTTATACTTTTAATAGAGACAGAAAGTTTCTAGGTCAGGGGATAGCGTTCAGCGAAATCCCTTAACTTTTGGTTGCATACTAAGCGTTGCGTTAGGCAGCACGATGTCGGCGGGTTACGACGATGAGAGCAGGATACAGGCAGTTCCGCTGGTTAATCTTCTCCGGCGAAACGCAAATATAGTTCCGGCACAGCTGTATCATTAACCCCACTGGTGATTAACAAATCATAAGACGCCAGTATACGACCGTTGTTGACATGTCCTCTCTTTCAAAGTACATGACGTAGACATCGCTCTTTTTTACACTTTATGCACTGTCCGTGACGCTATCGTCCATAATTACACGGTTCGTCACATTCATATAGTCTTAGCCACAAATACACAGTTCACAGAATTGTTCATGTATGTGAATCACACCGTAAACAATGTCCACTCTGTTCTCGCATTTCAAACTTCGACAACGTCACTGAAAGCCATTTATATTGCACAGTTAATTAGTCTTCACTTTCATTGTTTGATGGAATGTGTTATACAACAGTTCCACCACCAAAAACCAATACCAGCAAAGTTCATTCGAATAAAGGCACAGTTTGTGTCGGCCACAACAAAGTAATGTTAGCGGCACTTTCACAGTCCGGCTTATTTGCTCCTAAAGTTCGCTAGCGATGGCATTACATTCCGCAGTGGTAAAGAGAATTAACAATCTGATAGTTCGGTATAACTGTCCATACAGTTACGTATGCTTTTCATAAAACACAGTACTATTTTTTCGCGCACGCTTCACAGACACATCATCCACCATCCCCTCTACTTCACAACAACCTTTCGACTATCGATATCGTTATCGTAAATTACATAAACCTTTATAAATGTTACTGACTGCATTTTTCACAATTAATAATATTCCAAAAGAGAACTTTAGAAACTTTGCCACAGTTACAAAGCAAGAAACATATTTATCCATTAGCAAATGAAATAATCACAATTAAATCTTTACATTTAAAAACCACAGTAGAATGTTACATAATCACAATTAGAAATGCCCATATGAACAAAAGAAAAAGAATAGAAATCTAAAGAAAATCACGAAAAAACAATTATATGCATAATTATCAATGCCTTCACAAGCGTTCATAGACAACTCGTTAACAGCCGTAAAACTGGGGACGTTGATAGAAGGAACAGCTTTACTTTTGATGGGGAATGCTAAGGCATACGCAACGTTTCACAAGGAATTAAGGAAACTGTCGAGATTTGAACTTCTGATATCAGGTTTGGCGCAGTGAGACAGACAAAATAACTGTAGATATTACATAGAACAACTGAACAATGTGTCGTTAAAATGGAGAGAGTCAACTGAAAATTTTGAGACCAAGGTTAGAAAGCTAAATCTTAACGTCACATAAGTTGACAGAAGATGATGCCAACACGATCCTTCTGCAAGAGATAGAACAGAAGGCGTTGGATACATTTTGGTGGGGATTGCCACCTGAGGTGTCAAGAAAAGAATAAGAGTTCTCTAAGAACTCACCTGAAGCCGTAGCAATTGCGACAGCACTAAAAGCGGTGGGCCCTGCGACCCGATTTCGGTATAGAAGGGAATTTTCACCGAAAGTGTTAAATGTTACAGCGTTGACGGACTGCCTTCATACAGCAGCAATATAAATGCGTGCGAACCGGGCATTCGGAACGGGATTTGCAGACAAACGCCAAACGGGGGCGTAATAGGTGCACATTGGGTGCGAATAGTAACTCACCGTTAAGCAACAATGGATGGTCCAGAGTCGCAGTGTGGTCCTCCCAATAAATATGAACAGAGCCGAAATGTGTACAATTACTGAATTTTGCTTAGATAGCTTCGTGGATGGAAGGAAGCATAAGTTTTCATTGGACACAGGTCCACAGGAGTTTGTGGCAAGCTTGAAGTTTGTGGGATGTTAAATTTGGACCCCACCGCAAGTGGAATGGTTGGAAGTTCGTGTGTTGGTTGAGTTCAGCGGTGTTGAGTTTACAGGCTTGGGAAAAAATTTCTGACTGAGTATGGAAGTTCCACCTCACATAACCAATGATTGTTGCATACCCCTAGGGTTAGATTTCTTTCTTAAGATCACGCTAAAGTCTATCTAGAATGATGTCTGATAGAGCTGGACGGTACATTGTTTCGTTTAGGTTGTACTGCTGATAATATGGAATTGCCAAAGACACACCCCAGACGTAAGGGAAGCCATTTAAATTGTGGGCGCAGTCCCTTAGAATCGACTTGCTGGATAAAATACTCAAGCTACAAGAAAGCTACTGCGGTTGAGTGTAAGAAATGATTTAATGGTAAACGTATTGCGTGTAGTGGAACTGCTAGAGCAAAATGAGAATTTAGACACGGTTTAGTGCTTTATACGCAAGAGCGTTATAGACTCACAGGAGTTAGATGATGAGCAGATAGTGCCATTCGGATTACATAATTTTTGAACAGCAGACGTGGCTTTATTCAAGGGGCTGATGGACACCAGTTTGGAGATTTTTCGGCAAGTCCACCTAGACAGAGCAAATTAGGACCCCAGGCTTAAGCAAGTCACCATTTTAGCTTCATTACAGGAGAAGACAGGACATTTGGAAAGGGCAGAGAAGATAGCAATGGAGCAATGATTTTTAAAAATGAGGGTCTGCCTTCGTATTGTGAACTGTACCATATAATACATCACCTGCAACCAATGGTGGAAGAGTTTATTAACTAGCAGTTACAAGACAATATCACTGAGAAAACTGCTGCTCTCTGGTATTGGGGCAAGAGTGTTTCTACCTCACAGGGTGCCACAAAAGTTCCATCACAATGACGTCATCCAAGATGATGGCGATGACATCACCCCCACCCTAATGGGACACTAGCCCACAGGGTGTCCCAAAAGTTCAGTCATGATGACGTCATCCAACATGGCGACTATGACGTCATCTGATGATGTCATCCAAATGACGGCTTTGGCGGTATACTTTGAATTTTGGTGGGAAGATTTGTCAATTGGGCTACCTCCACTAACATAACCCCCTCCCCCAGAAATGGAAGGAAGTTTAAATTCCATCAGGATAATGCAGCCTCTACTAACGTAAGAAAAATGGCGGGAAAGAAAGGACAGGTGGGCTACCTCCAGTAACCCAAGTCATCCGACCATCACCTCTTCCTAGGGATTGGAGCGAAGTTCGAATTTTGGTGGTAAAGAAAGGTCACTTAGTCTCCCAGCACCCAGTCCCCCCTGCTGGTGGACCAAACTTGAAACACAGAATACGTTTTTGGACGTAACGCATGGCTGGTCCACCTGCGAATCCTAACACTGGTCCAGATATATAGTCCATGGCAGATCCACACTTGAGAGCTAACTCGGATGTGGATCTGCATCCCAAAATCGCTTTGTACATTATGCACGGCAGATCCACCTTCAATCCCTATCCCGTGTACGGCATACTGTGGATGCGCATCATAACATTGCTCCAGATATAATTCGAGGTGGATCCACACTCAAAAGCTACCTCAGGCTGCTGTGGGTCCTGGGAGCCTTCTGCGACACAAGCATATACACAGACATACAAGAAACAGAGCAAACGCTCTCCAAATGTAGAGGTGACTGGATACAATCGATTACAGTGCTCTACTACAACTCCCAATCAGTGGATTTGGGCTAGGTGTTGGCAGCTGTGTTACATTTACAAGCAGTTTTAGAGCACAGAACGACAGGTTATGTCATGATCGCATGGATAGAACTGACATAAAAAATTGATAGAATTGCGAAAAATGATGTAGAATAGGTACAAACTGACCGAATATACACCAAAATGTGGTGAAATTGAGGATATACTTGCGTGTCTTCTGGTTCGTGCTGAGCAATTTCTACATGGGAATAAGTACGCAGCAGCAAAAGGAATCCGAGGAAACGTCGACATGGAAGCAAAGGGAGTCAGGGAAGCAGTCAATTTTTTTTTCCATCGAGGTAGCATTATACTGTATGTATATTGAGGAACAGTGATACATGCGAGTTGACAACCGTATTTCATACTTTTCAGGAAGGCACAGAACCATCCACCTCTAAAGTTACTTGCATCTGTGTTAAAGGATAACAGAGAGTGGACAGGGTGAGATGGAGCTCTAACAAGGTATGGTTTAATGGTAGAATGATGATGCATTCTAGAGAAGGAGAAGTTGCTGCAGGTCTACTTTTCCACTGCTTTGTCAGGATGCATCAGTCACGTGACATAGCCTGCGTTCGACTCGTATACAGAAACATGTTCCATATGTGATTTAAAAGCACTGTCTACTTGCGATCGTTAACAGTAAATCTGTCGGTCATCATGGGACTTGGTCATCAGAGGACTTCCATCTCACGTGTGATGAAACGTGACACACTCCTCTAAGCGAACTTTGATTTATGCGATGTACTTCAGCCACCTGTCCCATGTTGGGTGTAAAATCGAGACTTGAGCTTCATAACTAAGTTAGTGATAGGTGTTTGTGAGGTACTGCAATCCTCGTGTATACATTGTCCTGGCAGACACGGTGTTTACAAAGTTAGTGGTGGAATGACTTGTAATTTTCATATGTCGGATGCTGTTGCTATGTGTTTATCTGTTTTCTTGTAAGAGGCATTCCCCATTACTAATGATCATTTTATATAGAGCTGATGCGGGCATAGTATAATTTCTGAACCATGATTGGATGTGAAAGTGGACGCTGTACATCTCCAGAAAACTATACTGTGCTCTTATCACGTAGAGCAAATGTTTTAAGGAGCTAGTTTTTTCGTTTTGTGGTTCGACAGCGTAGTTTATCGTAGAGAAACCTGGAAGAAGGATGTATGTTATGTGCTTGAAATATATTTCTTACATTGGAATATTAACAGCGCTACATTCCGTACGACTGGTAGGTCGGAAACGCAAGTTATCTAACATTATAGCCCATTTAAAGTGCAGAACGTTGTAGCCTCAGGAGTGCATGTGTTTATGTTCTCTCTTACCAACACCATCCAGGTAGAGATCCTGGACTCTGGAATAATACTTTAAAATTGATAGCTTCGTTGATTTACGTAAAAATGCCTCCAACTCCATCAGTCTGGAGCTCCATCACACATAAAAATCATCTTCTTCTTGTTCTTCTTAACCATCTGCTATCACCCCACGACACTTTCAAATCTGTTTCTATACATCGATAAGGAGTGCTAACCTCCTCGACATGGGTGCATCTTGAGAAATCTTGTGCACTTGGATGAGTGAGGACTCGGCAAGCTCCATTCATTCATGAGACGTGGAATGTAGTGGTCCACTTCTGGTCAGTTGTAGATTCCATTGGTAACAGTGCTGCAGGGCGGGTTATCCAATGACAGTGTGAGGTGGGTCTTTCACTCTCTAACTTTACCCTAAGACAGCGAAAACGCTTTGTGACTCCCATTCACAGACAGATAGATCAGAAATTAAGCACTTCGCTCGAGGTGTTAGAAATATGTAGAGCTCTGCCTGATATACTTTGCTGGTGAATGTGTTCAAGAATTAATAATGAATGGACGTACTGGACAGTCATCTATCTTCATTCGCAATGATACTCGTGGAGTGGATAAGGGGTGATTTAGCTATGATACTGACATTGGGAAACATGCTGTCATCTCGTTGGTTGGTGTTGAAATTACTGTAAAATTGCTAAAATTGTTCGCACTATCAACTGTGATGCTTATTAGTAGAGTACATCTATGGTGTCTTTACCATCCCATTCATCCACTGGCATGCTATTGGTTACCAAATAATGATTGACTGCCATCGTTTGTTTGAGTTGGAGTAAGAGTTTTGGTGCAGGGACAGCACCTTCTGGGGTGGATACCACCGAAACAGTCATCGTGTACATGACTGCAATATGATTAATCAGTCTAAATGGAATGTCATCAGCTATTCCATCAGTATGACAGATGAGTTTAAATGTAGAGCCCTTGTACCACCTTCGGACTGTAGTTTCGAAACTCTCCACAACACAACCAAACTCTCCCAGTTTCCTTATGTTGTAACTGCCTTTTATTTAAAATCACCCAGTCTCTGTGGTGTGTTATGGTAGCCACAGTAACAATATGATTTACACTGTGTGATGTTTAGTTTTCTGCAAGAGGCTGTGGATCAGAATGTCTTAATGTCGGTTTAGAACCTGACATAGACCGCGAAGTCATGGCATAAAAACAAAATTTATGGCTGTGTACAAAGCATGCTAAAGCAGAAAAAAATAATGTTTCAAATAACGAGACAGGGCCACAGGGAGCGTATCTTGTGATATTCTGCCGGATACGATCTTCCTGCTGCAGTACAGGTGATTAAACTTTAAACTGGCCTCTGCAACTGACCAATACCTGTATATTTAATAGGATAGTCCCACACCGGCAGCTGCAGCAGTAGCAGTTTGAAAGGTGAATTCAGTGATAGATGAGCTGTTCCGTTAGGATTGCTAGGAGGAATCCACCCTGTGCTATTCTGGGAAGCATTGCGACTCTCTCTCTGCACTGGTCATCCACCATAGCTACGCATCATCACGCCAGCATCGGTGCCTAGGTGAGTTCTATATTAGACGAAGTTAGTGGAGCTTTTATAGTTGGTAATTTTTCTCTGTTGGATGGTACGGAATAACGATGATAGCATGTTGGGCTGATAGATGTGAATGGACGCGGATCTGCTTCATTCTGTAGTATCTGTATCTGGTTCGGAGACGCACCACAATGCTCACATTTCCACCAAATGTTCAAAGCACGATCCTGTTGCACTAACTCAGGTAGTTCTGTTTCTACGTGGGTTGCAGAAGGTGGTGGGTATGGCTTTCTCCGACTTCTGCTCAGTCCCGACTTAAATTGGAATGATTATATCCACAAAGCTGTAGAAATGGGAGTAGTTGCAAGATGGGTAGGGGCTGGCTAAAACTGGGTTGGAATTTTACTGTAGCAGACAGGTTCGAGAAAGGTGACTCGTTTCGAGATATGAGAGGGCCAGAAATATAACTGAGTAGTGGCTGGAATCATTAAAGGACTTGTCAATAGGATCCAACACAGTTATGTACTTGAATGGAAAGACCTGATTCCAAATCATAGGCATCATTTCTAGCGGACAGCATAACACTAGAGATCTGAAAAGCTAGTGTACATTTTCTTATGACCTCAATCAGCACACCATCTACTACTACTGTTTGTGATCCTTCTCGATCAGTCATTGCCTATAACTCAATGGATATATCGCAGAACCTCTGACATGGTATTGAGACAGAATACGTTACAAATACTATAGAAATATCTAGTTGTGGTGGCATGAGGGAGTCGCAAATATCACTTACATGCCACGTTCCTTAGCCGAGTCACTTTGAAAAATCAGCGATTTTATCACAAGGTTGCATTGTGTGCTATGTGTAACAAGACTGCTGGTGTGATAATACAGGGTGATTCAAAAAGAATACCACAACTTTAAAAATGTGTATTTAATGAAAGAAACATAATATAACCTTCTGTTATACATCATTACAAAGAGTATTTAAAAAGGTTTTTTTTTTCACTCAAAAACAAGTACAGAGATGTTCAATATGGCCCCCTCCAGACATTCGAGCAATATCAACCCGATACTCCAACTCATTCCACACTCTCTGTAGCATATCAGGCGTAACAGTTTGGATAGCTGCTGTTATTTCTCGTTTCAAATCATCAATGGTGGCTGGGAGAGGTGGCCGAAACACCATATCCTTAAATATACCCCCATAAGAAAAAATCGCAGGGGGTAAGATCAGGGCTTCTTGGAGGCCAGTGATGAAGTGCTCTGTCACGGGCTGCCTGTCGGCCGATCCATCGCCTCAGGTAGTTGACGTTCAGGTAGTTATGGACAGATAAGTGCCAATGTGGTGGCGCTCCATCCTGCTGAAATATGAATTGTTGTGCTTCTTGTTCGGGCTGAGGGAACAGCCAATTCTCTAACATCTCCAGATACTGTAGTCCAGTTACAGTAGCACCTTCAAAGAAAAAGGGGCCAAAAACTTTATTGGCTGAAATGGCACAGAAAATGTTCACCTTAGGCGAGTCACGTTCATACTGAGTTGTTTCCCGCGGATTCTCAGTGCCCCATATACAGACATTGTGACGGTTGACTTTCCCGTTAGTGTGGAAAGTTACTTCATCACTAAACACAATCTTTGAAACGAAAGAGTCATCTGTTTCCATTTGAGCAAGGATAAAATCACAGAGATCGATTCTTTTAATCTTATCAGCTGCAGACAGTGCTTGAACCGGCGATAAGGTTTCATAACTAACCTTTTTCGTAGGACTCTCCATACAGTAGATTGTGGAATTTGCAGCTCTCTGCTAGCTCTGCGAGTCGATTTTCCTGGGCTGCGAACAAATGCTTGCTGGATGCGTGCTACATTTTCATCACTCGTTCTCAGCCGTCCAGAAATTTTCCCTTTGCACAAACACCCATTCTCTGTAAACTGTTTATACCAACGTTTAATACACCACCTATCTGGACGTTTAACACCATACTTCGTTCTAAATGCACGCTGAACAACTATCGTCGATTCACTTCTGCCGTACTCAATAACACAAAAAGCTTTCTGTTGAGCGGTTGCCATCTTAGCATCAACTGACGCTGACGCCTAGTCAACAGCGCCTCAAGCGAACAAATGTACAACTAAATGAAACTTTATAGCTCCCTTAATTCGCCGACAGATAGTGCTTAGCTCTGCCTTTTGTCGTTGCAGAGTTTTAAATTCCTAAAGTTGTGGTTTTCTTTTTGAATCACCCTGTATATACTCCAGCGATCACCATCTCGGTAACTGTCTGGACAAAAAACTACTCCATTCAGAGGTAATGTCATACCTCGATTTATAAAGCAGATATAGCTTTTAACATGGATACTTGTGTGCACCAGTAGAACCAAGAGCGCTTGTGACGGTAACATAGAGTAGTTGTTGCGATCAGGTTTTTTAACATATGAAACGATTATGCCTATCTTTCTAAGACACAGTAGTATCACTCACAAGAAAAACTTATTAGACACTTCCACCCATCGCTGATTTTCTCTCAGTATTATTTCGTATCGTAGGCAATCAGTTATTGATTAAGTATTATACTTAGTAGTAGTAGGGGATGTGTGATAGGTTCACCTTGAGCATCAGGCTTATACAGTATGTGTTTGTGTTACAACATGTGCAAAGAAGATGACTGTGGAATACTATGATAGCAGAGGGAAGAGTATGTCAAGTCATAAGAATGGTACAGATATATCTATTTCCAGAGCCACAGCCGTCAGCAGGATGTATTTCCGATACTTCGCTCATAGACAAATGTCATTCAACTGAAACCGCAATCGTAACGTTTAATTGTAAGTATAGCAATCAAAATATATATGTGACCGATTTCGTAGGATAATTCCATCTATGCATGGCCTGTGGTGTAAATGATTTACGTTTCCAGCTAACGACAGAAGCCATACGAATGGAGACAGCCAAATAGCGAACTAATACGTAGTATGAGTTGGATAGCTTTCGTGACCGCATGGAAATTAGAAAAGATTCAATGTGGAGGTGTGTTTGCGCTGGACCATTATTCCTTCCAATGTAAATTGTTCGGTTGATTGCTTCTGCACGAGAAGATCGATTGTGGTGTGTGCATCTAGCATGTGGAAGACACGTTTGCCGATTCTTTAGACATAAGAGTCACCTTAGTTGACTTTGTAAATATAGGAATGATTTGGAATCTACTACATCGCTGACATCGGTACTCGGGAGTGAAAATATCAGTTGTCTCTATTTTTTCTTCGAGTTTCCGCATAAATGTCTTCGCAGACGTGACAAGTTTCTAGTTAGTCAGTGGTTTACAGATCGCCCCTCCTAGCTAAAGTTTTGGGTTTGTAGAGAAATAATTTCAAGTCTATATCTTCCGAATTACACTCCTGGAAATTGAAATAAGAACACCGTGAATTCATTGTCCCAGGAAGGGGAAACTTTATTGACACATTCCTGGGGTCAGATACATCACATGATCACACTGACAGAACCACAGGCACATAGACACAGGCAACAGAGCATGCACAATGTCGGCACTAGTACAGTGTATATCCACCTTTCGCAGCAATGCAGGCTGCTAGTCTCCCATGGAGACGATCGTAGAGATGCTGGATGTAGTCCTGTGGAACGGCTTGCCATGCCATTTCCACCTGGCGCCTCAGTTGGACCAGCGTTCGTGCTGGACATGCAGACCGCGTGAGACGACGCTTCATCCAGTCCCAAACATGCTCAATGGGGACAGATCCGGAGATCTTGCTGGCCAGGGTAGTTGACTTACAACTTCTAGAGCACGTTGGGTGGCACGGGATACATGTGGACGTGCATTGTCCTGTTGGAACAGCAAGTTCCCTTGCCGGTCTGGGAATGGTAGAACGATGGGTTCATTGACGGTTTGGATGTACCGTGCACTATTCAGTGTCCCCTCGACGGTCACCAGAGGTGTACGGCCAGTGTAGTGGAGATTGCTCCCCACACCATGATGCCGGGTGTTGGCCCTGTGTGCCTCGGTCGTATGCAGTCCTGATTGTGGCGCTCACCTGCACGGCGCCAAACACGCATACGACCATCATTGGCACCAAGGCAGAAGCGACTCTCATCGCTGAAGACGACACGTCTCCATTCGTCCCTCCATTCATGCCTGTCGCGACACCACTGGAGGCGGGCTGCATGATGTTGGGGCGTGAGCGGAAGACAGCCTAACGGTGTGCGATACCGTAGCCCAGCTTTATGAAGATGGTTGTGAATGGTCCTCGCCGATACCCCAGGAGCAACAGTGTCCCTAATTTGCTGGGAAGTGGCGGTGCGGTCCCCTACGGCACTGCGTAGGATCCTACGGTCTTGGCGTGCATCGGTGCGTCGCTGCGGTCCGGTCCCAGGTCGACGGGCACGTGCACCTTCCGCCGACCACTGGCGACAACATCGATGTACTGTGGAGACCTCACGCCCCACGTGTTGAGCAATTCGGCGGTACGTCCACCCGGCCTCCCGCATGCCCACTATACGCCCTCGCTCAAAGTCCGTCAACTGCACATACGGTTCACGTCCACGCTGTCGCGGCATGCTACCAGTGTTAAAGACTGCGATGGAGCTCCATATGCCACGGCAAAATGGCTGACACTGACGGCGGCGGTGCACAAACGCTGCGCAGCTAGCGCCATTCGACGGCCAACACCGCGGTTCCTGGTGTGTCCGCTGTGCCGTGCGTGTGATCATTGCTTGTACAGCCCTCTCGCAGTGTCCGGAGCAAGTATGGTGGGTCTGACACACCGGTGTCAATGTGTTCTTTTTTCCATTTCCAGGAGTGTATGTTGCGCGAGCGATAGGAGGGATACAGCTGTGTGTTTAATATCGGGAAGTACAGGGAAAATGGTATCATATTATGGTAAACCCTGCGAAAATACATGTGTTCTTGTAACTCCAGAGTCAGGAGATGGGTGTAGAAGAGCAAGCAAGCAAGCTGGTCCGGATCAGAAACAGTAACGCGTTTGTGCCGAGGGGGTAAGAGCGCGAATTTGTAGAACAATTCTGAGGGTGACTTCGGTCCGTTGAGGCTGCTCTGGTCACCGGCCAGGGCTGGATGACCACCGACCTCACAGAGAAATATCTAGTGCTGCGAGGAATGTATATGGTGCTGTCTGTCTTCACATTATTTGTATGAATGATGTAAAAGGACTGATTTTGTGTGTCACAGGATACGAATTGTATTTTTACTAGTACTGGTACACGGTGATATATTGCAGGGTTAGAAAACTGTTTTGCGCTCTAATATTCAAGCTGCTGTCTTCAGTGGGAGAGCAGTGTAATTGAGTAAGAGTCTTTCCATATTTGATGATCTGTAGGGCACGTGTCAGGGTTTAATTGTTGGTGCAATATGGTGATCTGTACAAAATACAATCATAATGCTCTCTTCATTCACAAGGCATTCTTTGTGCCAGGATGTAGGAGCGTCTACAAACTGATTCGAACAAGATGGAGTCAAGGTATGTATGGAAAGTTCTGAGAAAGCAAGTGTTGAAAGACAAGTTGAAGCAGACCATCCATCTTTAGCGGGGATGCTGGCACTCATCCACCACAGTGCCATTAGGACATCTTGAGACCTATAGCTGTAGGATACCGAAAATCCAGGGCATTTTTTCTCTTTTGTAAGACAGTGCTTCGAATTCTGTTTGCGTTATTTTTCTGCACCCCCCTCCCCCCCCCCCCCCCCCAGACCTATAGCTGTAAGATACCGAAATTTCCAGGCATTTTTTCTCATCTGTAAGACAGTGCTTCGAATTCTATTTGCGTTATTTTTCTGGTGCTTAGAGACTGCTCTCTTTCCAAACAACAAGAATGCTTTTATGATTAATGGTGTTTTCTCAAGATGCACAGACTTTTGGCGGTGAGAACGTTTAACGTTTCTAGGACGTATATTGATAGCAGGATGAACATTTTGCCACGAAGCGTGAGCCACATTGGGTATGCAAACTCGGCTAGGCACAGCTCGCATGTTCTGTTAGAACTGTGAGGAACAATGGACCCTGTGATATTCTGGAATCGATTTCTGCAGTGTCTGCGAGGGTGAGTCGCTCAGCAATTAGGTCGTCACTGGACCAAAGGTAGAGAGAGGGTTCACACCAGCAACATCAGTATAACACTCGAAGAACTTTCATATGCCATCAGCAGCGCTCCTGCCCTGGCTCGTGCTGGCTGGCCCTGATACCTGCAGTTGGTGGTAGTTTGGAAGCGTTTTTTACGTGCGCTGAGTGTTTGTGCACTGGATTTTTTCCCTGCAGTTTAAGTGCTGTGAGCGTTAGAAATGCAATACGGTTTGAGGATTTAGTAGTTGTTTTGATGTTCGTTGCAATATTTTATAAACGGGTGTGCAGTGCATGATTTCGAAAGTTGATGATTAGCAAGCATGTTTGGGGAGTCTTTTAGATGGAGTCGATGCCCGTGCCCCTTTGAGTGTCTGCGGTCTGCAAATAGCTCTGTGCCTTGCAAATAGGTCTTCGCTCACATGAGGTCATGTCAGCAACAGTGCCTAGGTGATCACATACTTCGAGAGGAATTTCTAGGGTGTCAAGTATGAAAGGGGTACCGCCGCCTCATGCTTGTGGCACCTGGGCATCACTCCGCAGAGGCTGTTGGTGCATCTCGACTTCCAGGAGCGTGTGTGGTCCAGTGGACTGGCAGTGGCGGCCAGTGCCTGTGCTTGTCTGTTGCATTATTTTGCGAACAGGTCTGTAGGCTGTGCTGTGCGTTATTTGGACAGTTTATGAGTACTGAGCATGTCTACACATCAGTGTACTGCATTATTCAGAAGGAGTTTGCAGGTCTGTATGCTGTGTACTGTAATTATTTCGGTAATTTAGGAGTTGTCTGTAGTGTGTTACTTAGGAGTAGTTTATAGGTCTGTAGGCTATGTGGCATGACCCCAAGCATGACAGAGCAAGTGTTTTGTATCAATGTGATAAATATACTAGATCGGTAAATAAATTGTTCCAAAATAAATAAAGTAGACTGCCACCTCTCTTCAGCAGCCCAGTGATATCAGTATGCATACCACACATGTCGTGATTGGTGGTACAGTTTTTTCTATTGCATGATCTATGACGTCAGTATGCACATCACACACATGCTGCGAGCAGTGCAACAGTTTTTCTAGAGCACGATCTGTGATGACATTACATGCATCACACACACATGTCGACCACAGCCCCTCTGGTGGCAGTACTGTGTACTAGGTCAGTTGGACTCCAGACCCCATGGCGATTACACTTGATGGTGGTACTGCTTCTAATTGTTTAAATAAATAGTGCATGCAAAATAGAGACTTATGTCCAGTATAGCCTGCCAATCCCTAGGAAGAGGTGTTGGTTGGGTGACTTAGGCTAGTAAAGGTAGTTTGAGTGCTCTTTTTTCCTGCCATTTTCTTAGGTTAGTAGAGCTATCTCAACTGACCTTTCTGTTCCCCGCCATTTTCCCCATCTTGGATTACATCACGGAGCAGACGACAGTGGACTCTGGTGGTGGTACTGTGTACTAGGTCCAGACCTCGTGGCAAACACACTGTTTCCTCTTATCTTGGATAATGGTACTTGCATTATCAGCTGACGTCATGATGCCATCTTGGATTATGTCATGGATGAGAGTGCCCTCTGGTGACCATACTGTGTACTATGTCTGTTGGAGTCTGGACCTCATGGTGAACACATTGGATGGCTGTACTGCATCAGACTGTTTAAATAAATAGTACATGCAAAATAAAGACTTACATCCAGCACAGGTTGAGTCCTCTCCTCGCCATTTCTTAGGATGAGGTGGCAGTCAGATGACTTAGGTTAGTGGAGGTAGCCCAAGTGCACTTTCTTTCCCGCCATTTTCTTAGGTTTAGTAGAGGTAGCCCAAGTGACCTTTCTTTACCGCCAAAATTCGAACTTCACGCCAATCCCTAGAAAGAGGTGGTTCAAATGGCTCTGAGCAGTATGGGACTTAACTTCTGAGGTCATTAGTCCCCTAGAACTTAGAACTACGTAAACCTAACTAACCTAAGTACATCACACACATTCATGCCCGAGGCAGGATTCGAACCTGCGACCATAGCAGTTGCGTGGTTCCAGACTGTAGCACCTAGAACCGCTCGGCCACTCCGGTCGGCAAAGAGGTGGCTATCGGATGACTTGGGTTAGTGGACATAGCCAACTGCCCTTTCTTTCCCTCCATTTTTCTTACTTTAGTAGAGGCTGCATTATCCTGATGGAATAAAAACTTCCCGCCATTTTCTGGGGGAGGGGGTTAGGTTAGTGGAGGTAGCCCAATTGATCTATCTCCCCGCCAAAATTCAAACTTCTGCCAAAAGCTGTCATCTTGGATGATATCATCAGATGACTTCATAGCCAGCATGTTGAATGACGTCATCATGACGAAACTTTTGGGGCGCCCTGTGGGGTAGAATCACCCTTGTCCCAACACTGTCTCTAGGGAGTGCGAGTCATGACTAAAATGAAGAAAAGTGCAGACACTATGAAATTACAGACCAATATCGCTCCATTCTGTTCGCTACAGCATCCTTAAACATATATTCAGTTCTATAATAAATGTTCTTGAGACTAAGAAGCTTATGTCCATGAATCAGAATGGTTTTAGAAAGCATCGCTTGTGCGTGTCCTTTTCTTACATGATATTCTGCGAACAATGGATGAAGGGCAACAGGCAGATTCCATATTTCAAGACTTCCATAAATCATTTGACACGGTGCCCCATTGCAGGCTGCTAATGAACGTATGAGCATATGGAAGAAGTTCACGGATATGTGAGTGGCTCGGCGACTTCTTATGTCAACGTCGAGTGTTCCTCAGAGACAAGGCTATCGTCAGGAGTGCCCCAGGGAAGTGTGATAGGACCACTGTTGTTCTCTCTCTATATATAAATGATTTGGCTAACAGGGTGTGCAACAATCTGCTGTTGTTTACTGATGACTACAGAAAGTACAGTACAGTGTCAGAACAGAGTGATTGTAGGACAAAATTTCCCATTTCTGTGATGAATGGCAGCTAGCTATAAATGTGGAACAATGTAAGTTAATGCGCATGAGAAGGAAGAACAAACCTATAATATTCAGATACAGTAGTATTAGTGTCCTGATTGACACAGTCAAATCATTTAAATATCTGGGCGTAACGTTGCAAAGTGATATGAAATGGAACGAGTGTTGAGAACTGTGGCAGGGAAGGAGAATGGTTGACATTGGCTTATTTGGAGAATTTTAGGAAAGAGGGGTTCACCTATGAAGGAGACCGCATATAGGATGCTGGTGCGACCTGTTCATGAGTACTGCTGGAGTGTTTGGGATCTGTAGAAGGTTGAATTGAAGGAAGACATCGAAGCAATTCAGACACGAGCTGCTATATCTGTTACTGGTAGGTTCAAACAAAACCTAAGTGTTATGGAAATACTTCAGAAAGTCAAAGAGAACCCCTGGAGGGAATGCGACGTTCTTTTCGAGAAACACTATTGAGAAAATTTAGAGAACAGGCATCTGAAGCTGACTGCCGAACGATTCTACTGCCACCAACATACGTTGCACATAAGGACGACGAAGATAAGATGTGAGAAATTAGGCCTCACGCGGAGGTATATTGACAGTCGTTCTTCGCTCGCTCTCATTGCAAATGGAACAGAAAATGGATACCCTCCACCACGCACCATACAGCTGTTTGCTAAATATCTATGTAGATGTAGAGGGCATATCGATTTTGTTGTAACTACACTCCTGGAAATTGAAATAAGAACACCGTGAATTCATTGTCCCAGGAAGGGGAAACTTTATTGACACATTCCTGGGGTCAGATACATCACATGATCACACTGACAGAACCACAGGCACATAGACACAGGCAACAGAGCATGCACAATGTCGGCACTAGTACAGTGTATATCCACCTTTCGCAGCAATGCAGGCTGCTATTCTCCCATGGAGACGATCGTAGAGGTGCTGGATGTAGTCCTGTGGAACGGCTTGCCATGCCATTTCCACCTGGCGCCTCAGTTGGACCAGCGTTCGTGCTGGACATGCAGACCGCGTGAGACGACACTTCATCCAGTCACAAACATGCTCAATGTGGGACAGATCCGGAGATCTTGCTGGCCATGGTAGTTGACTTACACCTTCTAGAGCACGTTGGGTGGCACGGGATACATGCGGACGTGCATTGTCCTGTTGGAACAGCAAGTTCCCTTGCCGGTCTAGGAATGGTAGAACGATGGGTTCATTGACGGTTTGGATGTACCGTGCACTATTCAGTGTCCCCTCGACGATCACCAGCGGTGTACGGCCAGTGTAGGAGATCGCTCCCCACACCATGATGCCGGGTGTTGGCCCTGTGTGCCTCGGTCGTATGCAGTCCTGATTGTGGCGCTCACCTGCACGGCGCCATACACGCATACGACCATCATTGGCACCAAGGCAGAAGCGACTCTCATCGCTGAAGACGACACGTCTCCATTCGTCCCTCCATTCACGCCTGTCGCGACACCACTGAAGGCGGGCTGCACGATGTTGGGGTGTGAGCGGAAGACGGCCTAACGGTGTGCGGGACCGTAGCCCAGCTTCATGGAGACGGTTGCGAATGGTCCTCGCCAATACCCCAGGAGCAACAGTGTCCCTAATTTGCTGGGAAGTGGCGGAGCGGTCCCCTACGGCACTGCGTAGGATCCTACGGTCTTGGCGTGCATCGGTGCGTCGCTGCGGTCCGGTCCCAGGTCGACGGGCACGTGCACCTTCCGCCGACCACTGGCGACAACATCGATGTACTGTGGAGACCTCACGCCCCACGCGTTGAGCAATTCGGCGGTACGTCCACCCGGCCTCTCGCATGCACACTATACGCCCTCGCTCAAAGTCCGTCAACTGCACATGCGGTTTACGTCCACGCTGTCGCGGCATGCTACCAGTGTTAAAGACTGCGATGGAGCTCCGTATGCCACGGCAAACTGGCTGACACTGACGACGGCGGTGCACAAATGCTGCGCAGCTAGCGCCATTCGACGGCCAACACCGCGGTTCCTGGTGTGTCAGCTGTGCCATGCGTGTGATCATTGCTTGTACAGCCCTCTCGCAGTGTCCGGAGCAAGTATGGTGGGTCTGACACACCGGTGTCAATGTGTTCTTTTTTCCATTTCCAGGAGTGTATTAATGCCTTAAGAAGCATGGGGTTACAGGTGCTTACCCAATCCCAAATACAGTGGAAACTTTGGATAATCTAGGCTAATGCAGATAGTTTTCTACCATGAATCTGCAGAGTAGTTACCACCAGTTAGAGGTAGAACCAGAGGATTACCCACAATAGCATTTATGTTCGTCTCATGAACCTATGCAGTGTATGGTTCATTTAGATGGCATAGTTTTCTTTGTAAATAACATGGTAGAGTATGTATTGTGGCTAAGATAAGTGTTATAGTAACTCTGTATGATGCACCTAACGCTCGTTTTTGAAAAGTATCATTTTGTTGTAGAAGAAGTACAATATTTAGAGCATGTAATTAATCACGATGGCGTTCAGTAAATCCCAAGATATTGAAAGCCATACAGGATTTTCTAGTACCATGCATGGAAAGAGAGTTGTAATGTTTCTTAGATTTGGCAAATTATCATCAGAAGTTTGTACCGAAATTTGTGGAAATTGCATGGCTACTTATTCATCTATTGAAGAAGGAAGTGGAGGTTCACTGTTTGGCAGGGCGTGCAGATGCGTTCAGTCACCCGAATGTACTGGAATGATATTACTTTCCCAAATTGTGAGATGAAATTTGTGTAATCAAGTGACAAAAGCAGTCATGAAAGACTGTGCATAAAGTCAGGAAGTGGACAGGACAGAGCATCGAGTAACCTGCGCCTCATGGCTGTTGAATAGAGCAGAAAAGATGGAGAAGGAAATTCTGAGCCTCATAAATGGCATAACATACTTTCATTGTTATTTGTTTGGGAAAAAATTCACGGTTTTAACAGATCATGCAGCTTAGAAATGGATATTAGATTTACAAGATCCATCGTGTAGGTTAATGTGCTGTGGGCTAAAGCACAGTGAATTTGATTTTGAGGTGATCCAACTACCTGGCAAGCTACTTGGAAATGCTGACGGTCTGAGTTAGATAGTAAAACCAGTAAGATCCACCACTGTGGAGTGGGAGAAGCTGCAAGCTGCTAAAGAAGATAGCAAGCTTATAGTACCTGATCCTGCTGTCTCCCCCAGCTCTTAAAGTTCCAGATGACGAAAATGTAGGTAATATTAACAGGCTGCTGGAATTTTAAACTGATTTCCTTTCCGCTAGCCAGCCAATGTAAGACATCACAACTTTCCTGATTGAAGGGGTCTATAACTTATTTGCATATAGGGAACTGTAGAGGTATACAACAACACTGTTAAGAAATAAATTAAGGAGTAATAAAAAATACATTCTTAAATCAGGATTGATCAAAATTCATAATTAAGCTGAGGACAATCTTCACTGACTTTAGAGAATTGCAAACGACACAAAAAAACATTTGCTAAACCATAACTATATTCACATGAATACGATTAAGTCAGAGAAAGAGTGTTGAACCATGAGAAGCACATTAAAGCGACCAGGGAGATTTTAGTGAACTTACCACATGGCTTGAAACACTGGTTTGTAGTCATGGCGTGAGATACTCGCTATCGTCGAGTGAAAAAGGCGGTGTGCCTTTTCGAATGGCAACACTGTATTCTATTTAAAGTAATGAACAGCTAAGCTGCTGCAAGTTCACGATGGTAAATGCTCATAGCAAGACTTGGTCATTAACGGTGGCAGGCTCTCCAGCTGTTTGTTCCTCTTGAAGTTCCAAATGAATGGGCCAGAAATGGCTATGGCCAGATCTTTTGTGGGCTGACTGGCATCAAAACCTGGTAATCTACTGATTTCAAGAGACTTAGCCATTGCCGACGACGTAGGAGGCCAAGGGACCGAGCTTGCCAGCTGAGGCGTACCACAGTAATTGCCTATCCCATTTTTCAGACAGACGTTTCTTTTACTGGCGCAGACTCAGTTGTCAGAAGGAAAGTTTTCACGTAACATTATGCCTCTCATGAGGGAGAAGATGTCCACTCAAAACTTGAGCGGTTTTTCACGGTTTCAACCATTTTCAGTGTACTACTCAATTGGAGTTATACTCACATGCTACACCAAGGACACTCAAGGGGAACAGAGCCATTTGAATCGCAGGAAATCAGGGTACCGCTAAATGAGACTCAATGTCACATCTGGGGACCACCCTTTTGGATTCCAGCGACAATAACAAGGACTATGAACTTAATGTTTCCTCTGCTGTATTTATCCAGTAACCCTATTAAATCCTGCCATCAAAACTTTAAACCAGTGGAAGGAACCTTACTCGGCGCCACACAGTGTGTGTTGTGTTAAATGTGATGGACTAAGTCCTCTGGTCAAACTGAACAGATCATTGACTGGCGATGGCTACATTCAGCTACATGTTCCCAAGCGACGATGAAATTTTAATGGATTACAGTGCACCATACCAGAGCATTCTGGACAAATCCCGCACTGGCAACCCTGTAGAGGCAGCATGGCTTAATATTTCTACAGGGGGCCTTGGGGCCTTCCAACGACTTGCTGAGTCCATACTACATCAAGCTGCTGCACTACGCTGAGCAAAAGGATGTCTGACACCATATTATGAGGTATCCCATGACTTTTGTCAATTCAGTGGACGATCCCAGCTTAGCCATTATCAGCAGTCCGCAGCTTGTGGTCGTGCGGTAGCGTTCTCGCTTCCAGCGCAAGGGTTCCCAGGTTCCATTCCCGGCGGGGTCAGGGATTTTCTCTGCCTCGTGATGACTGGGTGTTGTGTGATGTCGTTAGGTTAGTTAGGTTTAAGTAGTTCTAAGTTCTAGAGGACTGATGACCATAGATGTTAAGTCCCATAGTACTCAGAGCCATTATCAGCATTCTACTTTGATAATGATAAAAAAAGAAATAAATATTCATTATGTAACAACGAAAAATGGATGAAAATGGGGAGAAATGGCTTTAAATATTTATGTTATTTACTCTTTCAGTACGAACTTAGTTGTAGAACCCATTATTTACGTGTGGTAATAAAAATTCATTTAGACAGAATTAAGCACATTTGAAATTACATGAACCTTATCAACCCTCTCATGCTGATAAATTCAAACTAACTGATTAATAACTTTTATTTGAAACTTATTTAAATTAAATTTTTTTACGTATATCGGCCTTGGCACACATTTTCTAGATGCAGTGGGTTTTTAAATATTTACAGAATTCTTTCCCGGCATTAGGTATGGAACACAAGACTGTCTCTGTTAGCATAAAATGGTTAAATATTGCCAAGCCGACCTGAACGTTTAATTATCATTGACAAAACACACTTCACTATACGTTTATGTGATTTGTTTTAGAAATGGAAAGAACCAACAGATTAACAACTTCAACGTTAATTATCCGCCTATGAATGCACAAATGTAAAACCAGTAATAAATTCAGTCAGCCTCAGGATCGCTGTAAAAGAAAAATTATTTCGTAATTCACTGCTAATTTTACCT
Source organism: Schistocerca gregaria (assembly GCF_023897955.1). NCBI lineage: Eukaryota > Metazoa > Arthropoda > Insecta > Orthoptera > Acrididae > Schistocerca > Schistocerca gregaria. Next base: position 657,754,883 of record NC_064923.1, read on the forward strand.
GCTCCCGATTTACGGGTTTAGTTAATTTTATGGTGGAACAATTTTTTAAATGTGAAGCCGCTGCAAATCGTCCTGTCGCGGCACAGCCCAGCAACACCAACGATAATCGCTAAAAGTGCTGAAAATTCTTTAAAGAAATATTATAGATGACATGGGCAAGCTAATTTACATTAGTAATACACAAGTTTGATAAATTATAATGTATTTAGACCATAACAGTAATTAAAATTACACACCTTTTCAATTTCTCCTCTAATGGAGGCTAAAGATAGACACAGACAAACGAAGTCTATTCATTCATATAATGCTATGTCACAGCTTCCTCTCTCTCTCAGCTCTCGAGGAAGACAACAAAGAATACACATAATGTAGCGCTATTTATATTATTGCTGATTGCGAATGTCTCTTTGTAATCTTACAACATTATTTTCCTCTGTGACTATATTTTAAATTTTTTCATCACAGATATTAACATATTTTATAATTACATTATGAGTATAGAAATACACTCCTGGAAATTGTAAAGGAACTGAAAATATTGTGATTTAATCGTAGAGGTGCTGAAAAATTGTTCCAGTGACACACCAGAGAAATATCTGGTAAACTTTTTACCTTTGAGAGACATAGGAACAATTTCGCCCCTCGTTTTTTATTTCTTATATGAACGACTACTTTTTGTTCTGATGGGCTGGTGGGATGTCGTACTGTCTAATTACTAGTGTGTGTGTGTGTGTGTGTGTGGTAAAAGGAATGAGTTAAAAGACGCAAGATGTGTTTTATATTATTTTCATCGCACAACAAGCCTTATTCCCATGCCTATGGAGTATTTATGTTAAGCAGAGAAGGCGAGTTTTAGATGGAACCGAAGATCTTCAAAACGGCGCTGCTCAACAATAGAGGTACGTGATTGTGCTCTCTACTTTCCTTTCATGGCCGCTAAAATTACTTCCGATTCGTTTTGCCGAGACATTCAGAACCTGCAATCTTCTTTTTCTTATAAAAATACTAGTCCGATGCAAAAGAAATACTCTTAGATTTAAATAATTGCCATTCTTTTACCCAGGCCACGGGGAATGATAGAACGTACGTGCCTCTACTCTGAATGTACGTTCGCAATCTCCGAGTGTGTTACGACGAAATTATTTCACAATGAAAATTTCTCATCAGACCGCAACCACTCGCACGCGAATGTACGTACCCTCTGAATGTATCTAGTCAGTCACGCGCGTTGTTCAAAAGCTTTACTTTTAATATTCAGTGGGTTACGTTTCCGAAATTAATTTTTGTTTATGCTGCAAATCGTACTTCACGCGAAGTATTTATTACGTAAGTTTCAGGCTCAATTTAATAATAAAAAAAAAAGATTCCGAATAATAGAAATAAAGAATAACAATCAAACAAATCAAACCTAAATAAACAGAAAGAGGGAACGTTACAATGGCGACCGAGTGCCATGACCATAATTTCAGTAAAAAATCAGTAGAATTGTTAGTTGAAATATTTAAGCTTTTTTTCTTGCCCTCCATTATTGCCACTACAACATATTGTTTCTGTTGCATGTCATGCGAGCTACGTACCAGAAACGAAAAACCACATGGAAATTACTAATTTTCAAAAAAAAGTTTTGGACCATTTAATGTTAATTCTTCTCACTACAAAACCGTCAGAAAACACACGTAAGGTAAGAACAACAGCACTAATCCGCTTTAGTTGAAAGTAAATGTGGGACAGTTTTTTCATTTTTTCGACACCCACTGCGTAGAACGTATCAATTCCTTTTTCCAAATTCTTTTCCATTTCTTTTTAGTTTACGTAAAAATTGCATTAGTTCATTTTCTATTGTATGTAAATGCATCACAAGATGGCGGACAATTTTTATTGATTGAGCGCGAAAAAAGTAAGAGTCATTTATCAGTCTTCTGTTTTGCCAGAGACATATTTTCCTACGTGAATTTTCACGGACGAGTGCAAAGCCATCTGTGATTTATTTACGTGTAGTACGAGCTGTAGTGATAGTGAAGTTCGGCTGCACGCTGTTTTGTGTTGTGAATCGGCATGGTGAAACTCAGATCTCAGACAAAAACCATGGATAGTTCGTCAGATGAGGAATCAATAGTCCAACCCTTACAAAACTTTGAGGCCGAAAGTACTGCGAATACCGAAAACACAGTCGCAGCGACCGGCAGTGCTCAGTCGCAGCCGACGGGCGACAATATGTCGACTACAGAAACAAATACGAATACTGACAATACACAAGACCCAGTAGAAACAGACCTTATACGCATGTTTAGAGAGATGCAGACAAATTTAATGTCGCAGTTTGCAGCTCAAGTTGTAGAAAATGTTGCAGCACAAATGCAAGCTCACACAGACAATGTCACAGCGCAGATAAACGCTGTCACTACCCAGATAGCCAGTGTAACGACACAAATGGACAAAATAGACAATGACGTGAAGAACCTGACCGACATGCAAAATAATCTGACGACTCAACTGACCCAGTTAAAAAGAGAGGTAGCAGATCAAGTGATAGAGGTAGTACGCGAAGATTTAAATTACATGAGCCAAGACATTGATAACTTAAAGTCCACAGTTAAGGATATGCCAGAACAGATCCGTACCTTAACCGAAAATTTTGAAGCTATGTGTTTTCAACAGACCGAGCTTAGTGTCAAAATGCAGGAGGCTGTAGACCAAGTTGATGACATGACGAAACAACAAAAACAGATGTTTGACGAATTTTTAGAGGAAAAAGACAAACATATCAACCATACATCAGAAACAGAACTGAAAAAAGCAATAACTAACACTGTAGAACAGGTGTACACTACCCAAAACACGTCTGTAACTAAACTTCAAACTGACCTAGCTCAGTTACAAAAGACTCTTACACAGGACTTACCTGACTGGAAAAAACATGTAGACGAGCAACTAAAGAGTAAACACCATACACAGAACGAAAGAGAACAACATTCAGAAGAGGAATTTGATGACAGACGCACAGGTAAGAGTGACGACGCAGCAAACAGTTATCTTTATCCCGATGTACCCATGTTTTCACCAAACCAAGGTCGTTACGGTAATCAACATTACCGCGACGAACGAGAGAGACACCAGACAACCGAACCAACTTTGTCGGCTGTTCTGTTAGAGGAAAGCCTTATAAAACACAGGCAGTTTCAAGTGTTTATCCCAGAAAAAAAATCCGTCCACCCGGTAATTTTTATAAAGTCATTTAAGAATGTGTTGCCTAAGACCTGGTCTGAAAAGCAAAAAATACAGTATGTAACTGGATATATGCAAGGGGATGGTGCCCTATGGGCAATGGAAATGTCGGAAAATTGTCAGACATTAGAACAATTTGGAGCTGCATTTTTATCTACGTATTGGTCCCATGGTGTACAAGAGAGATTGAGAAAAGCTCTGTTTAACCCGGAGCCATACAGTCCAAAATTTGGATCACTCCGGAAGTATTTTGGAAAATATTTAAACAAAACGCGATTCTGGGACGAGCCCGTCACACACACAGACGTACTGCGCATCCTGAAGGCAAAATTACCGATCAGTATCAGAGAAAAATTAGTACAAGTACCAGAGAGCAATCTAGAATATTTCCTATCTGTATTAGATTCTATCGATTTAATTAATGAGGATGCTAGGCAAAATCAAGCCTACCAAAACAATTTTCGTGGCAGCGGTAGCAACCAGCTTATACAGCGCCAGCCGCATTACGGCGTCAACAATGTAGCGTGCGCGGCTGAATCGCGACCGGCTTTTGTCGATCGCGCCCCTACAGCACAGATGCCAGGCCCGAGTTCGGGAGGAAATTACAACTGCTACAATCAGACCTGCCATCCGCAATACAATAGAAAAAGAAAAAACGGGGATAGGAATTTTTCTGGTTATTCCGGTGACCGAAAACGTAACTGGTACAGAAATGGCAATAGGAACCAGTGGGGAAATAGTTATAATAATTTCCAGCCTGAATTTAGCCGCAACCACACGGGAGATCATCAAAGTAGGCAGTGGCAATATCCTGCTAACAGCCAAGCCTATCAATCAGAAACGCTAGGTGACACTATTCCGCTAAACTCAGGGCAAAACCACGACAGAAATACTCAACTAAGGAGCAACACGTCAGGGGTAAACATAATTGAAGTCGCAAACGAAACACAAACAGATATGAACCGTGGAGCGTTAAACTAAACATGGCCTCATTATGCTCCCCAATGTTGGCCATAGATTGTCGTGGGGGCGATCCATGCTGTCATGAAAGTAAATTGCTCAGGTACCAAGATGAAACGGATATGCGTGATTTATTGACCAAGGAGGAAGAACCACAGTCATGTGAAGGTGATGGTATAGTACAAGCTAATTTACAGGCCGTAGTAGGAAAAGTACCTACGTATATCCTTGTAGATACTGGTGCGAAAATTAGTGTGATGTCCAAGGCACTATTTAAAAAGATTAATATCCACACGACTTTACCGACCTATCCAGTACAAAATTGTAGGATATTAGGAGCCATAAGCGGTAAATCCAAGTTAATTAAAATGCAAACCATGGTCGAAGTGCAGATTGAAGACATTGTTTTTCAGTCAATTTTTCTAGTTGTAGAAGGGTTGACAGAACGGTTCATTTTCGGCATGGTCTTCTTAAGGGAAAAGTGTGCTAAAATTGACTTGGAATCTGGAAAGTGTCATTTATATATTAACGGAAAGAACTGTAGTGTGGGTTTAATAAAAGTCAAGAGTAAGAACGACAAAGCTTGTCGAAATATACACATCCAAATCAATACTTCACGAAATAGCGACTCGAGTGAACTGTGGTATCAGCAGGTAGAGCAGCATGAAATTGAACAGAAAATATCTGAATGCTCGGAAATCTCACAACAACAGAAGGATGATCTTAGAAGTGTATTGTTACGCTATGCTCGTGTGTTTGATAAAAGACCCGGGGTCATTAGGACGTATCAGTATAGCATGGATGTCCGGCCCCACGACACTTTCTGTAAGAATACCTATTCTATACCTTGGTCACAAAGAGAGGCAGTGGCTCAAGAAATAAAGAAAATGCTCTCGTGGAATATCATAAAGACTTCATTATCGCCTTATTGCAGTCCACCATTAGCGGTCAAGAAAGCCGACAATTCGGTGAGACTCGTTCTCGACGCAAGGGAAATTAATAAGATTATAGTTCCAGTAACCACCCGAGCTGAAAACCTGGAAGAACAGCTGCAGCGTTTTCATGGGGTGCAATATTTGACTAGTGTAGACCTCCGTAGTTCATATTGGCAAATCCCACTATCACCTGATAGTAGGAAGTATACAGCATTCATATTTGCAGGTAGGTCCTACCAGTATTGTGTTCTACCGTTCGGATTGAACGTTAGTGCCGGCGTTTTCATAACTGCGCTCGACACTGTTTTAGGACCTGACCTTCTTGACAAACTCACAGTTTATATAGATGACATATTAATAGCAACACCTACATGGGATGAACATATAGAGCTTTTGGAAAGAATGTTACAGAGGTTTTCAGCGGCAGGTGTCACAGCAAACCTTGGCAAATCAAAATTTGTGAGAAAAGACATAAAATTTCTCGGTCACATAATTTCGCCGGCAGGGATAAGACCCGACCCAGAAAAACTGTTAGCCATAAAAAACTTTCCCGCGCCGTGCACAAAACGACAGCTAAAGGCATTTGTGGGATTGTGTTCTTTCTTTCGCAGGTTCGTGCCGAACCAATTGCTCAATAGCCCTGCATTATTGGGCCTCTTAAAGAAGGACAAACAGTGGATCTGGACGCCTCAATGCCAGACCGAGTTTGAAAAAATATAACATGCTTTGGTTAATTCTAAAATACTAGAACATCCTGACATGAGCAAAGATTTCTGTATAGCGGCGGATGCTTCATTTTCGGGACTAGGAGCCTGTCTATTTCAGCTGGAGATAGGCGCTAGCTCCGACAATGTTAAGATAATTAGTTTTGCTAGCCGTACTCTGTCAGAATGCGAGCGCAGGTATTCCACAACAGAATTGGAAGCCCTTTCTATTTTGTGGGCTATTAAAAAATTCCACTATTATCTATATGGCAAACATATACGAATGTACAGCGACCATCAGGCATTAAGCTTTTTACTCACTTGTAGGTTGCTACACAATCGCCTTGCGCGGTGGACGTTATTTTTGCAGTCTTATGATTTTGAAATTATATATGTGAATGGCAAGGATAACGTAATCGCCGACGCACTGTCAAGATTACCACAAGGACTACCTGAGTTCGAAGAATTGGTAGGAGAGAACACAGAATTTAAAGTTATGCTCATCAAGGACACAAAATTCAGGAAATATTTTTTGGATATGTGCAATAATATGGCCAAATTACAGGAAGAAGATGACCGGTGGAGAAAAGTTAGATTCCAGTTAAACAATAACCCCCCTTTACCCATAAGACAACATTACAAATTACACAAGGATGTATTATTTTACAGGAGGAACATGTACAGCGATACATGGTGCGTTTGTGTGCCCGAAGCATATGAGAAAAGTTTAATTTGGCATACTCACTACGCTTGGGGACACTACGGTGCCCGGAAGTGCTATAAGAAATTAAATATGTACTGTTACTTTCCCAATATGCTTCGACGCACACAACAAATTTTGAAAACTTGTATTATTTGTCAGAAGGTTAAGCCTGTCAATCTGAACTGCGAGACAGAGTTGCATCCTATTTTACCAAAAAACCCACTAGAGCTAGTATGCATAGATGCTATGGGTCCTTTACCCTCTGCCAGGGGAGGTGTAAAATATATTATTGGAGTATATGATGTATTTTCAAAGTATGTGAAATTATATGCCACGAAAACAACTGCAGCTAAGCCTATTATCAGACGTATGCTAAACGACTACTTCCCGTCTGTTGGGAAACCACAGGCGATCTTAACAGATAACGCAACCAATTTTACGTGCCATGCTTGGAAAAAATTTCTGAAAGAACAACAGGTTAAACAAATACTAATATCCCGGTATAGCCCGCAATCAAACCCTATTGAAAGAATATTCCGTGAATTGAATAGGTTTATGAGGACATACGTAGCCAACAAGCAGTCTAAATGGATTGAATACTTAAACGTTTTTGAACAGGTGGTAAACAATCTCCCAATATACGACACTGCAGTTACGCCGTCAGAACTAATATACAATAAGAAAGAAAATAATGAATGGGTAAACCCTATCCCGTCTTTTCCTAGACAACCCGTCAACCTAAATGAAAAAATAAGGCAAGTATTAATCTCTATCACACAACAGGCCCAATGCCGAAAGAAGCATTATGATAAACGGCTACATGGTGTTACCAGATTTACAATCAGAGAAAAGGTGTTACTCAAAACTCACGTGAAATCTTCCTTGTTAGCTAAGAAAAACGCTAAGTGGCAAATGAAATATACTGGTCCGTACGTAATCGCACATATTCCGCACGATGGTTGTTATTTACTTGCATACCCTCACAGTGGTAAGATCAAAGGGCTGTATGCACACAGAGACTTAAGAAAATTCTACTATAATTAAGTATCATACGTCATATCTAATAATGCACAAGTATAAAATAAGTTACTGTAAAAAAAAAAGGGAACGAGCACGATGAGGATAAAGAAAATACATCTTATGCAGCTAAGTGAATCAGAGCATTTCACTATTTCTGCTTACATTTGTCAGTGAACGTGGATGCAAGACACAGGTAAGCTAGGACATACACGTCAGTTGGTGACTAGCGATGTTTAACACGAAGTGTACTTGTAAGTTTTGACGGAATGTTTTTTGTTTGGTCACAGTGGTATTTTAGTTTTAAGTTTATGTACGGAGGTATCTGGAGCGAACAATTGGCACAGACCTCACAGCAAAATAGATGTAAGTTATTTATTCTTTTTTTTTTGCCACTTGTGTATCAAGGCAGTAAGGTACAGGGTAAGTTACAAAGAAAAATATTGGACTCCCTAAGGTACAAAGGTTAAATTTGTGACGCAAGTACACGATAGGTTGCTGAGAAAGTATTTTGTGTCTTTGACGTATCCACACCACGAGTTTTTATCTATAAATATATCGCACAAAACACGACCTTAAATTTTTTTTGTATATGCTGCAATTATAAAAAAGGATTCCTAACGGCTAATGAAAGTGTAGGGTACTATATATATATATATATATATATATATATATATATATATATATATATATGTATGTATATATATATACCATACGCACAGTAACTTGATCTAAGAAAAGTGCACCTAAAGATAGGATATATGAATAACAACTTGTGTGATCTTACTGTCATACAGATAATTTTTTTTTAACTTTATATACATGTTTGAATGCAAGTACGATGTTAGATACAATCTGTGAATGTTAACTGAAGCAAACATAACACCGTCCCTTAAAAAAAAAAATAAAGGAGTATGTATAAGGTAAGTTACAGGTAGCCAACTAGCCGAAAAAATGAGGTAACGCCGAAACAAACACAATTATTTACAGGTGGCGCTCGGCGAGATACTGCGAGACTTCAATCGGCGGGGAAAAGTCATGAAGTTACATTAATGTCACTATGACTGACGATTGACGTAATAAAACATTACCAAGATCACTGAGAAACACACTACGTGATACCCAGTAACGCCAAAGAATTTTAATAATCTATTTTTTTTTAGTATGAAAATACGAAGGATGTACGCTGACTTTAGAGGGATGCAGTACATTGATTATATTTTTTTTATGTGTTTATAATATTTTGACCAATCTGAGCGGAAGATATTTGATGGAAGGAGGAGAAGTAACACAAATATGAACACAAAAAAAACACCATATACGCGAGCACAGACTTTAGAGGCAGTAGCGCACAGCAGCCAAGCTTCATTATTAATCTGTTGTTTGTACTACCTAGCAATTTATGTACAGTGATTTATTTATGTCTGTTTACTCATTTCCTATTATTATTTTATTCCTTTATGTTTATGATGTGTGTGTACCATGCGTTGTTACAAACTTGGGTGACGAAAGGATGAAAGAATCCCCCCTCCCACATAGTAACTCGCGGGTAGAGAATGAACAAACTTTGCCTCATTTGGAGACAACTTCTAAAAGCACTTATAGTGCGTTCATGTCCTAGTATTGTTATTTCAATACAAAAGTGCATCAGTAGCACGACATAGAGTAAAAAAGTGCTGTTGTTCTCATACGTGTTCTCCTATGCTCTATGAGATGTCAGACAGTGTCACGATCGCGAAATATAGTATTAGAGGCACGTACTTTCTGAGAACACAATCACCTACCAATTTATGTAATAAAAATGTTATGAGCAAAAAGGTACGCCGACAAGGTTCAGTAAAAAATCGCTGGAACAAATAACGAACGTGGGCATTTATCATAAAAGACAAGCTAGTGATATCATGAGCTACAGTTTTGTTTCTGAATGGACAGGACAGTGTGACAATGTTATTCAGTGTCAGTGACCTGTGAGCTATATGCAAATAGACAAGTGAAAATACGTTTCACATCACGAACCTTTTCCTTCGAGGTAAAAGAGACATAGTGAATCGACGAAGACTGCGGCGGTACAAGTGTTTGTGCACTACATAGGACAGTGTGCCGTTGCTAGCCAAATAGTGAAGTGCAGTACTTACCTTTGTGCAGTGGACTTCGGAGGCACCGAGTGGTCCCTTCCCACAGCCAAGGTGTACAGCAAGTGGAAACAAGTGCGGTTGGATTTTTTTTTTTTTTTTTTTTTTTTTTTTTTTTTTTTTTTTTTTTTTTGCAAACTCTGCGAACACTGCACGAGACACTGAAAATTTTGGACCGAGACGCGCGGCATCGCTTTACGGCGGTGGCCCCGCGCAACTGCCGAGTTCCACACGGCGCGCAGCGCGCCACCAAACTGATTGTTGCGAGTGCAGTTATGTGAATATGACACATTATTGGCTAACGGCATAACATAGAAGGACAATTTAAATGCAAACCAAAATCTACGTTTAAATGGACACCCAACGAAGTGCCAAGACATGTAGAAACACAGATTCCTGAAACCCGAAATAAAGTCTGACTACCCCAGCTCATGATTCACGCCCCACGTTACCTTTGAACAACGCCTATGTTTATATGTATATATATGTATTAGTATTAAGTTAGACTAAGTATTAATCCATGTGAATTTTTGTTTGTTACATGTTTATATTACCCCTGACGAGACAATAGTAAAATACGGAAAGGATGTCACTAAGCAGATCTTGGCGTAGAAGAGAGAAGCAGTGGAAAGCAGAACCAACTCTAAGCAAGAGCTAACGCCTCTTGCTGCCCCAGACACGACTATTAACCCACAATCTAGATCCGAACACTCTAAAAAAAAAAAGACTTAGGAATTATGAATTTTATGAGCAGCAAGTGTAAAAGAAGACTGTTTATATAGCGATAGACTATGTATAAAACAATGTAATACCTTTGTATAATGCGATGTACCAAGAAATAATAAAATAATTTTGTGTATACAATACAAAAAAAAGAGAGAAGAAAGAAGGTAATAGGAGGATGTAACAATTATCCAAATGTGATGATTTTGTGTCAAGGACGATGTAATAATTTTGTGTGTATAGTATGTAGTTTATGTGTGTTTTACATGTGTTCTGTGTATCCTTATATAAAAGTTTTGTCCTCATTGTCATGTGTCAAAACTGGCATCAAAACCATGTTTATAGAATGAAGTGATCGGAAGAGAGACACTGACAGTGCAATCCCATTACGTGTGAATAACAGTCAAGGACTACCAGTGTGCAAAGTGTTTGGGCTCATTGCCCGCAAAATTGACATTTCTTCAGACAATTCGCCCAAGGGGGCGATGTAAAGGAACTGAAAATATTGTGATTTAATCGCAGAGGTGCTGAAAAATTGTTCCAGTGACACACCAGAGAAATATCTGGTAAACTTTTTACCTTTGAGAGACATAGGAACAATTTCGCCCCTCGTTTTTTATTTCTTATATGAACGACTACTTTTTGTTCTGATGGGCTGGTGGGATGTCGTACTGTCTAATTACTAGTGTGTGTGTGTGTGTGTGGTAAAAGGAATGAGTTAAAAGACGCAAGATGTGTTTTATATTATTTTCATCGCACAACAAGCCTTATTCCCATGCCTATGGAGTATTTATGTTAAGCAGAGAAGGCGAGTTTTAGATGGAACCGAAGATCTTCAAAACGGCGCTGCTCAACAATAGAGGTACGTGATTGTGCTCTCTACTTTCCTTTCGTGGCCGCTAAAATTACTTCCGATTCGTTTTGCCGAGACATTCAGAACCTGCAATCTTCTTTTTCTTATAAAAATACTAGTCCGATGCAAAAGAAATACTCTTAGATTTAAATAATTGCCATTCTTTTACCCAGGCCACGGGGAATGATAGAACGTACGTGCCTCTACTCTGAATGTACGTTCGCAATCTCCGAGTGTGTTACGACGAAATTATTTCACAATGAAAATTTCTCATCAGACCGCAACCACTCGCACGCGAATGTACGTACCCTCTGAATGTATCTAGTCAGTCACGCGCGTTGTTCAAAAGCTTTACTTTTAATATTCAGTGGGTTACGTTTCCGAAATTAATTTTTGTTTATGCTGCAAATCGTACTTCACGCGAAGTATTTATTACGTAAGTTTCAGGCTCAATTTAATAATAAAATAAAAGATTCCGAATAATAGAAATAAAGAATAACAATCAAACCTAAATAAACAGAAAGAGGGAACGTTACAAAATGGAAAAAAGAACACATTGACACCGGAGTGTCAGGCCCACCATACTTGCTCCGGACACTGCTAGAGGGCTGTACAAGCAATGATCACACGCACGGCACAGCAGACACACCAGGAACCGCAGTGTTGGCCGTCGAATGGCGCTAGCTGCGCAGCATTTGTGCACCGCCGCCGTCAGTGTCAGCCAGTTTGCCGTGTCATACGGAGCTCCATCGCAGTCTTTAACACTGGTAGCATGCCGCGACAGCGTGGACGTGAACCGTATGTGCAGTTGACGGACTTTGAGCGAGGGCGTATAGTGGGCATGCGGGAGGCCGGTGGACGTACCGCCGAATTGCTCAACACGTGGGGCGTGAGGTCTCCACAGTACATCGATGTTGTCGCCAGTGGTCGGCGGAAGGTGCACGTGCCCGTCGACCTGGGACCGGACCGCAGCGACGCACCGATGCACGCCAAGACCGTAGGATCCTACGCAGTGCCGTAGGGGACCGCACCGCCACTTCCCAGCAAATTAGGGACACTGTTGCTCCTGGGGTATCGGCGAGGACCATTCGCAACCGTCTCCATGAAGCTGGGCTACGGTCCCGCACACCGTTAGGCCGTCTTCCGCTCACGCCCCAACATCGTGCAGCTCGCCTCCAGTGGTGTCGCGACAGGCGTGAATGGAGGGACGAATGGAGACGTGTCGTCTTCAGCGATGAGAGTCGCTTCTGCCTTGGTGCCAATGATGGTCGTATGCGTGTATGGCGCCGTGCAGGTGAGCGCCACAATCAGGACTGCATATGACTGAGGCACACAGGGGAACACCCGGCATCATGGTGTGGGGAGCGATCTCCTACACTGGCCGTACACCTCTGGTGGTCGTCGAGGGGACACTGAATAGTGCACGGTACATCCAAACCGTCAATGAACCCATCGTTCTACCATTCCTAGACCGGCAAGGGAACTTGCTGTTCCAACAGGACAATGCACGTCCGCATGTATCCCGTGCCACCCAACGTGCTCTAGAAGGTGTAAGTCAACTACCCTGGCCAGCAAGATCTCCAGATCTGTCCCCCATTGAGCATGTTTGTGACTGGATGAAGTGTCGTCTCACGCGGTCTGCATGTCCAGCACGAACGCTGGTCCAACTGAGGCGCCAGGTGGAAATGGCATGGCAAGCCGTTCCACAGGACTACATCCAGCACCTCTACGATCGTCTCCATGGGAGAATAGCAGCCTGCATTGCTGCGAAAGGTGGATATACACTGTACTAGTGCCGACATTGTGCATGCTCTGTTGCCTGTGTCTATGTGCCTGTGGTTCTGTCAGTGTGATCATGTGATGTATCTGACCCCAGGAATGTGTCAATAAAGTTTCCCCTTCCTGGGACAATGAATTCACGGTGTTCTTATTTCAATTTCCAGTAGTGTATTACAATCATAAATACATCGAGAATATTATTAAAGAAAAATTACAATAATAACCAACGTCTTTTACACAAAATTAAATGACATTTTTTTGTTAAACAATTACAGTACCTATGAATTCCTTCATAGTGGCATACATAGTACAATTAAATGTCGTTTAATTTTATTAATAGTGTGTGTGCTGCCTGGGAGCGTTACACTACCACCTATGTGCACTCACGTGGCATAGTCTGCCTGACAGTCACCAGCCAAATGTGTGATCAAGCTGATACAGTCTCATTGGGCAGCATCATGAACTACCAGAAATCGCTGGTCTACAATCTGCCAGTTAGCTGGGCAGTTCCGGGCTTCAAATGGGACCTATTGATGCGTGAGCAGCCAGTGGGTACCATCGTCCTACACTCCAGCCTGTCTCTTAGGGTCCTGAGTTCAATTCAGAGCGCTTGCTCGTTGGTACCAGCTGCCACAGCCTGAATGCAGTGTACACTTGCCCACCACAAGGTCTTGCTGTAGAGCTGATGCTTGTCTTGCATCAACAAGGGCGTCATCGACTTAACGCCACCCACAGTTACACTGAGACAGCATTCTGTTGCGTCAGCGTTCCCTCTCACTTCCCATTACCTACATGCTGCAGCTATCACCTACCTACATGCACAAATCACGTAATAAAATGTGCAGTTGTTGAGTAAACATTCTTGACTCTACATTAGCCTTGGTACAGAAGATCCCATTCCACAGCCACATTGGAATTAAAAACAATTAAAAGTGGTAAAATGGCTCCATTATATTTTATTAATTCAGAACCTTCTTTCTTTTTCATTAGATATTTAACAATTTTTACCCAGGAATACTTAATGTAATAAGTACATTTCCGCCAGTTTTCTTATCTGTCTTTCCTTTTTGAAAACAAGTTAAAAATTATTGATACTATTTAACTGTTCATCATTAAATTAACTTTAATTGATTATGGTTTAATTTTTACCGCTCGAAAGTGTAGTATAATCAGTACCAAAGTTATTCATTTACATAGATAAAAAATAATAAGGAATTTTATGAACTCCATCCAATTTTCATCAGTTTCAATACCCACTCCTAATTTTCTTTTCCATACTTTATTCCTCTAATAGCTGTTGCCACCAATTTTTCACCAAATGAAACAGCTTCAGAATACATTCTTTTTTTGCATGTAACTGAAGTTATTTAGCAGCTCCATTTCTTTTATACAAATTTTTATTATCTATATAAAAAGTGTCATTTTCTTACAAACTTCTTCGAATCTTGTTCCAGGACCACAATAATTATAACCAGGAATATATAATTCGAAATATAATTTATTAACTGATGTATTAACTAATCCTTTTGCAAATTTTCTGATTTCCCAAATGTAAAAGAAGGTAATTTAAGAATCTAATCAAATACAAAATTCTTTTTGGATTAGTAATAATAAAGTCACTAACAAATCTTGATACACATTTGATTAGCTTTTCTGTATATTTTTTAATAAATCCTTCATCAATTTTTTCTTAGGAATTGACGACATTTTTCTGAAAAATTAGGCAAATATTCTACAACAATAGTTTTTCTCAAATTATTGTGTTTATTTCCTTTACTTCGTTTTATTTTATTTGGATTGTTTTCATTGTATACTGCACTGGATTCGAATAAAATTGTAGCACAATTTTATAGATCAATAAAACCAAATTTTTCACCTGAATCTTACATATTAATTTGTTATTAGTTAACATTCATTAATCATTAGTTTCTGCAAATGTTTTTTTCAGCTATTAATTTAATACCTTCACATTTTGCTGGCAAATTTTCCATTTAAATCTATCAACAGGTATTGATGTTGACAAATTTTAACATTCTTTGACTTCTATTTATTTTTTAATGTTAGATTACTCTTCTTCACTTTTGACTTTTTCTCTCTTTAATTTCTTCATATTTATTAATTAAATCATGTATTTCTGATTCACTAATCATATAATCATGTTGTGAAGTTTCATTGTAATAAAACCAAATTATCATCATTCCAACAGTTACTACACATTTGTTTAAAATCATCAAAATTAAAATCATCTCCAACGAAATCATGATTTATATGATTTAAATTTGTATAATCTTTTTTGAAAATATTTTAAAAAATGAGATTATTTCTAATCAATTATTTCGGTATTTTTGAATATGTTTGAGGTAAGTAAAAACAAATTATTTCATTATGTATACATCTAGTAAAATATTCTCTAACAACATGCTAATTTTCAAGAATGAAATCATCAACTATGACTGAATTATTTTCTCATTCATCTAATGGAATAATTTCTTTACTATCTACAATCAAAGTAGTGATTTTTCCATGAATTTTGTCTTCTTTTTTCCAATTTTTCAGAAGTTGTTGATATTTTAGTTGATCTAAGTTTTAGTGTAAATGTAAAAGTGGTTAATTTATTCCGGTTCAACTACCCTGGAGCTATAATATAATTACCAATCATTAATGTTGTTTTTCCAGAACCAATGGGTCCTATAACTTGAAACGTCCCCTTAGAAAAATTTATACATGTTTGTGCTTAAACTGACACACAATATTTTTAGCGCAACGGAATCTGACTTTCAAAAATCCCTACGACAGAATGGCCCTGACTAACAATAACCTATACGTTTCACAAATCACTTACCTCACAAAAATCTTCGTTACTCAAGCTACTGCAATACAGCCAGCGCCACTACTGCCAGCTAAATAAAAGATTCAAACTACTGAAGGCACTAACTACTGATAGGCATAGTTAGCAAATGAAAGATTTTAATACAGAACAAACAATGTATTTACCTTAATAGTCATAATATATATATATATATATATATCAGTTCATGACACCAATTCTTACAAATTTCAAAACTCCGCCATCTCTCTCCCCACGTCCACCACTGCTGGCGGCTCACCTCCAACTGCGCAATGCTACACGCTGTTAGCATCCAGCTGCCGCTGCCCGACACTACAATGGCAGACAACAATGCAAACTAAACACAGACTGCACATGGTACAGCCAGTGATTTTCATACAGAGCGCTACGTGACGGCGGCGTTACCAATAAAAAAACCTAAACAGCCTACTTACATAGCCCCCATGCTCCCCACAAAAAAATTTACAAATTGTTTTGGGCAGTGGCCAATACAGATTTGAAAATTTTTTTCATAATTACAATGACAAAGAAATGAAATGCACACACTTATCGATACAATGTTGGTCAAAAGCTAAAATTTTCTCACAGTCCATAAAGACAGTCCTGATCATTCATCAAAGTAAAATTGCAGTGTTTTTCTCAAAGTCTGAGTAGTAAAAGAAAATGCACACGGAAGTAGTGGATTTCCATGCAGTCTTGAAGAAGTAGTGTTGTCCTTCCAACGGAAAGACAGTGCTGACTCTTGACATGCAGACAGGTAATGGGCCACAACAGAGCAAACCCACAGAAGAGTCAGTCGAAGTTTTAAAGAATATTGGTAGGTGGGTCGTCACAGAGTAGACCCACTGTAGTCCTGGTAGAGAGTATGGTATTGGTGGGCCACCAGAGGTGCAGACCCACTGTAGTCCTTGTAGAAATAATGGTATTGGTGGGTCATCAAAGGTGTAGACCCACTGTAGTCCTTGTAGAGATGGCCAGCAGCCATCTGTTTGACTGTGCAGGCGCACAATCACCATTGAAGAGTCTTGCAGATAATATAGCAAGTCCATAACCACCACTTGTGCACTCACAAAAATTGTTTTTGAAATATCCTTACAACCAGCAATGCTGTTATCCAGTCCCTTACTGAATTATTAACACATGTGCAAACACTATCAGTCCCTACTTCTCACATATTGTCCATATACTATGACCAACAGAAATGTGTGCAGTGAAATGTAATTTACAAGTTACTTAATTTGATGAACTGGTGTCAATTACAATTTTATAACATAAGAATACAATAACAAAGGTACAAAATATATCATTAAAGAACATAACAGTACAGATAACTTTTGCAGTAATACAGGCTTTACAAAAGAATCGAAATAACAAATACATCAGTGTTACAAAAATTATGACATAAGTACATACATAAAATCAGAGTAACTTTTGAAACATCAACTTCACACATGAGCATTAGAACAAAACAGAATAAAAAATGTGTAAACATCTTTACAAAGTAAATAACATGTTATTAATGCAAATTATATTTGAGGATAACAGTATTCCTCATCATAGTTCATGTAGCTGTGTATTAGAAAAATTCTGCAACATAAGTCTTATCAGATAAACATATAAAGACAGGACGAAGATAAATACACAAGGGTACACAAATACATAGTGGGATAACACAAGGAAAGGATAGGGTTTGTTTTACTGCAGTATTTTGCAAACAAAACTTTCTTTACTTCTCAGAGATCTCCCTTCATTCTTCATTATTTCCAAAAAGTCATATCGAAGCCTGCTTTCTGTATTATGCTCACATCCTCTTTCAAAAATAGTTTTTCTCCACTATACACTACTTTTTTGGCCAAACCATTTTCTTATAGCTTCTCAATGCATTTCTTCCAATTCATCATAGTTATTTTCTTATATAGTCTACCCCCTCTTAAACTAACTTAAAATCTACTGAGCTCAGATGCCAAACTAAGGGACAAGGCAATGCAGCAGCACAAAACAATTAACACAAACAGCAATGATAAAAAAACGGAAATTGGCAATAAAAGGCAGCAATATTACAACTAATATAAGGCAATGCGCAGCAAACAAGAAAAAATAAATCTGTAGTAAAACTGGCTTAACAGAGTAATACAAAGTCAAATTCAGTAACATTGTGCCTGGTAAACAGCAGCAGCAAATGCAACAGCTTATAACTAAACATGACAAAACTCAAGAAGAAAAAATATTACAGTAAAGACAACAATGCAGAAAAGAGAGATGTCGATTCACATCTTAATGTCAATATAATTAAAGTGGTGCACCACAACTTATTCTACCATAAAAATTACCAAGTACTTGAAAAGAAAATTATGTATGCAGTTCCTGTGAAGGGAAGTCTTTTTGTGCTCCTTCGTTTTTTAAGTACATCATAATTATTTACTGGATCTGTAGGCATAAAATATCTATATTAGTACATCCATTAAATTTTATTGTAACCAATGCTGCAGTCCAGATAGAAACTAGATATTAAACAAAATGAGTAAATAAATATATAAAGCAATCCATATGGCATTTCTCTCAACTAGCAAGACAATAGCCGTGTAATGTTTCTCATCATTTCATTAGGCATTTTAGTAAATATCATAAATTAAGAGCTCCACAGTATAATCATATGTTTTCAAGTTTGAGCGTGTCGTATTTGCGATGCTTTCTACAAAGGAATGAATGTCAATAGCGAGGATAATGGCCTCTTTTTTTTTACCTGTGTCTCTGAAAGGCACACACTAATGGCTTTCTTTTTGTCAGGTGGTTGTTGCGCAGCTGGGTGCCCACGACGCATTACGTGCAGGTGGTCACTTAACTGTCTTATCGAAATATTTACGACACCAGTTTCCGCTACAGTGGCAGTCTCATATAAAAAAAATTCATAGTTCAAGAATTTGCGTTACACATCAGTAGAAACAAAATCCTATTGATATAACAGTGTCCAAAAATTTTCGTCAGCATTGTAATACATTCACACATTTACATACATTTCATAACTCTTAAAGTACGATTCTTGGTTTCCAACAACCTTTATCACAAACCGGAGTCCCTAACCTCTACTCATTATTTCATACCTTATTTGTCGACACTTCTTCAATATTCCATCATAACAGATAAGTAGCATAATCAAATAACTCATATAGCATCAGCTTATTGATCATAAACATATGGCAACAGCATAATACACATAGTCATCGTAATAATAACATCATAATACCTCAATCAATTCTCAAAATCGTCGTAGCTTCCTCCAATATTTTCAAAACCTAAAAAAAAATTCTCTGCTCATGTCAAAAGTGTCATCTGCCTCAAACATACTTTAACAATCATGATCCTATACCAAACACATCATTCAAAGCTCTCATAGTATCACAATAGTTCTGAAAAAATATGAACATTTCACAAAGTACAGACAAAATACAATTTCATTAGTTTGAAGTTATCCAACGGTGTAATTAGGTAAATATCTGTCACTGATGTAGTATAATAAATGTTTGTCTCTCTCAGTTAAATGATCAGATAGCTGTGTAATTTATGTGTTAGATAAATATGGTACCGATGTGTAGAGTTGTATAAGCAAATACCATATTAGCTAGGGCTCCTTGTGCTTGCCAAACACATGGTACACAAAGTAAGAGTGTATCCCCCCTGAGGATTAATGCAATTGTATCCTCAGATGTTGCAGATTACAGCAATGGAATGAAATGTATAACAAAAAACTTTCTTTTTAATTCAACAATATCGATAAATAAATGGTTTAAGTACCAAATTAATCACTCAAATGCGTGCCCTGTAGTGCTAAATGTGCATTTTGCTGTAAGATAATTCTGTGGAACTGTCGTAGTTATCGTCCTCTGTAAGCAAAGGTCTGCTGAAGTCAATGTACTTACCTCATCATAAACGAAGGTGAAATGCTTTCCGTATAGATATGCTAGTTATTACGTACCTTAGCGTCATCTAGAGAGTACTATAATGTAACGTATTGTTGTGCTACGATAAAGGCTGTCTCATTGTAGCTATACCACAAAAGTTACTACTAAAACATGTTATACTTTCCAGAATAATACAGAAAAACTGTGCAGATATAAAACAGATACACCGCAAAAGCAACAATGTAAATCGTGTCACATATTAGTAGCATCGTGATATAATCGTGTAGCTATTAGAGAAACCAAATGCTAAGTCATCTTTAATCTCACCGAATGAACTTCAAATAAAGAATGTGTTTTCAAGTAAACCAAAATGTTGCATTAAAATCTCATTAGCAGTACTGGTAAATGTTCTAAGTATGTAAGCCTTATAGTCGTTACGAAATCGTACAACTAACAAGCAAGAATGTACATGCACAATAACAGTGTGACGTCTGTTCACTATAACAATGCACTCGTAAATACTGTCTAAATAAGTTCTCTAAGTTCTAGACTGGATAGTTAACTTCAAAACATTGTTACATGTTAACAGATTCTTAGTGTGACAAAGTATACTAGTGATGTGATGTGAACAGCTTTATGGCAAAGACAAAGTTAAAAAGCAGATTATCTTTCAATAAATGGATTTACATGTGAAATGAGGTGTAAACCTTTACTCTTCCTAGTACGAAGAGTTTCAACTTGAACGCATTTATCATGCGGTAAACGTCGGGTAAAGAATACTGGAGTTTTTCTCAAGGTTAGCGCCTATGTTATTTTTCTCTGAGCCAGCCGGCGCACGCGGCTGCCTGCGGTGCGAGTCATTGTCTGTCTCTTTGTTGGCGCGCGCCGTTTTTGGGATTAGGAGACCTAGCTTCTACAAAGTGACCTTGACGAGAAGGCCCTGACCTGTTTGAAGCTCGCCAGTTCTGATGGAATTCAGCTCTGTCGTTTTGTCGGTAGTTTACACAGTTTCTTGTTTGTCCGTCATGTGGTGGAGAATTTCTCCCGGAATCGTAACTGCGCGCTGAATTGATGCGTCTGAAGTTATTCCGTCTCCCTTGATAATAATTATTTTGGTTCCCGTATTGTCTGTTTCTCTGAGTGTCTCTGTGATATTCATTACTGCAGAGAGTTGATCTTTCCATGTAATTATTACTACTCTGCCAACGGTTGTCATACGGGTGGTGTCTGTTTTGGTCACGATTTGTGTTGTGAGAGTAGCCTTGTCGTGTCCAGTTATTGTTTCTTTCATCGCGGAATTGCCACGGATGTGACCTGTAGTGATTGTTTTCCTGTTTTCGCATCCCGCGACTGTCTGTGTCAATTTCTAATTCTTGTAAGAGTCCCTGAAAAGCTTCAATGTCGTCTTTGCAATGCCGTGCCAAAATAATATTCCTTAAATGTTCAGGCAATTTCATTATGCAAATGCGGATGAGTTCTGAAGGGCTATATGGGTTTGAAAGATATTGGTTGTTATGAAACATATCTTCAAAATATTTGACAAGACTGGAAAATTCAGATTGTTCGAAGTGTTTCGTCATCATTATGCTATGTTTTACTCGGTCTTGTGTAGCTTGAGACCAATATGCTGAGAGGAAAGCATGATAAAATTCTCCTTCACTGTGACAATCGTGAATGATCGATCGCATTCTTACAGCTGGTTCATTCTCCAAGTAGCCACACATAAATTATAATCTGTGTTCTAATGACCAGTTGGGAGGAAAACAATGAGAGAATTGATGAAGCCACGCTTGTGGATGAATGTCGTTGCCAGAATTCTTAAATGTTTTGAATTTACGTGTAGTAATGAACAGCTTATAGTCAAAATCATCATGTCGGCGAGTCGCATGTCGGTCATTGTTATGTCGTTTCGGCGGTTCCATCCCAAAATTCGGTGTACTTTGCCAATTTCTTTCATAATTTCCTAAGTGCCCTGTGTTATTATTTTGTGGCTGTTCCGTATTTCTATGGCCCTCTTCCCGTATTGGAGCGCGAGTGTCCTCTGAAATACGTATTTGTTGTATTACCTGTGTCAGCTGATCTTGTACTTCCCGGATTTCTCTTTGGTGTTGCGTACTAATTTGATTCAGACTTTGTTTGAATTTCCTGATTTGTTTGCACTCTTCTGTGTCATTAAAGACTACCGGTTTTGTGTCATTCACATTATCATCTAGCTTCGTAGATAAATTAGTGAACTGATCCGAAAGTTCGGCTACTTTCTCCGATTGTGAACACATTTCCTCAGTGTGTTTTTCTGAACCAAGTTTCAGTGTGTCCATTTGTGTTGAAATCGAATCTACTGAGTCCTTTAAGTTTTCCTGAGTTCTTGCAAGTTGCATAACCGAATCGGTGGATGCAACTGAGTCCATTTTAGCTTGCAAGGTGTCGTGATTTTCACGAACAACAATTTGCAATTCTTTTATGGCTGCTTCGTGATTCTGTAATGCGTTTTCATGCCGCGAAAAAATAGGTTGAAAATGCTCACAAATTTGTGTTTTTACGTCATTACAGATTTTTTGACATTTCGATTCAATGTTATATAACTCAGTAGTTAAGTCTTCACGTGTTTGTTCAAGTGTGGTGTCTAACTTCCGAAGATTATGTTCCATTGTGTCCAACTGTTGCTGTGTTTGTCTCTGATTTTGTTCCATTGTGTCTAACTTTTGAAGCTTTTGTCCCATTTGTTGCATTAACTGTAATAACAGTGCACTGGTGTCTGAAACATGTTCCTCAGTGCCATTCGGCAATGCATTTGAACCGGCAATATTCGCAGTTTGAAAAACAGAAAATGTGTCTGGACTTATTTGAGAAAACGGTGAGGACGCAAAACCTGAATCTACAGTATTTGCAAGAATGTGTCCTGTCATTTCGGAATCCTGAGGTGAGCTGTTGCCAACCGATCGATCGATAATGCTTCCCTGTTCACTAATTGTTTCACTGTCTAAACCATTGTTTGCAGCCTGCTCCATTTCCCTATGTACAATTACCAAATTACTACTTTGAACATTAGTTAATTCATTACACGGTGGCGCTAACACACTGCTTTCGTCTTCACTGTCATTTCTCAGTTTACTTTGGAGCCTAGTATTACGTTTTTCACACGCCATTATTGTCACAATATTTCACACGACAACACAGAAAAGCACAATTTGAAGAGCAAAAATAAGAGAACACATTAACGTAGCACTGAAAATAATATCTAGTTAATTGCAAGCGAAGCTGCGAAATACTTGGTGCAACTCTACATGCATGCCACAACTGTTGTACTGTACAACAATGAAAGACTACAACTACAAAGGAGATTCTCTCTACAATTACGCGCTAGCAATAAACAAAATCTACATTAATTACACAAACTACAAGAAAAAAATCAGGTGATTCCAGTGAGGTATCCTCGGCTAAGGGTCGACATATGAAACGTCCCCTTAGAAAAATTTATACATGTTTGTGCTTAAACTGACACACAATATTTTTAGCGCAACGGAATCTGACTTTCAAAAATCCCTACGAAAGAATGGCCCTGACTAACAATAACCTATACGTTTCACAAATCACTTACCTCACAAAAATCTTCGTTACTCAAGCTACTGCAATACAGCCAGCGCCACTACTGCCAGCTAAATAAAAGATTCAAACTACTGAAGGCACTAACTACTGATAGGCATAGTTAGCAAATGAAAGATTTTAATAATACAGAACAAACAATGTATTATCTTAATAGTCATAATATATATATATATATATATATATATATATATATATATATATATATATATATATATATATATATATATATATCAGTTCGTGACACCAATTCTTACAAATTTCAAAACTCCGCCATCTCTCTCCCCACGTCCACCACTGCTGGCGGCTCACCTCCAACTGCGCAACGCTACACGCTGTTAGCATCCAGCTGCCGCTGCCCGACACTACAATGGCAGACAACAATGCAAACTAAACACAGACTGCACATGGCACAGCCAGTGATTTTCATACAGAGCGCTACGTGGCGGCGGCGTTACCAATAAAAAAACTTAAACAGCCTACTTACAAACTGAACATCAAACATAGAAACATTGATAAAAGTTGACCGGGTTTATTTTTTCTCTTTGATTCTTATTTTCAGTTTATAATCTGTCATTTATTTATATAATATTTATTAACAATAATGGTGTGTGTTTTTCAACTGAGTGGTTGATCAACTGTTCTTTAAAAAAGATTAACAGTTCCTATAAGGGATACTTCAAAATTGTTTCATTAGTTTGCTTTCATTGAACTTTTTAACACCAAATATTACAATGAAGAATGATAAATTATACACTGGTAAGGAAACAATAATAAATTCTGTCAGTCAGTATTTATTTATTTAAAAAAACCTAATATACACATCAATGAATATAAAATTCTTAATATAGGTACTATTAAAAGTGATGTTAAATTATTTATGTATGTACATGGTAGTATTGGGCAAATTTTAGGTTTCAATAGACTAATTGTTGAGCCCAATCAATAAACAATTGGTAATAATTTACCAAAAATAATACCATTCGAATTAATAAATATAAAATTTCATCTTGCAGATGAAATGTTTGTTAAACATACTAATCACTTTCATTGAGAAACTAATATTATGTCTGCATTTTAAAAAAAATGCCGAATTTGGAGGACCAATAACTTATGAATCAAATTTTCCTGAAAAACTTCAATTTCTTATATTATTTAGAATTTAGAAATAATAAAACTGATGAAAATGACAATATGATGACTTCAATGGTTCAACACTTACAATTATTTTTAAAAAAATCTTGATAAATTTTTCCCTTAATTAATGAGTAACATTGAAATTTACGAGTTTTACTATTTTCCTGTGACTGAAAAAACTGTGAATAATTTAAATATGCCAAACTATGAAACAAAAGTTAATATTAATATTGGAGATGGATGGATTCACCCTAATCATTCCTAACTTTATATGAATTTCAGTATTATTGGAAACGATGTAACAGATTATCCAATGTACAATGCAATATGTAACAAAAAAAATTAATCTATAATTATTTTTCAAAACTCTCCAATGTTACAAAGTTAAAAAAGGAAACAATATTCTGTCTGGGCTAGAACATCCATTTACTTATTCATCAGTTCTCTTTCGAGTAACATCGTCTTTGTCAAATGAAATAACTGTCGAAGGACATATTCTTAATAATGGAAAAACTAAATGTAAAAAATGAAGTACTTTATCTGTTAGATTTACAGTGTGTTTCTTGAAAGAATGGGAAGGAGCGTGGAATTTCTATATGATTGACAATGATGACTCAGGGTATGTTGTGTGCATTGCATTCTATACACACTGTGGCCCAGAATCCATCCATCCATCTGTAGAGGAATGGTACCTTGTTCTCTTTCTCAAGATCTGTCATGAATTTTATTTCAGTTTTATGTTAGGATAAATATAACAGGAACACTGAAAGTTACTTCATTTCACATGGCCACACTATATATCTGTTCACAATGTATCGATCGAGGTACATTGGTGTGAATTTGGTATATTCCTAAATGTTTGCTTTTAAGTGTTCCATGTATAGGTGCAGCACTATAGGTAATGACAGAATACCCATAGAAACACAACTAATATGTTCAGTCAACAATGTGGCTGAACATCCTAAGTTACACCATTAAAATATGATGCCATTGATCATTTTCTAATGAACGTGATACTAGAGAGCTTTCCACTGTTGGTATTTTTTTCCAATTTTGTTTCAGGCCAACTAAGGATCACTTCAAGACCACTGTTCAATACTCTTTTCCTCCCTCCAAAACCCTTTTATTTTTTCAAAATGAGCTTCGTTTCTCTCATCCATCCATTTGACTCCAAGTATTTTTTGTTTGTGTTATCTACCTGTAAAATCTCTGAATTTTTTTACTTGTAGTCTCAATTTTTCTATGTTGAGTGAGGTGCCCTGTGAAATCTCCATATCTTCTGTGTTTCTTTTGTATTGCCTCTCCACCTATTTTTGTGTCTGTTTTTCTGTTTTGGAAGAATATGTGGACCTTCTTTGATAATCAGTTTTTTTCTCCATCTTCATATCTCCGTAGAGTCTAACATACCTTTATCTGTTCCTTCTTCTGTCATTTCCCATCGCCATTGTTCAGAAAACCTCTTTTGCATATTAATAATTTTATCTACATGATTATTATCAAAACACCAGCTTATAAAACCGTTTTTCTTAACCAAAGAGGACTTCTGATTTTATAACTTTATTGCTTTAATGTAACATCTGTTGAGAAACGTTTTTCATTGTTCAGATTTCTCACTGTTGTATGTACTCTTTTCAATTTTTCAGTTCTGTTTTTAACTGTCTCTTTCTCACTTTTCATGTTTATATTTTCCCCCAGATATTTAAAATTGTCTGCTTTCCATATGTTACCATATCTGTTTTAAAATTCTTGGTAAGTTACTTATCTCGATTATGTA
Source organism: Schistocerca gregaria (assembly GCF_023897955.1). NCBI lineage: Eukaryota > Metazoa > Arthropoda > Insecta > Orthoptera > Acrididae > Schistocerca > Schistocerca gregaria. The sequence continues at coordinate 657,781,175 of NC_064923.1, forward strand.
TTCTGTCTTTCCAAAGAAATATGCATACCTATCCTATCAGTTGTCTGCTTTAGAATTTCTAGTCTTTCCTTTGCATTTCATAAGATTTGGTCTGTTATTACAACATCATCTACAAAGACCAAACAATTTAATACTTCTTTCGATCTACCCAGTTTTAGGTCGCTATTATTGTTTTTCTTCCTCTATTTTCTCTTTTGTTGTAACTTTTTCCAGCACACAGTTGAAAAATAATGGTGACAAACTGTTCCTTGTCTGACTCCTAATCCAATTTGGAAGGGATTGTAAGATGTTCCAAGAAATTTAACTTAAGATTCTGTCTTTCTAAGAGTTTGTTTAATTATTTTTGGAGTTTTCTTGTCTACTTCAAATTTCTTCAGTTAGCAGCGTCTTTTTATCTGTAATTTCATGTACCAGTTATTTGTTTAAGGTTTAGGATTTCCTGAGGATAGGACCTACTACTTCCAAATCCAAGTTGATATTCCCCAATTGTTTATCTAAATAAGAGTGTAATGTGTCCAGAACAGCTTTCGATAAGAGTTTGTAGTTCTTAGGGTATTCATCAAATTCCTCTGTAGTAACTGATATCTGTTTTGTCCCCCTTTTTATGAAATGATTGAATTAATCCAAGCTTCCAAACTTCTGGAATTATTTCAGTGTCCCAGACCTTACCTAGCTTTGCATTTACAATTGTGACACCCAGATCTTCACAACATTCTAGAATTTTTGCTGTGAGGCCATCTTCACATGGGACTTCGTTGTGTTTTCATTGTTTGATGTTACTTTTAATCATGTCAGTGCTTGAGGGTTTTGAATTTTTATGTGGATTATTATAATGGAATTCAGGTTGTTTGGTTGATTTTTCACAATTCATTATATTTTTAAACTATATTGCCAGTAGCTTAGAGTTTTCTTCATTTTTAAGTACGAGTTTTCGATTGCCTTCATGAATCATAACGATTGCAGAATGTACCCAGAGATGCAGTTCTTGAATGTGTTATAACGGTCTCGTGTATTATATTTTTAAACTGTTCCTGTTCTATCATTTCCCATTGCCTGTTTTCAAAAACCTTTTTTGTGTATTAATAATTTTATCTGGTCCATTCTTATCAAATCAGTAGCTTTTGCAGTCACTGCTTGTCTTCCTATTATACTAGTTGTACCAAGCTTGTGTCTTTGACTAATTGAATCTTCACATATGTTATTCAATACATATGCTTTTTCTCTTGTGGTTTGGAGCTATTTCAAATGCAATTTGTTTATCTTTTTCTTTCAGATTTTTGACATCAATACTCACTTTCTTCAGCATCTTTTGAATATCATATTCTGCTTCCTTCAAAGTTTGATTATTAGGTCTCTAACTCGCACTGGTTTGCTTCATGATTCTTTGTTTTCGAATAAGTCTCAAGTGATTCTCAGTGGTATTGTGACATGAATTAACTTCCTTTCCCCTTTTGAATTTAATCTTCTCAATTTCTTAAAAAATATATCTGGAAAGAGTGATATGGTCAATATTAAAGTACTCCAGGTGAGGTTTCAGATTACACTTTTGTGAACTGAGACTGATTTGGAAACTCTAACTGCCAGTGTACCTTTAAAAATTCGATAGTTCTCACTTACCAGTTATGTCATCATCATGTCTAGTTTATTGGGTGGATGCTTGCAGGATATTGTTGCTGTTCAAAATATATATCATTTGCTTAAGTTTCCCCACTTTGCAGAGTTGTTTTGATATTCATGGGTGCAGATTTATATTTCTTCTTAAATTTCAACTTCACATGAGACAGTTTTCTGTATCCCCCATTGTTCCTTGTGTAATGGTGCAAACATTCCAGAATATACATGTTTGCTTGCATTCCTAATGAACATGATGGATTGGTCATCTGACGTAATATTAGTTTTTTCATCATACATCATAATTCTCCTTTTTTTGCAGTGTGGGTAGACATTTATCTACCAAAGTTAAAACTAAGATTGTTAATTTTAGAGTGTACTTTCCCCTGACATGGGTTACAAATGCTGACCAATCACTATCAGATTCGGGAACAGATGTGTCTGTAATTTAATTTCCAACTTTTTTTGTTATTCCTGAGAACAGGATTGCGTTTTCTGCCAATTCCGCCATACCAATAAACATTATTTCCGCCTTCACTGCAGTTGAAGTCTTCACAATAACCCTGGCAAAGGGGCCTCACCAGGGCCGGTGAACACATGATTTTTTTAAATAAAGTATTACTCTTCTCCTTCCTTTTTCTCAGTTGGGCTTGGGACAGCTATATCAGAAAATAATTTACTTTGCAATAAGAATAGGAATATAAGACTATGACTTCTAAGTGCACCAAGTATCGAATTTTCTGTTCTACTCATGAGCTGTTTCAGATGAGACTATGGAGTTTGACACAAATTGGCTCAGATAAAATAGTGATGTGTGACTGAATGTTTTGTTTTCTGTTTGTATATTGCAGCGATATCTTCTGAGATTTAGCCATCAAGGCCAGTTTTCAACTCATTTGTAGAAAATGTTTATTGAGTTATTTGAACTGAGAAATGATTTTACAGATATATTATTCATAGACTTGGAAATATTTTACTGAGAATTATAATGATATTAGTTACCATGTTGAAGCTGCACTGTTGAAACCAAACAAGTTTTGAATATTACAAAAATATAACATACACTACTCACACCATTAAAAATTACGCCATTTATTTAGTAATACCACAAATTAAGGACTCATATATATTATAAATAATCATATAGAATGAGCAGTGTGGGAAAGAGGGACTCATTTATAAAATAATAAAAAGTTAATCACATCCTATCTTGTTTCACAGAAAAGAATACTCAGAAACTTGTTATCAGAGAGCAATACTTCGAAGCAACAAAATGTTTACTATAAAAATTCTGTTTCTTTAAGTAAGAAAGTTTTTGCTGCTGGGTTTTTCGTTTATTTTGATTAAATTCAAGTACACTTTGAATTAGTGTAGCAAACTGTGTTGTGAGAGAAGTGATAAGCATAGTATATGAATAGTGTGGTGTGAATGAGATTGTGTATGAGTATGCCTCAGTGTGAATAAATCAAGTTATTATAGTGTTATATCTTTACTTAATTTGTAATTTTACTTAATTTGTGTTTTGGTGTGGTTATGTGTTTAATGTGCAGCTTAACACCAAAGTGAAAATGGTCTAAAGATGAGAATCTGCTACTACTAATGCAGTAATATAACAACACCCTTTTTCTTCCTATTCAGTTAGCAGTGACTAAATAAGAAGTTCCTCTTCTCCAGAAGATACTTTGCAATCATCTTTATACCAATAGCAATAGTTTTCCAAATGTAACACGGTCACAGTTATAAATTTCACAGTTTACATTGTTACAAAAAAGTTCCTCATTTTTTTTCCTAATAGGAGTAAATTTTGAGTTTATTAAAATATTTCATGAAGCAGTTTTTCACTGTTATATATTTGACAGTCACTGCAGTGGATGTACTAACATGTCAAATGAGATAATTTATTTATGCTTCTGCTTCTTCTGTAACACACTGCACTTAAGTTATAAGTACTTTATTCATCGCCATAGTTTTTTTAATTAAACTGAAAGAGTTATTCCTATGCAACAAATACTTTTGAGCATCTTAATCCAAAATTTGGCTGTATTGTTTTATGGGAGCACTGCTAATTCCTTCAAGTTTCTTTCATTCTGTCATTATAAAATAAAAATGTTTACAAATATTCATGTCAGAAAGTGGTTTAAAACTCTGGTTTCGTGTTGCATAATGTAATTGGTTGTATGTTAAAGTATTGTCAAAGGCTAAATGAATAAATCAAAGTCAGAAATAGTATGTAACGTTTTTTGACCTTTCAATATCGTTCATACAATCGCCCTCATCAACATGTATTTTGCAATTAAATTATGTTGAATATTCGATGACTAGGTATATCAACAATAAAAGAAAACTACTATTGTAAAAACTGAAAGCACTGTTTAATTGCTTATGCAACACATATTTCAGTTATATGAACTAAGAATTCTTCAACTGATTAGCAATAAGCTCTTAAGCTAATTTATAATACTTTACCTCATAAATTTAATGAAAACTTGTTAAAAATCTTGTGTTTCTTTACTGTGTACCATGCCAAATTTATGTAATTTGAATAGTCGTTAACATGCACAATGAACAGGGGCGGCCCAATAACAGACCCTTGAGGATTTCCTCTTTTTGTCTGGAGTAATTTTGATCACATCTGGTATGTGTATACTATATGTGTGGCTTTGTAGCTCAGTGGATAAGAGTCAGACCATAAGACCAAAATTAGGGACTCGATTTCCAGTTGGTTGATTAGTCTTTTATCTCTTCTGTCAGCTTTGCCAATTTCATGTTACTGGTAATGTAAAAATGTCAAGTTTCTCTGAGTTCCACATTATGTTGTAGATGGATGTGTCAGTTCGAAGGTCAGAAAAATACAAAGGCATACTTATTCCAACAGACGATTCTTACATGTCTTGTACATTACATTACATTATTACATGTCCCATGGATCATGAATACGACATTTCATAATGATGTGTAACATGTCAGTCTTACATAAGGTTTATTTACATGATAATTAGTTTTTTTACCGTTATTACTTCATACTTAAAAATTCATCTTTTGGGTAAGGGAGCTGTCATTCAGAAATTCTTCTAATTTGTTTTTAAGTGCTGGTTGGCTATCTGTCAGAATTTTAATGCTATTTTGTAAATGACGAAAGACTTCTGTTGCACCCCTTTCTCTACCAAAATCTGGTTTCACCCAGAATAGTGAGGATTATCCTTTCTTCTAGTGTTGCAGCTATGCAATTTGCTACTATTTTTAAATTGTGATAGGTTATTAATAAAAAAATTCATGAGGGAATATATGTATTGTGAAGCTACTGTGAATATCCCTACTTCTTCAAATAAATGTTTGCAAGGTGATCTTCAGTGGTCTTCATCTATTACTCTGATGACACTCTTTTGTGCACTAAATATTTTGTCTCTTGATGAATTATTCCAAAATATGATACCATATGAAAACAGTGAATGAAAATAGGCGTAGTAGGCTAATTAACTGATATATTTATCACCAAAATTTGCAATAACCCTAATAGCATAAGTAGCTGGATTCAGGCACTTCAGTGTATCATCAATGTGTTTCTTCCAATTCAATCGCTCAAGAATTCACACACCTAGAAATTTTGAATATTTTTTCGTAGAAATAGACTTCTGTTCAAATTCTGTATTATCAATGGTCTTATGTCATTTTATGTACATAACAGTATATACTGTGTTTCCTCAAAATTTAGTGAGAGTAAATTTGCAGAGAATCATATAATAATTTTCTGAAAGGTATTATTTACGATTCCTCAGCTAATTCTTTTTTGTTGGGTGTGATTACTATACTTGTTTAATCAGAAAAAAGAACCTGCTTTGCGCTCTGTAAGAATTTTGAGTGGCAACACATTAATATATGTCAAGAACAATAAGAGACCCAAGACTGAAGACTGTGGGACACCATTCTTGGTATCTTCCCAGTTAGAGGACGCTGCTGATTTTTGTAGACTATCTGTACTGTTAATTTCAACTTTCTGCATTCTTCCAGTTAAATATGAATTAAACAATTTGTGCACTTATCTAGAAGTATTTCATGGTTCACATAATCAAAAACCTTTGAGATATCACAAAAAATTCCCATGGGAGACATTCAGTTATTACAGTGCATTTAATATCTGATCCGTGAAAAAAGATATAGCATTTTCTGGTGAAAAGCCTTTCTGATACCCAAACTGACATTTTGTTAGTGTTTCGTTTTTACAATAATGTGAAGCTACTCTTGGATACGTTACTTTTCTAGAATTTTGGATAAAGCTGTCAGAAGGGAGATCATGCAGTATTTATTAGCATCATACCTGTCCTCATTCTTATACAATGGTTCAACAGTAGCATATTTCATTATATCCAGAAACAGACCCGGTTTCATTGAGCTAGTACATATATGGCTGAGAGTATTTCTTACCTATTGGGAACATGCTGTAGTACTCTGTTGAAAATGCCACCAGTCCCATGTGAGATTTTACTGTTGAGTGGATTTATTATTTTCCTAATTTCAGTAGGAGAGGTGGGTTGAGTTTCAGTTTTCTCAAATAGCATAGGTGTTGCCTCTTACATATACAGCCTTGTATTTTATAAGCACCAGCTGAATCCTGTTTTCTCTACAATACATATAACATGATTATTAAGAAATTTTATACTTCTGACTTCTTGTTAACAAACTTTTCATTGCTTCTGACAGAAATACAATCTTCCTGTGCTCTCAGTTGCCCTGTTGCCGTTTTAACAATATTCCAAGTTGTTTTAATTTTATTATCAGAGGTGCTAATAGACATAGTACACATTCTTCCAGACTTTTTAGGAACTTTTCTTAGAACAATGGAGTAATTTTATAATGTTTGACTGTTTCTGGATCATAACTCCTTGTAGCAATAAGATAAATCTCTGTTTTCTGTTTACAAGATATTTTTATCCCTTTAGTAACACGCAGATTTTAGGATGGTTTCTTACAATTATGTTTCTCCGTTTTCTTGGTGAAACTGTTTCCAAATATACGCACGAACGTACAATTAAATAGATTAACTTTTAAATTAGCATCAGATTCCCTGTACACGCCATCCCAGCTCAACTGCTGCAAGCTTTCCCTAAAATTTATAATGGTTAAATCATTAATAGAATGACTATTTTAGAGGACTGATTTGCATCACTGTACGGAGCTATGTCATATACTGTAACTAGCTGTGCATCATGATCAGAAAGACCATTCTTAACTGGAAAAGGTTTTATTTGATTATTTTATCTTGGTATATAAAACAGTATCTATCAGTGCGCTGATTTCTTCCACTACACGAGCAGGAGCATCAATAACTGATGTAAAATTGAAAGGAACAGGTAATACTTCAAGGTCATTCTTTAAATCAGACTCTTTCAGAAAATCTACATTGAAATCCTCACAAACAATAATTTGCTTCTATCTGTCTGACAAACAGCACAGCAAAGAATTCAATTTTTTTTTAGAAATAGCTGAAAATTTCCCAGTGAGGACCTATACAAAGCTAGAATCATAAAAGTACTATTATTTAGTTTAAGCCTATAGGTACATGCTTCTTTATCTTGCTCTACACAAAATTTTTTAGTTTCTAAATTTTTCACACTATGATGAATTTTAACATATATGGCAACTTTCGTCTCTCCCTAGTGTCACTGCTCACATGTGCTGAAAGTTTATGTCCACCTACATTATTTACCTTCTCCATATCTGTGACTATATGATGTCCAGATAGATATAGTACATCTATTCCACCCTCTGTTTCTAAATCTTCTAAACAAACAAGGAGCTTGTCTACTTTTTTAATCCCCTGATATTCTGGTTTTTGTGAGGATCTTGTGAAAGTTTAACATCTCTAGTACCTGCCTGTGTGAGCTTATCATTAATCTTAATTTCATTCAATGTTAAACCAACATTCGGTTAGCACAGATGACAGTTTTACCTTTAGTCTACTGGTAGCAGAGACTCATGTAATTCCAGTGAGTTATCTTCAGTGCCCTATAGTGCTAACTTCCTAATCTAAATGTTATGTGAAAAGGTGTCAAAAGGTGTAAGTATTGCAATTTCCCTTCTTTCATAAATAACTTAAATGTTCATTATCGAGGTTTCATATTATTATAATGTATAATATCAGAAGCGAACTGACCTTTGCTTCTAATATTGCATATTACAACATTAGATCATCACAACAACATGTGTAAAGTCAAACTGTTGTTTTTACTATTAATAGATGAGACGTACTTACTGTTCTGGTAGTTCAGTGAAAACCGTAGTCTACGTGTAACAAATATCTTGTTTTCAAGTATGTTCTTCTTTAATAACCATCCTGGTTTTTGCCGTGGAAAATTACTTTTCGCATTATAATTTCATCCACCACTGAAAAATTTGTAAGATTGCAAGTTCTTTACGTTTCATTATAACACAACCGTTATTTAAATATCGTGTTTCCTTAAACAACCTTGACATGACTTCTGAATTTGGATATTTCTAATATGGATTTCAAATTAATATTTTAAGATTTTATGTTTAACTTAAAATAATTTTGTTAACAAAGCAGAAGTACAATGCCTAGCGTTTCGTGACGTCAACAACTAACGTCTGTGCTCTGTGATGTTTATGTTGGCAGACCGTCTACGGATGTCGGTAGCTGTAGCGCGTAGTGTTGGCAAGGCAAGGTTTTATGAGAAGAGTGTGTGCGGTAGTGGATAAATGGTGTAGTGGATGTGTGTAAGATGAGCAGGACTCCTGGTAAAAATAATATTGAAGCGGAATTTGTGCAAATAGACTCGATTAGAGCGTGGACGCAGCTGTACCAGGTGTGCACCCTTATACCGAAATTCTAAATACTCGGATTGGAAGTGGTTCAAGTTCAAGGACAGATTGCATTCGTAAAACTTCCAAAAATGTTTCACAGTGTTGACATTTGATTACACAGCTAGTCAATAATATCAATTTCTTTATATTAAATACATAAATTATGTTGTATTGTGGAGAACCGTGGTCTGACGGGCTTGGACGCCTGTAGATAAAACTTCGTGTAATCAATTGTGTTTTACACATAAGAACACGTCTTTCAACGAATTGAAAACCGCGTGACTTAATGATAGTATTTTGTTGTTTGCTGGTGACTCGTACAGCTTTTGTTTTCGTTGTGTGTTCGACTTTAATTTTGAGCATGTATAGAGACTTTTACTTCATAAAAGCTATTCTTTCCAGCGCATAAGGGATGAGAGTTTAAACAATGATTACACACTCATTGAAGCAAAGAAAGCAGAAAACAAGAATCTTAACAGGTATAGAGATGTCAGTCCATATGATCATAGCAGAGTTGTTCTCACAAAGGGATCCTGCAACTATATCAATGCAAATCTTATCACGGTAAGTGTGTGATCACTCTGTACTTTCTTGAGGTAGTTTATTTTAAAACACAATGGAGTTATTTACTTGTAAATATTTGTATATGTGATCTCTGTCTTCCTTAAGAAGACGATACAGCTAGTTAAAAGTTGAAATTCATGTCAAAGGAAGTTAATAGTAGGTTGCTAGAGGGCATTTACCAAGGTAAATTTGCATAGTAAATTTTGTACCAGTACCACAGTTTGACATACCTGGAACTTAATGTTGTAAAAGGCTAAAGTGTCTCATTCAGCTGCAGAAATGATGCGCCATACTATTTAGCTCATGATAAGACTTTTAATAGGCCTAATACCATTTACATTTATATACACCAGCATCAGAACTGTAGAACCTTTGTTACACATTATTTATGTTCTTGCACTTGAGCATTTGGTAGTTCAGTTGCACATGTTAGATTAATACTTGTTCCGTAGATCATGAATACAACACTTCGTAAAGTTGTGGAACATGTAAGTTTAACAAAAGTTTCATTGCATTCATAACTGAACTTAACTTTTTTTATCATCCATTTCTTATGTAAAGATATCAAGGAAACATTGTTAAAGTTCTAAGCAATTTTATACATGGAATCCATAGACTCTTATAGAATTCAGTTCCTTAAGACTGTGTGCCTCACATACTAGGATATCGGCTGAGCACCTAATGTCATTCTTTTCCATTGAAGCACGATGTATGGTCCAGTGCAGTTTCCTCATGTAGTAAAATTCCATAAACCATACTGGTACTGATAAAGGAAAAATTACATGTAGGGTGTTTCACTGAGATAGCTTCTTGACACAGCTTCTCGACTTGCAATAGGCAATTCACCTTATCCCTGTAAATATTCCAACTATATCTTTAATTAGTGTGGTACCCAAGGAACTTCAGATTTATTGTTGTGGTTGGGAACATTTATATTTAACATGATTACTTCTGTTTTGTTGATATTTACTTGAAAAAGTTTGTGTAGTACCTAGTTATAAATCTATCTACTGAGTTAGCTAATTTATTTTGTAACATCTCAGGTTGTATCTTGAACAAGTGATGTTGCCAGTGACGTGCAATACTGTTTCACAAGTCAACATTTAGGGCAAATCATTTTCAAGTTATAAGCAGAAGGGGTTTAGGAATAGTGTTGTACATATTTAGTCATTAGTAATGAAACTGATATCTGGTGATTTATACCCACTGTTTAGTGTTTGTTATGTATGACTGCAGTAATTTACAAGCATTGTCTACAATTCTGTAGTGTTGTAACTCTCTCTAATTAGCATGTTGTGAGTAATTGTATCAAATATGGTTTACTAAGTTATTCTGAAAGCAGTTATATACTTTAATTACAACATTGGATGAAGATCGCAATGAAGTAGTGGATATATAATAAATATCTAATATTTAATGAGGATTACTGCTACTTTCTTTTTGTGATCCATCTCTGTTTTGATTACTCTCAAAGCCACATTCATTTAATAAGGTATTTGGCATTAAATTTGTTGTCTTGAGATTCATAATGTTACATCATAATTGCATATATTTACTTATATGTTTACTGTGATATAGTCTCCTAACACACTGGCATCAAGATTCATTCATTATTTAGATGTAGTGTGCATACCAATACTTAGGCGCACTGGTTTCAAATTTTCTCTGCTCATGATATTTCTACAAGGACATTAGTTAAGACATGTAAGAATTTATCTCAACTCCTTGGCTTTTGTTGGTGCCATTAATTAATTACTGTTTGTCAAATTTTACCTGATTTTTAGTCAGTTTATCTTTCGACTCTGAATCACTCTTATCGTTCATATCTGTTTAGTTAGATCAATGTATATTACTTTATGGCAGTCGTCTAAAATTATAAACAGATCACATTATGCGTTGTTTAACTGAAAATCCAAGCATGCATTCTCTCTGAGGGGCATGGCATTTAATTTTTAAACTTTGAATTGCTTCTGCATGTGATAATAGCAGTTATTAAGTGAAATGACGTGATAAGTGTAAAGTAAACTATATTATGTCTTGACAGTTAGTAAAATTTGGCTAATGAGGTTTGCTTATTATGATGTTCCATAAATTCAGACAAAGAATAGAAGCAGTGGTCAAGCAAGAACTATTTAACTTTATTTTAAATACATTTAATGTTGGTATGCATTTTAGGTAAGAAGACAAATGGTTATGTAACATAGCTCCAGTATAATACACACCTCTTTTGCATAAGATTGTATTTACTGTGTTCATGCGTACGTTCCTCTTCTGCCTAGTTTCATATGTCTGTATATAATAGTTGTCTGCAAAGATTTTCGTTTTTTGAGACACTCCCTTTTGTGAAAATTAGTATTTTGTATATATAAAAGCAACGCAGTGTGAATATTTTGGGTTTTAAAAAGGGGTCTACAGGAATCCTTGCAATTTTTTTAAAAAAAATCACCCTGATAATATTTTTGGACTTCCCCAAAAAGTTTATTCCAGACATAAGTAGTGACTGTATACTACAATGCACTGAGGATCCTAACAGCATATGCTAGTGAATTCAGTCCCTTATTTAAACTGCTTAGGGGCACCTCCCGCTTCAAATCTTCCTGATAATAAATACCTAGAAATTCTGCACGTTCACCTTAGACACATTTTTTTCCTTTGATAGTGAAAACAAAGTTTGCAGGATGGAGGTTTTGTGTGGTGTGGAAGTTAACTGCCACAGTTTTTTTCAGAATTTATGAGGAACATATTGGTCCTGAGCCAATACCTTAAGGTGTGCATAACTGATTTTGCAGCCTCCTGCAGATTTTCCTCATTTTGTTATTTAATTAGAATATTTGTGTCATCTGCAAAGAGTGAAATGGTTCCATCGTGTATTTTACTAGCCAAGTCATTTATATGCAGCAGAAAAAGGACAGGTCCCATAACTGACCATTGTGGGATTCCATACTTGATTTTCTCATCATCATTGTAAAAACTAGATTTTTTTGTGTTTCACTACCTTTGTGTTTTATTTTTGTAATCTGCTGATGATTACTGAGGTACGACTGGCGCCACTTTTCAGACTGGCCTCTAATTCCGTAATTTGTTAATTTACGCAAGAGAATCAGTAACATTGAAGGCTTTACTTAGATCCAGAAATATCCCAGATACATATTGCTTGTCATCCACTGTTTTTAATACTTCATTTAAGAAGGCAAAAATTGCTGTCTGAGTTGACTTTCCAGCTCTGAAGCCATGTTGGGAATAACTTATTCTTTATTTAAGAACCGGCAGGGGTGGCTAAGCCGGTTCTAGGCGCTACAGTCTGGAACCACGCGACTGCTATGGTCGCAGGTTCGAATCCTGCGCCGGGCATGGATGTGTGTGATGTCGTTAGGTTAGTTAGGTTTAAGTAGTTGTAAGTTCTAGGGGACTGATGACCTCAGAAGTTAAGTCCCATAGTGCTCAGAGCCATTTTTGAACTTTATTTAAGAAAACTGTTAATCTTGTAAGGAACATTTTTTCCATAATTTTGCTGAAGCCTGAAAATACTGAAACTGACCTATAGTTAGCAATATCACTTTTCGCAACCTTCTTATGCAAAGGTGTTATTTTCACAGTTTTTAGATTCTTTAGAAGTACACCACTCCCATGATGTCTGTTAGTGGTTCCACAATAGATGTTATGCTAACTTTGATAATATAAATAATATTTATTAGGTAATTCTTTTAGGATTCTTGACAGTTCCTCAGGTGTTGCTGGATACATTAATAACATGTTTGGGCGATTTTTTTGATCTTAGTGAGTGGCTGGCTGTTTTTCAATGTGTGTATTTATTAACTGCTGTACTATATTAGAAAAATAATTGTTGAAAGCACTAGTCACATGTTTGGGCTGTGTCATGTCTGTGTTCTGTACTTTTCCATCTATTAATATTTTCTCTAGAGTTTTACACATTGACTAGCTCAATCTAATGTTTTCAAGTTCCAATCCACACATTTTCTATATTTATGGGGTAAATTGTGTAAATAAGTACTAACATGTTGTGGTGCCGTTATTAATAATTTAATGGTGTGAAGTTGGTAATAACTTGCAAATTCCTTCTGCTTATTCTTTTTTGCAGATGGAAAGGGCACACCGTCGGTATATCTTGACACAGGGCCCTTTGCCACATACAACAGGCCATTTCTGGTTGATGATTTGGGAACAGAAGTGCAAAGCAGTGCTTATGCTAAACAGAATAATAGAAAAGAATCAGGTATGTCACTGTATATTTCTGTTAAGTTCTTTCTTAAGCATTTATACTCCTCGCCACTGCGGATTTTAAACATGAACTTGTTAGTGGGTCATATGACTGATTAAATCTGGAAAGTTCTCATTATAGCTATATGGACTGTTTATATCAAATTTTCATTTGACCACATTATAGAGATGCAGTGGAAGATCCTGGAGCAATTTAGATACTGAAAGATTTTACAGTTGCCCATTTTGATTACAAATGCACAATTGTATATGTGTAGCATTATTTGCAAGAAACAATGGACTCCTGTACCAGCATTGATCATTTCATATTCTTGTGTTATACAGATAATGCTGACTGATACACTAGACTGAAAATAGGTCAGCTGGATTTGTTACTTACATCACATATTCTGTTCTAATAGAGGAAGGGTGTGTATTGAAGTATCAGCTAATTATAATACCCATTTCCTTTTGTACTTTCACAGAAGGTATGGCAGGGTTGCTTTGACAGATTTTGTTGCTTGCTTGTCAGGAGTATTTTGTATAATGAAATTAAACAGCTGGAGTATGTAATGAAAATTAAACTGACATTTAAATTTTTGCTTGTTTTGTACAGTAAATAGTAGTTTAGGAAGATTTCGTTCGCTATTTGATAAATTAATTCCACGTGAAATATCATTACTGAGATAAATCCACCTACTATGTTAGTGGATTTTCCCTTATAGGCTGCTGTTGGCAATGACTCGTCTGATGAGTGGTGGGAAGTCATTAAGATGAATCGTGGGTCAGATTTAAATAGCCAGTGAGATTCTTGTTTGCAGTTTCCTTCACTTTGTACAAGGAGTTGGCTTATATTTTATTCTGCTTGCAGCAATTTAAGATTTGCTCTTAGGTTCCTGCCTAACCACAAACAAAGTAGGCTAATGCAGTATTTAGCACACTGGACTCACATTGGGGAGGACAGCGATCCAAACTCACGGCCGTCCATCCTGATTTAGGTTTGCCGCAATTTCCATTAGTCACTAGAGGCAAATGTTGGGATGGTTCCTTTAAAAGGGCACTGCCATTTTTCTTCTCCTTCTTATGCTAATCTGAATTTGTGCTCAGTCTCTAATGACCTTTTCGCGGAAGGAGTGGTAAACACTAACCTTCCCCCTACCCAACCGCAGTGTTGGAAATCATGACTTTTTGGAGGGAAAAGTCCTGTATTTGTGATAACCGATGTTATAAGGTACAGCTATTCTCATTGGTTACTGCACACTGTCATCGGGCTGGCTACAGCAAATGATGACAAATTGTCAACTGCAGCGCACAATGAAAATCTGTTGACACCGTAAGAGCACTTTAGCCAAATTCTGCACGCTGTACCTCTCATGTTTGCAAATGCTGTCAGGTTAAGTAGTTCATTAGAGAATAACAACACAAATATTTTGTAGTGAGCTGAGACGACCATGTATTGATGCCATTCAGGTTCATGTTATTGTTAACGTTGTAAGTACTGTAGATTGTAAAAATAGATAATGGATGTAAATTACAACCATGACTGTTGAGAAAGATGATCTAACAGTTTAGAGTTTTCAATTGGTTCATGCATGCAATACAACACTCATTTAGAGTTAATAGTAACCTATGAAACAGAGGCCATGAAAAACTGTGTACAACAGGAAGAACATTTGCTGTCACAAATGTTTGTTGGTGACACCAGATAAAGAATAAATTTTAAAAATGCCAGTTTCATGCACAAGATTTTCATTGGACTGAAGCAGGGAGTGTTTCATGATTGAAGCAATGAGTTGTTCAATATGTGCAAGGGAAACTCAGTGAAAGCATCCCATTTATGAAGTTACCTGAATGAAGACCCTGGCAATCAAGAGGAATTTTTCAACTGCATGTGTTGTGCAATTCAAAGCAAGCATTGGCTGATGTAAACAGGTGAAGAAGAGGGTAGGGCTTGTGATAAGACATAAAACAACTCTAGCTCAACAACTTCCTGCAGCATTTGATGAAAACTGCTAGTATATTATCATCATATAATCCATTTAAGGAAACAGCATGACAGCTTGGTAGGCCATGGGGTCAGTGCTGACCAGACATAATTTTATTTCGATATGTTGTCAGATGTCACTGTTTACATGAAGGGTGTTATAGGTGTTCCTGTGGAAAGTTCTCTCAATAAAAATGACAGAATAACAGAAATGCCGGGTGCACTAGCAGTTTGAAGCAAGTTCACCCCAATGTGATTCTTTGCAGAAAAACAATACCAGAAGAAAAGCTGCCTACGGACTTTCTGTTAGATGATGATGATGAGTGACCTGATGAAAGATTAGCTGAAGATCATTTGGAACAGAATACCATACTGTTTGCTTTTCAGCAGAAAGCTGTTGGAAACTGAGTCTTTCTGAGGGCACCGTACCTGGGAAATTAAGGATCTGTTAGCAAAGAACAACATAGGTCTGGCAATTGCTGGCAGTATGACCTAACAGCTTTAAGTATTGGAAATTATAAATAGATATTTTAAAGCCCCCCTGAAACAGCTTTACAGTGACTGGCTTCCTTAAGGAGACCATACCCATACTCCAGGTGGTGGTGCTAAAGAAACTCCATTATCCATGCTGGGCCACTGGATCCTTTGTGTCTGGGACTGAATCTTATGTGAATATATTATGAAAGGATTCAAAAAGTGCTGTGTCCAGTGATAATGAATGCCTCGGAAGATGGCATATTATGGGAGTAGTGTCAGGAAAGAAGACATGCCAGTAGCCTTACAAAAGATGATTAGTATTATTATTAAAATGGAGATATCACAGACTACTAGTTTAGAAAGTAAACAAAAAAGGAAGTGAGGACACAAATGAATGTAAACCGTTTTATTTATACTGTATTATCAAAATGTAAACAATCAATAAATGGCAAAAATTCAGAATAGACCTAGGTATAATGTTACCTTTCTTAGGTATCTTAATAACTGTAAAACGGTTTGTTATTCAGGATCATGTTGGTTGGGTAAATACAATATTTCAATTTTGCCTCTGCACTCAGTGGTGTAGAGGTCAGCAAAGTGCCTAGTACGGTACTCCATCTCTTTTTGGCCTTCCTACATTTCTTTGTTCAGGGCATTCCTAACTGAGAGCCCTTACCGGAAGTCTTTCTCCACCCATAAAGGTAGTCTCCATGTTTCTGTCATTTTCTCTTCTTTCCCTTTACTTTTGTGTTTAGGTTATATATTCCTAAATATTTCCTTTTAAACTCGTTTCTTTTATGGTCTTTCCATGTACGTCCCTTCGCTAATCTTGAAAACCTCATTTATTGAGTCTATATTCTACTGTTTCAATGTCTCATTGTTCCCCATGCTTAACTTCCTTACACAAGGGTTTTATGGAACTTCAGCTGGCTTTCTTTGCTGGCATATGTCTGCAAATTTTTATGGATGTTCCACATATGGAAGAGAATTTAATTTTTGGTCTTATTGGTCACTATCATTTCTTTTTAAATTTTTGAACATTTTAATTTCGTAGATTGTATAAATTATAAAACATTGAAATGTGATGTCTAATTTCAGTTGCCTAAGCAATGATCTTCAATTGGAGAACAAGAAAAATACAGAAAATGGCTTTAAATTAAATTTTACGAACTAAACTTCAAAGTAATAAATGTCTGAAAATGAGGAAATATGTAAAATTAATAACACACCACTTATGATAGAGTGTGTGTCAGGATATGGTGTTGGAAAACCCGGCATAGTCTAAATAGCTGGGAGCTATTTAAGAAAATAAAGGTGATATGCAAAACATACCATGCCCATATGAGTAATGCCTTCAATAAAGAAAAACCAAACAATTGAAGACTTGTTTGAACAAAAGAAACAAAGTATTTTAGGTAGTGAAAATTATTAAAAATAAGAATATCAGTAATATACAAAAAGAAACATACTGTGCATGATAAGATAGCTGTCAGTTGTGGAATACATATAAATTGGTACATCAAGTAACTTGTCAAAACTGAGAAATGTTTGTGTTCAGTATGTCAGATTTGACTGTGGCCTACTCATAGCTAGAGCAAGACTAACTACTGAGTGCTTGCAAAAGCCAAGCCAAAAGTTGCCAGAAAGGCCAGGTGTTGGCACTCGAGTGTGTACAGTTACATCAAGTGGTATGTATAAGAACAAAGTAATTGCAACATAGATTACAAAATATGTAACAATTCTGACATGAAGAAAATAGGGGGGTGGTGCATAGAAAAGTATCATGCTCCCTCATTGAATACGAATGCAGTATTTTGACGTATGAAATAAACAGCTACAAGAATAAATAGTTTCATGCAATAATCAATTGTTAGCATTCTTCTACTTGTTTTGTCAATGAACCCTAACATTGTACGTCAGCAACCACTACACGGTGAAAAAAAATTGGCATTTGGTGCAGTGTAACAGGAACATGCATCATTTTTTGACTCTACCCTCAACACAGATCCATACTTTGTGCTCAACTCGCTGAATACAAGACACTATTGTTTCTTCCAGCAAGATGGGACAACATGCTGCACGTCTAACGTATCCCTGGAACAAGTCCATGATATCTTCTCTGAGGAACGACCTATCAGGAGACCTTTATGGCCACCATGTTTGCTGGATCTAACAACATGTAATTTTTATTTTCCTGTTTGTATGCTGTCTATGATATAAATCTACACACTACACAGGAACTGAGAGACCTCGGCCATGAAGTTACAGGTGTTGATACCCAAACTTTACTCAGTGTATCTGAATATGCTTTGATGTGCACAGCTGTTTATTGATGTTGCAGGGGCTCACTTTCAACATCTTCTGTAAACACCATTTTTCACTGTATTTTTTCATTGTAAACAAATGGTAAGTCCATTACAGTTCTTCATTTCTGTAATTTCACTGTTTCTTTTATACTTACATGGGCTACTTTCATCTGTGCCATCCTTTATAGAAGAATATGCAGGAAAAAGTTTGTCATTAAACAGGGCCATAAAAAAACAGGCGAATGAAGCTAGAGAAGCTGCAAATGGAATTCACCATGTTGTAATATGAAGTGTTGTCAGAAGATTACAGTAGAAAGTGTATAATTTATTATACATGCCACTACATAACATTAAATATATAAAATAGCAATAAGGTAGGAAGACTGCTGATGTGGATACAGTGCCATCTCTTGGAACATGGGGGCAGTGAAGCTCATGGTCTTCAGCTTGTAATTCCATAAGATGTTTCTTGTGTAGGTTTGCCAGTAATAACTAAAGTGGTACCTCATAAATGCTGAAGAAATTATTCTGATTAAATTGTCCATTCATTCAGTACACAAACGGAACTCTCTTCTCATTGCTGCAAATCTCCAACTCTTGGGACTACAGCATCTCTCTTGTAGCACCTGCCACTACAGCCTGTTGAACCTTTCCATAATGGTCTTTGCAATTACTAAAAGATTGCATGAGCAAACATGTTGGTCTTGATTAGATCTTCTATATCTTGGTAAGGCCCACAGACTGTTGAACAGTAATCAGCGAAACAAATGCTTTTAAGCTGCTTCATGGATGAATAACATTTTGTTAAGTCTCCCAGTAAGTCTCAGCCCGACATCTGTTTTTGCTACTTCAGGTCACTCCAGACAGTTACTTCTAGGTATTTTGCAGTTGTTACTATTCCAGTGAAATTTTTCTAACAGTGGTATGTTAAATATATGTTCAGGAGCAACTATCAGTCTTGCCACCAGTCATTGCTACTCTTCAGGTCTTCCTCCTTTACACCACTACCTCATAAAGGTTCCAGTGTTATCTGTTATGGTATTTGGGTTTTTTTTTTTTTACAATGTTATTTTTAAAAGCAGCTGTAAATAATCCACATATGCTTGTCAAAAATAATTTTTTATATTCCTAAATTTATTTTCACGTCAATTTTTTTAAAACCCCCATCAAGTATTTTCACAACCTTGATAAAGGGTGCTGTGATATTTTGTAGAAAACAATAAGTCTGATACCAGAGTTTCTAACACTGTCAGCCATAAGTAATATCTAGTTGTTATTCCTTTCTACAGGGTAAAACAAAACTCCAAAAACATTCTGTGGGTTGTTAAGGGATATTTTGTGAGTGTTTGGGTATAATGAACCCATGGTTTCCTACAGCTTATTATAGTGTAATTGCATTTAATTTTATTTCTTATCCTCATTTATGTTTGTATATGTATTGTACTGACATCCTCTACACAACAGTTCATTTCTGACAGAATGTGGTGTGTGTATCATTTGGAGGGGGGAAAAACTTGTTTCATTCACTTGCAGTAGTTGCTCTCGACAACAGTAATGTCTTTTTAATTCTTCGGCCCTGCACTTGGGTTTAGCCGTACTGGGCACCTTCATGGGCTAGGTTTTTTCCAGCAGTGTTGTATATTACCAGTGACACACATTCACTGCCAAAGAATTAGCCATCAGGCACCTCCTTTTCAGGTTAACTGAAAGCAATGAAAACTTTGGCATGATGACATTGTGCTGACTTGTCACTGCAGTGGCAGTTTTACCACATCACATAACTTCTGCATTGAAGGGTTGTTCCATTACTCTTATTTTACTTTGTACATTTTGGTAATTGCATATTACAAACTTTTTACTTTATTTGAAGATACTTTAATAGAAACAAAGGTAATTGGGTTAAGAAAGCAAATAAATTGCTTCTATACTATGATTCTGTAACAAATCAATGGAGACCACATGTTCCTTATTCTGAAGTACTATGAAAATAACCCTGAAGAACCTCTGAAATTGATGGTGGAGTTATTTTTCACCATATAAATGATGATAGCATCCAGATAAATGTTTATTTTCTTAATTAGTTCTCGTGATAGAAACTGTTTATCAGTTTTGCTGTTGGAGCATAATAAATCGTAAAACATATGCAGTTCAAAGAACAAATGACAGATACCACTGAAAATGCTATTTTCTATATACATAAATGATGTGGGAGACAGGGTGGTAGCAATCTGCAGTTGTTCACTGATGATACTGTGGTGTATGAGGAGGTGTTGAAGATAAGTGATGGTAAGTTGGTGCAAGATGACCTAGACAAAATTTCTAGTTGGTATGATGAATGGCAGCTGGCTCTTAATGGAGCCAGAAAAGAAAAACATACCTATAATGTTCGGATACAGCATTATTAGTGTCCTGCTTGACACGGTGATGTCATATGCAATATGTGTGAGAATTGTGGCAGGGAAGGCAAATTGTTGACTTTGGTTTATGGGAAAAATTCTAAGGCAGTGTGGTTCATCTGCAAAAGAGATTGCTTATAGGACACAAGTGTGATCTGTTCTTGAATACTGCTTGAGGTTTAGGATCTGCACCAGGTTAGATTAAAAGAAGACATGGAAGCAATTCAGAAGCAAGGTGCTAGATTTGTTACTGGTAGGTCCAATCAACATGCAAATGTTCAGAGTATTCTTCAGGAGCTCAAGTGGGAATCCCTAGAGGGAAGAAGACACTAATTTCAACAAAAGCTACTGAGAATGTTTAGAGAACCCACATTTGAAGCTGACTGCAGAACTACCCTACTGCTGCCAACATAGATTTCATGTAATGACCACAAAGATAAAACACGAGAAATTTGGGCACATTGGGATGCATATAGACAGTCCTATTTCTCTCACTCTATTTGTGAGTGGAGCAGGAAAGGAAATAACTTTGTAGCACAGGGTATCCCCAGCCACGCACTGCATGATGGCTCGCAGTGTATTACATAGACATAGACATAGATATAGATGACATGCACTACCAGGTATTAGATGATATATTTACTGTAGTGTATGATATATGGATATCAACTGTGTGTTTTTTTTTTAATAGGAATCCCTATTTTTATTACATATTCATGTAGTACATGAAGAAATATGAATGTTTCAGCTGGACCACTTTTTTTGCTTTGTGATAGATGGTGCTGTAATAGTTAAAAGGATATGGCTCACAATGTTAGATGAACAGTTGGTAACACATAGGTTTTTTAAATTAAAATACAGAATGTAGGTTCCTTTGAACATTTTATTTCATTTGTTCCAATGTGATGCATGTACCTTTGTGAACTTATCATTTCTGAGAACGCATGCTGTTGCAGCGTGATTACCTGTAAATACCACATTAATGCAATAAATGCTCAAAATGATGTCCTTCAACCTCCATGCATTTGGCAGTACGTGTAACAACATTCCTCTCAACACTGAGTAGTTCGCCTTCCGTAATGTTCGCACGTGCATTGACAATGCTCTGATGCATGTTGTCAGGCGTTGGCGATGGATCGCGATAGCAAATATCCTTCAACTTTCCCCACAGAAAGAAATCTGGGGACGTCAGATCTGGTGAAAATGTGGGCCATCCACCTGTCATGAAATATACTGTTAAATACTGCTTCAACCGCACGCGAGCTATGTGCCGGACATCCATCATGTTGGAAGTACTTCGCCATTCTGTCATGCAGTGAAACATCTTGTAGTAACATGGCTAGAACATTACATAGGAAATTAGCATATATTGCACCATTTAGACTGCCATCCTTCCTCCCATAATGCCGCACCATACATTAACCCGCCAAGGTTGCCAGTGTTCCACTTGTCATAGCCATCGTGGATTTTCCATTGCCCTAATAGTGCATATTTTGCTGGTTTACATTACCGCTGTTGGTGAATGACACTTCGTCGCTAAATAGAATGCGTGCAAAAAATTTGTCATTGTCCCATGATTTCTCTTGTGCCCAGTGGCAGAACTGTAAACGATGTTCAAGGTCATTGCCATGCAATTCCTGGTGCAGAAAAATATGGTATGGGTGCAATCGATGTTAATGTAGCATTCTCAGCATCGAAGTTTTAGAGATTCCCGATTCTTGTGCAGTTTGTCTGCTACTGATATGCGGATTAGCTGTGACTGCAGCTAAAACACCTACTTGGGCATCATCATTTGTTGCAGGTCGTGGTTGACGTTTCACATGTGGCTGAACAATTCCTGTTTCCTTAAATAAAGTAACTGTCCGGAGAACGGTTCGGACATTTGGATGATGTCATCCAGGATACCGAACAGCTTACATAGCACACACCCGTTGGGCATTTTGATCACAATAGCCATACATAAAAACAATATCAACCTTTTCCGCAATTGGTAAATGGTCCATTTTAACACGGGTAATGTATCACGAAGCAAATAACGTCCGCACTGGCAGAATGTTATGGTATACCACGTACTTACACGTTTGTGACTATTACAGCGCCATCTATCACAAAGTGAAAAAGTGATCCAACTAAAATATTCATATTTCTTTACGTACTACACGAATATGTAATAAAAAATGGGGGCTCCTATTTAAAAACAATGCAGTTGATATCTGTTTGACCTATGGCAGCGCCACTAGCAGGCCAACCATAGTGCCATCTGGTTTCCACCCTTCAAGCTAGACGAGTTTCGTTCTTTATAGATGTTTCGTTTGACGCTTATTTCACGAGATATTTGGCCCGGTCCTATCAATGGACCACCGTGTGTGTGTGTGTGTGTGTGTGTGTGTGTGTGTGTGTGTGTGTGTAAAATCTCACTGGTATGAAACACAATATCATACATATTCAAACAGTTGATAACTTCGTATTAAATAAAGTAGGTGAAGGAACATAGTGTTTTACTACTGTGAAACAGTGAGTGAGATGATTCTGTAGTTAAAACAAAGGATTTGCAATTTGGAGGACAGGCCCGTAATCTCCAACCGGTCCATTGTGGTTTAGGTTTTCGGTGATTTCTGTAATGATTCCTTCCAAAGGGATTGTTGTTGTGGTCTTCAGTCCAGAGGCTGGTTTGATGCAGCTCTCCATGCTACTCTATCTTGTGCAAGCTTCTTCATATCCCAGTACCTACTGCAACCTACATCCTTCTGACTCTGCTTAGTGTATTCATCTCTTGGTCTCCCTCTACAATTTTTACCATACATGCTGCCCTCCAATATTAAATTGGTGGTCCCTTGATGCCTCTGAACACATCCTACCAACCAATCCCTTCTTCTAGTCAAGGTGTGCCTCAAATCTCTCTTCTCCCCAATTCCATTCAATACCTCCTCATTAGTTACGTGATCTACCCATCTAATCTTCTGCATTCTTCTGTAGCACCACATTTCCCAAGCTTCTATTCTCTACTTGTCCAAACTAGTTGTCGTCCATGTTTCACTTCCATACATGGCTACACTCCATACAAATACATTCAGAAATGACTTCCTGACACTTAAATCTATACTTGATGTTAACAAATTTCTCTTCTTCAGAAACGCTTTCCTTGCCATTGCCAGTCTACATTTGATATCCTCTCTACTTCGACCATCATCAGTTATTTTGCTCCCCAAATAACAAAACTCCTTTACTACTTTAATTGTCTCATTTCCTAATCTAAATCCCTCAGCATCACCCGACTTAATTTGACTACATTCCATTATCCTCGTTTTGCTTTTGTTGATGTTCATCTTATATCCTCCTTTCAAGACACTATCCATTCCATTCAACTGCTCTTCAAAGTCCTTTGCTGTCTCTGACAGAATTACAATGTCATCGGCAAACCTTAAAGTTTTATTTCTTCTTTATGGATTTTAGTTCCTACTTCGAATTTTTCTTTTGTTTCCTTTTCTGCTTGCTTAATATACATATTGAATAACATCGGGGATAGGCTACAACCCTGTCTCACTCTCTTCGCAACCACTGCTTTCCTTTCATGCCCCTCGACTCTTACAGCTGCCATATGGTTTCTGTGCAAATTGTAAATAGCCTTTCGCTCCCTATATTTTACCCCTGCCACCTACAGAAATTGAAAGAGAGTATTCCAGTCAACATTGTCAAAGGCTTTCTCTACGTCTACAAATGCTAGAAACGTAGGGTCAGTGTTGCCTTACATGTTCCAACATTTCTACGGAATCCAAACTGATCTTCCCCGAGGTCGGCTCCTGCCAGTTTTTCCATTCGTCTGTAAAGAATTCGTGTTTATATTGCAGTCGTGGCTTATTAAACTGATAGTTCAGTAATTTTCACATCTGTCAACGCCTGCTTTCTTTGGGATTGGAATTACTATATTCTTCTTGAAGTCTGAGGCAATTTCATGTCTCATATGTCTTGCTCACCAAATAGTAGATTTTTGTCAGGGCTGGCTCTCCCAAGGCTGTCAGCAGTTCTAATAGTGTTGTCTGCTCCCAGGCCTTGTTTTGACTTAGGTCTGTCAGTGCACTGTCAAACTCTTCATGCAGTATCATATCTCCCATTTCATCTTCATCCTCTTCCATTTCCATAATATGGCGTCCTAAGGGATGCGACTGATTAACTCTTATGTTCCAAAAATTTAGGGAAAGATAGATTGCTACATTGCCTACATTGTTGATATTCCTACCTGGAGTTCCTGTTGTTTGATTGTAACTCTTTCTTATGTATGCTATCAGAGGTTCTGCTCTGCATACAGTTTACAGTGATACATTCTGCTTATAACTATATCCATTGGATTTGATGATGATTGCATACTTGAAAATAGTCATCTAGATGTATTTTCAGCAGTAAACCACCTCACGATGTATGGCAAGAGCATTCTTCTGGTATCACTTTTATTTCCCCTTGCTGTCCTATTACGTTTGAGAATTATACATAAAAAGGATGACTGATAGTAGATTTCTGCATGAGCTCTAATTTATTTGATTTTTCCCCATCATGATCATTTCATGGTTCATTTCAGAATATGCAGTCTCAGAATTCTAACAGCAACTCACATAGTGATACACACACCACCTCTCATGTAGTGTCTACCACTGGAGTTTGAGGAGTGTCTCTGTGACACTCCCACATTTACTAAATAAAACAGTAATTAAGTGTACCATACTTCCTTGTATCTTCAAGGTTTTGTAAGCCACTTCTCTTGTGGATAAGTTACATTTCCTTGGAGTTCTTCAAAAAGTGAATCTGCTTAGCAATTTCTCCTCCTACAACTAGCTATATGTTTAATGGATCAGTAATAGCTCTTTTACCTATTTGTACTTGATATGTAATGTCTGTTCTCACTCAGGTGAACTCCCAGTACCTGCACCAGTCACTCATAGTAACAGTGGCGCATTTGTCTTATTGGATGCATTTGTTAATGATGTCATCGTAGTTCATGTTTCCATGGTTTTATGCATGCAGAAAGACGTGAATGCCTCGCTAATCCCTTGGCTACATGCCGGTGCTTATATATGTGCATCAGAGTTGCACTACATTGCATAAACACTGCAGCAATGCCCTCGGTTGGAAACTTTTTGATTGTCCCTTACATTAATCATCTGTTAATTTTATGTAACGGTAATATTCCTTTGGATTGTTTGTCAGGAGTCATCAGAATTTTACTTAAAGTTTCATTGAATGCTTCTCACATTGCTTTCCTTATGTTTTTGGCTTCGTTCAACATCCATACTTACAGATTCTTTTATTTTCATTGCTGCTTTCTAGTATGTTTACTGAACTACAGCTGTTCCTTCCCATTTCTCATCTTGCACACTGTATACAAGCTGAAGCATATTGTACAAAGCTTCTGAATTTACCCGTTGATGTTCCAAATTTTTATGTTCATAGATAAATATGTGATATCAATTGCTCAGACAATTTACAGTATCTTTTCAGACTTTGATTGCTAAGCAAAAGTGTTTTAGCAGACTTAGCCATAGATTTCTTCCTAACTTAACAGGTAAGTGATTGTAAGCTGTGAACTCAAAAGATGATTTGCTTAGTGAACTGAACTGCTCAAAGTCTGTAATGCTGTAGTGACAGTAACGAGAAATAAAATGAGGAACAAACTAAAATTCATTGATTGTTTCTCGTTGCAACAGCGACATCCTGAGCCTTAAAATCGATTTGAAAGCATTTAATTTAAACTCCTTTATAATGATGACCATGAAAGTAAGAGGGGAAACACACATTGTAAAACATTTTCTTGTTATATACTTACTGTTTGCTACTGAAAGATAACCAGGAGCTTGAAACAAATATTATATTAGCACACGAATATAACATAAAAACATTTGTTTACTTGTGATTTCTATATTTCCCTTTAAGTAGCAGATAATTCAAATTTTAAAAATAAATGTTTTAATTAAGGCTTGTTAATGTTTACTGTGTAGAATGCAGCTTTGCATTTACTGTGAAATGTAGTACATTAAACCAGCCTGAAACTTGCAGCAAAGCTATTTTCACTATGTGATCAAAAGTATTGGGACACCTGCCTGAAAATGACCTAAAAGTTCGCAGTGCCCTACATCGATAATGCTGGAATTAAATATGGTGTTGGCTCACCCTTAGCCTTTTACAGCTTAGCGTTAAAAACATCCCAAAGATGTTCTATAGGACTCAGGTCAGCACTCTCTGCAGGCCAGTCCATTACAGGGATGTTATTGTCATATAACCACTCCGCCCTGCATAATGGGTGCTCAGTCGTGTTGAAAGATGCAGTTGCCGTGCTTGAATTTCTTTTCAACAGTGGGAAGCAAGAAGGTTGCTAAAACATCAACGTAGGCCTGTGCTGTGGTAGTACCACGCAAAACAAGGGGTGCATGCTCCCTCCATGAAAAAACTACCGCACCATAACACCACCGCCTCCAAATTTTACTATTGGCACTACACACGCTGGCAGATGATGTTCACCAGACATTTGCCATACCCACACCCTGCCATTGGATCACCACATTGTGTAACGTGATTTGTCACTCCACACAACATTTTTCTACTGTTCAATTGTCCAATGTTTACTCTTGGCATTTACTGTTGTAATGTGTGGCTTATGAGCAGCCGCTTGACCATGAAATCCAAGTTTTATCATCTCCTGCCTAACTGTCATAGTATTTGCAGTGGATCACGACACAGTTTGCAATTCCTGTTTGATGGTCTGGACAGATGCCTGTCTGTTACACATTACAACCCTCTTCAGCTGTTGGCGATCTGTCAGTCAACAGACGAGGTCGCCCTGTACATTTTTTTGCTGTACGTGTCCCTTCACGGTTCCACTTCACTGTCACATTAGAAACAGTGGACCTAGGGATGTTTAGAAGTGTGGAAATCTTGTGTACAGACATGTGACCCAAGTGACACCGAATCACCTGACCACGTTCAAAGTCAGTGAGTTCAGCGGAGCGACCCATTCTGCCCTCTAATGATGTCTAATGACTACCGAGGTCGTTGATATGGTGTACCTGGCAGTAGATGGCAGCACAATGCTTTTCAGCATATGTTTTTGGGGGTGTCCAGATACTTTTGATTACATAGTGTACATAATAGAGTACTTTCTTTTCCATTATCAGTGAAGTGCTTGCTTCAGCAATGTTAGTGTCTTTACGTTGAGAAACTATACACAATCATCTGATGTTTCCTCAGAGTTTGTCGATTTACTTTCTACTGGTTGTCATCTACAGAAACCTGGATGTTAAAGCTACAAAGCACTGGCCATAGCTTTGCTTGCTTGCTTGTGTGTGTGTGTGTGTGTGTGTGTGTGTGTGTGTGTGTGTTTGTGTGTTTGTTTTACATCTCTTTCATAAAAACATGTTTTTACAAATTTATCATTGTCATCTTAAAAAGTAAAGTATGTTGGCATCTTGTGAGAGAATTGTTAATGAAGCTGAACCTGAGGAGATGGTGATGTATAGTGCAAGAGAAGATTCATCAGTAACTTGCCCATGATTTGCAAACTTTCAGAGGAGCGATAATATCTGTTATAAACAAAGTTCACAAGCATTGAGACCGAATGAGTTTGAACCAGTAGTGTAAGACTCTCAGTATATTACATAGTGACGCATACATTGAGACTGTTGGCCACTGCTTCGAACTGTTTCTCTCACTGCTTCTAACTGTTTCTCTACATGTAAAGGGTCCTTCATACACTTCAGTATTTATTGCACAATAAAGTTGTGTTAATATACTGTGCAAAAGTGCAAGGCCAATAATGGCTCAATATTATAGTGCAACATGTCTGTTAGAGCTTTGCCTTCGTAGCAAACACATCAGTGCTTGTTGATGTAGAACTCGCCATGTGTTGTGATTGCACTCACTTTGTGCTGCAAAAAGAAAAGTAAGAGGAATTAGTAACGGGCAAAAAAGTCTCGGAAGGCATTCTACACCAGCCATATTGACGTGCTTAGAGAACCTGCAGCAGAGCCAGATATCTGTCGAAAGACTTTAAGGTCAGAAGAAAAATCTTTCAACCAATTGGTGAACTTTGTTATGCCTTATGTACCCGTGAAATATATTTGTTGGATTTCATTTCCCATGATATTGGAGACAATATATAAACCCGAAAAGAGTAAGAAACATCACTGTTGAGCATATGCAAGTAGTGCTGTTATGTATTGCTGCAATAAATAATACTAGCTTCCGCAATAGGCATGTAACCAGTTGCAGTATTATTTCTATGCACTTAAATAATTGTCAATTTCTTCTACAGATAATTACTGAATAAGTATTAAGTGTGTAATCAAACTGCTTCCCTGAATGCACTTCATCAGATGACTCTATCCATTTGTTTTTACTGATGTATTACCATTAATATGGCATCGCTATATCGATTGTTTGCATGTCTGCGGATCATGAGGTCTGAGCAGAAACTGTTGCATATTGCATAATATCACCCTTGGAAATGGTACAGCATATTGTCTGTCAACATTTTTAAGGCTCTGCAGCCTCCTTCAATATATTATGCAAATTGTCAGTACCGCTCTCAGACAACAGTATTATTGTGCAGTACTCAGTATTTTGCAATAAATATTATTGCGTGTGGGGGCCTCTTAAGTTGTTGTTATAAGTGTAAGTTGTTTTATCAACAAATATTTTATGATGTCAGAATACTCAGTTAAGCGTCCTCTACCATCTATATAAGGTTGTTCCTAAAGGCTTGGGACACTGTATATCTACTGCAGTGTAAAGTTTAATATTATTAATGCTGCTGAAATTATTTTCAGGTTAAATGTCATCAGTACTGGCCTTCAGGTACGAAACCAGGTGTGGATGACAGACTGGAATTGAAAGATGTTGGCCTTGTTGTAGAGTTTGTCTCTGAGACTGAAGCCTCATACTATACAACTAGAGTTCTGAGGTAGGCAGTTTGAATTTTACCACACTGTATTGATTAACATTTAGTTTTTCCAAACACTTCCCCTGTTTGTGTGAACACTTCTTGAACTACAATTAATTGAATACAGGAAAACCTGTATTTCCCTGGTGACAGCATGTCTAACAGCAGCAAGACACTCAGACATCCAGTAAAATAATTTTAACAACTTCTGAAACTGATTGGTTCACAAACGTATGACATTGAGAATACACTGGAACAATATTAGAAAAGGATAATTCATACTTGCCATATAGCGAAGACGAGTTGCAGATAGGCACTGTCACAAAATGAGCTTTAATGGATTCTCTCCTTTTCTTTTGTACTACCCCCCTCCCCCTTTCCTCTGTCCTCAGTCTAACCTCCCGTGACTGCACCTGGCTGCCCTACCCATTCTCCACTTCATCCCTACGCACTTCCACTAGCTGCATTTTACTGTCTCCCTCCCCATCCTGCTATTCCTCTCCCTCTCCACCCCAGCCTCCTCGTACTCCCACCTGGTTGCCTCTTCCAGCGTACGTATGCTGCTGCTTGTAGTCTGGCTTCAGCTGCCAGAGACTGTGGATGTGCGCATGCACGTGTCTGTTGTCTCTTTTCGACAAAGGCCTTGTTGGCTGAAAGCTTATTTTGTGACCATCTTTTTGTTGTGACCATCCGCAACTCAGTGTCTCCACTGTATGGTGAGTAGCAACAATCCTTCTCTAATTCTGTCACATTCCATCCTGGACTTTCCATTTTAATACAGTGTTAGTTTTACCTCTCAGCATTGTATCTCATTTGCACAGTGATTTCTCCAATGTAATTCTTGTAACAACCCTGTTGCCTGTAGGCAGATCATATGTTTTTCTAGGTAAAGAGATCTCTGGTTCTGAAAGCTTCCATTTGTTTATGCTATCTACATAAATAGTATTCACTTTAAAAATAGTAGTTTCCCATGAATCGGTATTTAGCACACTGCAAGTGATGGATGATATCAGTGACTGATATCTTTGAAAGCAGTAAAGAGAATGATCCTTTTTCATAAACACTTTGTGGTGAGCTGTCTACTACTGGCAACAAATTTCCCTACACTGTGTGCTGAATGGCTCAAATCTGTTTTCTATGACACTTCCACTTATCTTCATGTTCAGCTATTAATATGACCTGAGGGTACCCTGCTGAGGAGTTACAGCTGTTTTAAGTCACATGTCTCTTATTTGGACAAAGCAAGTGGAATTAGCCTTCCAGCTCTCCATAAATGTTCTGTTGTTTCACTGAATGACTTTAGGTGGATATCAGGATGATTTGTTAAATGAGTCCATGGTTGATTATTTCCCTATTTTTTCTCATAGTTTCCAATTTCCAGTGACCTCACTATTGGTGGAATATTAAATTCAAACTTGCCTGCATTTCCTCCACCCTCCTTTACTGTGTGTAATTCTCCCTACATGTGATCAAAATATCCACGGGTGTACTGCCGGTCTATAGTGCCCGTTGGACACTATAGACCGGCAGTACACCCGTGGATATTTTGATTATCAAATACGCCAGGAGAAACTCAAGAATTACTCCCTACATGTTTTATCTGCTTGTTAATTTCTTGACACTCAGCATCACCTGACTGCTGGTTCATTCACTTTTTACTCTAAAAATTCCATACTCATCAGTAATGGTGTACAACCATTTCAGAGATATGCCCTTGAGATCTAAGATGCCTTTTTCTTAAGCTAATGTATAATGTTGTAGGATCAAAAATGACTTATCTGTTGCTTACTCATTGCTAAAAAGCTTTTTATATCTGGACATGTGGTGGATCCAAGTTCATATTTTTTCTAACAAAATTCTCTGTACCAGATTTAACATTCTATCGCATGTGATGAGATGTGGGTTGGGGTTTATTATATTGAAATGCAGCACATTGTACATCTTGGTCAACTGTTAACAATAAATTTTCTTGCAGCAGTGTACCATAGGTCTCTAGAAGAGCACAGCGTTCCAAAAGCTTGGGAAAGGGTACAGGTCATCCCTGTTTTTAAGAAGGGACATTGAACAGATGTGCAGAACTATAGGCCTATATCTCTAACATTGATACGTTGTAGAATTTTGGAATGCTTATTATGTTCTAGTATAATTACTTTTCTGGAGGCTAGAAATCTACTCTGTAGGAATCAGCATGGGTTTTGAAAAAAGATGATAGTGTGAAACCCAGCTCGCGCTATTCTTCCACAAGACTCAGAGGGCCATAGACACGGGTTCCCAGGTAGATGCCATGTTTCTTGACTTCTGCAAGGCATTCGATGCAGTTCCCCACAGTCGTTTAATGAACAAAGTAAGAGCATGTGGACTGTCAGACCAGTTGTGTGATTGGATTGAAGAGTTGCTAGATAATTGAACACATCATGTCATTCTCAATGGAGAGGTGCTTCCAAAGTAAGAGTGAGTGGGTGTGCCGCAGGGGAGTGTCGTAGGACCATTGCTATTCACAGTATATATATAAATGACCTTGTGGATAACATAGGAAGTTCACTGAGGCTTTTTCCGGATGATGCTGCAGAATGAGACATTGTAACAATTGAAAATTGTACTGAAATGCAGGAGGAGCTGCAACAAATTTGCATGGTGCAGGGACTGGCAATTGAAAGACATAGAAAGAAAGATCCTTTATCATTTAGCTACAATATAGCAGGTCAGCAACTGCAAGCAGTTAATTCCATAAATTATCTGGGAGTAGGCATTAGGAGTGATTTAAAATGGAATGACCATTTAAAATTAATCATCGGTAAAGCAGATGCCAGACTGAGATCCATTGGAAGAATCCTAAGGAAATGCAGTCTGAAAACAAAGGAAGTAGGTTACAGTACACTTGTTCGCCCACTGCTTGAATACTGCTCAACAGTGTGGGTTCCGTACCAGATAGGGTTGATAGAAGAGAGACAGAGAGAGAGATCGAATGGAGAGCAGCGCGCTTCTTTACAGGATCATTTAGTGATCATGAAAGCATTACGGAGATGATAGATACTCCAGTGGAAGATTCTGCAAGAGAGACACTTAGTAGCTCAGTACGAATTTTGTTGAAGTTTCGAGAATATACCTTCACTCAGGAGTCGAGCAGTATATTGCTCTCTCCTATGTATATCTTGTGAAGATACCATGAGGATAAAATCAAATAGATTAGAGCCCACACACAGGCATACAGACAATCTTTCTTTCCACGAACAGTAAGAGTTTGGAATAGAAGGGAGAACCGATAGAGGTACTGAAGGTACCCTCCCCTACACACCATCAGGTGGTTTGCGAAGTATGGATATAGATGTAGATGTAATTGGTTGTGATACATATACTTCATATAAAGTAGTAGTTGTTAAATTACTAGAAGCCAGTTCTCACCTTCAGGAGACAGAACTCCCAATATTGGTAGTAGAAATAAAGCATTCAAAGTGTTTGGAGCAGTAAGTTCTTTCTTCAGTGGGAGAGAGGAATTAGTTGAGAGAGATTTGGAGGTGTCAGGTCACTTCGACCTCAGGCTTGAGAGAGGTCTACCTGCTATGAGGGGGAACACACAATGATGAAGTAAAAGAAGGCATCAGAGTGCATGCTGAAAGGCAGTACACTTGTAAACATTGCACCAACTTCAGTTGAGGGGCTGTGGAAAAAAGAGAAGATGGGGAAAGGAGGGGGGGGGGGGGGGGGAGGAATCTAAAAAGTGGAAAGAATAATCCAGTTAAAAAAAAAAGAAATAAAAAGGGAACGGGAAAAAGGAGGAAAAGAATAGATGGTTGTACATATGAAGCAGTGGAGGAATGAATAGGTTAAATCCAGGAGGACGGTGGGTTGTGGCTTTTGGAGGAAGTAGTACTGAGTAGGAGAATCAAAATGGCTCATCTGGTGTAGCAACCTCTCAAGTTTGTCATGTCATGCCGTCAAGCTTGTTAAGTAGCTAGATCTGAACATCCCAGTGACTGACATTTCTTCCTATCCATTGGTGTGTGGTGCCAGTTTGAAGATAGTCATCGCATTATGTAATGAATCCGTATCAGTTGATAAAACAACACGAACAGTTCCCACAATGCTGTGCCATTAATGGTGTACCACTAGGACTGGAGGAATTTGTAGTCGGATGCAGGCATGGGACTGGTTTTACAATGTAACAGTTGCAACGCACAAAACTTTGATACGTAGTGTCAGATGAAGATCACACTAAGTCAACTATAATTGCAAACAAATAACTACTATTATCATGACTACTCACAAACCTAAGGTATATAAACATAAATGTACAGGTACCCATCTCGACTTGTGTTTATATGCTTGCTGCAGTATGTCAAACATTCCAAGTGTCAGATTGACTCACTTAAATTTTCACTACTTTTGCCAGTAACGATCACTCTTTTGCCTGTCACAATTCCTGTAGTAATAATTTATGCAATGTTATTGCGAGCCCTAAATTACACCATCCTACCTGAAGGTCTCAACAGCTGACTTCTACTCCTGCAGCTACCAAATGCAAAATATATTGAGCAGGAACTACCTGTACACCACATTCCCCTGTAACATAATAGGCACTAATCTCATATTAAAATTTAATTTTACTTTCCACTGATATTCTCTCTCTCTCTCTCTCTCTCTCTCTCTCTCTCTTTCTCTCTCTCTCTCTCTCTCTCTCTCTTTCTCTCTCTCTCTCTTTCTCTCTCTCTCTCTTTCTCTCTCTCTCTCTTTCTCTCTCTCTCTCTCTCTCTCTCTCTCTCTCTCTCTCTCCTCCCCCCCCCCCTCTCTCTCTCTCTCTCTCTCTCTCCTCCCCCCCCCCCCTCCCCACATAAATAATTATACTGACATTTTGTAACATATTTTGTACACCGACGTAATTTAATAATGTCCACTTTCATAGATAACTCATTTTTCAGGTTGATAGATGAAGTGACTGGAGAGAGCCGGCAGATTCTACAGTTCCATTATACTACATGGCCCGACTTTGGTGTGCCAGAGAGCCCAACAGCATTCCTAAATTTCCTGACTGTAGTTCGACAGAGTGGTGCACTGGACCAGAATGTAGGGCCACCAGTTGTGCATTGCTCAGCTGGAATAGGGCGTTCTGGTACTTTCTGCCTTGTCGATTCTTGCCTTGTTCTTGTAAGTTCGTATGTCATTATTCATTAATAAATAATTGTATTTAGTTGGCTTTTGTACTCCATTTTGGCAATACATACATTTAATGGGTCACGTCAGTCTGTTGAGGAACGTGGACCTTAGATTTGTGTTGGTAAAATGAGTTAAAGTGTAGAGAGAAAACTAGGACTTGAAATTTATTTATTATTTCCCCTGTGAATTTGTATTTTGCAATTTCACGTTTATTTGTAACTTCGGTGTTACAGCGGTTAAAAAAAATTTCATCTTATAACAGTAATTATGGCACAAAGATTGATGGTACTATCTCCCAATTCAAACCCTCCACAGGATGTCTCAGCATTCTATATTTAATCAAGAGTGTTAGAGATGCTTTGTACATATGTGGAGAAACTAAGTAGTTTTTCTTTCAATTCTGGATTTTGCTGTATGCATATGTTTGCAAGTTTCTTATGAAAGCAAGTTACTTGCTCTTTTTCTTCTAGGTATCAGATCAATGCACACATGTAAACCTGCCAACTTTTACAGTTAACCCATAAAATTTACAGAAATTGTAACATTTTACAGTTTTACGTGTGGATGGTGTCATTTTACAACTTTGCGGACAAAAATTTGAAACGTCAACATTCGATAATTGCCCCACTTCCAGACAGTCGATTGTTTGCGAGGGCCAAAGGCAAGTTTAGGCAGTTAAGAACTCATTCTTTGATATGATTGGTATTTTTAACCTTGTGATGCTCGTGTCATCATTGTAATCGAATTTAAAGCCGGGATAATAGTTCTTCCATGTGAATCTTACATGTCAACAGTCTCTGATCTGCAAAGTCTTTGTTCCAGACGCTTGTAGTGATTTAACCAATATTCTTTGGGCATGTGTGGACCAATTACATTTGTTTTGTGTGTGTGTGTGTGTGTGTGTGTGTGTGTGTGTGTGTGTGTGTGTGTGTGTGTGTGTTTTTTTACCACGTACACATTCTTTGTTCACGAGGCGGATATGTCCATTTAATGGATTATGACTTTGTGTGCTTCGTGCTTCGACATTTTTTGATAAAGTGTTTGACTGCCCTGAGTATTTATTTTACAATTTATGCGATATTCAGTGATCCAGGTTCCTTTCAATGTTTCACACCATTTGTTCTTGAACGTTTTCACACACTGTATTCCTGATGTAGGATTCATGAATAAATCCAATACGAAACAGCACTTCCAGGCATTTAAAGAATAAAGGGAGAAAAATTTGCCTTCTGCATGCTGTGTGGGAGTGATATTAATGCTGCACATGGTGGAAGAAAAGATTTAAGTAATAATCCGAAGTGCGATAAACAAGTAATTTATGTTAAATCGGAGAAAGATAATAAGAAAATCAACACCTTCCTTGCGAAGTCTGAAAATGTTGACAGTGACATAATGAGGGCTGAGTGTCTGTTTCCTTCCTTTTTGGTGGAACACAATGCAGCCTTTTAAGTCCGACTGACTGTGCTGGTGCTGTATTTAAGATGATGATTCCCACATCAGAAGTTGCAAAGAAATGTAGCTGTGGCTGCATGAAAACCACATGCATTTTAAGTAAAATGGCAAAAAAAAAACATCAACTGAAATTAAGTGCTTTCAGAATGGACCATTTCCTTTGGCAGCGGGTGAAAGCAATGATAAGAATGCCAAGTTGTATCCTGTTGTTAAATTCTGACATTCTGCAGGGAAAAGTAGTAAGCACTGTGCTATCCATCCCAGCATTAGATGGGGAAGCAGCAGGGTGAAACACAGGAAAACTGATGTTATCACAGGTGAATTCTCATAACATAGCAATTGAAACCTGTGTGGCTTTCTGTTCTGACAATGCTCCTGTTATTGTAGGACACAAAAATGGGGTTCCAGAAGTTCTGAAGGAAGTTAAACCAGATATTGCAATCATACGTTGTCTTTGCAACCTGATTAATCTAGTAGCTGGAAGATTACCACCGAAGGTGGATGAGATCCTTGTTGTTGTATTTTATTTCTTAGAGAAGAGTGTCGAAAGAAAAGAACACTTTCAGAAATTTCAGAACTTACACAATAAAGAGGCAAAAAAAATTCTGAAGCATGTATGTACTAGGTGTTATCTTCAGGCAGACTACTGGACCAGTGGGATCCCCATCTTTCTTTTTTCAAGGAGGAATTAATATTATGTGCCCAAATCATTTTCAAAAGGTTGACATCTTTCGCAATACCTAGAGTTCAACAACGTGCACCCAAAGAGCATCAGAAGAAGAAAAATTTTTGATTCTGCTACTAAACATCTAAAAGAATAGCGCATTCTTCCAAATGTGACAAACCCACTGTAAAAAAGTAAAGACTTCCGCTACAAGTGAGGAAAAATTGAATATTTTCCTGTCCTTGAACAAGGCCTTTTGCACTCCTCTTCATGTGACTCTCCCTGTATTTGACAAACTGAATGTTGCCATTCAGACTTCTTCCCACTACTTCACTTTTTATTAGAACTTCGAATGGGTTTGAAAAAGCAACTGTTCACATAGTTTAAGACCAATCTTCTCAAAAACTCCTCATTGCTTGAAGTTGAGTGGAACTTGATTCATAATCAAAGAAGTGATGATCAGGTAGTTATTGGCATTCAGACTTCAAACATAGTGAATGATCTCCTGGATACACATAACCCCTTTCCTTTTCACCAGTGAGATACTAATCTTACACTGCTTGTGACTAAATTGTCAAAAATTTTCAACTTAAGGATGATGTGTTAAAGCATGCTCAAGTTGCTAGACAAAATTGAAGATGCACAGTTTTCTTCCATTCATATGAAAAGAAGAGAATGAAACTACAGATGTTATGAATGGGCTTCAGGGGCAGTTCACAACTCTTAAAGTAGATGACACCTTTGCTGCAAATCAATATCTGCAAGTGATTCCAGTTGGACACAAATGTCAAGAATTCATGGAGCCGAAGGACTTCTTAAGTATAATCAAATTTCTAGAGTAATGCTCTCTGTTCTCACCATAACATACAGCAATGCAGAGTGTGGATGTGTTTTCGGCCTTGTGAAGCAGACTAGAACAGAGTTCAGATCAATGTCCAATGAATCTCTGAAGTCAATTTCTATTTTGAAGGCCAAGGGTTCTGGTCCCTATTATGACAAAACATCTTCTTAAGACTTTGTGCAGGAAGCTAAAAAAAGGCCACAACTATGACCTTAAAGTCAAACTAGCATGTGATTTGCAGTGAATGTTACATTACTTCTTGCTTGTGTTATGTTAAACAAGTTTTATTGTGTAAAGCCTTTTTCAATTACCGCATATCTGCTTAATTTATCAAGGAAGTCCATTATGTATATTTCAAACCAATATTCACCGAAGATGTGATTTCATTGAAGGCCCTGTTTAAAGCATGAATTACTGTATTTTGTAGCCCAGAAGTATTATTATTATTATTTTCATCAAGCTGGGATATATCAAATATTGTTAGATTTTTTTGTCGCATGTGAGTTTTACTAATAGCCCTTTTCAAAAGTTTAGATACTATGAGGGTTGTCCCGAAAGTAATGTACCACATTTTTTTCCTTCAGCCATTTTTTATTGAACATAATGAGAATTACACACACGAAAGAATGCTGTTTTATCTACATACCGTATTTTTCCACGTAATCTCCATCCCTTTCTGCGGACTTCCTCCAGCTCAAAACAAAGGTGTGTATGCGCTGTCTGTACCAAACCTTGCCCTGGTGGCGGAGCCAGTGCTTCACTGTGTGAATCACTACCTCATTGTCCTCAACATGTTTTCCACAAGTGGCATCCTTTAATGGCACAAACAAGTAGAAGTCTGACGGGTCTTGGTCAGGGCTGTAGGGTGGATGGGATAACACTGTCAAACTGTGTCTGGATAATTGCATCCACACTTCCTTTGCCGATTGGCAGATGCAGCACCAACTGCCGAGTCATAATGCATCTGTCCTCAAATGACATCAGCTCACTTCAACATGACTGGTGTGACAGCCATGAATGGTGTCCCCCAACCTCAGTAAATCGTGGAGCTCTGCTGAACTGCCTTCTGATGACCTCACCCTCTGTGCCCAGTGATTAACTGTACTTCTGTCAACAGCAGATGCTCCATAGACTTGGCATGAGCATTTGTGAATATTCCCCACAGTTTCTTTCTCTGCAGTGAGAAATTCAATGCCAGTGTGTTGCTTGTAACGTACATCACTTACAGAAGCCATTTTGAAATGTTGTGCAGCTACGTTATCTGTCAGAAGTGACGGAAACTTTGTGCGTTCACTCAGGAGACTTCAAATAATACATACATAATGTTCCTCATTCATAGCACTGTTTCCAGCTGAGAAAAAAATGCAGTGCATTACATTCTGGCAGCCCTTATAATACAATATTTCAATCTTTATTGTTAAATGCATATGTAATAAGGCAGTAACTTTGCTATAGTACTTTTATCCATGGATATTTCGTAGTCATATTGCACAAGATTTATCTGACACCAATGGCCAGTATTGTCAGGTCTATTATGCAGTCTAATACACATAGTGCACTTAATGTCTGTATATAAAAGGCAATGGACTCACTCACTCATCACCCACCCCCCTGCGGGTCCGGGGTAAGAATAGGCCCGAGGTATTCCTGCCTGTCGTAAGAGGCGACTAAAAGGAGTTTCAACCGTTTTGGCCTTCCATGTGATGGTCCCCCGTGGGGTTTGACCCCCATTTTTCAAAATTCCACAGAAGTACGAGCCTTTTGGGGAAGGATGCCTTACGTGGTGTATCACTGGTCCTCAGTGCACTAAGACCTTGGCACTCAGCATTGTAACGGCGTTGTAACCGCACCCACTATTCCTCAAATTGGGCCTAAACGCCTGATGGGTTGCACAAGTTACGCCCATAGTGCGTCCCCATCTGCACCTACGGTCATGGACTTTCCATGGCACCCAAAATCCAGCATGGTAGCCAGCCCGTTGTTGTGGGGTCGTCATGTACCCTCTAGGTTGTAGGCCCCCTGACAACACAGGGATCGTACTGCCGATACCTGAGCTGCACCCGCCCCACGTTGGCCAAGGAGTAGGTGCCCGTCTCTGTGGGGCATCAGGACTCCCGGCAACGATCATCCTGCCAGGTGGCCCTTGCTGAGGCTGGGTGGCGCCCATGGGGAGAGCCCCTGGTCGGAGTGGGTGGTATCGGGGCGGACGTTTTGCAGATGAAACGTCAACATGTATCAGGTCGATCTGTGGCCGAGTCTTTTAAAAAGAAAGGTACTGTCTCTGGTTCTGGTTCTGGTTCTGGTTCTCCTGCCCCGCCTGCTTGGGGCGAAGTACTTCCCCCGCTATTTAGTCTGTTCTCGGACCGATGGGGGGGACGTTCGCCACCTCCGAGCCCATGTTCTTTGTCCAGCACATCGAGGACATCTTTGGGGAAATCGAGGCTCTCAGTAAAATGCATTTGGGGTCCGTTCTTATAAAGACCACCTCCGCCACACAGTCGGCGGCACTCCAGGCGTGCGACCGACTAGGGGACATCCCAGTGTCCATTGTCCTGCATCTGGCACTGAATAGGATGCAGGGGGTTATTTTTCATCGGGACCTCCTGCTGCAATCTGATGATGAGCTCAGGGCAAACCTGGAGCGCCGAGGCGTGCATTTCGTCCGGCGAGTCCAGCGCGGCCCCAAAGACCGTCGCATCGACACCGAGGCCTTTATCCTCACCTTCGAGGGGGACGTTTTCCCGGATAAGGTAAAGGTGATGTGCTACTGGTGCCACCTTAGGTTCAGCCTCCTATGCGCTTCTTTCGGTGTTTGCGCTTTGGGCACATGTCGTCACTGTGTGAGGCTGAGCCCCTTTGTGGCGATTGTGGACGTCCTCTTCGTGAGGAACATACATGCACCCCACCACTTGGGTGTGTCTATTGTCCTGGCCTCCACTCGCCTAGATCTTTAGACTGCCCTGCGTATCAGAAGGAGAAGAAGATTCAAGAATTAAAAACTTTGGACCGTCTCTCTTATTCTGAGGCAAGGAAGAAGTATGACCGCCTCCATCCCGTGATGTTGACAACTTCGTTTGCCTCAGTCGTGTCCACTCCTTTCCCAGTATCCTCACCCCTGTCCTGTCCCCCCTCCACCTCCTCACCCCATCCGGGGTCTATGCCTCTGCTTCCCAAATCCCTCCCTTCCAAATCCTCCTTCCTCGCAGCCCCTGCCCCCTCTGTCCCAGGGACCACCCTTCCTCCTCCTCCCTCCCTCCCCCCCCCCCCCCCCTCCGCCGCCTGAGAAGTGATCCTCTTCTCAGGTGTCCATCGGGGAAACGTTCTGGACCCCAGTTTCCGAGGTCCGGCGTTCCAAAACAGACCCCGCGCGTGAGGACCTTCTTTGGGTCCAGCCCACCATCCCCGTGCCTCATCGGATTTCCAAGAAGACGTCTTTATCCCCCTCTCCACCCCAGCGTGTTTCGTCTGATGCTCCATCCATGAGTCGCTGCTCCCGGCCGTCCTCAGTTTCGCCGGGACGCTCTGCTGCCAGGCGCTCAGCTGGCCTGTCGTCGGTGAATGATGCTGCCCCTCCTGCGCAACCCAGGAATGCGGCCACAGCTGGCGACGACTCGATGGAACAGGATCCGCCTCCTGCCGGTTGTAGCGTTGTTCCCTCGAAACCTGGCCCTCGGCGGACGGCGAGGTGACCAGCTCTTCACCCGTTTCGTTCCCCCTTTTTTCTGACTAGCGATGGCTTTGTTACATTGGAATATAAGAGGTATTCGATCTAATTGGGAGGAATTACAACTGCTCCTCCGCCTGCACTGTCCGCTCGTCCTTGGTCTCCAGGAGACCAAGTTGCGCCCAACTGACTCTATTGCTTTTACCCACTATACCTCGGAGCTGTCTGACCTCACCCCTGTGGACGGTATTCCAGCTCATGGTGGGGTCATGTTGCTCATTCGGGACGATGTCTATTACCATCCCATTCCAAGCAATAGCTGTCCATATTACTCTTTCTGCCTTTACTTTTTCTGTTTGTACTGTCTGCACTCCGTCATCCGCAGTTAGTCGGGCTGACATGATGCATCTGATTGTTCAGCTTCCTCTGCTGTTTTTATTTTTTGGCGACTTCAGTGCCCATCATCCCCTTTGGGGCTCTCCTGCATCCTGTCAGAGAGGCTCCCTCTTGGCGGATGTCTTCA
This sequence comes from Schistocerca gregaria, assembly GCF_023897955.1. Classification (NCBI taxonomy): domain Eukaryota; kingdom Metazoa; phylum Arthropoda; class Insecta; order Orthoptera; family Acrididae; genus Schistocerca; species Schistocerca gregaria. The sequence continues at coordinate 657,822,768 of NC_064923.1, forward strand.
ACCATCTCAGTCTTGTCTGCCTCAATACTGCCGCCCCGACTTTCCTCTCGGACTCTACTCATACCTACTCCCACTTGGACCTCTCATCTGTTCTACCACTCTTGCCCGTCGGTTCGAGTGCTATGTCCTTTCTGACACCTATTCGAGCGACCATTTCCCCTGTGTCATTCGTCTCCTGCACCACACCCCATCCCCACGTTCTTTGAGCTGGAACATACCGAAAGCTGACTGGGGACTTTACTCCTCCCTGGCGATCTTTCCGGACCACGATTTTCTCAGTTGTGACAGTCAGGTCGAATACCTCATGGCTGTTATCATCAATGCTGCCAAACATTCCATTCCTCATACTACCTCTTCTTCACGTCGCGTTTCCATCCCCTGGTGGAATGAGGCTTGTAGAGACGCTATCTGTGCTCGACGACGTGCATTACGCACCTTTCGCCGCCATCCTACGCTGGCGAATTGTATTGGATACAAACGACTTGGAGCGCAATGCCGTAGAGTCATCAAAGACAGCAAAAAAGCTTGTTGGGCCTCTTTCACCACCTCCTTTAACCGTTTTACTCCCTCTGTCGTCTGGGGTGGCCTGCGTCAGCTGTCGGGCATTAAGGCCCACTCCTCAGTACCTAGCCTGATTTCAGGTAATGAGGTACTTGTTGATCCTGTGGATGTTTCCAATGCCTTCGACCACTTTTTCGCTGAGGTTTCAAGCTCCGCCCATTACCACCCCGCCTTCCTTCCCAGCAAAGAGGCAGAAGAGGCTCGGCGACCTTCCTTCCACTCGCTGAATCTGGAAAATTACAATGCCCCTTTACTATGCGGGAACTCGAACGTGCACTTGCACTGTCCCAGTCCTTTGCTCCGGGGCCAGGTGCCATTCACGTTCAGATGCTGACACACCTTTCTCCGGCAGGCAAAACCTTTCTTCTTCGTACCTACAATCGCAGGGCAAGTCCTCGTGCATTGGCGTGACGCCGTCGTTGTTCCTATACCCAAACCTGGGAAGGATAGACACCTTCCTTCTAGTTACCGCCCCATTTCTCTTACAAGCTGTGTCTGTAAGGTGATGGAGCGCATGGTTAATGCTCGGTTAGTTTGGATTCTTGAATCTCGATGGCTACTTACCAATGTTCAATGCAGCTTTCGTCGCTGCCGCTCTGCTGTTGACCGCCTTGTGACCTTGTCGGCATTCATCATGACCAACTTTTGGCGAAAGCGCCAAACGGTATCCGTGTTCTTCGATTTGGAGAAGGGTTATGATACCTGTTGGTGAGGAGGTATTCTCCGCACTATGCACAGGTGGGGTCTACGCGGTCGTCTGCCCCTTTTTATTGATTCCTTTTTAACAGATTGAAAGTTTAGGGTACGTGTGGGTTCTGTATTGTCAGACGGAGTGCCTCAGGGCTCCGTCTTGAGCGTAGCCCTTTTTGCCATAGCGATCAATCCAATTATGGATTGCATTCCACCTAATGTCTCAGGCTCTCTTTTTGTCGATGACTTCACGGTCTACTGCAGTGCCCAGAGAACATGCCTCCTGGAGCGCTGCCTTCAGCGTTGTCTTGACAGCCTATACCCATGGAGTGTGGCTAATGGCTTCCGGTTCTCTGAAGAGAAGACAGTTTGCATCAACTTTTGGCGATATAAAGTGTTCCTTCTGCCATCCTTACATCTCGTCCCGTTGTTCTCCCATTCATGGAAACAACTAAGTTTCTATGGCTCACACTGGACAGGAAACTTTGTTGGTCTCCGCACGTCTCTTATTTGGCTGCCCGTTGTACACTTTCCCTTAATGTCCTCAGAGTTCTTAGTGGTTCATCTTGGGGAGTGGACCGCACTGTCCTGCTTCGCTTGTATCGGTCCATAGTACGATCAAATCTGGATTATGGGAGCCTTGTCTACTCGTCTGCTCGGCCATCCCTCTTACGCCGTCTCAATTCCATCCACCATCGGGAGGTTACGTCTTGCGACCGGAGCATTCGACACTAGTCCCGTCGAGAGTCTTTATGCTGAAGCTGCCGAATTACCATTGACCTACCGGCGCGGCGTACTGCTTTGTCGGTATGCCTGCCGGCTGTTATCAATGCCCGACCACCCCTCTTATCAGTCCTTCTTAGCCGATTCTCTCGACCGGCAGTATGGGTTGTACGTGTCTGCCCTGCTGCCCCCTGGAGTCCGCTTTCGTCGCCTGCTTCGACAATTGGATTTTGCCCTCCCTACCACCTTCAGAGAGGGTGAGAGCCCGACACCACCTTGGCTCCAGGCTCCGGTTCATATTCATCTCGACGTCAGCTCGCTCCCGAAGGAGGGTACTCCGGCTGCAGTGTATTGCTCACGGTTTGTCGAACTTCGTGCTCGACTTGTCAGTCACACCTTTATTTACACTGATGGCTCCAAAACTGACGATGGTGTTGGCTGAGCCTTTGTTGTCGGGGCCGCCACCTTTAAATACTGGCTCCTCGACCAGTGTTCCAGCTTTACGGCCGAGCTTTTTGCTCTCCACAGGCCGTTCAGTATGCCCGCTGCCACCGCCATTCATCATATGTACTCTGCTCTGATTCACTCGGTGCTCTTCAGAGCCTTGGAGCTCCATATCCGGTCCATCCCTTGGAGCAACGGATCCAGCAGTCCCCCCATTCTTTTGCTGATGATGGCACTCATGTCAGCTTTCTGTGGGTTCCCGGCCATGTAGGAGTGCCTGGGAATGAGGCTGCTGATGCTGCAGCCAAGGCTGCAGTCCTCCTGCCTCGGCCAGCCTCCCATTGTGTCCTGTCATCTTACATCAGTTGGGTTGTTTGTAAGAGGCTTGTGTCATTGTGGTGGGATACTTGGTCATCACTTCAAGGAAACAAGCTCCGGGCCGTAAAACTGTTCCCAACTGCTTGGACAACCTCCTCCCGACCATCTCGGCAAGAAGAGGTCCTTCTGACCAGGTTGCGGATTGGGCATTGCCGGTTTAGCCACTGCTACCTGCTATCCGGTGACCCAGCCTCGCAGTGCCCTTGTGGTCATGCATTGACAGTGCTCCATGTTTTATTGTCGTGTCCCCGTTTTAGTCAATCTCGTGCTGTCCTGTCTCTGCCATCTACTTTACAGGATATTTTAGCTGATGACGCTCAAGCAGCTGCTCGTGTTCTTCGTTTTATTACTTTGACTGGCTTGTCCAAAGACATCTAACTCTTTCACTTATTTTATCTGCATCTTTGTAAGAACTTTCTGGTGTCTCCCCCCCCCCCCCGCCCCCTCCCTCCCTTGAGTTTTACAAGATTCTATGTGCACTTACAATTGTGACTGGGCGCTAATGACCTCAGTAGTTGAGCGCCCTTAAAAATAAAAAAAATAAAAAATAACTCATCACCCAGTCCAAACCACTAAGGATAGGAACTTTAAATTTGCAGAGGATTCTGATCTTATACTGTAGGCATTGTTTAAGGAGGGATTGTTCAAAATTCCACCCATAAAGTGGTGAAAATGGGATGGAAAGGCTTTTGAAAATGTGTCGGTATTAACACAGTTTTGAAGCTAGAACTGAGCCAGAAATTAAAATAAATAAATAAATAAATAAAATAAAAAAATAATTTCAGCATTTTTGGAAATTCAACCACTAAGAGGATAAAATGATGGGTGAAAGTTTTTTTGTAAACAAATAATTATTGACGAACTACTAAAGCATTTGTGAAGATACAGGTATGAAAACTGATATTTGACTTCTCAGTTAGAAATTAGAAAAAAGTGTTTCAGTGTTACGGAAACTAACACCCTGAGGGAGTTAAATGGGGATGAAAATTTTTATGAAAGCATTTTCAAAGCTATGTCTATGAAAATTTGTATTTGACTTCTCTGTTTGAAATTAAAATGAAAAAATGTCTGTCACTGTGCTTCGAAATTAAACCCCAAGAGGGTGAAATAAGTGATGAAAACTTTTAGGAAAATATTTCATTATATTAAAAAAATTAAAGAATATGAAAATTTGTTTGCCTGATGCTGCTTGGTGAGTAGATTTTTTATCTATCCTATTACATGGTATTTCACTTGTGTTAGATATAAAGAAATATCCGTGTTAAGGGGATGAAGGTTTATATTTCAATATAACCAGGGGAACTCGAAAGGCTTGATTAACAAAAACCTTGTATCCTGCTACTAGATTTGCTTTTTGGTCAGAAGTACATTTGGAAAAGACCACCCTTCTATGGTCTTAATTAGCGTGTAAAGTTTAGGTGTTGCAGTTTGTGAACAACATAACTTAAAGAAAATCAAAAACATCTGTGCAGACCATACAGACTATGCACACAAAGCAGCGGGCATTAACATAGTAATGTATAAAATAATGATGCTGAATTATAGTTTACTCAATGTGTTTGCTACCTACTTCAGCACATGGCTATTATTGTTGTTGTTGTTTCTTAGCACTACTAATTCAAAACTTTACAGATTTGTGCACTGTTCCAGAAAAGCTAGATTATGTTTTTGTCTTTTTCTTGTAATAATTGTATTCACTACATAGTGTCCTTAATGTCTAACAATTATCTTCTTTCTAAATGTAAGATTGAGGAGAATGGTCTTGACTCAGTAAATGTTGTGGATGTGCTACTGGAAATGCGGAAGTTTCGTATGGGCCTCATTCAGACGCCGGATCAGTTAAGATTTTCTTACTTGGCAATTATTGAAGGTGCGAAGAAACTAATTAACAACAATCCTTTGGTGAGTGTTCCAATGTAATTTACACAAGTAACTAATTGAAATAAGTTATATATGTTAACTGTGTTTACCAGTTTGGTGAAGTATATTATGACTTGTAATACAACTTGAAGAATATTCTTTAGAATTTTCCTGTGGCTATAAATGATATTTAATGTTGTCATCTCTGCTGATGTTTCCTTTCACACTTTCTCCTTTCCTTGATTGTAAGAGAGATACGATCTTGTAATTGACAGTAGTAATTTGTGTTTTTCAGCATGATTACAATAATGTGGAGGACACATCTTTGAACCATCATGATGGTTCAACAGAGGAGACTTCGGCAGATGAAGATGACACAGATGAACCACCTCCATTACCTCCACCACGAGGTGATTCGTTGACTCGGTCTAAGTTGGCTACAAATAATCATGGTATGAATGGTATGAATTTAATTATATTTTTTATTCATGAAGTAATTAGTGATATTAGCACTTACTGATTCTTTTTTTATTAACTACAACCATCAGGTTAACTAGAGTTGTCAGCTGACAGGTCATGTGGCCTCTCCCTTTCATTCCTCTTCCTCTCTGTCTCCATGTTACTCCTGTCCTACTTATGAGGAACTTCGTCATGTGCCTGTAATCTGCTTACAGGGTACAGATAGGATAAGAAGTGAAACAGTAAGGAAAATAGTGAAAAAGGAACCCTTGCACTGTAGGACAGAAACATCAAGGCTAAGTTGGCACGGCCCCTTACAGAGAATGGAAACTAAGAGGATTCCCAAGAAGATACATGAAAAGGAGACGCGAAGGAAGTGACATGAGAGGACGACCAAGGGACAGTGGCTGAAAAGTGTGGAGGGGGTCTAGAAGAAAAAGACCAAGGACTGGACCAGAGTGAGCACAGTCAGATAGTGGGAAAACAGGACTAGGTGATGGGTCTTATGTTCCAATCAGACCCAGCCTGAGGCTACTGTTGTCGATGATGATGATGATGATGATGATGATGATGATGATGATGATGATGATGATGACCATTTGGCCCAATGTCAGTGACGATTGTTGTCAGTAACAGTAAAGTTCTAGTAACTGATCTCATGGGAATATTATCCAATCACAAAAATTGGATGATGTGCTCAATCCTCCTCACACTTCCAAAGTGGATGATACTGATATTTCTACTTCCTTCCTTTAGCTCATATCCCAAACATTAATTCATTTCAGCATCATAATGAGTTTGGAAATTACAAAGTGATGATTTGCCAATTGAATCTTAAAAATTAAACTGAGAGCAGAAATAAAGATAGAATGATAGTCTATGTTCCTTATGGAGCAGACTGATTCATGTAAGCAAGGCTAGTGTGTGAGATTGAAAATAGATGCCTGATGCATTCAGCTTTGAGAGATAGGTGTAACCAGCTTACACACTGGAGTCTTGCACTGCATGCACCTTCTACTCAAACCTGCCATTTAGAGTACTGGAGCATCGTCAACGTAGGGGCTCAGTTTCTGCATATGGTTGTCCGTTAAATATTTTTAGATATCTTTAAGCTCTATGTTTTGTTGTTGATGTACCAGACATGTTTTGGAAATGCATTTTATTTTCAACTATCATCCTACTGAACAATAAAACACTTAAAAATTTGTATACAAATAGCATAGACTTCTGGAAAAACTGATTTTACATCTGTTAACTGAAATAGTTTTGTAAGTCTGTGCCATTTGTTCACTAAAGTGTGGTTAATATTCTGACTACTGGAAATAGATTGTATTTCTGAAATATGTCCAGTATGTGAACAACACACTGATGCAACTTAAAGGCAACTAAAAATGTAATTAAATAAGATGTATCCACTAGCTGCAAGGCATATTTGTCCATGCATTTTTGACTCTCTTAATGCCTGTGGTAGCAACATTGTTACACATGCTCTAGGACAAAAACCGCCACCTAGCATTCAATGTACGTGATGGGGAGTAGTGGCATATAGTATAGAGTGTATCAAAAAAATCATCTGATTTGGCATGTCTGTGTTTCTGAAACTAATAAAGATATACAGTGAATTTTGTTTTTTTGATGAATGGGAAATTCAAGAAAGTTTTTTTTTTTCATACCTTCCATAGGTGTTCAATAAGTCCCCCTTGAGATGCATGGCATTTGTCAATGCAGTATTCAGATTGTTCACACACTGCAGTGAGCATGTCTTGAGTTACTGCTTCCACAGCTGCTGTTATGTGATGTCTCCGTTCATTCATTGTTGTTAACAGAGGCACATAGTCTTTTATAAAACCCCGCAGAAATAATCACATACAGTCTAGTCCAGTGACCTTGGAGGCCAGTAATGTAAGGCTGAATCATTTGGTCCATTGGTGACCGATCCATTGTTCAGTAATCCTATGATTTAAAAATTCCTGCACTTGCAGATGACAGTGCAGCAGTGCCCCATCCTCTTGATAAATTAAATCATTTGAATCAGTGTCAGATTGTGGGAAAAGGAAATTCTCAAACGTATCAAGACATGTGCTTCCTGTAACTGTGTTCCCGGCGAAGAAAACTGGACCATACAACTTTTCCTGTGAAACTGCACAAAACACATTACACTTTAGAGAGTGCCTTTCATGTTGTACAACTTCATGTGGTTGTTCCACACCCCATAGTCTCACAGTATGGCGGTTCGCCTTGGTGCTTAAATGCAATGTTGCCTCATCACTTAACACTAAGCATCGAAGAAAACTGTCATCCTCCAGCTTGCCAAGAACAAAATTACAGAACTCCACATTGTTGTTTGTTACCTTTTACCTTCACAAAGAGCTTGAAGTAGCTGAATTTTGTATGGTTTCATGTGTAAACATCAACGCGCACACACCAGATAGGCATCGGGGCATGTAGAATTGTCAAGCTGTATGGCAAACGGATTTCTGCGGACTCCTTATGAAACTGTGGCGGATGTATTCAGCATCTGTGTCAGATATTCAGGAATGGCCCAGCGATTTGCCTTTACACAGACAACCTGTTTCTCGGAATTGTTCATGCCACTCTGTGTTGTAGGAGGATCCACACCATACCTAGTACAAAAGTCATGCTGGTCAGTTATTACTGACCCACACTGCACAAAATACTTTCTGTAGTTCCAACACAATTTTTACTAGAAGTGAAGTGGGTGCACACTAATGCTATCTAGGAGAAAAGATGTAAAATTTGAGTTTTTGCTCTTTCCGACAGTATGTTGTTCACACACAAAACACAAATAACATAATAGTTCCAATTTTTTTTAAAAATGGATGATTCCTTTTGATACACCATGTATAATTCCTCTCATTACTGTACATCTATGTTACTCATCCTTCTCATACTCCAGCTTTTTCTCTAGAACAAATGATGTAGTCGTTGACATGATGTTTAACCTTAATCTGCTTTCCTTCCTTCTGTCCTGAGCCAATCTTCATATATTCCCATAACTATAAAGAAACTGTACGTTTATGAATTAGAGATGACTTTATTTGGTAAAAGAAGTAAACGGGGTACTGGACATTTAGACAGGAAAATTGTCTGGAGCACTGTCTTCAAGGTAGGATCAAAACAAATTTTTTTGTGATGTTAGAGGTAAAACTGGAATCTCTAATTTAACAAAACTGAAGTAGTTGACTTGTTAGCCTCTCCAATTGTGGTCTGTATCATCACATAAGCAGTTTCGATGTAGATGACAGTCCGAAAAGGAACAAATGGTGTGCAAGCCTATTAGTTAATTTAGTGACAGGGAGTTTAATGGCTGTGTTTTGGAGTTTAAGGTGGTGTGTCAAGGAGGATTGCTGTGTAATAACTTTACTTTTATTTGTAAATCAGCATTGAATGCAGACCATATTAATTTTATTTTCGTTTTACTGTTGCGTGTTACGATCCAATGTGACCAATAGGAGACAAAGAAATGATATCCATTTCAACAATCTCTGTGGAAGTATCTCACTTTCCAATATTTCTGAGATAATATTTTGATGGTGTGCCTTATTCTGAAGACACAGTGTTCTACGACGATTTGCGAAACGTGCCTCATAATTGTTTAGTAATGCTAATCGAACATTTTGTTTATACCCCTTGATGAAGGATGCATTGTCCAAGAGTTCATGTGAATAAAGATATTCAACTTGTGTAGCCTTTGCTGTTAACAAGATCACATTGAATTTCTTCAGAGACAGTCAGTCAGTCAGTTTTTGTGTTCTGTTCTTAACATAACCAGTTATGTTTCTTGCATTGGGCCAGACGTTTACCCTAATATTTGTTTTAAGTAACGCATTCTTTCAAAATTTATTTCTACCCACATTATTATTTGTGAACAAGCGCTGTAGGACTATGCAAAGAACTTACAAGTGGGCATTTGCCTCCCTTTGTGCCCATGTTTCTTTCATTCTTGTCCTGTAGGCATCCTTTCTCTATTCAGACATGTTACTATAGTGTTCTTCTTTGGTTTTCCTTCTTGATCCTTTGCCATTTGTGAATTTTGAACTTGTAGGTATTGCACCTTTGGACATCTTCTTTGTAATTCCTGTCAATTTCAGATCATTCTCAATCTCGCCAATTCATTTCATTATATCTGTTTTGGCTTTACTTCTGTTGTCAAAGAATTAGATTTTGTTTTGTTAATATGTCTGGGTTCATTCTTTTAAAGTGTTCCTTTAATCTTAACCTGCATTTTCTAATGTCACTGTGGATATTAATGTATTTTTTGATTTAATGATTGTGACAACCTGCCTCTACATAAATTGTATGACACCTCCTGGTGTCATCGTACTTGAGCACGCTCTTGGCTGTGGTTTTATGACACTTTACTGACATTTACCTAAAACATGTTGATCCACCCATTCTTCATAATTAATCGGAACACACCTCATTTCCCCATATTCTTTATAGAACAGTGAACCCCTTTGATTCATGGACCCATGAGAACAACATTTACTTTTTCTCCGTGTATAGATGTCTTTTGCATTTGGTTCAGCTCTCAGTCCATGACTTGCATGTAGTGACAAATTTCCAAGGAGTCATGTGAAAGGATTTGTTTTGTGTCCAAGACCATGGCTTTCATTTCTCCCATGTCAAAACATTGGTCCTGCAGTTTTGTTGTAGCATTAAAATCAGTCCAGATGTGAAACTTTCCCTAGGAATCCAGTGTCTCAAGGTAGTTGCGTAATCCCACTTCATATGCCCACTTTTTGATGATAAAATGTTTTGACAGTTCCATGTCATCTCAAACAAGAGACGTGCAAATTTCTCTGTCATACCTCTTGGGTCGTGGATCACTCCACTCTGTTACACGTTCATAGGGCTCTAGTTTTATCATGGTTGTACTATGGATGCCAGGCATTTGGTTGAGCAGCAACACTAGCATTGTGATTACTAGACCCAGTTCACCCTTGTGGGAAAGGCTTGCCACCTGAGCTTCCTGAATGAGCCAAGTGTTCTGTCAGTGTGAGATCCTACCCTTATGGTTTCATCACCACCAGCTACTGCTGATCTATGCCCCCACTCTCTGTCAATCCTGTAACCTCCCAAGTATCGGATTGTTTCCCTCCGAACGAGTTGCTGACCTCCCTGACACTTGATCTAGGACAGAACACTAGATTACAGTTTGAATGGAAATCCTCTGTAGAGATTTTTTTCCCTCCCCACTTGACAGTATTCATCATATGGCTTCACATCATATCTTTCTCCTATGACTTTACTTCACATCCTTCTCCCTGAAGGGTACCTATTTGCAGATTCAGCTAGACCTATCCCATTGTCCTTAAACTTCCCATTTCCTCCTTTGTCCATCAACACATTTTCCTCTCTGGTATCTGAGTATTGAGGTGCTAAAATTATTCACACAGATGACTATAAAGATATTTGAAGGATATTCTTGTACGTATGTTGATCATCAGTAATTATGGTCTGCCAGAGACGTAGTGTCTTCACAATTTTGGCTTTCGCCAGACACCTCGGTTTTATCAAGAAGGAAGGCCATGAACGATTCTTGATATACACTGACCAAATGAGCCATTTTCAGGCTGTTAATCAATGCTATTGTCATCGCCAAATAGTGTCTATTGTCCATGATCTTCTACATGGTAGCAGCCACATTGTCCATTCAGTTGTCACCTTCTCTGTGCATAGTCCTGTGGGAATCCCAAAAAAAGAGATGGGTGGTACTGAGGCCTAACCTATGAACTCATGAGCTCATCTGCAATACCTGGCCTATCAAAGCTGAAACAATGTATCATCACAGATGCCACTGCTGTGTGACGTTCTTCCTGCCACTCATCTCAAAGGGATTCCACTATTTTATGTTGGCTCTGTGTTGGACACATTCATCTGACCAATGGCTTCATCCTGCATAATGATATTCTTCACCCCTAACCCTTTTGTAGCTGTGGACAATAGCTCAGCAGCAGGAGGGAGTGGGTGTAAAAGACAGCACCCAGAGGAAGACATATCGGTCATTGGGACCACCTGAAATTGGCAACAGATCAGCTTACTGAAATGTTGCATCATTCTTCCAATGCCACGCAGCTGAATATAAGAATGTTTCCAAATTATTTTGTCTTGTTTTATATCATCTGTGTCTTTCTGATATGTACTGTGCTTTTATTAATTTCCTTTTCCTCCACTGGTCTGGAAGGTACATCACTGTATCAGCTCCCTACAAAGTCAGCTGGGGGCTGGGTTATGGGAGTTGCAGGTGCAGATGAGCCTCAGGTGACCTCCATTTGGTTCCTGGGCTTCAATGTGACCTGACTCTACATTCACTTTATACCTCACACAATTACTCTAACTCTATTTTGCAACTGTGGTTTTGGCATTAAACCTGCAGTCAGTTAAGGCACCACTTGTGCACAATTTGCTTCACATCCCATCTCTGCAGAGATGATGTAAGATGATTTTGCTTTGTTTATGAGAAGTCGGTGGCAGTTAATCATACACATGTAACATCATAAAAAAACATGAACTTCATCAAATGATCAAAATACACCTGTACCCCCAATCTCTTCTCTTCCCTTTCGGACTTCACAAACCCCTGTATATTGAGTTGTGAGGATAGTGTGCGTGGTTATTAATTTCTTTCTCATGTGTTCCACTCGCATGTGAAGGAACGCTAGAATGGCTGTCCCTCACTCTCCCCTCCCCTCCCCCCCCCCCCTCCCCCCTACATACCTTAATGCCTTTCTTAGACTGCAGTCATTAAAATCTTGACAGTGCAGCTCTTCACTTATTAGACATATGGATTTCCAAATATATATATATTCATGTTTTATGGAAACTGATTTTTAAATTTTGTCATGTGCTGTTATTGAATTACATTTCATATAATTTAAGTTTGTGGTAGAATTGTTTGCAGTAATTTTCACTGTCCATTGAGAGATCAATAAAATCCTTCAGCTGCAACTAGTTTCTGTTAGTCATGTTCAGATGCCTCAGTTGAGTTTTTCCTGTAAAAGGAAAGGCATATGTCCACATCCCAGCCTCATAATTCTTATTACCATATACGAAAAGTTAGAACTCTGTTGCAAGTTATGCACTGAGAACAAAATTTTCTGTCACTGCCTTGGAGACATTATACTCAAAACTTTTGGACATTCACTAGTCCCACAATAATATGTAATTTGAATCTGTCTAAACTTGTGGCTGAAAGATTGGAAGACTTGCCTGACATGTAATAATCTTGAGACAATACATTTGCATATTACATGCACAAATGTTATTTTACAGGAGGATTTGAAGCCAACAAACCACTTCCTGTGGAACCTGAGGTCTCTCCAGAGCAAGAGAGTGTGGAAAGATTGCTTGACTCGGCACTTCAAGATAAGGAAGCCAGGTGTGTACTTTTTGTAACATTGACAATGTGGGTGAATATGTAAGAGTAAATTGACTTCAAAGCATCATTATTCTGTAAAAGGAATCACTAACTGCTCAGAGAAAGCATTGAGTTGTGGTTAGACACTCTTGATACCTCACGAAAAGTAAGTTAGGTAACATACCTACAGCATCACTAATGACCTTATTTGTGCGTGTCCTGAATCTTACTCACTGTTACCATAATCAAATGGCTCTGAGCACTATGGGACTTAACATCTGAGGTCATCAGTCCCCTAGAACGTAGAACTGCTTAAACCCAACTAAACTAAGGATATCACACACATCCATGCCCGAGGCAAGATTCGAACCTGCGACTGTAGCAGTCCCGTGGTTCCAGACTGAAGCACCTAGAACCACTGGGCTAAAACGGCCGGCTACCATAATCATAACTGTGCTTATTACATATATTATAATATTAATAGATCACTGTTTCTCTTGGAACAATGCTCCAAACATTTTAATGAAGACACTGTGTTGCTCACTGTGTCACAAAGAACACTGTACCCCCCTCCCCCCCCCCCCCCCCCCCCCACACACACACACCACTCCTCCCATACCTTCCAACAGAAGAAACATAGCTGTTGTGCTTTTATGTCCTCAAAAAAGTCATCCTAAATTGCTGACGTCAGTGAAGAAATGACTGAAACTTGGAAAGATCATGCTTATGACGTTGGTGAAGAAATGACTGACACTTGGAAAGAACATGCTTACCACTATATTATCACCCTTCTTCTCAGTTCCAGCCAGAGGGTAGTTCCTCGGTTTGTTGGTTAACGTAGCTCGCTCCAGTATTCTTTAATATAGCTTGCCCTAGAAAGATGAGAAAAGGAGAGTACGAACAAACTCAATTCTCTATCTTATTTTGGAGATTGCTGTGTTGACCCAGCTTGTAACATTAGTGTAGGCCCTAATGCGCATGCGTTTTCTAGGTGACCCCTTGTTAGCTTCCAGTGGTAGTGGATAACGTTGCAGTGATATAAGTGAAACCTACGCTCTCTTCTATGGTATTAGCTCTATGTATTTCCCCCTTTGTAATTCAATGTCCCATGACAAATTTTGTGCACGTCAGAAGACTGTGGAACATATGATAAACAATTTGTAACTATATTTTCCATCTATTTTCATTTGCTTACTATCTACTGTGGTCTTGAGCATATCAGTACAAAAATCTGAATTATTCTAAAAAAAAATGGGATTTGCTTGTTTCATTTTTTGGTCACACTCTTTCCTTGTGTGAAGAGTGCATTGTGACTTGTCACACATACTACTATGCTGGTGAAGAGAAAATTTGTCTTCTGCTGAAATAATGTGTGCCAGACAAAAATTTTGTTTTGTTATTAAGTCCACCATTATTTCTGTATTTCACCAGTAGGAAACCAAAAGATTTCTGTGGCCTGTTCTGTATGTTTATAACAGAAAGCCTATAGTGTTTTTATGTCCAGAGCAGCACATCATTGTTTTTCAATAATCAGTCAGCAATATTGCACAATTTGAGAAAGACATCTTTAAAGGAAATAATCATTGAATTGAAACTACTGGGTAGCAGTAGACACGCACATGCAGATATTTAGTGTGGAAGTTCAAAATGTTGACTAAACACTGAAAATTACCTGTCTCCTATCATCCTTTATTAAACAAGCCAAAGCCATGATATGGTCATTTGTAAGAATTTCATTTGAGATTATTCAGAAGCATAATCTAGGTTTATTCAGTCTCCACCAAAAGGGATCAGATCCAAGAAAATGAATCCAAAAGCTGAGTAGCAGTAACACAGAGGTCTTCCAATGAGTTTAGAACTAACTTTAACTGAAACTGTCAAGGGCACTTCTTGCAGCTACATTTAGTTTTTATATTTCCTTCTGTTGTTATTTAATCCACTAATGTTTGTGGCAACTCCCCTACCAGAATCTGTTAGAACAGTGATATAAATTACTAACTGAATTGTCGAGTCCACACTATAAATAACATAAATACCCTTTGCAGCCTTTGGAAATAAGACAATCTAAACCACAATTACTTCTTAACCCAACCCACTAAAGCTTTTAGGCCTAACTGGTGATCTAAATTCCAACCATGGATTAAGAATGGTTTGAGTAACTATTTCTCTTAATAAATAACTAGTAATCAATTGTATGTTAGTAAAAGTTGTCGAAGAACTTGGTTTTACCATGTATGCTTCTGTGATATTATTAACAGAACAGTACCTCTGCAAAATCCATGTAATATAGTAATTCCCTAAGTTTGAAAATCTCATATTATAAGCAAAAAACAACAAAATTCAGTAACATGTTAAACATGTCACAGGAAATGCATTTGATAATAGTTTAGCATTTGTGGATAAAGAGAGATCATATCACACAGAGGAAGCAATATTGCCAATAACATCCATAAGACAGATATTCTATAGAGGCTGAAATATTACTGGCATTGTAGTAACAACAACAATAACAACAGTTATCTTGTTTCAACTGGCTCATTATAATCAGCTTTTGTAGACACTGTTTTGTACAATTTGTAGCTTGCTCATGTTACAAATTATTAAACACCCTTAGGAAATGCATTCAATTAATAAATGCAATGAAAATTCACAGTTAAACTTCATAACTTGCACCTGCCACATAATAACTGGATATGCAAAGGTAGTCGTAGTTGGATTCATTTATAGACAGTCCAAAAATTTCTGACATCAGTTGAACAAACTAAGTGTAGCAGACTTCATTTTGTGGCCCTTGCCTGTCACCTGGGCTCAGAACCCAGCCTCAGTTTCCTTTCAGCTATCAGACTGATAAGTGTCACTTTCACGGTGAAACAACAGCTTATAATTTGATGAATTACTGTCGGGGACCAACATTAGCCCTCTGTTTTAAATCCAAAAGGTGAGTTCAGACCAAAAGTGACATATATTCTTTTGAAGAATTTGGGTGCAGATTTTTTATCTGTACTATTGGTGGATAATTGTAGGGTCATTGTTGATAGGTCAGTGGCACACATTGCTCAGGAAACAGCTGCTCTAATAGCGAAGTATGTGTGGCATGCACAAGAGGGTTTTCAGATTAGTCATTCCTCTGCAAACCAGATGAGCAGTTAGATACCGTACAAAAAGAAGCCTTGTGTGGATAACTTGTTGTTTTGTATGGGAATAAAAATCATTGTAGATCTGGAAGATAAAATTTAAAAATAACATTGGTTAAATGCAGAAGCATTAAGGGCAAGTTCCCAAAGTTATTGCCACTCATTTATTGATACAACGCACATGTAATATTTGAAATGGAGAGTTTATTGGAAGCAGAAATAAAGAGCACTGATTTATATGCAGAACGGAATAAGTACCAAAAGGGAAGGTTAGACACTAATGGTAGTGGCTTATTTATTAGTATAAAAGGCTTTGTAAAGTCTAATGAAATAAATAATTTGAATAGAAGATAATCTGGGTGAAGATAGGTGCCAAGGGGGGCCTAAAGTAGTAATTGGATGTTACACTTTAATCTACACACATAAAGCATCAAAGTGGTGGAACACTTCGGAGAAAGCTGAGAGATTTCAGTCTGCCATATACAGACTGGAAGACACACTTATTTATATAGAAAGGTAGACACACGTTTGGAGTGTTTCAGAAGGAAACATTGGATCTGCTGGCAGCAAACAGGCATGAACTTAGTGTGTCATTAACCAGTGGTGTTCAACAAAACGTTAAGAAAGGTAGAAAGATACATTCCCCTAAGAAGTGTGATAGCAAAATGGTTAGAAACTACTTGAAGGGCAAACAGCAAGTAGTAGGCCGTGTGTGTGTGTGTGTGTGTGTGTGTGTGTGTGTGTGTGTGTGTGTGTGTGTGTGTGTGTTTGTTTGTTTGTTTTGTACCGCTGCTACTTCCCCACCCGCTGTCGCTTCTCCAGTGATGAGGGACCTTTGAAACATATCTAAACAATCAGCAGTAGCAGTTATAATATAAAATGATCATACAGCTAATATCTCTCTGCGGGTCTGAACTTAGAATAGGCCCAAGGTATTCCTGCCTGTCGTAAGAGGTGACTAAAAGGAGTCTCACATGTTTCAGCCTCTACATCTACATCTACATCTACATCCATACTCCGCAAGCCACCTGACGGTGTGTGGCGGAGGGTACCCTGAGTACCTCTATCGGTTCTCCCTTCTATTCCAGTCTCATATTGTACGTGGAAAGAAGGATTGTCGGTATGCTTCTGTGTGGGCTCTAATCTCTCTGATTTTATCCCCATGGTCTCTTCGCGAGATAGACGTAGGAGGAAGCAATATACTGCTTGACTCTTCGGTGAAGGTATGTTCTCGAAACTTTAACAAAAGCCCGTACCGAGCTACTGAGCGTCTCTCCTGCAGAGTCTTCCACTGGAGTTTATCTATCATCTCCATAACGCTTTCGCAATTACTAAATGATCCTGTAACGAAGCGCGCTGCTCTCCGTTGGATCTTCTCTATCTCTTCAATCAACCCTACCTGGTGCGGATCCCACACTGCTGAGCAATATTCAAGCATTGGGCGAACAAGCGTACTGTAACCTACTTCCTTTGTTGTCGAATTGCATTTCCTTAGGATTCTTCCAATGAATCTGTCTGGCATCTGCTTTACCGACGATCAACTTTATATGATCATTCCATTTTAAATCACTCCTAATGCGTACTCCCAGATAATTTATGGAATTAACTGCTTCCAGTTGCTGACCTGCTATTTTATAGCTAAATGATAAGGGACCTATCTTTCTATGTATTCGCATCACATTTCACTTGTCTACATTGAAATTCAATTGCCATTCCGTGCACCATGCGTCAATTCGCTGCAGATCCTCCTGCATTTCAGTACAATGTTCCATTGTTGCAACCTCTCGATACACCACAGCATCATCTGCAAAAAGCCTCAGTGAACTTCCGATGTCATCCACCAGGTCATTCATGTATATTGTGAATAGCAACGGTCCTATGACACTCCCCTGCGGAACACCTGAAATCACTCTTACTTCGGAAGACTTCTCTCCATTGATAATGACATGCTGCGTTCTGTCATCTAGGAACTCTTCAATCCAATCACACAATTGATCTGATAGTCCGTATACTCTTACTTTGTTCATTAAACGACTGTGGGGAACTGTGTCAAACGCCTTGCGGAAGTCAAGAAACACGGCATCTACCTGTGAACCCGTGTCTAAGGCCCTCTGAGTCTCGTGGACGAATAGCGCGAGCTGGGTTTCACACGACCGTCTTTTTCGAAACCCATGCTGATTCCTACAGAGTAGATTTCTAATCTCCAGAAAAGACCTTATACTCGAACATAATACGTGTTCCAAAATTCTACAACTCATCGATGTTAGAGATATAGGTCTATAGTTCTGGACATCTGTTCGACGTGCCTTCTTGAAAACGGGGATGACCTGTGCCCTTTTCCAATCCTTTGGAACGCTTTGTTCTTCTAGAGACCTACGGTACACCGCTGCAAGAGGGGGGGGGGGGGCGGCAAGTTCCTTCACGTACTCTGTGTAAAATCGAACTGTTATCCCATCAGGACCAGCGGCCTTTCCTCTTTTGAGCGGTTTTAATTGTTTCTCTATCCCTCTGTCGTCTATTTCGATATCTACCATTTTGTCAACTGTGCGACAATCTAGAGAAGGAAGCACAGTGCAGTCTTCCTCTGTGAAACAGCTTTGGAAGAAGACATTTAGTTTTTCGGCCTTTAGTCTGTCATCCTCTGTTTCAGT
Source organism: Schistocerca gregaria (assembly GCF_023897955.1). Classification (NCBI taxonomy): domain Eukaryota; kingdom Metazoa; phylum Arthropoda; class Insecta; order Orthoptera; family Acrididae; genus Schistocerca; species Schistocerca gregaria. The sequence goes on from NC_064923.1 coordinate 657,841,049, forward strand.
ACCATTTTGGTCACAGAGTGTCTGGACATTTTGTTTTGATCCACCTACCGCTTTGACATAGGACCAAAATTTCTTAGGATTTTCTGCCACGTCAGTACATAGAACTTTACTTTCGAATTCATTGAAAGCCTCTCACATAGCCCTCCTCACACTACATTTCGCTTCGCGTAATTTTTGTTTGTCTGCAAGGCTTTGGCTATGTTTATGTTTGCTGTGAAGTTCCCTTTGCTTTGCTTCCGCAGCAGTTTTCTAACTCGGTTGTTGTACCACGGTGGCTCTTTCCCATCTCTTACGATCTTGCTTGGCACATACTCATCTAACGCATATTGTACCATGGTTTTGAACTTTGTCCACTGATCCTCAACACTATCTGCACTTGAGACAAAACTTTTGTGTTGAGCGGTCAGGTACTCTGTAATCTGCTTTTTGTCACTTTTGATAAACAGAAAAATCTTCCTACCTTTTTTAATATTCCCTTGTAGGATTTGACCTCCATTTTTCAAAATTTTCCCAAAGAGCGAGCCAATAGGGAGAGGCACCTTACATGGTGCATAGTGTCAATCATGCGCTGAGACCTCTCGCATCCTTCCAACATGGAGCTGCACTTCTGCTTATTCTCCAGCTGTTGGGCGAGGTCACACTCCTGGGTGTTTTTTCCTCCATCCTCTGTGCAGTATTGCTTTCTGCGCTGTCAGCGATAATGGACTTGTTAGCTTGTTTGCACCCGATGTCCAGCACAGTAGCCAGTCAGTTGTGGTGGGGCTGCCATGTACCCTTTTGTTGTAGCCCCCTGATCACACAGGGATCACTCTGGTGATGCCTGTTCCAATAACTCCCCACACATGCCAAGGAGTAGGTGCCCATCACCCAGGGGCATCAGGACTCCCGACAATGGCCATCCTTCCAGGTGGCCTTTGCTGTGGCTGGTTGGCGCCTGTGGGGAGGGCCCCTGGTCAGAGTGGGTGGCATGAGGGTGGATGACACGCCATGGAGCATAGTAGATCATCTCTTGCTGGTGGTCAAACACCAGCAGTCTCACTAAGCGGTCAAGGTCTAACTTCAATTTTAAGAAATACAACCCCAAATCGTCCCCCTCCCCTCCCCCCCCTTGGTCACACCATAGGAGGAATGCCAGGAGGTTAAGGCAAAGCTTATTCACCTTGGTACCTCGTATGTACGTGAGTTGATGGGAAATTTTTGTTGACAATGAAACCTCAGTTTTTTGTGGAGCATTTAGAGGACAAGTTTGAGGTGGTGGAGGGCTTGTGCAAAATGCAGTTTCAGGGTCGGTCTTGATAAAAACAGCATCCTCTGCCCAGTCACACACTACTCACCTGTTACAAGCTGGGGGATGTTTCTGTTTCCATCACGCCCCATAAGAGCTTAAATATGGCCCAGGGTATCGTATTTCGCAGGAACCTTCTTTTGCAGTTTGATGATGAACTGTGCACCAATTTAGAGCGGCAAGGTGTCCATTTCTTCTGGCATATCCACAAGGGTCCGAAGGATAGTCAGGTTGCCACTGGTGCCTTCATCTTGGCCTTAGAGGGTGACACATTGCCTAAGAAGGTCAGGGTGATGTCCTACTGCTGTGATGTCAAGCCATATATCCCTCCCCAAATGTGTTGCTCTAAGTGCTGGAACTTCAGCCATATATCTTCCTGCTGTACTTCCAGCATCACCTGTTGGGATTGTGGATGTGCTTCACTCCCAGTACTCCCTGTGTCCCGCCTCCCATCTGTGTCAACTGCAGAGAGCATCATTAGCCTTGCTTGCCAGACTGTTGGATTCTCCAGAAAGAAAGAAAAATAATGTAATACTAGACACTGGACCGACTGACCTACACTGAGGCTAAGAGAAAATGAGAGGCTACATCCTGTGCTAACGACATCAACGCTGCCGCTACAACAACGGTTCTACCATCTTCTGTTCCACTGCGTACAGTTGGCTCTGAGCCATCAGACTCCACGTGCCCCCTTGATGGTTTGGGGGGGGGGGGGGGGGGGCTGGCACCACTTTGCTCCCTGTTGCTCCTGCACAACCTCCTTAAGGAGAAACACCCCTCCAACCACTGGGGACGTTAGTCCCCACTTCTCAGCAAGAGAACCATATGTCTCCTTCGGCTCCTCTTGCCAGGAAGGGATCCCTTGGTCACTCCCTTCCCAGGTTCCTACCAGTGGCAAAGCTGACTCTCGCCAGTGGCTCAAGCAGCCACAGGTATCTAGCTGGTCATACAGCTTCACGGTCCTCAGCCCCTGAGACTGAATCAGTAAAGCCCTCCCAGATGGACAAACCTAAGGAGCAGTGAGAGAAACCTAAACAGAAAAAGACCCCAAAGAACCAAGGCACTGTGGTGGCATCCACACCACCACTACTACCTACAAGCTCTGTGTCTGAGAATGATGTGGCAATTCTGGCATCCGCTGAGGACCTAGATGTCGCTGGACCCTCAGACACAATGGATGTCAATCGCACAGGTACTCATCAGGTGGCAGCAGGTGTCCCTGAGGCATAGACTGCCTCATTGAGTGTTTCATGCCTTCCCGTCTCATGATCTCACAATCCTCCAGTGCGGCTGTTTTTTTCCACCACCTGGATGAGCTATGGCAACTGTTAAACTTTACACCTGCTTTCTGCATTGCCCTCCAGGTTGTTGTTCCCGGCAACACAGACCCCTGCCCTGCATGGCTATAAGGGAAATTATGGGAACCATAGTGACTAAAATAGACTGTCAGGTGGAGTTTGTGTCTGTGCCCTGAACTAAATATGTAGTGTACCTATGCCCCTTCAAAACCCCTCTTGAAGCTGTAGCTGTCAGGATAAGGATGACGGAGGAAATAACTGTCTGCAATGTATATCTCCCTCCAGATGGTGCAGTACCCCTGAATGTACTGGCTGCACTGATGGACGAACTCCCTAAACCTTTCCTACCCCTGGGAGATTTTAACACACATGTGGGGTGGCGCCATGCTTACTGGTGGAGGGAGGGAGGTTGAAAATTTGCTGTCACAACTTGACCTCTGCCTCTTAAATACAGGTGCCTCCACACATTTCAGAGAGGCACATGGCACATATTCAGCCACTGATCTCTCTTGGTTTGCAGTCCTGGCCCTCTTCCATCTATCCACTGGCGAGCACATGACGACCTGTGTGGTAGTGCCAACTTGCCTATCTTCCTGTCACTTCCCCAGCATCATGCCCACGGACACCTACCCATATGGACATTGAAGAAGTCAGACTGGGAAGTCTTCACGTCTGCTGTCACCGCTGAATCTCTCCCCCACACGATGACATCAATGTTGTCGTCGACCAGGTCACTACAATGATCGTTTCTGCGTTGGAAAACACGATCCCTCATTCTCTAGGGTGCCCCTGGCGAAAGACAGTCCCTTGGTGGTCTTTGGAATTCACTGAGGCAATTAAAGAGCGTCGGTGAGCACTAAAGCGACATAAGTGGCTCCCTTCCCTAGAGCACCTAGTAGCCTTTAAGTGGCTCCGTGACTGCGTTCGCCAGCTTAGAAAACGACAGAAACAGCAGTGTTGGGAGAGGTACGAGTCTACCATTGCTATATGTCATCTTCCCAAGTCTGGACGAAGATCAGACTTTTTTGTGTACCAGACCCCCAACAGGTGTGTCTGACATATGGCATGTTACGTACCAATGGAAACGTGATTGCCAAAACACTTTGCTGAGCACTATGCTCGAGCGTCTGCATCGGGCAACTATCCCCCAGTCTTTTGCACCCTCAAACGGCGGATGGAAAGGGAATTCCTCTTGTTCACTCCGAACCCTATAATGTCTTAATTTACAGAGTGGCAGCTCCTCAGTACCCTTGCACATTGCCCCGACACAGCTCCTGGGCCATATTGGATCAACAGTCAGATGATTAAATATCTCTTGTCTGACTACAAGCGACATCTCACCATCGTCTTCAACCGGATCTGGTGGGATGCCGTCTTACCATCGCAATGACGGGAGAGCACCATCATTCTGGTGCTCAAACCCCCACTTGATGTGGATAACCACCAGCCCAGCAGCCTTGCCCACTTTCCTTTTGTAAGCTGCTTGAACATATGGTGTGTTTGCGGTTGGGTTGGGTCCTGGAGTCAGGTGGCCTACCACTGATAATCTTGTGTCCGTCGAGTCTGCCATCCGTACAGCCTTTTTCAGACGCCAGCGCCTGGTTGCTCTGTTTTTTTACTTCCGTAAAGCATATGACATGACCTTGCCACATTGTATGAGTGGGGTCTCCAGGGCCCGCTCCCGATTTCTGTCCAAAACTTCCTGTCGTTGTGTACTTTCCATGTCCCATACTTCCCCCCCCCCCCCCCCCCCTCCCTCCCCAACCCCCACCTCTGTATTCAGAAGAATGGCATTCTAGAGGGCTACGTATTGAGTGTCTCTCTGTTTTTAGTGGCTATTAATGGCCTAGCAGCAGCTGTAGGACCGTTAGTCTCACCTTCTCTGTATGCGGATGACTTATTCATTTCCTACTGCTCCCCCAGTACTGGTGTTGCTTAGCGGCAGCTACAGGGAGCCATTCGCAAGGCACAGTCATGGGCTCTAGCCCATGGCTTTCATTTTTGAGCCGCGAAGTTGTGTGTCATGCATTTCTGTCAGCATAGCACTGTTCATCCAGAACCAGAACTTTACCTTAATGACGATCCACTCACTGTAGTGGTTACATATTGAATTTTAGGACTGGTTCTCGACGCCTGATAGTGGAATTATTTTAATTGGAACGAGGGACCAATGACCTAGCAGTTTGGTCCGTCTCACCTCCCCCCCCCCCCCCCTTTTCAAAACCAACTGACGAATCCTACAACTAATACTCGAAATAACTCTGAACACAATTGCTTCAAACCACATTCAGTGATACAATACTCTGACATCATATGTGGTGATGATTGAAAACATAATTTACATGTTATTGTAAGCCATGTGGTTCATAAGTAAGGGCAATGGAACACGTTATGAAGTTTGAGGAGGACACATCGTGATTCAATAATAATATTTCATACCTAGTACAAAAGCAGAGATGATTGCACAGCAGTTTCAATCAAAGCAGAACCACTGCTGACAAAGTAGAATGTAGTCAAAATAAGGAAATGGACAGCTCGAATCTGAAACCATGAACTGTTGACTTCACAAAAACCCAAGAACATTTTGGTCCTATCAGTTAAGGAAACAGTCTTCTTCTTCTTCTTATTCTTATTCTTCTTCTTCTTCTTCCTCTTCCCAGATGCTCATTCTACATGATGGCACCCAAAACAATGATAAAACAAAGACCAAAATACTAAATTCTGTTTTTGAAACTTGCACCAAAGTAGTTTGTAATGCAGTTCCTTCATTTTGCTGGCAAGTGAATCTGAAAAGACACAAAAGCATGAGTGAAAACTGAAATCAGTTGATAGAAGAAAGGCCACAGGATGTTATTGGGTGTCAGTTACATTGTTTCTTGAATACAGGAGTATCTCACCCCTCTTGTTAAGAAGAAGGTGCTGGTTCTTCCAGTCAATAGGAAGGGTCAGAAGACCGATATCACTAAGATTGATTTTGTATCGAATTTTGTAACATAGGTAGTGCTGGTTTGTAAATGCTTTATCAAGAGACTAACAGACTTCCATGTAGGTATTAACATGGTTTACACAAACACTGATCTCGTGAAACCCAGCTTAATATAAGAGATCCAGAAGCCAACAGATAGTGGTTGATTCTGTGTTTGTAATCTTCCAGAAAGCATTTGATACAGTTCTGCACAGTCACCTAGATAACAAAATATGTGCATGTAGAATATTCAGATATTAGTGATATGGCACAGTGGTAAGACACTGTACTGGCATACAGGAGGATGATTATTCAAATCTCCATCTGACCACCCAGTGTAGATTTTCCATTGCTTCCTTAAATTGCCTAAGACCAATGCTGGTATGGTTATCCATACATATTACCTTACTTTTAATTTATTTTTCAAATCATTTTAAGATTTAATACAATTGTGCCTTTGTCCTCTGCTACTGCTTGGAGATGCAAAGTCAGTGTGCCTAGTTCACCATTATATAGCAGGGGTATTTTGTCAGTGGCATCCACATTCACCTCTTCCACATTTTATCACATGAACCATATTCAGCTTCATCAAATAACAATAAAGTCATTAATTCATTTAGTGTCACACAGAAAGCTCTTCTGTGTTATCAACCAAGAAATAAGGCCACCAGAAGAAAAACTTCAAATTAAAAACTAACATGAATGAAATTTTAATAAAGTACACTGTCCAGTCCACTCAGTAAATATGGTACTAAAAATTTGTATGAGAAGTCATTGTGTATACTCTGTGCCATCAGAGTTATGTGTCTACTGTTTTAATGTCTGCCATGAGAACCGTCATATTCTTGTAAGCTGTGAACTTAAGTTGTTAGTAAAACGCTTACTATGAACTACAGTCATTATTAACTTTTTTAAACACTTTTATAAATTTTTTTCAGATGTGCCAAATACATATATTAGCTGAAATTAAATCGGGCTTCTTACTCAATTTCAGAGTTACTAAATTGTTTGTATCATACCTTTCCTTGAATTTTGCATGGCACTACTAATATGCATTCAGATTGGTGATTGTCTAAACTATGAATGACCACTGTTATGTGTAAAAATATGTAAATGGAGCAATGAGTTTCACTCGTCTTCTATCTAAACTTGACTAATATTAAAGTCTCCCATTTCAAATTCCGTAAGTAAAATATTCGAAACTCATCATGTTGCTACTTTAGTTTGATTGTTGTGACTAAAAAGCGTATTTTCTTTTCGTTCTTACATTGAGTGAGGTTCTTTTTTCATTACAAATTTATGAGATACACAACCTGTGTGGCCATGAAGAATTTTGTTCATTGTATACTGAAAATTATGGATTTGAAATCCCCAGCTCCTACAACTCTCATGGATACACCTCTCAAAGAATGTCCTGGTTGTATCGTAGGAAATAAAATATCAAGAAATTAATAATTGTCCTAAACCGAGTATGGCACAGTGTCAGATAATAGACATGCTTCTTTCAGCTGATATAGTTCCACATATCTCGCAAACACGTCCAACGCTACAAATATATTTCCATCCCCCTGCACTTTAAGCAAGCTGAGAAGAGTCAAGGGCAGCACAACAAGGCCAGAGAGAGGAAGCGACAGTGATTTATAAGTGTAATTTATGTCTAATGCTTTGCCTCCTTTCCCATGTTTGATTACACAGTATTTAACATAATTGATTCTGTTTACATGTAAATTAATGTATTATGTGCATCTCAGTAAAGTAAATTACAATGTGTTTCATTTCCACAGTGATGATACACCTCAGCTACGACATCGAAGGCATGAGCGCCAGGAGCGGCTTTTGAGGCTGACAGGACGTATACGTGAAATAAAGCGTAAACAAGAAGCTGCCGAACGTTCAGATCAACTGTGGAGGTCTCTGTCAAAGCCATTAGCTGTTGGTTTTGGTCTTGGGCTTGTTATGGGCGGAGGCTGGATTGCTTACTGTTACTTCTCTAACCGTGTTTGATCAAGAGAGAGATCACCAAACCCTGGAGGTGTTTGTGCTGCGCTGTCGGCATATAGGATATCTCTTTTCAGTGTAATACATTAATTTATGCATGTTGGGTAATGATGTCACTGTGGTTAAATTACTGTGGACTGGTTGGTGTTTTATAAATGCTAAACAGACTGTGTTAGTTGGGAGCGATTATGACATTTTCATTATTTCTGCTAGCATTAAGTCTGTGTTTTTTTGTCCACTGACTCTTTGAGATGAATAGTTGGCAAATTTTGCGTGCAGGTGTTTCCAAAAATGTAACCGATAATGTTTGTCCCTTTGAGAAAATGGTGTTCAGTGACGGTTTTGGAGTATAGATACTATCGGTTGACAAACATTGCCCTGGGTAAACTTGATGTACTGCCTTACATCATATAGGAGTTAAATTTGCTGCCTGGGCTGTCCCCTTATTGGATTGGATGTTTTTTAAAATATACTTAAAAATAATTTTTAAATGTTTTGCTCCATGAATTTTTCTTGTCTTTTCTTCTACAACATTTGAAATGTGGTCAACTTTTAAAGAAAACAAACCTCTCAAAGTGTCAATTATTGTGTGTTGCAAGTGAAGTGGAACAAGACCTTTTATTTTGTTTAGAAGTGCATCAAATGTGTAAGTGTTTGGCTGTTACTAATAAATTGCTCCTCTTGGCAAAATTTAGAGCAATCCATCTTTTCGTTGGTAGGCATTCTGTGTGACCTTGAAATCATTTATTCTTTCTTTCTAGTAATTTCAAACCAATATAGATGAATTACTGGAATTAAACAAGGATTAGTTTAGACAGTAATCTTATTCTGTTGTTCACTTGGTGCAGTGGAGCATATGTTTCTTATTTTAAAAAATAACTACTGCTGATATTGCATTCACAAATCACCAACTCCATTACCCAAAATTGATTGTTATTAGAGAGTTTTTTGAGTTGTACACATTTTGTGTAAACCTACACCTGTTAGCTACCAAATTTAGAGATGTACTGGGGTGGGGGCAATTTCTTGCTGTTGAGGCTGTATGGATTTTTATTCAACATAGTGATGAAAGGAAAATGGTCAGATTCGAAGGAAGGAAGGGAAAAAAAAGTTTGTGATACAGGAGCCGTGTTGTTCTTTCATACCTTTGTCACAAATGTGAGTTTATTGGGAATGAGTGGTGATATGTTTATTTTCTGCTTGTATTATCATTTCAGTAATGCACAAATTTTTGTTAAGATTTTGTATTTTATTACTTGAAAAGTTTAATGTTCAGTGTGAGTGCCTGTGAATTTCTCACCTTAGGTGGGGAGCCTGTATATGAAAATTTTCCTTTTATTTCTGCTGAGCTGTAAATCTTTTTGTGCTAGTAAATATTTTATTTATGTAGTTATTTTTATGATGACTAGTATTTACAGGTTATGTTTTGGCACCAGAGTTTCGAATTGCCTGTACTATAGTAGAGTTAAGTGTGTGAATGGATATTCTGTTAAACTAGTTTATATTTATTTCAGGTTACCTATTCAAAAGTTAATCTATATAATGTAGTATAGTTGTTTTATTCATAAATATTTATAAAGCAAAGCATTTAATGTGTAATATCACTTCAGTTATCTTTCTTGTTTCTATCAACAAAAAGATTACATTCCCAGTTGAATGTGTAATCATTAATTTTAGTGTTTGTGACAGTGATATTGTGTGTGTGTGTGGGGGGGGGGGGGAGGGGGGGGGGGGAGGGAGGGGGAGACTGTGGTTGAATGTGAAAAAAAGGGAGGGATGTATTTGTGTGTTAGCCTTTTTAAGTATAGGGTGAATTTTAAAATTGCAGATCTAGTTAAATGTTCTACTATTCTTGCTCAAAAATACTTCAGTTTTCTGCAATTTACAACAAGATAGAGGGTTGACATAACCTTTATTTCCAAGTAGTAAATTGGGCAGACTATACAGTTGGTTTCTCAAACAGGTAAAAGAAGCTGCTAGTCAGCCAATGAGAACATTAAAAATTGTAAAACGAACATTTGCCCATTTGCAAATTGCAAAATTTTTTGATCAGCTTGGTAATCAAGAACTTATAAATCATGGTCCACCCAAAATTTTAATTGTGTACTGTATCATTTCTGAACAGTTTTTAGTAGTATCAAAAAGTCCACATTCCAGAAGGGAAAAGTCACTGAAGTATCATTATAGTTGTCTGTTAGGCTGGAAACAAGGTGTGGAAATGAGTGTTCAGTTTCATGTATGTACCTAACATACAGTTTCGTCACTGGAAGTAGAATTCTCATTAGCTGATACTGCAGAAATAGTTAATAACTGAAAAGCTGAAGTTTGTACAGATTCTTTCCTTCTCCTGAAGCTCATAGCACTTTTGGGTGGCTTTTTTTTTTTTTTTTTTTTTTTTTTTTTTTTTTTTTTTTTTTTTTTTTTTTTTTTACTCTTTAAAAAAATTACTAATGAGCAGAGACGTAGACTTGGAGAAGGGAATGAAGTGCACATTTTTGTGGTTTATTACCCAGTAATAGAAGACATTGTTATTTAAAGACTGAAGACTGTCAACTAGTTTTGGTTAGTGACTGGCTGGCTGTTGTGTGAGAGAAATTTTGTCCATATTACTTATACTATTAAAGGGTAGGCTTGTTTCAAGTGTAAACATAAAGTAAAGGAGGATCAGAATGGGTTTGCCAAAGATGAAAACATGTGACAGAGTATTATGATAATGGACTTTATGTGTGATTTTTATTTCCATTATTTCTAAATAATGTGTTTATGTAGTGGTGGTAGTAATCAGATGAAATGCCGCAGTTTTACGCAGGCTCGAATAATTTGAAGTGCTATCAGAATATTGCTGTACACTCCGAAGCTTGTGATTTACAGAAAATTGAAGTTGTGCACATAATACATCTGATGGCATCCCACATCTATAAATCTTTAGGCTTGTTTGATGTAATTAATATTGCATTCCAGTTTATCTTGCAGTTACCTATGTATGTTTGTGTTATTCACATACAGAAAGTAATATTTCAGGAATATAACGGGTACTTGATGTCAAACTTACTTTCTTCCTTTTATGTTAAAGTCACTCAAGCCTATTATAGTGCTAATATTTAATTGATTCCAGTGGAAAAAATACTGTGTATAGTGAATTTTAATGGTGTAATTGTCTTTCAAATCAAAGTTCGTCACATTCTCTCTGAATCTCAGATGTAATATCTTCTGTAATTTCAGTTAAATGAATCTCATTTAAGTATAGTTTCCCCTACGTTGCTCTTTTGTAGAGCATCTGAAACGTTCATTTAGTGGTGAAATGGAGGAGATTGCCAGTATTGTGTTCATCAGAAGCTATCAGCATTTGCTGTTATATAGGTTCCAGTATCTCTTTTGTTTGTGCATGGTTGTTTTAACAATAGATTCGTTAAAAATTTATATATCTAGTCCCACATGACATTTCCAAGCTGTCATTCAGCAGCAACTGTACTGCTTCCAGGACTGGAGTTTCTGAGAACAAATTGGTCCCCAAACTTTACACTGTGGCAAGTCAGAGGTAGGAAGCAGACAATTAGTAAAATCAAAAATTGGTGCCTTGTGTTAGGACAAGCAAGAGATGGTTGAAAACCGTATCAGTACAAATAAAACAGTATGAACAGTTTTATCCAATTTTCATTGTGTATTGTGGATCATATGAGAATGGGGTGTAATCGAGGGATTTGTCCAGCACTGAGCTGTTTCCATTTCTCTCCTGTTATTGCTTTCATTCTTTAGGCCACCTAGTAAATTGTCACAGTTTGAATATTATTTGGAAGGGTGCAGAAATTTTGGTGGATCAGTCACTTACTTTCAATTCATAATAAATTGTGAGAGGTTTTCCTTTTTCATGTGAGGGTTTTCATTTCTGAACTGTGATACTGACATTCAGTAATGTCACAGAAGCTGTCTAGCAAATAAATCGTGTAATATTTGTAAGCGTATTGCAGCGCTGTCCCCTGATGGAAGGTGAGGAGTTTTATATCCTGGCAGGCTTGGCTTGACAGAAGTTATAGTTTTCATTTTCTTGAATGCTTCCATACCAAACACAAGAAATATTCAGTTGTTTTGTTGTTTGACATGTTTGCAGAGTTCCAAAAAAGTAGCCTTTAATGAAATCACAGTAACTTTCTGGGGTCTTGCTGGATTCCCTTAAATTGTTTTGTTAATGTGTTCTTTGTGTAACGTTGCAACGAAAATTTCCCAAAAGTAGCAACAACCTCTATTACTAGTTGCATATTTCACTGAAAATTTTGGCAGGTGGGACATTAAATTCAAAAGTGATATATGTGATAGAGAAGCAAGACAGCAAATTGGAATTTGTTTCTGTATAACTGTGTCCTGTGTTTGCATTCAAGTATTACTATTTCATTCAATTATACATTATTTGATTGAAAGATGAGAAGTTTGTCCCAGTGAAGGAGTGCTGTTAACGTGTAATTCTAACTGCTGCGTTAAGTATTTCTTTGACATTAGATGTGCTAGGGACCAAAGCTGCCACACTGTGGAAGTGACATAAAAGCGCACAAGTATGAACTTTTTTCAACCTGCCATGGTTGTGTAGATGCACATCAAAGTTTTAGCAAGATAAAAGTAATACATGATTGAGAAATTTGCTTAAGAACTGCCAGTTGATTTCAAAGTTAATTCTTATAACTGCCTACTGAACAGCAAATGCATATTTCCATTAATTATGTTTAATCTGTGAAATCAAGTGGCAGCATAACATGCAAACACTGCAGCTCCTCCTATCTATAAAATTTTACGAACAACTACTTTCCTTGTTGTTTTACATGCAGTTTTAATTTATTTTAAAATTTCAAAAATGCTTTCTATACCTGTTCTCTCTAAACATTATATATACCCCTAACAAACAAGTGTGTTCACTATAGTTGAACTCATCCTTAATACTGAGCTGTGAAAAGGGACATAATGTAACTTGTAATTTGTGCATTCCTGCTATTAGTAGTACACACTTTTTGAAGTTTTTTACAAAATCAGACATTATAAATCATTGGAAACTGTCTGCTAACAAAGACTGGGTCATATTTTTGTAAAAAAAGGAAGTTGAACTTTGTAAATGAACTAAACTGAATATAATGACAACATATACCGGATATCTTCCCCCTATTGTGTCAGAATTTGACTGACAAATGGTTGAGTTTCGAAATAATGTTTGTTTATTTAAATAGTGTCCATGGAACTGAGAGCTTTTGTTTTGGGGATTTGTTTACCTTGTCTGAGGAACTGTTGTGATCTTCATTAATAAAATACAGTTTTACCATTTGTATCTGCTAGTGTAAGGACCCCATAGGTATGCGAAAAGGGGGAAGTTACTAGTATCAGTTAAGTCTGTTGTTCTCACTGTTAGTATGATAAGTGTTAGATCTTTTGTGTACAAATTGTATTTCAAATTCTGTGTCATTAGTTGCATGAGAGATGTGAACATCAAAAATAAAAAGAAAAAAGAAATTAAGCCATTTCACAATTCTGTCTATTTTGAGCCATCCCTCACAGTTTATTCCAGATGTTTCTTTGCAGGCCCAGCAAGAAGAGGAGGAAGAGCAACACGGAAGAAGCAGTCTCCAGCTGTGACAGTGGTTCTAGTAAGCAGCAGTAAATTATCCCATTTCATTTCTGCACAGTATGGTATATTCTGTGCTAGAAAAATCCTACATTCTTACTGATCTGAAGTTGTCAAAATGATCTACTGAAATTGCCATGTGTTGTTAAATGCAAAACAACCACGCTCTGGATATTTTTATATAATATTTTTCTGCAACTTGGGTTACACTCTGTGCATAACAGAAAAATAAATGTACCTAGTGTTACATGCCGTGGTGCACATGTGGCTGAAAGGGAGTGAGTGATGTTTTATGTCAGTTCATTACTCAAGGTATTTACAAAGTGGTGACCAAAAAATATGACTGTTGAAAATGTGACTTTCCCAATGTTGTAATTTAAAGAGTTGTAATTAATTGAAAACTCTGGTAATTTTGGATATTTTTTTCTTGTCATTTGACAACAATATAGTGACATGTTTGAGTGCCCTCATGCGGCATCACATGAATGACTAAAAGAAAAAAGAAATGGTCTTTGAAAATGGAATGACAGTGGTAAATATTATCAATTCTTTCCCTTAAGTATAGTGTTTCTTTGAGGCACTTACTTGGTGCCACGAAGAAATTCCTGCACTGATTTTAATGAATGATGCTACCAAAATCATGTACAATTTTTATTATTTTTTATTTTATTATTATTATTTAATGAAGTTGTTAATATGAATGTACATCATCATACGAATGAATTAGTGTCCATGTTAGTACTGAATTTGCTGGTAGTGGAGATTCTGCTCCACATGCTGATAAAAAAAGTAAGTTTACAAAGTATATTGTATGGAATTAGACTTTTATCAGTATTTTGTAAGTTTGTCTGAGTTTACTGATGTGTAATTATATTTACACATTTTGACATAAATGATAGAAATCTTATTTGATGTGGTGCACTATCAAAGAAAACTTCCAATTTACATGCTTACTTCCTCTACTAATTGTGTAAGTTCTTTCTCAACTGCTTGTGGCTCTGACCTAACTAAAGTAATTTGCACCCAATAAGGGTTAAAATTTACCCTGCAAATTTAGAGAAAGTGAAAGTTATAGTGCAATTATTCTTCCCCCTCCCTCCCTCCCTCCCTCCCTCCCTCCCTCCCTCCCTCCCTCCCTCCCCACTTTTTAAGTAATGGTAAGCTAGTGATTGAACCTCCCAATTTCTTCCCAGGATCACACTTAAATTACAGTACAAAGAAAAAACAACATTCCTTTGTATGACAAGCCATTTTAAACTCCAGAATGTTGTTTTTCCTCAAGTGCCTATTCTGGCTCTTATTCTAAGGAATTGGGTATTTTTCTACATTCTTGTTCTTAAACATGTCACTCCATTTCAAGCAATAATCTCATTCTCTGAATCAATCAACACCTTAAGCTTAATATCATATACATTGGTTAAAACCTCAAGCATACACAATTTTTTTGTGTACATTCTACCTATTTCTCAAGTAAACAATATCCTGATAGATATGTTTTATCATGTAACAAAGTGGCAGAGGACTTAAAATTCTTTGGTGGGTTTCATTTCTCCATCTGATCATCCAGATTAAGCTGTTCTATGGTTTCTTTAAATCTATTATGGCTAGTGCTGAGATCCTTTGGAACAGACATGGCTGCTTTCTGCCCCCAATCCAACCTTGTGTTCCTTATTTATCAACTTTTGTAAGCCTGCTAATCCGGAACTTGGCTTCAGTAGTTACATAGCTACTCATCGTGAGTTGTCCCTGTATCAGTGGACTTGATGGACACATGTCAAACAAAGTACACCATAAAGCAATAATTGAGCTTTGCTCTCTTCATATTTATTTAAATTCAGTGTTCCTTGTCTGATGAGCAGCTTTAAGAAGTAGTAGTCTAAATTTTCAAATGAGGTTATCAAGTTACACTGATCAGCACAATATTGCAAAGTTCTCTGGTGGCCTACTAATACATAAATTTACACAATTATGACATGTACTGTACATTTTGATAGTTAAATACATATTGTCTACATGATATGAATATGACTGCTGAAACAGCAACTCTCACAAAGTTGTCTACATTTGTATTGATAACTGGTGAAATAGTAGCTACAAAGAATAAACTAAACTCCTCCCGAACAGGCCATTAAGGCCCAACAGTACCGACTGGCCGCCATGTCATCCTCGGCCCGTAGGCATCATCGGAGGGGCATGTGGTCAGCACACCGCTCTCCTGGTCATATGTCAGTTTCCGAATGCAAAGCCGCTACTTCTCAATCAAGTAGCTCCTCAGTTTGCCTTACAAGGGCTGAGTGCACCTCACTTGCCAACAGCGCTCAGTAGACCAGACGGTCACCCATTCAAGTGCTAGCCCAGTCTGACAGTGCTTAACTTCGGTGATCTGATGGGAACCGGTGTTATCAGTGCGGCAAGGTCAGTGGCAAAATAGTAACTACTGGCTGTCGACTTAATGAATGCATACTATTGATAGCGTGGTGCTCTGCTCCACTCTTATTTATTGACAAGTGTAAAATCAGAAATCAAAAAACTGTAAAATACACACACACACACACACACACACACACACACACACACACACACACACACACATTACATTAAATAATAGCATAAACATGGGAAAATTAAGAGAAACTGACTCAATAAACAATTATATAAGTGTGTTTAATTATGATTAGTATAACTAGAAAATATCAAAAACGGTTAGTGCGCGCGCGCACGACTGCAGTCTTGTGTGAGAGTTGCATTTATGTAAGTGTGTGTGTGTCTATTATTGACAAAGGCCCTAATGGAAAAAGCTTTAATTTTGAGTCTTTTTGTTGTGCCTGTCTGCAACTCAGCGTCTCCGCTAATTTCCTTCTCATATATAGTTACATTCCATCCAGGATTTTCCATTGTTTTGTTTTGAAATTAGCTACACGAATTTAGAAACAAACCACTATTTTTCTCAAAGTCTGTAGGAATTTTACCCTGCTCGTACATGTTGTAAACCAGATTATACAACTCTTGATTCAGTTTTGCTCCTCCACATTTCAGAAGTTCGGCTAGGATATTGTCTATACCAGGCGATTTGTTGTTTTTCAATTTTTTCAGAGCTAGTTCAAACTCTTCCTTTTAATATAGGTTCACCTATGTTGTGTGCATCTACTTCTGTTTCTTCTTCCATGATGTTTTCAGACAGGTCTGGTCCGCTGTACAGTTTTCCTATCTATTGTTTCCATCTTCCTGCAACATCATCATCGTCAACATATTGCCATTTTCATCCATCACAGCCCTACACTTGTTTCTTCTGTCTCCAAAGCAACGTCTCACTCATTTATAGGCCTTGTCGATGTTTCCCTTGCTCATGTTGTCCTCAACTGAAATATAGAGATCAAGGTTTTTTCTCTTGCTTGTTTTGCCTCTCAGTTGATTCTGTTTTTCAGACTCCTGTATTTCTCTTGGTCTTCCTTCTTCACACAATTTTTTAATTTCCTTCTTTCTTCCATCATATTTAGGTCATTAGTAATCCATTCCTTCCTTTTCTCTGTCCTTTCTTTTCCTATTACTTCTTCTGCTGCTTCTAAAATACCAGTTTTTATTTGTTCCCAGCTGCTTTGGATGTCATTGCAGCCCTGTGTATTTGTTTTCTTGTCTGTTTCTAGTTGATAGTGCTTCAGTGTATTTTCGTTTTTCAGGTTTGTCAAATCCCATTTACATGTACTTCTTTTTTTTAATGTTCTAGAATTTTAGTTCAGTCGTCGTCATAACGAGTATGTGGTCACTTTCCACATCACAGCCTGGATATGATCTGCTGTCCATAACTTGGTTTTTAAATCTTTGCTTCACTAATATGAAGTCAATTTGATAGCTGTTAATGTCACCAGGCATTTTCCAAGTATAGCTTCTTCTTGGATGATGATTAAAGAAGGTATTTATTTCTTTGGCAGAATTCTACAAGTTTATCCCCTCTTTCATTTCTTAATCCTAATCCAAAATTCCCTGCCACATCCTCTTCTTTACCTTCCCCAACAACGGCATTCATATCTCCCATGATCACAAGGTTTTCAGCTCCTTTAATTCTGCCAATTACTTCTTTAAGGTGGTCATACATCATGTCGATTTCATCATCCTCGTGCCTCGTAGTTGGCATGTATACTTGGATTACGATTGTGTCTCTTGGTTTAGTTTCCAATCAGACATAAATTATCCTCTCACTATGTTGAACAAATCCTTTTACTCTTAACCCCATCTCTTTATTGAGGATAATTCCCACTCCTGCAATCCCGAGATTGTTGTCTTGTGCTGTTCCAGTGTGTATGATTCTGTAATCCCCTGACCAAAAGTCGCCAGCATTTGGCCATCTCATTTCTGAGACTCCCAGTACATCAATATCCATTCGTTACATTTCCATTTTCAAGTTTTCCAGTTTACCACATTTAAGAAGTGAGTTGACGTTCCGTGTTGCTACCCTTCTTACATTAATACTGTTGGATTTTGATATCTCTTTAGCTGCCCCTACCCGGAGATCCAAATGGGGGACTATTTTACCCCCGGAGAATTTAACCAAAGAGCTTTCCATCATAAGCTATTGATACTAGGGATACCCGCCCGGGTGTTTAATGGAGTGGTTTCCTGTTGCCTCCTCCATTCTGTGGCGTTGGTCACCTTGTGGCTCCTCCGCCTTTAGGAGCAGTTTCCCACCCCAAGGGCAAGAGTGGCCTTCCTTCTAGCCACTCATCCGCCCTCCTAGAAGGCCGTTGGCAATTGATAGAAGGTAGTTTCCTTATCCCGGGAGATATTCGGCTCAGTAGAAGTATAGGTTGGGAATGGGAGACCCCTAGCCCTCGAAACCTAATAGCGTCAGGGTCGGAAAAGAACAAGAGTTGGCCGAGGGTGGGTGAGGAGCCTGGCATAAGTAAGTGGAAGCAATGCCAGGACTCGGCTCGGGACCCCTTGGTCGCCAGCCACGTACTCACTAGGTGTGAGTCCGTGAAGCTATGTATGTATTGTAAAGCTATATATGTATTGTAAATCATGAATATTCATTTGACACTTTAGCTCTCATAAGCTTAGCGATGGATGTTTCACCTCCCATGCAAAGACTGGCCCGGCCAGTTCGTGTTATTGAAACAATTTTCAAATCTTGTCAAAAAAAAAAAGGTATTTACTCCATATTTAATAGAGGACCCTTACATGACATTGTGAAAAAAAGGCAAAATTTGGGATGCCAGCAGAAATATTGTCTTAGTGCTCCACATGGATGTCTATCAGTCATTGCCCAATGAGAATTAGAAATAAATTATTTGTTAACGGCATGTAACATTAAACAGAAAAGAAGGGAAATGATCTTGTCTACAGTATGCAAGTTATTGAAGAGGCGAGTGGACATTAGAAAGTAGGTAAACAGTATATATCACATCTGTGAATAACACTCTGGGGAGATAACACTTGTACTTTCCACAGAATGTAACTGCCCCCTTTACTCATGTCACAGCTTCAGACTATTCATGCATTTTAGCAATCTTCACAAAACACTCCCTGCACCTCTTTTGCACTTTTCTGTTTAGTTTATATTTTCCATTCATAAATGTTTGGCAGTGGCATCTTTCATTACCTGATCTTGGATCAAGGCACTGTTGTGATCTTTCTTGGTCCTTGGAGACCGTCTACAATTCGTGCTCGGTTGACTGTCCAAGAGGATATTGCATAATTTCAGTTCTGAAGTACCTTATTTACATTGTGTTTAAGTTAATTTCCTAAGCAATATCGATGCATTGGCCACTGAAATACTCAAGAGGAATTCAAAGGTGAGTTTGTGGTACGATCTAATGGTTTTTCATGGTGAGAAGTAACTAGCCACTTCATCGGAAACATCTGTCCTTGCCCTCCTTCATTTTATTCAGAAACGGCTGTTGGTTTTAATTTTTCATTTGCGGATTGGTTTTTGCCTGATGGAGCCATATCCAACACTGGCCCTCTGTCCTTCAATTTTCCAACTACATTGTCGTCAGGTGACTCTTTATCTCCCCTTCCCCCTTTCTAATGTTTCTGTTCATAATTGCTGTAAGATGCCTGACATTGTTTCTCAGTGTCTCCACCAAATTGTCGTCTTTTCAAGGAGTTGTTTTGTGAAAGAAACTTATGTGTAATAGTCACCTGTTGTAAGTTTGGTAAACTCAAAATGTTGAGTTTGGTAAACTTTTAACTATTGCAAAATGTTGACGACAGTTTTTAACTTTTGTAAACACACACATTCGCCATTTTTTATTATTATTATAACAGAAAAGAAAATGGGTTCTGACTGTGAAGATACTTCATGAAAATAACCCAAAGATACATACATGTGGTCCAGAAACTTTTCATGTAAAGAGAAACTCTGGAGTTTATAAATCTATGTTAGAAGAGCTCTACACTGAAGTCAGTGCAGCTCCACATTATACTTAATTGTCTGACACCTGTGTTAATCCTTTAGTGAGACAACCTATCTATATGCAGGGCAGGTGATGTAACAGTAACTATATTTTGTACTTTATGTGCTGACTCTAGGGCAACACTAGAGTTACCTTAGACTTACCTTCAAGTTAGATTATTGGATCTGGGCTATTCCCTAAATTATCAGGGCATAGATTTTAACTACCATCAGAGCTGCTGGCTTTTTGTTATGTGTGTGTATGTGGCATAGATTTTAACATGTAAATTGACAGAAATGCAGTTACTGTGGAGGGTTCTATCAGAACATCTAATTTTTTTATATAAAAAGCTACTGGTGTGCTGAATACATATTTTCGTACCTTGCTGTTGTTCATTACAATTCTTGGAAGTCGACTTGGTGGAAATTTGAATTTTTTTAAACAATGTTTAATTTAAAAAACCTGGATAACTAAAAAACAGCAAAATTTATGGTATATTTTTATTTTGCGTGTTACAAAAATAACAGTAGACAGTTATAAAGATTAACGACATAGCTATATATTTCATTTGTGAGAAATTGTATGCGAATTCAGTGTTGAGTTTACTACTCACTGTTGCACTCCCTGAGTCTTCGAAGGGAGAAACTTCACCACATTTTGATTTAAAAAAGAAACACGTACAAACTATTTATGTATTCTTATGAGGCTCTTAATCGTATTTTAATCACTTTAGACCTGTATGAATTTCATTCAGACCTTAATAGTACACTCCAAACAAATCAGAACACCACACTGTTGACATGGATTGTGCTGTTTTGCTCTTCAGATGAGAAGGGCAAACAGCAAATGTTTTTCATTTTTCAAAGCTGTTCATTTTGTGTTTGAGGCTCATCTTGTATGTGAAACATTCTTCTGGTAATGTCACTCAACCCTCATGGCAAGTGTAAGATAGAAAGCCTACATTTAATATAAGATTCAACTAGGTATCTTGCTAGTGTCTACAGGACGATCAATCTCATCATTACTTCTGCCTTTGGATAAGCTTGATGTACGACATAAGAATTAACATCACAAGTAGCATCCTCTAATATGAAGAAAATTACCATAGCTCATATTCTTGTCCATTGACTCGATGAATAAGTTACACACTCTTTTGAGACAGTTCACACCAACTTTTGTATAAAACATGATGATCTCAAGATGTCCTGAATCATGATCGTTGTTTATTGAATGATGCATGGCAGAGTCTAGTATTGCAACAGTGGACTTTTTGGGCACAAAGGAAGTGTCATGCCTTGAACAGAACCATAAACAGCTGTCTTCGTACCTCAATCTTTATTAGGTAGACATTGCTGTGAAATCACCTTTTTATTTATTTTCAGAGTACTGATGCATGTGAGATCTTTTTTTTGAAAGTTCATTGACTAATTCTACTGATGAGTACCAGATGTCATCTTTATTATGTCCCCAATGTTTTCAGTATGTTTCACCAATTGAAAAACAGCCGGTGTGGGAACACTGACCTTTCTCATGGTTTGAAAGGGTGAGACTGGCGCTGTCTTTTCAGGAATAAATTTGCACATTTTACAAGTAATTTATATGAACATCAGTCAAGCACTGAACTTTGAAACCTTGTTTTGCTATAGTCTGTTTGGCTTATTCATTCCAAAAACACATCTTCAACTGAACAGTACAAGCATTTCTTCGACACATACTGTTGCGCCTACAAAATTGAGAAGTTGACTGCTTTTGATGAAATGCAGAAAGATTTGTGAATTTGCTATTGACTTGTCTACTTTCTTTCTTTCCTCCTGATCATCTGGGTTGTCAAATAATAATGCAGATAACAAAAACATAAATCTTTCTTTACTAACAGTGCATCTAAAAATATTTCTGCTTGTTCCATTTGTTGCAAACAAGCTGTAAATCGATTCATTCCCTGACTTGAAAATGGTTGAATACACCAATTAGTGCCTCCAGTTCAATGACATCAACACCTTGTAGAGAGCATAAGCAGTCATTAACACACGCTATCGGATGGAGAAATGTAGGGTCCCTCTGAATAGGTCAGGCGTGCACTACACGCCGGAAGCGGGTACGAGGATAGCGGAGTACGTGTGGAGTGCACATGGTTTTTTTTAGGTTAGAGAATTCCCTCCCTAGGCCCGACAAGATGCCTCCTGAGACGTGGCAAGGCAGGAGTAGGCAAAATGCAACAGGGAATAACAATATTAATGTCCTAATAGTAAACTGCAGGAGCATCTATAGAAAGGTCCCAGAACTGCTCTCATTAATAAACGGTCACAACGCCCATATAGTACTAGGGACAGAAAGTTGGCTGAAACCAGACGTAAACAGTAATGAAATCCTAAACTCATATTGGAATGTATACCGCAGAGACAGGCTGGACAGTGAAGGGGGAGGCGTGTTTATAGCGATAAGAAGTGCAATAGTATCAAAGGAAATTGACGGAGATCCAAAATGTGAAATAATTTGAGTGAAGGTCACGGTTAAAGCAGGCTCAGACATGGTAATTGAATGTATCTATAGGCCCCCTGGCTCAGCAGCTGTTGTGGCTGAGCATATGAAGGATAATTTGGATAATATTTCGAGTAGATTTCCCCACCATGTTATAGTTCTGGGTGGAGATTTTAATTTGCCGGATATAGACTGGGAGACTCAAACGTTCATAACGGGTGGCAGGGACAAAGAGTCCAGTGAATTTTTTTTAAGACTGCACTGTGCTTCCTTCTCTAGATTGTCGCACAGTTGACAAAATGGTAGATATCGAAGTAGACGACAGAGGGATAGAGAAACAATTAAAATCGCTCAAAAGAGGAAAGGCCGCTGGTCCTGATGGGATACCAGTTCGATTTTACACAGAGTACGCGAAGGAACTTGGCCCCCCCCCCCCCCCCCCCCTCTTGCAGCGGTGTACCGTAGGTCTCTAGAAGAGCGAAGCGTTCCAAAGGATTGGAAAAGGGCACAGGTCATCCCCGTTTTCAAGAAGGCACGTCGAACAGATGTGCAGAACTATAGACCTATATCTCTAACGTCGATGAGTTGTAGAATTTTGGAACACGTATTATGTTAGAGTATAATGTCTTTTCTGGAGACTAGAAATCTACTCTGTAGGAATCAGCATGGGTTTCGAAAAAGATGGTCGTGTGAAACCCAGGTCGCGCTATTCGTCCACGAGACTCAGAGGGCCTTAGACACGGGTTCACAGGTAGATGCCGTGTTTCTTGACTTCCGCAAGGCGTTTGACACAGTTCCCCACAGGTACTCTGTAATCTGCTTTTTGTCACTTTTGCTAAACAGAAAAATCTTCCTACCTTTTTTAATATTTCTATTTACGGGTGAAATCATCGATGCAGTAACCGCTTTATGATCACTGATTCCCTGTTCTGCATTAACTGTTTCAAATAGTTGGGTCTGTTTGTCACCAGGTCTAATATGTTATCACCACGAGTCGGTTCTCTGTTTAATTGCTCAAGGTAGTTTTCAGATAAAGCACTTAAAAAAAACGAAGTAAGGGCATACGGACTATCAGATCAATTGTGTGATTGGATTGAGGAGTTCCTAGATAACAGAACGCAGCATGTCATTCTCAATGGAGAGAAGTCTTCCGAAGTAAGAGTGATTTCAGGTGTGCCGTAGGGGAGTGTCATAGGACCGTTGCTATTCACAATATACATAAATGACCTGGTGGATGACATCGGAAGTTCACTGAGGCTTTTTGCAGATGATGCTGTGGTGTATCGAGAGGTTGCAACAATGGAAAACTGTACTGAAATGCAGGAGGATCTGCAGCGAATTAATGCATGGTGCACAGAATGGCAATTGAATCTCGATGTAGACAAGAGTAATGTGATGTGAATACATAGAAAGATAGGTCCCTTATCATTTAGCTACAAAATAGCGGGTCAGCAACTGGAAGCAGTTAATTCCATAAATTATCTGGGAGTATGCATTAGGAGTGATTTAAAATGGAATGATCATATAAAATTGATCGTTGGTAAAGCAGATGCCAGACTGAGATTCATTGGAAGAATCCTAAGAAAATGCAATCCGACAACAAAGGAAGTAGGTTACAGTACACTTGTTTGCCCACTGCTTGAATACTGCTTAGCAGTGTGGGATCCGCACCAGATAGGGTTGATAGAAGAGATAGAGAAGATCCAACGGAGAACAGCGCGCTTCGTTACAGGATCATTTAGTAATTGCGAAAGCGTTATGGAGATGATAGATAAACTCCAGTGGAAGACTCTGCAGGAGAGACTCTCAGTAGCCCGGTACGGGCTTTTGTTAAAGTTTCGAGAACATACCTTCACCGAAGAGTCAAGCAGTATATTGCTCCCTCATACGTATATCTCGTGAAGAGACCATGAGGATAAAATCAGAGAGATTAGAGCCCACACAGAAGCATACCAACAATCCTTCTTTCCACGTACAATACGAGACTGGAATAGAAGGGAGAATGGATAGAGGTACTCAGCCGAGACTGGAATAGAAGGGAGAACGGATAGAGGTACTCAGGGTACCCTCCGCCATACACCGTCAGGTGGCTTGTGGAGTATGGATGTGGATGTGAATGTGAATGTAGATTTAGAACTGCAGGATTTTCTCTGTTTTTTTTTTTTCAGCATCTGTCACAGCCCAGGAAGCTGCAAGACAATGTTGTGTTGCCTTGCTCTTATGTCAGCTGGTGACTACAGTTTTCTCTATCAAAAAGTCTGTTCCTACCAAAGGAGTAAGCTGTTTCATTGTCACCAGCTATCACATTTTCATCACTTTACCTTTCCTGCTCCAAATTAGTGTCACAATCACTAAATATCTCAAAGTGAGGGTCATTATTGCTCTTATCAAAGTCTTCATCCGAAAATTTGCTGAGGTGCTGTTGAACATCCACATCTGTCTCGCATAAAACACCTTACAAAGAAGGTCCAGCTATCTCTCCCATGGAGAAATGGTAATACTGAATAAAAAGACAACATGCAAACACTGGAAATGCTGGAAAAGCTTGTATTGCTGTTGCCACGCTGCTTTTCATTTTTGCTGCCTCCAGCTGTTTTGCTGCCCAAGAAACAAAACTCGGCCACAACTATCAGCAGCTAACTTCCTAATCTATTAAAACAAAGAAGCTCTAAGAATAAAGCAATCATAAGAGAATTATCAAACAAGAAGCAATTTTTTAAATTATTTTTTAATTTTTCTGTCTCACTTGCAATTGGTGTCAGTACATCTGGGATGGAAGAATAAAGAAATAATAAGGTTGAATACATGTGTAGCTCCTTTGCCTACACAGTACTGATATTCCACAATTTATATAATTGAGGTGAAGTTCCCAAAGTATCAGCAGCTGAAATGAAGATAAACCTGTACCTCTTGCTCAGTTTAACTGAAATAAAACTTTTGCACACTGTTGGCCATTAAAAATGAAATGCTGCATGCAACAAATGATTTACTCTACATGCTTGGACATGCAAGTGACTTAACATTTCAGCACAACCACAGAGAGGAGATTGGACTAACACCATCTACATTCTGTGTATAAGGTAAGATTATGCAGTAAATTGGAACTGTTGAAGGTTGGCTTGGGCTGCCTGCTGGTTTGTTATACTTCACCTCAAGCACCAAAGTTAAATAAGTTTCCACATGAACACTCTTTTATACACAATGAACATTGCTTACTGAATATTCAGTCGTTGTTAAGTATTATTAATCGGGGTTCAGCTAGTCTGTGCCACGAATCCGTGTGCCTTCTTCCTCAAACTTGGCACAGACCACTTCCTTACTGACAGCAGATAAAGCTGTTGAAAATTAACTTTTCATTCTCATTTGCTCCACCATATAAATAATAAATGAGATTCACCATAGAGCGGAGGTGCTGAGTCGCAGATAGGCACAACAAAAAGACACAATTATAGCTTCTGGCCATTAAGGCCTTCATCAACAATAGACACACTCGTGCGCAAACAGTTTCAGTTGCCTGAGACTGCAGGGGTGTGGGTGTGGGTGCGGGTGCGGGTGCGTGCCTATCTGCGACTCAACATATATGCTATATGCAACTCTCCTTCTCATAATATTTTTACATTCTGTCCTGGATTTTCCATTGTTTGAGAAATGAGATTCAATTCATCTTCTCGTATTGTCTTCAAAATTACAACTCAACACCACATCTATCAAATCGTCTGCTGCCTCTCTGTACTATGTACGTTACAGATCTAACATTCAACTTGATAATTAACAATGATAAAACATTTATTGTCTTTGACATTTTGCGTTCTTCGTTTTATGGAGTGCTTTCTTCTACACCTCCTGTTCAATGGAATGCCTATCTCCACCTCAGCAGGTAGGGTTGTTTGACTGCTACACACTTCCACACTGTCACTGGATTTGTTAGCTCTGATGTCAGCACATATGATTTTAAACACCTCCCAGCAGTGGGGTGCTTAAAACTTATTGACTATCCTCAGTCACGAACATCTTTTCTCTGACAAATGTATTCAAGAAATCAGATGTATCCCTACAGGCTTCGCATTTGGAAATCAAATTTGAATGTTGGTTTGTTGTTTGAAGGTAGTGTTAAAAATGAGAAATGTCTACCAGTGTGCATCAGAATTTGACAGTGGTGGGATCATGGCCTTTTGAGACAGTTGTGGATTGCATCATTGCTGCGAATATTGTCTGAGATCCTACAACTGTCATGTGAATACAAAATGGATGGGTTCAGAAGACCATAATCAGTGCCATGCAGGATGTCATTGGCCCTACGTCAGCAACACTGGAGAGAACAGACGTACTGTTAGCTCGGCCATGTGGGATCGTATAATCCTGTCAGAGATGTTGAGTCAGAATGTGGGCTTGTTTCCAGCAAGGCAAGTATCCACACAGACAGTGAGACAGCATCTGGTGTACCAAGGACTGTGAGCAAGGTGGTGATTGCAGTGGCTTTCTCTGACACTGCATCAGAGGGTGGCAGTGGTATGTGCAGTGATGACAGTGGACAGAGAAATGGAACACCACCTTCCTTCCAGATGAGTCCTGATTCTGTGTACAGCATCATTATCCACGTGTAGAGATTCATGATAGCCGTACAGCCCAAACACCTGGCATAGTGGTATGGAGTGCCATTGGCTGCGCAACACAATTACCAGTGGTTTGCGTAACCAGTAATTTTTACATCAGACGTTACTTTTCTGATGCCAGACCTTCAAGGTATCTGATGTTATCTTCCGTCAAGTTGTCACAAGACATCAGTCACCAACCCTACAATTGACGATTGAATTAATGACAGATGACTTTGATCTGATTAAGGGAAATACATGCACCTAAGAGCTGTCAATGTGTATGGTCACCATTCTGGGATAACTATGGTAATGTAAATGATTGCAAGAAATATTTATGTCTAAAGTGAGAATTTATTATGAATGCAGTACAGTATTTTGATGGGTATCTCGTCACAACCATCTTGCCATTTCCTTACACCAGTTGTACAACTGTATCCCATTACTGTCATTGTTTTTACTTAAATGTGGTTGTGCGTATCAGACTGGATGTGGAGAATTCAACATTTGTTATGCAATGTAGTTTCTTAGTTGCTGCAGGCTCTTCCAGTTGCGTGGTTGCGGCGAGGAACAAAAAAGTTTTGTGGTTAAAGACCATACAACCTGGAAACGTTCACCAACTAAGACAGTCAGTTACAAAAGCCTTACTTGTATAATGCACTTTCTCCACCCAAATTTCTGTCTTGTATGTGATTTTTTTTTTCTCTGACTCACTAAAATGTTGTCATTACATTATTGATGTCAATTGAATGCTTACATTTCCTGATTGTCACCACTCTAACCATTCTTTGCTTATTACATCTAAAACCTGTTATAACCGAATAATTATTACTGATATTTCATCATCATCATCATCATCATCATCACGTTCCCCACTTCTTACAAAATTACACAGTGTATTCATTTTATGCAACCGAGCCAATAAATTTGTTATTTCTGCAACTGTAAAAAAAAAAAATTAAAAAATGTATTCACTTGTTTTGCAGATTATCTGATAAACAATACTGCATATGTTGCTAGGTAACTATTTATTGTGGCATAATGAAGGGTAAATGTTTTTTTTTATGAGAAGTTTTATCAGGATGCATCAACTCATTAGTAGTAGATTAGCAATTTGCTATAGATGTTTTTTGGAGCTGTAGAATGCAAGGACGACAAAGCTCCTGTCCAGCCTTACAGAAAACAACATATGTGTTTGAATATTGGAAGAAACAAATGCAGATGTTGAAGGCAACCACCAATTACTGAACATATCTGGTAAATGCATCAATTTACTGTGTCAGTTTTCTTTCTTTTGCATGATAACTTACATCTACACTGCTTATCCAGTGCCATTAAATTAATCTATTTTGATGAAATTTGTCACAGTGTAAGACACAATGATAGGCTAAAGCTCTGTTGGGTGCTAATACACTATGAGAAACAGTTCCAATGTAATGTTACCAGTTGTGTTTATGTGGTTTCAAGATACTTCCAGCTCATAGATAACATATTCTATGACAATTTTTGTGAACTAATGTAAATTCAGTGCAAGCAAAAATAGGTATAGGGCCATCTCACTGCCGAGTACAACTTCAAAAGCAGCAAGTTCTCAAAAATAGTTGTTTTTGTACTATTTGTATTATTCACATTAATAGCTTTTTTTAAGCACAGTCATTCATTGCACACTTTATGCCTCCAAATGAATAAGCAGGTGCCAAAACCTCATTTCTTACACAGTGTAATGTATCCAGAATGAATTTTTAGGAAACTTCCTAGCAGATTAAAACTGTATGCGAAACTGGGGCTCAAACATGGGATATTTGTGTATGGTTCTACTGCAGTCTAACCACCTTGCTCTGGATGATAGTCAAATCAAAATAAAGCTCATGAATGTTTGTTTTGAGAATTGCAGATGAAATAAAATTTTTGAAGTTGGATGGGAATAACTGATATTGCCAAAATAAATAAATAAATTGTTGGCAAGAACTTAACTCCTTTTTATTTCTCTGCTGTGGATGATTCTTCTTGTAAATTTCTTAAGCGATGACAAGCCAGAGAACACAATGATTCTCTAATAATGTGAAAAATAAAAGAAAATTTCAGGTGTACACAATTTTTTTTTCACATTACCTCACACAGTTCAGCTCAATATCTCACATTGTACTGGCTCTTTTGCACAATTTCTCACAAGTCTTATATACTCTTGCAAACAATTCAGATATTGTTGCATATAGTAATTTCATTAATTACGGCCACATAAGTTATTCAAGATGACAGGAAATGTTATACTTTGGAGGTTGCAATTGAAATACGGTACAAAGTCAAGTACATTATTGTCATTTTTGTGGAAAAATAAGTGAGGTGATTCAAACAAACAATGTTGATTACATTAGTGTTAACTGTAGTACTGAAACTACAGTATCCCAAGTACTCCTACCAAGTTTTTTGTTTCAAATATGAGTACATTATTTTTTTTAGTGAAGACAGAATTTCAATATATAATCCAGTAGCCTAAGTAAACACTTTGTTTACATTGTATGTTACTTTAGTATTGTGAAATACATCTACATGTACATCTATACACTGCAAACCACCGTGAAGTCATGGCAAAGGGTACGTCCTATTGTACCTGTTATTAGGGTTTCTTTCCATTCCATTCAGGTATGGAGCTCAAGAAGAATGATTGATTGAAAGCTTCTGCGTGTGCCATAATTATTCTAATCTTATCCTCATGGCACGTAAGTGAGCAATACATAGGGGATTATAATTTATTCCTAGAGTCTTCATTTAAAACTGGTTCTTGAAACTTTGTTAGCAGACTTTCTCAGGATAGTTTATGTCTATCTTCAGGAGTCTGCTAGTTCTGTTTCTTTCCCCCTGTGGGTTTTTTGGTAAGAATAGGCTCGCGGTATTGCTGCTTGTCGTAAGAGGCGACTAAAAGGAGTCTCAAATGTTTCGGCCCTTATGTGACTGTCCCCTCTTGGGTTTGACCACCGTATTTCAATATTATTCTGAAGAGCGAGCCAATTGGGGAAGGGTGACTTACTTGGTGCATTGTATCCATCATGCATTGAGACCTTTAGCCATCTTATTTGTCATTGCTTTGCAGTCCCACTCGCTCTCCATCTCTTGGGCGAGGATACATTCCTGGGTGCAATTTCCATCATGCACCCTGCAGTGTCTCTTTCTGCACTGATGACAACCATGGACCACTTGCCACCTAATATCTAGCATGGTAGCAAGTCCGTTGTGGTGGGGCCGCCATGTACCCTGTTGGTTGTAGCCCCCTAACAACACTGGGATTGCTCTATGATGCCTCCGCCGCTACCTCCCCACATATGCCAAGGAGTAGATGCTATCTTCCTGGGGCATTGGACATCCCGGCAATGGCCATCCTGCCAGGTGGCCCTTGCTATGGCTGGGTGACGGCCACGGCCCTTGGTCGGAGTAGGTGGCATCAGGGTGGATGACACGCAATGAAGTGTGGCACATCTCCTGCTGGTGGCCAACCATCAGCAGTCTCTAAGCGTTCGAGGGCTCACTTTAATCAAACATGTATGACCCCAAATCATTCCTCTCACTGGCCACACCATGGGAGGAACGAAAGGTTATGAATGACAGCGAGACATATTCGCCTGGTATCTAGTCTTTACGAGAGCTGATGGGGAATCCTTTGTGTCCATGAAGCCTCAGTTCTTCGTAGAGCATTTAGAGGACAAGTTTGGGGAGGTGGAGGGCTTGTCAAAAATGCAGTCTGGGTCAGTCTTGATAAAAACAGCATCATCTGCCCAGTTATGAGGATTACTCGCCTGTAAGAAGCGGGGGGATGTTTCTGTTACTATCACGCCCCATAAAAGCTTAAATATGGTCCAGGGCATTATCTTCCACAGGGGCCTTCTTTTACAATCCGATGACGAGCTGTGGCCAACTTAGAGTGACGAGGTGTCCATTTCGTCTGGTGTGTCCATCAGGGTCCAAGGATAATCAGTTTGCCACTGGTGCCTTCATCTTGGCCTTTGAAGATGACAAATTACCTGAGAAGGTGAAGGTGATGGTCTACCGCTGTGATGTCAAGCCATACATCCTTCCCCCGATGCAGTGCTTCAAGTGTTGGAAGTTTGGCCATATGTCTTCCTGCTGTGCTTCCAGCCTCATATGTCATGATTGTGATCGTCCATACCATTCCGATACTCCATGTGCCCCGCCTCCCAACTGTGTCAACTGCGGAGAGCACCATCCTCCTTGCTTGCCAGACTGTAAGATTCTACAGAAGGAACGGAAAATAATGGAATACAAGACCCTGGACCGATTGACCTACACTGAGGCTAAACGGAAATTTATGTCACCACTGTCACTCCCCTTACAGCTCCACCCATTGCACTACATACAGTCAGCTCTCAGAGACGAAGGACCACACCAGCCCTCTTGATGGTGGGATGGCACTTCCCTCCCTGTTGCTCCCGCACCACCTACCTTGGGAGCAGCACCCAACCATCTGAGACACCAGTCCCCACTTCTAAGCTAGAGAAGGGTAAGTCTTCTTCAGCTTCTCTTGCTAGGAAGGGATCCCTTGAGCTACTCCCTTCCCAGTTTCCCTACAGGGGTTGAAGAAGCCCCAGGTAGCTGGTCGCAGGGCTTCGCAGTCCTCTTCAGTCCCAGAGACTGAATCAAAGAAGCCCTCCCAGCAAGGGCAAACAAAGGAAAAGCATGAGAAATCAAAATTGAAGACCCCTAAGACAGGAAATTGTGGTGGCACCCACTCCACCACTACCTACAAGCTCTGCATCTGAGGATGCGGTGGAGATTCTGACGTCTACTGAGGACCTAGATCTTGCTGGTCACTCAGACATGATGGATGTCACTCCCATCGGTACTCAACTGGTGGCAGAAGGTGACCCAGTGGCGTAATCTGCCTCCTCAGTCCCTTCACGCCTTTCTCGGCCATAGACAATGTCGTCCTCCAGTGAAACTGCGTTTTTTTCCACCGTCTTGCTGACCTCCGACAACTTCTCAGCCTTCACCCTTTCCTCTGCATCAGTCTTCAGGAAACTTGGTTTCTGGTGATGCGAACCCTCACTCTCTGTGGCTGTCGGGGTTATTATAAGAACCGGGCAGCTTATGAGAGGGTATCTGGTGGCGTCTGCATCTACATCCTTCACTCTCTTTACAGCGAGTCTGTCCCTCTACAAACACCTGTAGAGGCTATTGCTGTTCGGGTGTGGACGTCTCAGGCTGTTACTGTCTGCAGTCTCTATCTTCCACTGAATGATGATGTCCCGCAGCATGCCCTGGCTGCGCTGATAGCCCAGTTGCCGCCACCTTTTCTGTTACTGAGTGACTTCAATGCCCATAACCCTCTGTGGGGTGGATCAGGGGCAATAGACCAAGGCAGCATCATTGAGCAAGTATTGGCAGAGTTCAATCTGTCTCTTTTAAATACTGGTACCTTCACACAATTTAGGGTGGCAAATGGCATATACTCAGCCATCGACCTTTCAATCTGCAGCCCCAGCCTATTACCATCTGTCCAACAGAGTGAGCATGACGACTTGTGCGGCAGTGACCACTTTCTGTCACTGCCACAACGTCACTCTTCTGGGTGCCCCTGCAGATGGGCTATGAATAAGGCTGACTGGGACTTGTTCACCTTCATTGCCACTATTGAGCCTCTTGGTCACCACCGGCATCATTACTGCCACAGAATATGCCATTCCCTGTTCTTCTGTGTCCTCTTGGCGGAGGACTGTGCCTTGGTGGTCACTGGAGAACACTGAGGCAATTAAAGCTCGCAGGCGGGCACTCCAGCGTCACAAGTGGCATCCCTCATTGGCTCACCTCATTGCCTTTAAACGGCTCCGTGCGCAAGCACACCACCTTATTCCCTCATTCGACAATGCAAGCAGAAGTGCTGGGAAAGGTATGTCTCCACCATTGCCCTCTGTATCTCTCCATTGCAGGTTTGGGCCGAGATTAGGCGTCTCTAAGGCTATCAGACCCCCACCAGCGTACCTGCACTTCCACTGAATGGAGCAGTCTGTACTGACTCCGACACAATTGCAAACTGTGTAGCGGAGCATTTTGCTCAGAGTTCTGCTTCTGCGAATTACCCAGTGGCCTTCAATTTCACACACACCACCGTGAATGGTACAATGCTCCATTCATTAAGTGTGAATTCCAAAGTGCCCTAGCCACTTGCCCTGATACAGCTCCCGGGCCAGATCGCACCCACTGTCAGATGCTCAAACACCTCTCGGCGGACTGCCAGCGACACCACCTAAATCTTTTCAACCGTATCTGGGTTGAGGGTCGGTTCCCGTCACAATGGTAGGAAAGCATTGTAATCCCCGTGTTGAATCCTGGCAAGAACCCCCTGGAGGTGGACAGCTACCACCCCATTAGCCTCACCAACGTTCTTTGCAAGTTGCTCGAATGCATGGTGAGTCGGAAGTTCAGTTGGCTACTTGAGTTTCGGGGCCTTCTGGCTCCATCTCAGGGTGGGTTCCGTAAGGGCCGCTCTGCTGTCGATAATCTGGTGTGCCTGGAGTCTGCCATCCGTATGGCCTTTGTCCGCCGTCAGCATCTGGTCACCATCTTTTTTGACATGTGGAAGGCATATGATATGACATGGCGACATCAGATCCTCCCTACGCTCCATGGTTGGTGTCTTCGGGGTCAGCTCCCGATTTTCATACAAAATTTTCTGTCGCCTTATTCCCTCCGAATGCAAGTTACAGCCTCCCATACTTCCTCCAGAGTTCAGGAGAATGGGGTAGTGCAACGATCTGTCTTAAGTGTCTGCCTCTTCTTAACTGCAGTTAATGGGCTTGCTGCAGCGGTGGGAATGGCTGTTTCAGCTTCCTTGTATGCTGACGACTTCTGCCTATTCTTTAGCTCCACTGGCACTGCAGCTGCTGTATGGCGGCTGCAGGACACTATCCGCAAGACACAATCTTGGGCTGTAGTGCATGGCTTCCAGTTTTCGGCTGCCAAGACCTGCGTTATGCATTTCTGCCGGTGACGCACTGTTCACCCTGAGTCATGGCTTTATCTTGACGGAAAACCTCTTGCTGTGGTGGAGACGCACTGGTTTTTGGGATTGGTTTTCGATACCCGGTTGACTTGGCTCCCTCATATTCGGCAGTTTGAACAGACGTGCTGGTGGCATCTTAACATCTTTGTTACTTGAGTTGCACCAGCTGGGGTGCCGATCAGTCTACCCTCCCACAGCTGTACCAGGTGTTAATTCATTCCCATCTAGAGTATGGGAGCCTAGCTTACGGTTCAGCATCCCCTTCCGCATTGCGGTTGCTGGGCCCCATCCTTCACAGCGGGATCTGACTCGCCACTGGAGCTTTCTGGACAAGCCCTGGCAACAGCATACTTGTGGAGGCAGGTGTCCCTCCATTGCAGTTCCACCAACGATTACTGGCCGCTTATGCTGCACACATTTGTAGCTTGCCCGGGCATCCCAATTATCATCTCCTGTTCCCTCAGTCGGTTGTCCATCTTCCGGAATGGTGGCCCCAGTCAGGGTGTACAATCCTGGTTCACATCAGAGCTCTTCTCTCTGGGCTTGAGGTTTTCCCTCTTCCACCTCTTTTCCGGGCGTATACCCCTGTGGTGTATGCATCGTCCATGCCCTTGGCTCGATTTGGCACAGGGCCCGAAGGACTCAGTCTCTCCTGAGGCCCTCCGCCACCGCTTTCTTTCAATCCTCGCCGTGTTTCAAGGCTCTGACATTGTCTATACTGATGGTTCGATGGTTGCTGGTCATATCGGTTATGCTCTTACTCTAGGGCATCATTATGAACAACATTCATTGCCGGCTGGCTGCAGTGTTTTCACAGCCGAGCTGGTCGCAACCACTCGCGCCCTAGAGTATATCCGCTCCTGCTCAGGTGAGTCCTTTATTATCTGTAGTGGCTCCCTGAACGGTTTATGAACTATCGACCAGTGTTTCCCTCACTCTCGTCTGGTGATAGCTATCCATGAGTCCCTCCATACTCTCGCCCGTTGCAGCCGCTCTGTGTCTTTGTGTGGACCCCAGGTCATGTCGGGCATCCCGGGGAATGAACATGTTGACACGCTGGCCAAACAGGCCTTGGAGATTGGCCTCTCGGAGAGTGACCTCAGATCAGTTTTGCAGCAGAAGGTACTTCGCACCTGGGGTGAAGAACGGTGCACCCTTCCTTCACCCAACAAACTTTGGGCCATTAAGGAGGCTACCGGTGCATGGTGCTCCTCCTTGTGGGTCTTTTGCAAGGACTCTGTTTTCCTCAGCCAGCTGCACATTGGCCACACCTGGATAACACACAACTATTTATTGTGCCATGAGAACCCACCTTTATGTCCCTGCGGGTCAGCTTTGACATGTGGAAGGCATATGATACGACATGGCGACATCACATCCTCTCTACGCTCCAATCAATATCAAAGATATTGGATGGCAGTTTTGTGGATCACTTCTACTACCCTTGTTGTAGACGGGTGTGACCTTTTTGCCAAAAACTCGGCACAAGTTTTTGTTTGAGGGATCTTCGATAGATCCTAGTTTGAAGATGGGCTAATTCAGCCACAAATTCAGTATAAAATCATATAGGGATTCCATTAGGCCCTGAAGCTTTGTTGAATTTTATTGATTTCAGCTGTTTCTCAACACACTGACACTAATACTTATTACGCTCATATTTTCAATGATGCAAGGATTAAATTGGGACAGTTCTCTTGGCCTTTCCTGTGAAAAGAACATTTGAAAATAGACTTAAGTATTTCAGCTTTTGCTTTGCTGGTCTCAGTTTCAGTTCCTGTCTCATTTGCTACGGACAGGACACTAACTTTGGTGCTAATCACATACAACCAGAATTTCCATGGGTTCTGTAAAAGATCATTTGACAATATTTTGCTACAGGAGTCGAAGGCTTCATGCATTGCTCTCTCTACAACCAAATATGTTTCATTCATCACCTATCTATCTATAGCACTATGATTTGTTTTACACCTATTTTTTAGAAGATTCTTTACAGTAACTGTATACCATTACACCATGCAGAGTCGCACTTATTATGAACTGTTCTAGTGGGCACATATCTATCCAGTGCATGGTCAGTTGTTCTTCCACACGAACCATAGTTCCTTTACATGCACCTACTGAAAGTTTCAAATTCATCATTCACCTATGATTCTACTGACTTTTATCTAGTTTACTGAACATGTGTATCTTTCTGCTTGTTTTAGTTGTCCTTTGTGCTTTGGTAACCATTGTTACCACAACCACATCATGGCCACTGATACAAGTTTTGATGTGCAGATCTCCAAAGAGGGCAGATCTGTTTGTTGTCATTACATACAATATATTTCCATCGTGATTGTGGTTCCCTACTATCTGTAGTTTTCATAGAAGGCATTTAGTAATGTTTCACAAGATATCTTATCATGGCTGCCACTAAAAATACTGTAATCTTCCCAGTTCATTGTTGGATGATTAAAGTCACCACCAATGATTGCAGTACAATTGGGTAACTTACGCACAGCAAACAAAATCACAAATGCCAATTTACTATAAATTAGATTATGCACAGAACAATGGCAGCTTAAATCTCTCGAAACGGTAAATTTATTTGCGTTGATATACAATGAAATTCCTGGGTTATGTGTTCTTTGGCAGTAACTATAACCACATACATTGATTTGCTACAAAATAAGTTACTTATCCAAAACACTCATACTGGTACTTATGAAAATATAGGTTTGTAAGCATCCAAAAATTCTCAGTAATAGCTTATTTTTCACATAATTGTACAATTAAATTAGAGAATGGTTGTTTTGAATGAGGATATCCCTACTGGTCTCAAAAAGTTTAAAAGAGCTCAAATAATTTTAAGCCTGCAACTGACAATAACAGTAAAAATTTATCGTGGCACTCACAAATATTCAAAATTTCACAATGTATCACAGTAATTACAAAACAATTAGATGCCATTATGTTAAAAATAGTGTAGCAAATTGACAATATGATAAATAGGTTTTTACAAGTTTCTAACATTATAAAATATAGTGTATTTGGGGAGTCTTTTGTCATCCAATAGTTTATAAATTAAAATTCCTAACTGCACCCAAAGAAATAGATGATATGTTCCTGCCAATGGATGGATACACCATTAGCCAATACCTAGCCATGAAGCTGTTGAAAATCACATTGCAGAGCTCAAAAGGTTAAATTACATGTATGGGTCCTACTTACAGACTTGACAAATAATTAAGCAATCCAAATTAATGTCAAAATCTTATTAAAAAAAGGGTGTAACATTCCAGTACCCTTCCCCCTCCTCCCCCCCACCAAAAAGTCTTGTACAACCACAGGTTGCACAAAGCTTTTGCAGGTAATCCACAAAACATTAACAAAGTATAACAACTTATACATTCATACATATGACAGTAATTACAATACAAATAATACATCCTCTAGAAGTGATTGGTTGTGCAAAACAGTAATTTTATGTATAGAACAAAACTTTTACAACTTTCCCTCACATAATATAGAATCAGCATTTTACTTACTCATTTTCAGCTTTTTTGGAATTAGACAGAAAAATCTAATATATCTGCTAACTTTCGTTTTAAGTCAAGCACAACTCTTATCTCAGTCTCTCATTTCAAACATAACATATAGTGATAGTACCATAGATCTCCCTGTACAGGTTTCCATAATCAATTATCAGTATATTGTTTCTCTCTGTTTACTCTCAGACAATAAACACAATTATCTTCCCATTTGCTATAATCACATACAATGAGCTATCAATATCATCCCCTCATAGAGCATTTGCATCCAAACACATCTTTCCTTTCCAAACTGAACTTATCAGTATATGTTCTCCTCCTTCCTATTACAAGACATTTCAAGTAAAATATCAGTTTTCTCTTTCCAATATGTAGCAAAACATAAGTAGTGCATATTCCTTGTAGAATTATATCAGTCATACAGCATGTGTAAGTAAACATGTATCAGATAAAGGTCCCCTCAGTTTATACACCCACTTAAGAAGTCAAATATTAATTTTATATACAAAATAAGTAACATAAATGAGTAGTGTTCATACTGGTTGTGCTAGTGTAATTTTTAAACATAAATTATAACTCTGAATTCAACAAATCACATCTTTAAGAACTCCTGTGTATTCAGACAGTACTGTCCATGTATACTTCATGTGCCCGGCAATGAGAAATCATATCATAAAGCTCAACAACGAACTAATACCTCTTTTGGTAATGTTGCCTTCTAGTAAATGTGGTGATGCTTACTGCATTCAAATATATACATTCAGATTGTCAACACCTTGAACTCACCCTGATACAGACTCAGATTCATTTATTTTACGATGATTCCTGCTCCTGAGAACCGAAGGCATAGAAGACATGTAATAGGATTTGCCCATATCTCTATTGTAGACTTCTGTGATTTGAAATGTCCAATAAGCAATTATGTCACAGCTGTTGTAAAATTCTAGTCCTGGCACTTTATCGACTTTAGGGCCATGCACGAGAGCTATGTTATTCCATCCATTACCATGCTGATTGGTGTCATTGTTGCCAAGGGTAAAGTTCAAAACTCTACCACAGAAAACTGATGGACCATGCAAGACGACTTGAGCGCTTACATAGTTTTCGGTCTTAATAGCGATATTGTCTATTGCTTTATACACCGTAGGGCAGGTACGACTTCTTCTATTATAACAAAAGCTGGGCTGCAAAATTAAAACCAAAAGTTAACTATCCTTCTCACCATTCCTCCAAACACATTTCAGAAAGCATAGCAAGTGAAGAATAAACAGAGCCTACATTTCCTGCCTCAGTGTTTGCGAATTGACAAAGTGCAATATCAAATACGGAGAGTGAAATGAGATGAGTGGCCAACTTTGTATAAATGAATGTGTTATTACTACCATGTTCTACATCTGGCTGTGTATCATACTGTTTTTCTCCTAACATAAAAATTTCGTGCCACAGCATAATCAATACCTCATCTCCTCAATACTATATACAAACAATAATACAGTTTACAAAAGCAAATATGTATATACATGTTTCTGGTGGTAAGTATATCTGTTATCAAAGTTACTAAAGTGCTGAATATGTAATCATAAGAATAATGCCAAAATATCTATATCAGTTTATGTCTACCTTTCTCTTGTGATGAAAAGAGCAATGAACATAATATAACTGCAATGTAGACACATCAAAAAAAGTTTTGCATCACCTTGATTCCGAGAATTCTGGAAACTGTACAGAAAATTGGAATAGACATCAATGTAAACATCATTTCTGCCCTTTTTATTGCTCATGAAAACCACACATTGCATGTTGTACCATGATAGAGCGAGATCTTCAGAGGTGGTGGTCCAGATTGCTGTACACACTAGTACCTCTAATACCCAGTAGCCCACCCTCTTGCATTGATGCATGCCTGTATTCGTCGTGGCATACTATCCACAAGTTCATCAAGGCACTGTTGGTCAAGATTGTCCCACTCCTCAACGGCAATTCGGCATAGATCCCTCAGAGTGGTTGGTGGGTCACGTCACTCATAAACAGTCCTTTTCAATCTATCCCAGACATGTTCAATAGGGTACATGTCTGGAGAACATGCTGGCCACTCTAATTGAGTGGTGTCGTTATTCTGAAGGAAATCATTCACAAGATGTGCATGATGGGGGCGCAAACTGTCGTCCATGAAGACTAATGCCTCACCAATATGCTGCCGATATGATTGCACCATCGGTCTGAAGATGGCATACACGTATCATGCAGCCCTTACCACCAGTAGTGTACGTCAGCCCCACATAATTCCAGGGAACCACCACATCGCTGCACTTGCTGGATTGTGTGTAAGGTGTTAAGCCTGACCGACTGT
This sequence comes from Schistocerca gregaria, assembly GCF_023897955.1. Classification (NCBI taxonomy): domain Eukaryota; kingdom Metazoa; phylum Arthropoda; class Insecta; order Orthoptera; family Acrididae; genus Schistocerca; species Schistocerca gregaria. Next base: position 657,880,551 of record NC_064923.1, read on the forward strand.
CAGGTTGAAGGCATATGCGAAACTCATCAGTGAAGAGAATGTGATGCCAGTCCTGAGCAGCCCATTCGGCGTGTTGTTGGGCCCGTCTGTACCGCACTGCATGGTGTCATGCATGCAAAGGTTGACCTCACCATGGACATTGGGAATGAAGTTGCGCATCATGCAGCCTATTGCGCACGGTTTGAGTCGTAACACGATGTCCTGTTTCGAGCCATAATCCATAGGTAGTTGTCATCCACTGCAGTAATAGCCCTTGGGTGGCCTGAGCAAGGCATGTCATCGACAGTTCCTGTCTCTCTGTATCTCCTCTGTGTCCGAACAACATCACTTTGGTTCACTCCAAGACTCCTGGACACTTCCCTTGTTGAGAGCCCTCCCTTGCCACAAAATAACAATGCAGATATGATCGAACAGCGGTATTGACCATCTAGGCATGGTTGAACTACAGACAACACGAGCTGTGTACCTCCTTCCTGATGGAGTGACTGGAACTGATCGGCTATCGGACTCCCTCTGGCTAATAGGTGCTGGCTTAGGCAATGCAAATGCAGTAAGACTATTTGTGATTGTTGATCCAGTACTATGTAACATTGGGGTAAGAAGTGTTGAAGTCTCAAATAGAGACACAGAAGTAGCAAATCACCATCATAGCAAATGCGGAGAGGAACGCCCTGCCTTCGATTCCGAATGCACGAAGTGTGTGGTCTTGATTCCCAATCTCTATTTGGTCGGTCTCATAATGGGTTGAATGCAACGAATAGTCTACAAAAATATGTGACACCAGAAATGTGTTACTGTAGAAGCATATGCCACATGGCTGGGGGCCTGTGTTAGCCATATGTGTGATGCACAAATGAGTGTTTATCCCCCCAAAGGAATGCAAAATGTAGTATATCATGAAATTTCAAGTAAACAAAATAGTGTATCTCAGTTCAGTTTCTTTTCTAGTATAATTTCAGTGTTGTTACATTCCCAGACCTGTAGAGTTTCCTAGATTCTGGATAGATAAGTCTGTATATATATTTGATATGGATTTTCTAAATTTTCAAATGGCCCAATGCATATGTCAACAAACTTCTTATTCTCACAGTCTCTCAGCTGCAGAAATACTCTTACAGTATGGAAATTCATCTAATTCATTGATAAGGTAGGCAGTTTCTTATTGTATACAATTTCATATGGAGAAAACGTGTTGTGGTGTGTTGTGAACTGTTTAGTACATCTTCAAAGTAACCAATACATCTATCCAGTTTGTCTGATTTTTGCTACAATAGGTTCTGCATAGATGGCATATCTCCCTTATATATCTGTCAACTATTACAAGATGGTGGATAAACAGAAATAAGTGTGTGTTTTATGTTGTAATCATCAGTACAATCCGTCCAGGCTTATGATGTAAGTTGACTCCCTGTGAAAATAGTCTTGTGTCATATTGGTTTTAATTTTTCTAAAAGGTGTACAACTTTGCTTTCACCATTTGCCGATAGATGGCAACAACGGTAAGTATCAGTCAAAGGAAACAGATCGCAGACATCAGGCATTTAGCTTGGACCTCAGTCAATATAACCTCATTCAAACATTAGCAGGTCTCTGTGGATAATAACTTCCCGGCTTTGGAGTAGGAAATTTTGCGATGGCTTGGATTTTCTCATTATAAGGAAAAATTCCTACTCCATTATTCTGTGGCCAAGAAAGTTAAGTTGTTTCACAGCAAACTTGCATTTCTCTGACTTCAAAGTCACACCTCCCTATCTCAATTTCTCCCCAATTTTTATTAAATTACTCATATGATTTTCCAGGTCTCTGTGGATAATAGAATGTGATCTACATAAATAGTTAATCTGGCTGAAAGTTCCTTCTCCAAAACGAAGTCCAATGCTCTAATAAATGCAGCTACAGAAATGTTCAATCCAGATGGAACCACACTTACTGTTATATAAAACTGCAATATATTTTGTATAAAAGTATTCTAATTCAGTTTTATGTAAACCAGAAGTTAAATCAAGATTAGTCATGTATTTTACATTCTCAAACTTATTCAGTAGCCCATCTGTGTTTTCTAGGTGATCAGTCTCTTGCTCCAAGTAGTGGTTCAAATGTCTATAGAGTCCAGAACTAGCATAATCCCACCACATCATTTAGAAACTACCACCAATGGGTTATTATATTGGCCACAACTTCTTTCCACTATCTTCCCCTTTTGCATTTTCAGAAACTTTTTTTCATCTTCTTTTCTCTTACTTATGGGTACACCATAAGGCTTGATGAAAAGTAGGTAATGAATTTTAGCTTTAGTCTACACTGATAATTCTTCACTTTGCCTGGTCTCTCGTCTAAAACATCATTATATTCCCATAAAAAGATTCTAGTTCTTCTTCTTCCTCCTCAGCTTCCCCTATCTCTTTTGCTACACCTTCCCCTACCTCTTTTGCTACACCTGCATTGTAGGAATCATTATTTATTTCTCCATCACAAAATCCTCCACCTTCCTCATAGTATCCTCTTTCATCAATTTCCCCATGATGTTATTGCTATTACTGTTATTTATTGTCACCATGTCTGTATTCCCAGAAGTTCTCCTCTTAGGATCAGTAATTGGCAATTTCATCTAATTCCAGTTAACACCAGCTTTACGCTTGGTAGTCCAGTTCACTCCCAGTAATGAACTGTCATTCAAATCTTCAATCAATAAGCATTCCTGCACAACAGAAACATACTTTATTTCGAAAAAACGATAGAACTTGTCTGGTAATCACTTTACTACTTTTTCCGTGGCACCTTTTTATCCAGTTACGAGAAATAAAGCAAAATTTTCCTCATCCTTTATTTTATCTCTGAGCTTTTTCGATGTTCCACAAATAACACTCCCAGTGTCAACCAAGCAATTACCCATCAAATTACCAGTTTAGAATACAACTATATGGACTCTCTTGCACATCACAGCTATCAATGTTTTCATCTTCATATAACAAATCCTCTTCAATCTCTCTGAAAGCCATATCATTCTCTTTCTCTACAGCTTCTGCACTTTCGACAGGCTCTAAGTTCTCCAGAACTACAATGTAATCTACTGGCTCTACATTAAGCTCAAAATTCATCCCCCATTTTGGACGTGTGACCTGATAAATATCCTTCAAAACATCATGTATTTCAGCACCATTCCCAACAAGCAAAAATAATCTTCAAAATCTGATCACAAATCAGCTCATTTTGTTTACTGACATGAGAACAAGTGTCCACTCTCTCACTGATATTAACTAGTATAAGCAGATTGTCATGTACTTCCCTGTTCTTCACTAAATCATCTTCAAGACCATTAAGTGCACTCTAATCGTCATCTTTCTTTGATATTTCCTCATTATTCTCAATGTAAATCATCCTATATGATTCTTCACAAAGCATAACTTCATCATCACTTTCAACATCAGAAACATCATCAACAGCATTATTACCTAAATCATCATCAATAACATCACTGCTCACAACACAATCATCATCCATATCATAATCATAATCATCATCATCATATCTACTATCTATCCTCTCTTCTCCCCCCTCAAGTAAATGATTCTCTATCTCAGCACATTCAACCCCAGCACAAACGGGTTCACCACTCTCCTTTATATCTTCGTCACTCATTAACCTCACAAGACCAAACTCATCACAATTATCATCACTAGTATCTTTAATCAAAACTCAACTATAGCTACAAGATTCATCAGATAAGTTTGTCAAGACATCATCATCAAGATCAGCTTCTGCCCACTGCTTCCTGCTATCTTCCCCTTTCATTTCCCTTAATTTATCTCTCAAGAATTCCCTGCTATACTGTAGTGATTCGAGAATTTCTATGTAAATTCTAGAACCACTCAGCCTTCTACCGTCTTGAACACACGATATTCTGGACATGAGTGGGGGATGGTGAAATCCTACCTACTGTGCATCACATATTTGTGTTTGCAGGTTTAAAATCAGTCATGGGAAGAAAGTAGACGTGGCGGTCGAACAGCACCGACAATTACCTGTCGGACACTCCATATGTGTGTTAGTGAGTGTGTAAGGAAGAACCATGGAATCTATATGCAGCTCTGTGCTTATTGTGTCATTGACTGTTGTTATGTGAAACAGGAAAAGTTGAAAAAGTACTCTTGTAAACTCTTGACTCAGCCTTGTGAGAGGGTCTCTTTTTCTGAAAGTCACGGTGTCTAAGCAGACTTTCTTTTGAATGTAAATCAATTTGTTTCTAACATACAACTGTACGAGAGACTAACTGAAGTTACATATTATGTTGAAAGTGAGGATTTGTATTGTGCTTGAAAGTCAAATACGTCGTTGACTGATGAAACATAAAGTTTGTCTGGCTACTTATTTCACTAGTAGAAAGAGGCTTGAATGTTCCTGTACCTAGCATTATTTGATGGAGAAGAAATCAAGAGAATTTCCAGCAGTTGGCTATCCAGTAGAGAAGAGTAGCTGCAAACCTCAACTAAGTCATCTCATAAAGAAGTGGAATGTGGTTTGGGAAAATAAATCAGTATAACAAAGACCCACACTTACACTTTAAGTCATCAAAATGTTAGAGTACTCTGTCCTGTTTACCTCGAGTGAACTACTGTAATCTTTGCTGCGCATCCCCCTCTGAATATTACACATACCTATTTCTTTGCCTGAAACTTATTGGTTCCCCATGAGGCATGATCTAGTTTTCCGATCCACTCCTTGTGTTTTCAAAATTCCTGTTATCAAACCTTCCACCATAACCTTCTCACTGTCCACTTCTTTGCGATGTCCCCTTTCATCATTCCTACACCTATCATTCCAATTATTACTTCTCTTGTCATAAAATCTGTCTGTCATTCCAGTGGTTGTCCATCCTTTTACTACTATCATGATAATTGTGCCTGTTATCTCTTCTTCTGTCTCTCTCTCCATGATGACCATTGGGTCACACCCAATCTGGTAAAATCCTTATTCCCTTTGCCTATACCTCTGTATCTCATCTCTTTCCCAAGCCATATCTAGTTTATCAACAAATTTTAATAATTGTTCAGTAGAGCCATCTGGTCTATATACTAACCCCCACTTTACCTTACATAGCAAAAGCCTCTTTAAGAATTTGTTTTTATTATATCATCTAATGGTTTATGTAAGAGTACACGTGTTTTAAGTTGCTGTTCACAAACATCTTTCATGTGAATGCTACTTCTCTGAAACATGGTCCATTCAAGAACTCTGATTTAATCCTAGCTTGTTTGGTTTTTTGAGTTCTGTGAAAGTCATATCTGTACATATATTCTGATTAGTCCACAGTGGTGCCTCTTCATCTAAATATTTCTTTATGAATTTAATTTTCAAGTTGTCTGACTTACTGTTATTAAAATGATCTCTACACTGGCAAATAAAGTCTACAGGATGGAGTTTGTCTTCCCTGGAAAAGTTATACATGTTTACACTGCTGTTGTTACTACAAAAATGTGTGATCATAACATTTTCATCCATTTTATCTTTCTCCTAACATTTAAATATTACTAATAAATGAACTAACATCACATTTTCTATCTGACAATTCTTTACTATATAATCTATTTGGTTCACTCATTTTCAAATTAATGCTGTCAGTTTCATTTTTAGTCATAGAATAAAAGGTTTTTAGGCTCATTTCATTTCTGTCTCATTGATCAGTTTGTTTTCTACTACCTTCTCAGTTTTATATTGTACAGAACTAATATGTGTTTTGAACTCAATGTGCTATGTGTTTACATGTGTTTTAAATCATTTAAATCTACTTTCATCCTCCCAGTTATCTCTACAGTTTTCTCTACCTGAACTTTGACATCATCTTAATCTTTTCTGATTCATTTTAGTGCTTGACTTTGCCTGTCTATACTTTTGTTGAAACGATCTAACTTTTTGTCATATTTCTCACTCTGTTTTTAAGATTCTTTTCTCAATCCAGCTGTCTATCTTCTGACTTTGTTCATCTAAATTCTCCCCAATCAGGTTCACAAGCATATTACAGAGGTTTCTACTATTGCCTAAAGCATATTAAAGAGGTTTCTACTATTGCCTAAAGCATATTAATAAAGTTGCTACTATTGCCAACTGTTTCCTCGTGACTGAAACCTTGAATCAGTGTACAGATACTGTCTGAATCTTTGATTACTTTTTTTCCTTTCTGACTGTATGTCGCTAACATTATCTTTAACAGTCTCCTCATTATCTTGTATCAAATTTATCGCCTCCTCCACATCTTGATTGTCACCTTACTGTTGTCACACATCATGAAAATAAAAATAAATAAATAAATAAATAAAAACCCTTGTGAAACAAAATGGCCAACTGAACTGATGATGTTGAAGGAAAGATGAAATAATTGTAGATGATATACCTCACTTGTTGTGCTGTCTGAACTGATTGTAACCAATGGAACTCACAGTTCCACAGCTCAATTTTCTCATCCTCAATTTTTTTGGTTCCAGAATGTTTCAGCACCCAGTCAAAAATTTTCCTTTGCAAATAATATTGTCTTTCAGTCTTGATGTTAGAAAGACACACCTGAAACTCACAAGTCAGCTTTAGTACTTTGGCCCAAATAAAATCACTATCCCATGTCATTCCACCATATTATGGTGTAACCACCTTGCTGGGGATAATAATTATCAAATGAAAGTAAAGCAAAGAAAAAGTCTGTATGAATGTTAATCTTGCAAATCACAGATAAAATAAAAATCTTGAAGTTGGGCAGACTGTTCAAAAATATTGTTACTGAGAACTTAACTCCTTTTTATTGTTCTGGTGCAGTTCATTCTTCCTGTGAATTTCTTAAGTGATGATGGGCCATAGAACACAATAATCCTCTAATAATGTGAAAAGTTGAAGAAAATTTCAGGTGTACATAAATATATCTGATGTTATGTCATATAGTTCAGGTTAAAATCTCACACTGTAGTGACTCACTCACACAATTTCTCACGGATTTTATATACTCTTGCATACAATTTGAACATTGTTGCATACATTAATTTTGTTAAATTACAGTCAGAGAAGTTGTTCAAAATTACAAAAAAATGGTATCATTCATAAGCTACAATTGAAATATATGAAATAGGATACAAAGTCAAATAATTATTTGTCATTTTCAATTAGTGAAAAGATTCAAATAATTAATGCAAATTATATTTTTGTTAACTGTACTGAAACTACAGTATATGAAGTATTTCTACCATGTTTCCTGTTTCAAATATGAGTGCATTATTTTTTGTGTAGATGGAATTATAGTGTATAATCCAGTAGCCTAAATAAACGCTTTGTAAACATTGTTAATTAGTTTCATACTGTGAATTACAGTAGTTAGGACATAATTAGATGCTGTTAGAAAGTAGTATATCAAGTTGATAGTATGACAAACAGAGTTGTTACAGGTTTCAAACGTTATAAAATACTTATATTTGGTGCTTCTTTTATTATTCAATTGTTTGTAAATGAGAAGTCAAAATTGCAATTAAAGGAATAGACACTACATGTTCCTACCAATGGATGAACATACTATTAGCCAATACTTTGCCATGAAGTTGTTGAAAACCAGACTGTAGGGCTCAAAAGGTTAAATTATATATATGGATCACACCTAATGACTCAACAGTTGTTCAGATGGTAGAGCACTTGCCCGCAAAAGGCAAAGGTCCTGAGTTCGAGTCTCGGTCGGGCACACAGTTTTAATCTGCCAGGAAGTTTCAGTTGTTCAAGTGATCCAAATTAGCTTTGAAATCTTATAAAAATGAGCTGTTACATTTCACTATCTTACAAGTTCACAGAAATTCTCCAGTGAAACTTGCGGACTAGAACTCGGAGACATGACTTAGTCACAGCCTGTATAAAGTACAATCATTTAAAGGTGTTATCTGAACGTGGGCTGACTTGAGACGGCATCAGTATATTCCTTCACTTAAATTATGCATGCTCCACACAGTATTCACAATAGACTATGAAATACAGACTTGATATGAGACTTACGATAAGGAACAGCATGAATAAGATAAGCTCTGATTTATAAAAACAGAACTGAAGCCTTTGTGTTTTTCAATTTTTATTTTATGGTAAACAATTTTCTTAATTTTTGAGAAAGATATGCAACACTGTGACTGGGCCACCCATTGGAGAAAGTAACATTAGGGTGTTGATTGCGTCAAATACCAAATTCAGTGCCAGTCTTTGGTGCCATCTACGATTCAGTTAATATAAACAGAGAAAAACAAATATAGTCTATGTTTTTGCAGTGATTGCTACTGATACTCACGGTCACTTTGACATTTCAGGCAAACTGTCTGTGCACCAAATGACTTTTAAATTGCGCAAAGTTTAAAAAGAATTTAGAAAGCATTACATATTTTTTATTTATTTATTTGTTAATTACATTTTAGAAAAAATGCTTGGTCTAGGCTGAAAGACAACACTGAGGCAAAATGTTTTTCTCACTTAAAGAACACATGATTTAGGGCAGCAGTTGCATGTTCAAGTAGCATCAGTTCTCTTGAACATTAGCCTCAGACCCACAGACAAACAGAAATTTCACTAAGGAGATGGCTGCGAAAATCTGTTTCTGGGTTATTTGTGTAGGGTATTGTCTGTCTATAAAGACTCTGGCAATGTTATCAGCATATTTAGTGACTTGTGTTATTCTAGGAGCACTCTCAACATACAACCTTGAGCAACTGGTTAGAAAACCAACTCGAGATGGGAACGTATTAGATATATTGGTGACAAACAAACATGTTCTTTTTGAGGAAGTTAGTCTAGAAGCAGGTATTAGTGACCATAATGTCATTGTGTCTTCTATGTCAATGGAAAAACCAAAGAGACAGCATAGAGTTTTCTTGTTTGGGAAAACAAATAAAAGTGTCATTAATGAATATCTTTATAGTCAGCTCCAAGCATTAACCGTCCGACACGAAGATATTGAGCATCTTTGGTTGGAATTTAAAGGTAATGTCCACCACGTGCTAGAGAAGTATGTGCCTAGCAAAAATATAGGGGAGGAAAAGATTCACTTTGGTATAACAAACATATTAGGAAGTTGCTGAGAAAGCAGAGAGTCTTGCACAGTCATTTTAAATGTAGTCACGGCCCGCTGACAAACATAAATTATGCTAAATGAAAGCAGTTGTCAAAAGGTCAATGAGAGATTCTTTTAACGAATTGAAAGCAATATTTTATCTGCAGATTCTAAAAATAACCCCAAAAAAATTTGGTCGTACATAAAATCTATAAATGCTACAAATAATTCAATACCTTCTCTTGCTGACAGTATGGGTAATGTAACAGATGATGATAAGCAGAAGGCCGTAATTCTAATCTCAGCTTTCAAAAACTCGTTTACGGTATAGGATGGCAGCACCATTCCTCCCTTTCAATTATCAAACAAACACAAGGATAGAATTAAATTTTCACTCTACAGTGGAGTGTGCGCTGATATGAAACTTCCTGGCAGATTAAAACTCTTGGCTTGGGTAGTTCATTCGGTAGAGCACTTGCCCACGAAAGGCAAAGGTCCCGAGTTCGAGTCTCGGTCTGGCACAGAGTTTTAATCTGCCAGGAAGTTTCATATCAGCGCACACTCTGCTGTAGAGCGAAAATTTCATTCTAGAAACATCCCCCAGGCTGTGGCTAAGCCATGTCTCCACAATATCCTTTCTTCCATAAGTGCTAGTTCTGCAAGTTTCGCAGGAGAGCTTCTGTGAAGTTTGAAAGGTAGGAGACGAGGTACTGGCAGAATTAAAGATGTGAGGATGGGGCGTGAGTCGTGCTTGGGTAGCTCAGTCAGTAGAACACTTGCCCGCGAAAGGCAAAGGTCCCGAGTTTGAGTCTCGGTCCAGCACAAAGTTTTAATCTGCCAGGAAGTTTCAAACACAAGGATGGCCGACATAGTGTTTAGTGTATCTGGGATTGTAAAACAGTTAAAATCCTTAGATGCCAGGAAGGCATCTGGCTCAGACAGTATCCCCTTAAGATTATATGTTGACTATGCTACAAATGTAGCACCATTCTTATACATCATCTATCAGAGATCAATGGAGCAGCAGAAAGTTCCACGGGACTGGAAGAAGGCCCAGGTCATATCTATAAAAAGGGCAGAAAATCGGATGCACATAATTACAGGCCAATTTCACTGACATCTATTTGTTGTAGAATCATGGAAAATATTTTGTGTTCAGACATAATGACCTTTCTAGACTCTGAGAAGCTCATCTGCAGAAACCAACATGGTTTTAGGAAACAGCGGTCATGTGAGACCTAGCTGGCCCTCTTTGTGCATGATACACAACAGGCTCTAGACATCGGCTCCCAGGTTGATCCCATATTTCTCGACTTTCGAAAGGTGTATGACTCGGTTCTGCACTGTCACTTGCTCCAAAAAGTGTGTTACGGTCTATCTGGTGACATATACAGTTGGATAGAAAGTTTTTTAACAGACAGGGAGTAGTATGTCATCCTGATTGGGGTAACTTCAACAGAAACAAGCATAACTTCAGGTGTGCCCCAGGGCAGCATAATAGGTCCACTGCTTTTTACGATTTAGATAAATGATCTGGTTGATGGTACTGACAGTAGCATCAGACTGTTTGCCAATGGTGCTATAGTCTACAGGAAAGTAGTATCACACAAAAGTTGTGAACAAATCATTGAAGTTTGGCAGAAAATAAATGTGTGGTGTAATGACTGGCAGTTATCTCCCAATATTAGTAAGTGTAACCTACTGCGTATAACAAGGCAAAAATCCACATTAACGTATGAGTACAACATAAATGCCCAGTCTTTGGAAGCGGTAACATCCTTCAAGTATCTGGGTGCGACTATTCGAAATGATCTTAAATGGAATGATCAGATTACACAAGTAATGGGCAAGGCGAACTCTAGGTTTCAGTTTATTGATAGAATTCTGAAGCAATGCAGTCCTTGAACAAAGGTAACTGCTTACAATATGTTAGTTCGTCCAGTCTTAGAGTATTGTTCATCTGTATGAGACCCTTACCAGTTGGATCTGATTCAAGGTATTTAGATGAACCAAAGAAGATTGGCAAGATTCATGACTGGTACATTTAGCCATCATGAGAGCATTACAAATCTCATAGAAAGTTTGAAGTGGGACACACTTGCAGATAGACAACACGCTAAACAGAAGGGACTGCTCACTAAATTCCGAACTCCAATCTTTGCCGAGGACTTACAGCATATATTATTACCACCAACTTTCAAATCGCGTAATGATCACCATTAAAAGATAAGGGAAATTAGAGCTCGTCCTGAGGCGTTCAGACAGCCGTTTTTCCCTCATGTGGTCCGCGAATGGAAAAGAGGGGGGGAATATGACTTTGGCATGAATTGTGCCCTCCGCCACACACCGCTTGGTGGCTAGCAGAGTATATATGTAGATGTAGATGTAGTGAATTTCCCACTGCAACTGCATCACTGACGGCTGTCAAATAAATAAGATAAAGAAGCTGTCAAAAGGAAGGTAACCTTTCAGGCCACCCACTTCTGTGACACAGGGAGGCATCTTAGCACCAGACTGAATCCAGTTGTGGATTAATGACAGTCAGTGTGCCAGCCAACCTGGATTTGGTTTTTACGTAGTTTTCCACATCTGCTTAAATAATTACTGGACTGGTTCCCATGTCCCACCTCAGATACATGATGCTCAAATACTTTGTAACATGCTGTCACATTTGATAATTTGAATGCACAAATGCAGACACAAGATACCTTCCAGGGTCAAAGCTGACAGCAGGTTTAAAATTCCTTTGTGAGTAGTGACCCCATTATAATAATAGCCTATATACAGGTATGGGTGGTTCTCCACAAAATAGGAGAAATATGATAGTAGTTCCTTTCTGGCGGATGGCCGGATATAGGACTCCAGACAGGAAATAGTTCAACTGTGATCTATCATTCCTTCCATGCAGCCACCTCCTCGACACTTCCCAAGAATTCCTCACTTTCAACCTTCATTCATCTTCCTCCCTAAAATCCCTTTCCAATGAATCAAATATTACATCCATAGAATGACAATCTAGTCATAATATTAACATCAATCTCAGCATTATCATTCTTCCTGTACATAAGGGTTCCACCACAATGATCATGAATCACAGTTATTATGTGGCTAAGGGTGTCCACCAACTTTTCAGCATTACTACTTACAAACTGCACCACTACAATTCCATTGCAGAAATCAACTATGACCCCAGAAGATCCTCAAAAAATTGAACTCCTTTCCAAAATCTGTTAACTGGCTCTACATCCCACTTCACACTGGTAACTCCTTTTATACCCATGTTTTGCCCACAACCCAAGCTCCACAAATGCAACTACACTGGTCTCACCAATTTTTTGTCCCATTATGACTGGCTACAACCTGTCTGCAGAAAAATCCTTTGCCTTTGCTGACCTGCACCTCCAATGAATAGTGTGCAATTTCTGATCCTTCAGCCAAGGCAATAATCAACGTCTTCACCACATCTCCATTGTTTCTGTCTTTGAGAACATCAATATCTGCCCCAATTTCTCTTCATTTACTCCTTCTCAGCTCAGCAAATCACAATTATAGATGTTTATTCCACTTCTCAGCAGGCTCCATAAAAACTTTTGTTCATATTAAACATACCAACCACAAAGAGTGCGACAACTTCTCAATCTAACGACTTGTGTCTAAAAGGCTACGAGCTGCTGCCCTGAGAGCCCTGGGATGCTGGAGTGTCTATATAAAACCCTGAAAGTAGAACCCTGAAAGTGGTGATCAGGCGTCATGAAGATACCTGGAGCAATGCATTGCCTGTGGTCCTACTTGGCTTAAAAGCAGACATTGACTTGGTTTCAAGTCAGCTAATCTATGGTCAAAAAATAGTTTACCAGCAGATCTTATTGAGAGCCAGGAGATTACAACACCTCCAGCACACATAATGCAAGAGTTTTCACAAACTCTACAGCAGACAATGCAAAAACTCATCCCAGTAGCACCAGTTCATCATGATGTCAAGCTAACATTTTGCCACAAGGATCTTCAAAGTTGCTCACATGTTTGGTTATGATTGGGCATGGTCAAACTGCCACTGCCTCCTCCTCCAATATCAGGTACTGCAGTGAGGCCTACATTCCTTCATTATTTTACAAGATGGTAAAACCATCACAGTCTCAGTTGAGAGAGTGAAGCACATAAGGAGCCTCCAGATTCACCTCCAGCAGCTTCTTCAGGACAGACCCCTTCAGTGGATTATGCAGCTTCAACAACTCATGACACTAATGATCCCTTCACACCAGTAACTCCTGTGGGCTGCAGCTCACCAGCATTCGAAGACCCAGACCCAGACCCATCAGGCATTATCACTCGGGCAGGTCAGAGAGGCAAACATACCAATCAATACATACTGTGTATGCCTCCCTTATGACGTGGACACATATCTGAAGAATACAACCGGAGGAGCCTTCACAAATGCAGCCTTCCCCACTTACAGTTTCATCACCCTCTACAACAGCCTTCCAAGGTGGTCTTTCATGTAATACATCAGAAATCCACGTAGATGAGTCCTCTCAAGCAGGAGGGAATATACACCCAAAATTCCCCTCAGTTCTCGGCACCCCTGGTTTTTGTCAATAGTTTTCTTGATTAAAGGAAACCAGCTCTTGCCCATAACTTGCAAAGGACCGCCCTATAGCTGTCAACCACTCTTCAAACAAGGAACAGTTCAGCTGCACTCTGCCACTAGAAGCACTGCACAGCTGGCTGCCTGCCATTCCACAATCAGAAAAGGAGATTGCTGTGGCAACAGATCACAGAAATTAATATATCAAGCAGTCAACATACAAACATGAATGCATTGCAAAAACTTTAAAAATATTTTATTCTTAGACAGTTAATTTCTCTATGTATGTTATTGCTTGTGAAGGAAATAATAAAATTTTCTAGTTAGTTACAGTTATCCACATCTTTCAATTTGGAATGAAGTTGAGAAGAACTATTCTGACATTTGTCATCTTTCCATTATTATTCCACTTAACAAATACTCCATCTTGCACCCTGACACCCATGGATGCCGCATCTGCTGTGGGAAGTGGTACTTAGCCAGATATGCTGACAACATTGCCAGAGGCTTTGCAGATGCACAGTATCTTACTGACATAGTTCAGAAACAGATTTTATGTGCCTTCTGTTGCTGAAGAAGTGAGCACAGCCTGTATGGAGAGTTAAGTTTTCATTTATTTCAGACAGTACTGAAAGCGTGTTGTTATATACTTAGTGTGTGTGTGTGGACGCGCGTGGTTTCTTGTCCTGCTACATTTACAAAAGGCCTCCCAACACTGTGTCATTCTATTGACTGCTGTGCGGCTAGGGCCTCCCGTCAGGTAGACCGTTCACCTTCTTTAGAGTTGACGCCATGTAGGAAACTTGTGTGTTGAATTCTATTGACTAATACACCCATACAAGTCCACAGATTTCATCATTGAGAAGAACTAATCAGAATATACAGTAACAAAATGAATCAGCTGTTAGAAACTAATTCATTGCCTTATATTACGAATAAATTCTCTCTAAACTGCTATATTATACACTATTTTTGCTCTTAAAGGCTAAATTCAAGGTATTAAAAGTAGCAGGAAGCCTGCTATGCCTGTTATACTAAGCAGCTGCTGTTAATATAATACCACATCCTTAATATTTACGTAACTACAGGTATATGTATAAAAACAGTAATATACGTACAGTAAGAACTGATGCCTCTTTACAAGAATCTCAAGAGGCAACAGCCAGTGGTTGTTCCATACTTGAAAAGTGAATGTTTTTTGTTGAAGGCTGCACTCAGGCAGCATTCTTGGTTCATGATGTTAAAGAATAATGATATTTTGCCAACTGTCTTGAGGACGGCAGTAAATGTTTTAACAGAAGGAGCCTAGAGATCAATTTTAGTTCGGCGGCTGTGAAGTAGATGTCAAACGGGTCTTGAGTAGTAGAGTTTCTTTCAGTGTACAAACATCCTGGGAAAATTGGAAGCCTTGCATAAAATTAGTGAGTCATAACTATGAGCTCTAGTGGCTGGTAAATGATACAACTATTTTGGAAAGATACTGATGTTTTATTTTTATATACTGCCTGTTGGATACGTTGCTTGTATCCAATAAATTTGGAACTTTTCTCTATAAATGAAATTATTTTCAGTGTACTAATCACCCTGCTACCAATAGTTGTTGGCTGAGCAGATGCTAGAGAAGCCAAAGGTTGAGTGCCTGGTGACATGATCCAGCAAGATTATCTTTGTTGTCAAATATAGTTAGAAATTGTCAACTTTATGAGAAATCAGCCAAACCAGATGGAAATCTATCACAGCCAAGAAAGGAGCTGTAGGTCAAAGGACATCAGATTGACAGTTAACTTGATTATAGTGATCAGTGGCTTACCCTCTGGGCATCTTGGCATGTGGAGAATGGGACAGCTATATCCCTGTCGTGCTACATAGGTAGGATTATATAAAGTATGGGTGAAAGATTGACTGTAACAATGAATACCAAATAAAATTTTGTACCCATTATGCCTTTCACATAAGCACTTAATTCTTCTGTATCTATTAACATGTCTCAGGGTTTACTTCATTTTATTTCAGCTTATATTATTTTTCTGGTGTGGCTCGTGTTGATTTGGCTGAAAGCTAAATTTCACAGGTTCCATAATTAATTGGTGTTGAATATTATGCTGCTGTTCTCAAAAACATTCCCATGGTGTGAGACAGCATGTTAGATGAACTGGAATCATCATCATCATTTAAGACTGATTATGCCTTTCAGCGTTCAGTCTGGAGCATAGCCCCCCCTTATAAAATTCCTCCATGATCCCCTATTCTGTGATAACATTGGTGCCTCTTCTGATGTTAAACCTATTACTTCAAAATCATTCTTAACCACATCCAGGTACCTTCTTGGTCTGCCCCGACTCCTCCTACCCTCTACTGCTGAACCCATGAGTCTCTTGGGTAACCTTGCTTCTCAGATGTGTGTAACATGACCCCACCATCTAAGCCTGTTCGCCCTGACTGCTACATCTATAGAGTTCATTCCCAGTTTTTCTTTGATTTCCTCATTGTGGACACCCTCGTGCCATTGTTTCCATCTACTAGTACCTGCAATCACCCTAGCTACTTTCATATCCGTAACCTCGACCTTCTTGATAAGGTAACCTGAATCCACCCAGCTTTCGCTCCCATACAACAAAGTTGGTCGAAAGATTGAACGGTGCACAGATAACTTAGTCTTGGTACTGACTTCCTTCTTGCAGAAGAGAGTAGATCGTAGCTGAGTGCTCACTGCATTAGCTTTGCTACACCTCACTTCCAGTTCTTTCACTATGTTGCCATCCTGTGAGAATATGCATCCTAAGTACATGAAACCGTCCACCCGTTCTAACTTTGTTCCTCCTATTTGGCACTCAATCCGTTTATATTTCTTTCCCACTGACATTACTTTCGTTTTGGAGATGCTAATCTTCATACCATAGTCCTAACATTTCTGATTTAGCTCTGAAATATTACTCTGCAAACTTTCAATCGAATCTGCCATCACAACTAAGTCATCCGCATATGCAGGACTGCTTATTTTGTGTTCACATATCTTAATCTCACCCAGCCAGTCTATTGTTTTCAACATCCATAAATAATATGAACAACAGTGGAGACAGGTTGCAGCCTTGTCTTACCCCTGAAACTACTCTGAACCATGAACTCAATTTACCGTCAACTCTAACTGCTGTCTTGACTATCAATGTAAAGACCTTTAATTGCTTGCAAAAGTTTGCCTCCTATTCCATAATCTTGTAGAACAGACAATAACTTCCTCCTAGGAACCCAGTCATATGCCTTTTCTAGATCTATAAAGCATAGATACAATTCCCTGTTCCACTCATAACACTTCTCCATTATTTGCTGTAAGCTAAAGATCTGGTCCTGACAACCTCTAAAAGGCCTAAACCCACACTGATTTTCATCCAATTGATCCTCAACTAATACTCGCACTTTCCTTTCAACAATACCTGAGAAGATTTTACCCACAATGCTGATTAAAGGGATACCTCTGTAGTTGTTACAACCTTTTCTGTTTCCATGTTTAAAGACTGGTGTGATTACTGCTTTTGTCCAGCCTTGATGGAACCTGTCCCAACTCCCAGGCCATTTCAATTATCCTGAGTAGCCATTTAAGACCTGACATTGCACTGTATTTGATGAGTTCTGACTTAATTTCATCCACCCCAGATGCTTTATTGCACTGCAATCTATTGACCATTTTCTCCACTTCCTCAAATGTGATCCTATTTCCATCATCATTCCTATCCCATTCTACCTCGAAATCTGAAACATTACTGATCGTATTTTAATCCTACATTGAGCAACTCTTCAAAATATTACCTCCATCTGCCCAAGGCATCCACAGGATTCACCAGCAGTAGTCTTGACCTGTCCAAAATACTTGTCATTTTCTTCTTACCTCCCTTTCGGAGACTGCTAATTACACTCCAGAATGGTTTTCCAGCAGCTTGACCCAATGTCTCCAACCTATTTCCAAAGTCTTCCCAAGATTTCTTCTTGGATGCTGCAATTATCTGTTTGGCTTTGTTTCTTTCTTCAACATAACTTTCTCTGTCTACCTGAGTTCTAGTATGTAGCCATTATTGATACGCCTTCTTTTTCCTTTTACAGGCTGCCTTGACTGTGTCATTCCACCAAGCTGTTTGCTTCATCCTACTTTTACACACTACTGTTCCAAGACATTCTTTAGCCACTTCTAGTACTGTGTCCCTGTACCTTGTCCATTCCTTTTCCAATGACTGTAATTAACTACATTCAACTACCTGGTACCTTTCTGAGATCGCTGTTATGTACTTGTGCCTGATTTCCTTATCCTGAAGTTTCTCCACTCTTATCCTCCTACATATGGACCTGACCTCCTGCATTTTCGGCCTCACAATCCCAATTTCACTGCAGGTTAAATAATGATCAGTGTCATCAAAGAATCCCCTGAATCCACGTGTGTCCCTCATAGCCTTCCCGAATTCCTGATCTGTTATTATATAGTCAATGACAGAACTGGTTCCCCTGCTTTCCCAAGTATACCAGTGAATGTTCTTATGTTTAAAAAAGGAGTTTGTGATTACTAAGCCCATACTGGCACAGAAATCCAAGAGTTGTTTCCCATTCCTGTTGGCCTCCATATCCTCTCCAAATTTACTCATAACCTTTTCATACCCTTCTGTCGATTTCCAATCCTGGCATTAAAATCACCCATGAGCAGAATACTGTCCTTGTCCTTTACTCTAACAACTACATCACAGAATGCCTCATAAAAACTATCCATCTTATCTTGATCTGTCCCTTCACAATGCGAATATACTGACACAATCCTAGTTTTCTTGCTAGACACTGTCAAATCTATCCACATCAGTCGTTCGTTTACATACCTTATGGCAACTACGCTGGGTTCCATTTCTTTCCTGATGCAAAGCCCTACACCCCATTGTGCTATTCCTGCTTTGAGTCCTGACAGGTAGACCTTGTATTTTCCCACTTCCTCTTCTTTCTCACCCCTTACCTGAATGTCACTAACAGATAAAATGTCCAGCCCCATCTTACTTGCAGCCTCTGCCAGTTCTACCTTCTTCCCAGAGTAGCCCCCATTGATATAAACAGCTCCCCATCTCATTACCATTTGTTTGCCAAGTTGTATCTTAGGAGTCCCTGGTTTGTCAGTTAGAGGTAGGACTCCGTCACCTCCAAAGGTCCGAGGCATTTTGCTCTGATTATAGCCAGCATCATGTTTAAAATACCAGGGAAGCAGGTTGCTAGCCTTACTTGCCCCGAGTCCCATTGGGTTTTACCCCTAATGGTTGAGGGAATGTTCTGAATTTTCAGGGCAGGAGGGATGAGAACTTTCTGCCTTTGCAGTGACCAATTCCAGAACAACAGTGGATGCAGATCATATAAGGAGCTGTACTCCGAGACTTTGGCAGATGTCTTGTTTACATGCAACAAGAGACCACCTCCTATCATGAATTACTAGTTCAATATTGGTCTCTTCAACACAAGAAAGTTAATTTTTAATGAAAAGAGTAAATGAATAATGTGAGTGATGTTTTGTAGTTAAAATGCATAGTTGTAAATACAAAAATTAGTAAAAAATTGAAGAATCATAACTTTCCATAAGTGTACATTGTAACATTCACTTGACCACAGTCAATTTATAAAGATAATTGCACATGAGAAGACACTGAGTTTGAAGACTGACTGAGGATCAATATCAAAGCATAGAGTAAAGTTTGTCTGGCAAAGGAAAGGAAAATAACCAGATGGCAAAGAAAGTTCCTGGTAGTAGTAAAAAGGAGATGCATCGTCCACGGAAAACCTCAAAAGGTAAGCCCACAAGTTTGTTGTTGGTAAGTAATGCTGTCTAAAAAGCTTAAAAACTGCGTTATAAATTGCTTGATCAAACAATGACAACTTCACAGCAACATAGGAAACTGTAAAGATGACACATTAAGTAGCAATCCATCTTTTTCTGCATCGTTTATAACTTACTTTTGTTCATATGATTTTTTGGAAAAAAATTATATGTCTTCATGTGATATTAAGGTTTTTAGGCTACTTGAGTATTTAGCATTAATAGAGAGTGATTAATTGTGTCAGAAGGATTTAAATGAGATTGTTACCAAGAAACTGTAGGTGGGGAGAGAAAGTAATGTCATCATCATTTCTCTACTCCAGGCAGCTGGTTGTGTTACTGCATGAGCTTTATCCATCCACAGTTGTTGTTCACAATATTTGGTACCAGCTGGCATAATTTGTTCTGAGGTACTTGAAGATTTGGGTATCTCAGGCATCATGAAGTCTTTCTCTTGGTCTTTCCCCAGGATAACTGGTTTGCTTTCAGTAACTCCAGCAAGCTTCTTTCCCATCCTGGATGCTGTCACACATTGAAATGCCCTATTGTATTGGTATTCTTTTTTGTGGATATGAAAGGGTAAAGCTCACTCCTGTTGTCTTGAGATGACTCTCGGTTAGTCCAGCATTTCTTTGCATATATCATTGTTGATGCAAGGTACGTTATTTACAAGCTGAGTCCTGGAGCTTATAGAGATATTTTGTAGCAATGGAGAGCTTTTGTTAACAGATCTTTTAGCACATGGAATTTTCCAAAACAACAACATGATCTATTGACTAGAAGCTTTCCATGATTTCTCTCTTTTTCTCCAGTTGTGAGATAGAGTGCTGGAGATTTTCTATTCAGCACTAAAGCTGCTGTCTTGATTTAGTTGACTGAGTTTGGTTGTTATGAACTGTCCATGCCTTGCCCGAGATATAGTTTATCTTTCACTTCCAGTTGTGCCTCACCCATCAATGGCAACAACTAAAGCATGGTGTATTTTAGTGCTTTTTTAAACTACTTTTAAAATTTCATCAATTTTAAAAGTATATGATATGAGGAATTGATGAGTGATGATACAGTGATATGATACAGTGAGAAAGAGGGACTCCTTCTTAGAGCCCAATGTTCATTTATAATCAATCTGATCTTCTGTTCTGGACTTGAACACAGCTCTTACAGTCGTTAAATAATAATTCTCTCAGTACAATGCTTTCAGACACTTGTTTTGCTCCTCTAACATTCTCAGATGCAATTACATGCAAGCTAGTTTAAGGCCCAAGCAGCCTCTTGGGTCTCTAAACTGAGGTGCACACAAGAGGTGCTGAGGTGAAAAATCTGTAAACAAGTGTATCATTATTAGTAGCAAAAACTGACACAGGTAAAAGTATAAGATAACCAAAGCAAAAATGGTCAGTTACAACCTGATGCAGACATCAGTATCAAATATTCCCCTTGTTAATCTAAATTTATTTGAAATATACACTATTTGGTAATGTTTCTATTGGGAATGCAGGAGGATGGCATAGGTTATTATTCAATCAGAAAGATTCCCAGCTACTAGTAATAAAATGCTATTTATTAAATATAAGGAAATACCCAACTTAAATGATGTTTCATCTTGTGAAAAGTCAAGCACAATTAGACATTTTAAATTATTACAAGTCCTCTAATATATTAAAGTTCTGTCACTGTGCCTCTGAGTAAATACCTATGGAGAGCACAGAGTGAGCCTACGATGCCTACAGAGCCTAAGTCTGAGAGACAGTGGATTAACAATGCAGCTTGTAGACTTGGCAATAACTGGAGACTGTACACAACTTGGTGCACTCAAGAGAACAGTCCACTTGGGTCAGTGCTATGGTATTTACTGACACATTGAAGAATTACTATCCACAAATGTGATGCTCACAGGTTGACAGCTGCAGCCCCTGGTGGACCTTACTGCCAACCCATTTAGATGTGCTACGAGTGTTTAGAGAGTGGCTTATTGATTGTGTTGTGAGTACTGTCACCACATCCATCCCTCTCTATCTGGATCAGTGAATCATAGTTGGAAAACCATGTGGAGAATGATAGAAGGGGGGTGGGGGGGGGGGGGGCAGGCGCTGCTGCTTAAAACTGGTGGCAGGCGTCCACTACAATTAGCCATCTCATATTCCGGAATGGTTCACAAAAGTCAATATGAATATGTTCTCATAGAACAGTAGGGTGAGGCTGACTGACATACTGTTGCTGAGGTGTTGCAGAGTTTTCAGAACACACACGACATGTGCAGTGTTGCATTCAGTCTGCTTATTGAGTCCAAACCAAGTACAATGTCGATGAGGGAGCTGTCCCATGTAGAGCTGATGTAAAATAGAAGCTTGACACTCATGAGAAACTAGGACTTGAGTATATCCATTTGGTGAGTGAACCAGAATAACACCTTGCTGTATTGACGATTATGACTTTGCAGAAAGTAATGGCAAATGACAGGATCCGTGGTCTTCAGTCTGTTAGTTGGCTACCCATGTTGAATGTGTGGTGCTGATGAGATTGACACCGGTATCGATCTGAGTATCGTCTCGCATTCGGGAGGACGACGGTTCAATCCTGCGTCCGGCCATCCTGATTTAGGTTTTCTGTGATTTCCCTAAATTGCTCCAGGCAAATGCTGGGATGGTTCCTTTCAAAGGGCATAGCCGACTTCTTTCCCCATCCTTCCCTACTCTGCTGAGACCGATGACCTCGCTGTCTGGTCTCCTTCCCCAAAAACAACCCCAACAACTGAGTATCGTCTTTGAACTAAGCTAAACATTATATTTGTGCAGTTCCGCCAACCAGTTCTTTGTAAGCCTTACTTGTGTAAAGAGGTGAATAAATGAACGCCTGACTATATGGTGTTGTTTGGAGTAACTCACTGGTGACGCCGAGTTGTAACGTCTTGCATTTTCGCTGTTTAACTGTGTCCGCAGCCTCCATGTCGGTTATTTTTGTGTGTATTACATCATTATAACATTCGAACAATGGCTTCAGCCCAACGCCTAACGCCGGATTTTGTGGTCGACATGCATCGTGTTGCGGGCAATGTACACCCGCCAGGACTGCAACACGATGCCTCCCACTCGATGATTACGCCGATTTCGCCGGACGTTTTTGAGTCTGCAACAATAAATGAGGTTAGGAGTGAGTTACCTCTTACGGATCTCCGTGCAGTGCGGGACCAATGCCGATTTCTACAAATGATTTTTTGGATAACCTACCACCGCCAGGACAACGATTTGCCATGCCGCAATCCGTGCAGTACCACATGGATTCCTGCCACGTGGCTGGAACTGCTTTGTTCACAGGTCAACCTCCTCAGCATCCGACCACACCCGCGCCTTCCTCGGTTCAGCATCAGCACATGCCTTCCAGCTTCAATACATCAGCCTGCAATCGGAACAATAGCTTGTTATCTGTGCCTGACCTTCATCTCCATCCTACTGCTATGCCTCAGTGTTTTGTGCCACAATATTCATCTTATCCACACACCGTTTTAAGTGGAGTGACTATGAACAGTGAACATTCACACATTCCGTCTGACATCATTTTCCTCACTGTGCTTCTGGTCAGACCGCACCTCTGCAGCCTCCCTGCAACACAGGTGGGTCCGGTTCTGATCGTACGTCAAGTTTTCTGCGGACTGGCACACGTTTCTAAACTTTGAACTTTTTCTCACCTGTCACCCCTGCGCATCTCCAGTTGAGCTTCCGCTACCGTTCTCAGCACATCTCAGTGCCTCATCCGCTTCAGTCTTCTGCAACACATCAATCTAAACACACCCGCAACATGCCAAACTTCCGCAACCGCTCTCACCACGTTCTGGTGTCTTACCCGCGTTGCGACAGATCCCACTCAACCACAACGCGTCACCTTCACACTGCCACCCGACCAGCCATCGTCGCCACATACCCTGGAATACTGCAGCAACAGCAGCTCATTTCAGGCAGTGCCTCGACAAATTCACCTCAACCTGTTCTTCCGAACATTCTACAATGCTTACCGATGCTGCTGCTGTTCAATTCCGACAGAGCAACAACCTGGTTCAAAATTGTGGACGAAGTGTTCGACGACCATTTCAAACTCGATGAATCAACCAGATTTCTGTGCCTCATCACCCACCTGCACCACCAGGAGGACTTGAATGCTGACCTGGTCGACGCCCCAGACTCATCTACCCGGTCAACACTAGCCAAAAAGACAGTTCTATGTCGGCTTGCGTGCTCAACTGAGACAGCAATACGACAAGTGCTCCATGTTGAGCAACTGGCAATGACAAACATTCCCAACTCTGGAGACGGCTACGGGCCCTGGTCAGTGACGATCTGCTCTTTGATACAGCTCTCCTCGCCATCTGGTCAGATAAACTACCTTCTCTCATCCACTTTTCTCTGGCTCAGAGGTCTCCCGAACCTGTCGAGCAATGAATGACAATTGCTGGCAAACTACATGAAGCATCACTGCCTGTTTCGCCAGCCACTGCCTACCAGGCAAGTCTCAGGTTCAGGTTCTTCGTCCCGCAGCCGGACGCGGCCGGCGCCGCACTGTACCGACTGTTCCGCTTGCTCCGGGATGCAGTAAACAAGCAGCTGGGATGTCACTGGCTCCACCCACAGTCACGCCCCCTCCTGCAACCGAATCTGCTGCAGCCACTGAACCTCAGCCACCGCCTCTGGCAACGAACTTTCTGCAGGAAATGCTACTGCACTACCCATACTGTTACTTCCACACACAGTTTGGTGAGGCGGCACGGAACTGCAGACCACCCTGCTGCTTCCCAAACGCCAATCGCAGTTAGTTCTGGGTGCCACCTCCTGCACACAACATGACGGGCACCTCCCAGTGTACGGGAACAAGCGGATAATTATGGTCGACTTTATATTAAAGACATTTCGGCCTCCTGCACACAATATGACGGGCACCTCCCAGTGTCCGAGAACAAGTGGATAATTATGGTCAACTTTATATTAAAGACATTTTGTCTAGATACTTTTTTCTTGTGGACACGGGCACCTATGTTTCGCTGCTGCCTACGTCCTTAGTGTCGTCGAACATCTGCCCTCATCATACTTCACTGCAAGCTGTGAATTCAAATAAACTACAATGCTCGAGTTCAACCTCCCATTTTGTCTCACTCCGCCAACTACAAACTCAAGTGGACTTTTTTAGTGTGCGAAATTGATGAACCTATACTAGGCATTGACTTCTTGCGGCACCGCAAACTTTCACTGGACCTAGTGCGAAACACCATGTTTCATCACCTGTCCAAAAGTCACTTCCCCTGTGCTCCGTTGAGCAAACCCCTCCATGACACATCAGTCCGGGCTCATCTCATCTGTACAGGCTCATCTCTGTCGACGACGTTACAAGAAACAATGCACAAGTGCCTTGTTGAGCTTGAACACCTCGCTCGCCTACACAAGGAAAACATCAAGCTCTCCCTCATGCTCCACGAAACTCAGCTCCAGCTCTCCAACGCAGCAAAGGAATTACAGACACTGCAGCAAGGACAAAGCAAGGTCAGTAAGTGCGTCGAATCTGCTTGTTGTGCCAGCAATCGAGCCTCTGTGTTCTTACCGCCTGCTACCCCTCGCAATTGTGCTATCCAGTCTACCATAACGTGCACTGACAGTCCCACAGGATTTTGGTGATAAGAATCTCAGTAAATTAGCTTACTATGCCTACTTTCATTCACTGCTTTCGTATGGCATCATATTCTGGGGTAATTCATCGTTGAGTAGAAAAGTATTCATTGCACAAAAACGTGTAATCAGAATAATTGCTGGAGCCCACCCACGGTCATCCTGCAGACATCTATTTAAGGATCTAGGGATCCTCACAGTAACCTCACAGTATATATATTCCCTTATGAAATTTGTTGATAATAATCCAACCCAATTCAAAAGTAATAGCAGTGTGCATACCTATAACACCAGGAGAAAGGATGATCTTCACTATGCAGGGTTAAATCTGACTTTGGCACAGAAAGGGGTAAATTATGCTGCCACAAAAGTCTTTGGGCACCTACCAAACAGCATCAAAAGCCTGACAGATAGCCAACTAACATTTAAAAATAAATTAAAAGAATTTCTAGATGACAACTCCTTCTACTCATTGGCTGAATTTTTAGATATAAAGTAAGTAAAAAAAAAAAAAAAAAAAAAAAAAAAACTTAATCATTAGTGTCATGCAATATTTTGTGTAATGTAATTTCTTGTACGGACATCTTTTATTAACCTGACACGTTCCACATCATTACGAAGTGTCGTATTCATGATCTATGGAACAAGTATTAATCTAATCTAATCTAATCTACACCCCCCCTAACACAGCAGCATTTGACACTCGGCCGGACACGAGTGCGCATGCGCGACGAGCGTCACGTGTTCCCGAACTGACAGCTCCTACGGCCTCCTCTCCCAAACAAACGAATGAACTCGCCCAGTGCTTTGGACCAAAACTGGTCACTGCACATCAGCCACTGTATCCTCCTGCACTCTGTTACGTGTTTCAAATGTAAATATTTTTAGCACTGTAATTGTGTAAACGTGAACACTAATCACGAGATATGGATGTACGGTAAATGTATAAAAGTGAACACCAGTGATAGCAGGGAAGAAATAATTTCACTGTTGTTAAAATCTAAATATGACAACTTTTTACACAAAGAATAATGAAGCAAATGTGAAATCCAAGATGAGATGCATATTTGGCACCAGCTTAAAAAGGAGAGAAAAATTCTCGTTTCTCTGCAAGTAAATCATGTGGATGGAGGAGCTGGTGCCGATAGAAAAGTGTATAACACGTTGCTCTATTCAAAAAGGCAAAAAATAAATAGTTATTTGCGAAGATGATGTGAAAAACGAGTGATGAAAATTATTTTGTGTGTCAAGTACAGCCACAGTCTAACATAACAGTTGTGAGACTCACTGCTGTAAAAGTTGTTACCGTTTGATAGATGGAGCGTCACTAGCGTGAGAAAGGAGAACTTCAGTTGCGTTGTAAGCATAAAGTTTGTTTTGCATCCCTTTCCTATGCGATTTACGGCATATTAGTTTTTTTTTGCCTCCTAGGATTTGTGTAGTATCAGATGACACAGAAGTTTCAAAAAATTATTCTACAATAAGTGCAAGACGGGATAAAAATCATAACTGGCAAGTTACAACACATTTGTGAAGAAACACTTGTGATGTTGGTTAGAACTGCAGCTTTCCACTTTTATATAAACGGAATATAAATACATAGGTTCACACATAAAAAGCACAGACACGTACTACCTCCACATTCAAAAGGGTCTGGCACCCCATTTGTCGTTCCTGTGTTTTAGTCAGTGTCGCCTATTGCCACAAGTACAACCTTCATCTTTATATTACTCTAATTGGGACAAGCAACTGCCAGATAGTGGGAGAAATATACATGAATGTAAACACCAAGTCCACCAAGCCAATAACAGTGTCGTATGTTAAATTTGCCATTAGAGACTTTTTATCCAATAACATATGCACTAGTTTACTGGTATCGGAGAAATGCTGTACCTTCTGCTTTAAAAGGTGGAACATACTGTCACTTATCCCACATTTTATTTCTGTGCCTTCCACATACCTCTGTGATGTACGCACTGATGGAAACATGAAACATTCTGACGAAACCTGTATGCCCGAGTGCTGTAATATAATAAATTTAGAGCAAACAGCATGTTTTTGTCTTACCACGATGCAGATGGCATGTTAATCTAGCTTAACAGCGAGACAAGGGCATCTTCTTTTAAATATTGGGATCTTATAGTCTTCCAAATTAATTTTCCTTCTTCACTTGATCCTTCTGATACAGTTTCTGTTGCTGTCTGCACTTAAAATGAGAGGCACTTTCCTTGTCCCATAACAGTTTTGCACGAAGTCTAGCGATCTGCACATTCTGATACTCTTTTTTCTATATATGAATAACTGCACTTAATTTTACCACTTCGTCGTCAAAGTAGGTCTGTGTTGACGATTCAGATAATCTGGCACTGATATACGAAGAGTTGAACTGACTGCTTCTGTGCCATAGGAGTGTTTTACAGCTTTAAACGGATTGTCGAACCTCTGTGGCAGTCTTCTCTTCATTGTCAGTTGAGGTGGCTTATTTGGAATGTCAGCCATGTACTTAACTGCATTCCAAACGACTTTATTATCGTCTGCATTCATGAACTGGTTTGTTTGATGTTTTGTGGACAAAGCTTAACATTATTATAAATGGAAACAGGGTCTTATTCCATAAGACGTTTTCGTCTGCTATTCACTGTCATTTTTATACTCTTAAAACGAAACATTAATCACCAGTACACATGTAGTTTGCAAGCGAATCCTGATAATACAGTTTAGTAACATGATGGTATATACCTCTCAGGGTCCTTAGGAAACCTAAAAGAAGACGGATGTGGTATCATCTTGTTGCTGGTGCAATTTATTGCACTACGCTATGTTCCCATTTGTAAAAACTATCGTACAAACCAAAACAAACATCTACAAGTCGATTTCGCTTTCGTGATCGCGCCTAACTCAACATTTTAACTTATTGGCCACTTGGCGCGCTGATGGTGCAGTAGGCAACAAAATCGAGACGAAGTGTCACGACTGTTATGTTATAGTACTACAGGTTACGCGAAAAGTGCAGCAAGAAAGTAAACCTAAAATTCATCACTTATGGTATTCCTAGGACATGCCACGTTTGTTCACTAGTCGAAACGATCTATCCTGTAAGTACAGTGGACTCAAAAACGAACCTGTAAAGTTACTACAAAAGGATATTGAGGCATTACAAACCGTAATCTTGACTATAAAGAAAGAAAATGATAAATTAGTACGAGGGAAACAGTCTTGTGTGTTAGAGATCCACGAAGCAGAATTAAGTGAAACAGATTCCTGGGTTTGTGAAAAACCTCATCCAAATACGAAATGAAACTTTAAAAATACAGATGTGCAAATTGTGACAGAAAACATATAGAACCTATCCACTGGAATATTGGTAAACAAATATAAATATAATACATTGACCTACAAATACGACAAACATGAAAGTATCACAGTGTGGTGACATCATGCAATTAAGTAGTGTTGTATCACGCATATCGTCTGCGTGTGTTTGGAAACCGCACCAGCAAACATTTTGCACGCCTGCCACCAGAGGCGCTGTGTTTTATGTATGTGTGTTTTGTTTTTGTCTCTTCTATGCTAGCAATTTAGTTCATGCATAGCTACAAGATAATGCTGATGTGTTTGTTCCGTAACAGTTGAGCGACAATTTGGTGACCCTGACGTGATGTACCTGCATTGTACCATTGGATTACCAAGCGTTTACGGAAGAGAAATACAAAATTACTGACGCGAACCTGTCATGACTCGCTGTAAGGCTACCACCTTTATGGCCACACAATCCAACATTGTGGTTTGTGCAGGTGGAGGCCAGTTTTTTCTATTCTGGAGTTTTAGCAGACACTACCAAGTTTGTGCTGGTAGTAAGCCAATTAGATCACCAGTATGGCACAGAAGTGCAAGATATGATCACCTCACCACCAGAGCCAGGTATACAGAAAGACTGTGATCATGATGACCTGTTTCATTCATGGTCGCTCTGATGTCATGGGTCCATTGCCATCATCTGATGGTCAACATTACAAACTTACAATGACAGATCCTTACACCAACTGGCTGGAAGTTGCACAAGTGGACAATGTTACAGCAGAAACTCTGGCTTCTGCTTTCGTGTCATATTGAGTGTCATGCTTTGGCTGTCCATTACACACGACGACAGGCAGAGGATGGGAGTTTGGATCATACCTGTTCAGATAACTCACAAACCCAGCCAGTAATGGGATGATTGAGCAATGGCATCGCTCACTTAAGGCAGAACTAGTGTCCCACATCACTGAGTGGACCAAGGCCCTTACCATGGTACTACTCAGCCTCAGAAACACTTTCAAATCAGATGTAGACACTTCTTTGGTGGAATTGGTGTACTGAGAGACATTGTGGTTCCAGGAGAATTTGTGGAAACATACGCTCTGTCACAACCAAGGCATGATCAACCAGATTTCCTACACCAACTGCGAGAACATGTTACCCGGATCTGCCCACAATGGCCTAACAGACATGGTACAGCTACCACCTTTGTGCATCAAGACTTGAAAACCTGTGCACACGTCATGTTACAAAAGGAAGGCATCAAATAGTTATTGCAGTGGCTGTACTCAGGACCCTACCGTTTAGTCACAAGAGGAGACAAGAAAATTAACATTTCAATTAGTGAAAAGGTGACCACTGTTTCTGTAGACAGGTTATTCCGGCGTAT
The DNA here is from genome assembly GCF_023897955.1 of Schistocerca gregaria. Lineage (NCBI taxonomy): Eukaryota > Metazoa > Arthropoda > Insecta > Orthoptera > Acrididae > Schistocerca > Schistocerca gregaria. Next base: position 657,910,353 of record NC_064923.1, read on the forward strand.
GTCTTCCAAGAAGCAGCAATGCCAGAGCTACCAAGCCTACGTTCTCACCCAACAGCCACAGTATCACCACTTTCACAACAGCCAGTGTAGATTACTATAGCAGCAGACTTACAAACACATACGTGAAGATCTGTCCGCTGTGTCCAGTTTCCAGCCAGATATTCGGAATAATGCTCTGCTTCTACCATGGGTACTGATGTGGCGACATTTTGCAGTTACAAAGTGTTTTATCACGCATATTGTCTGCAGTTGACTGGAAACCGCACCACCAAACATTTTGTACATCAGCCACCAGAGGCACTACAAATATTCTGTCAGACATTTCACATGCCAGGTACCAGATGTGCTGTGTTTTATATATGTGTCTTTTGTTTTTGTTTCTTCCATGTTAGCAGTTTAGTTCGTGCTTAGTTACAAGATAACGCTGACGTTTATGTTCGCTACCTGTGAGCTCAGGAAGAGTGAGCAGGCTGTGTATTTTCTGCCATCACCTGTCCCTTTGATCAACAAAGTTAACGTTAATAGTGTTGGAAGGAATTTTTGTGTAGTGTGGTCCCACCGATGAAGTGCACACAGGCTCTAACAGTCGAACGATAGTCTGCCCAGCTTGTGCTGACAAATTGGTGACCCAGACATGATATATCTGCATTACACCACTGGATTAAGGAGCATTTACAGAAGAGAAATACAAACTGACTGACGTGAACACTGCTGTGTCATGACGGGCTGTAAGACTACCACCTTGGTGGCCACATAATCCAACACTGTGGATTATGCAGGTGGAGGCCAGTTTTTTTATATATTTTTTATTCTGGAATTTCAGCAGAAGCTACCACGTTTCTGCTGGTAGTAGCCAATTCGATCACCAGTACACCATGGAAGTGCCAGATTTGATTACCTCGCTACCAGAGGCTAACTCCTATTACTGGCTTAAAGCAGAATTGATCTGGATAGTGTCAGCATTGCAGGAAGAGCATATCTGTCAAGTTCTCACAGAGGAAGATATTGGAGACAGAAATGTTTTGCAGTACTTGCGGCACCTAAGAAGCAAGGCAGACATGGGAACCATTCTGGACAGCTTATTGTGCACAATATGGAGCAATATTTTGCCACCATCTGTCAAATAGTTATAGCATCACAGTCTTACACACCATTGGATGTCGTAACGGAAATGCTGTTAAAATCCAGGACACAATGACACCAACTCCTGTCAGTGCAATTACTGAGCAGTGCACTTTTGTGACACCAACTGTTTCTCGCTTAGATTACGACATCTTGGCGGCCAAGGTAGATCTATTGACACAGCAGATCGGGGAATTGTTATTTCCAAATGACCTGAGCAACGATAGAAGCCAGAATCAATGCCTCCGACACTTATGCAGCAGGTCATTAACGATCTCTGCCGCAACTGAACATGAGCAGCAAGGTATCTGCTGTTATCACTGGAAGTTTGGGGAGCAAGTGCACAGATGCGCATCCCCCCGGGAACTTGATGCTGATCGGGAAGCCAGCTGGAAATATTTAATAGACACTGGGTCTAATTTGTCTTTTTACCTACAGACTGTTCTGCACAGGAAATGAACTCCTACATTATTCTCTTTGACTGCTACAAACAACTAGGTCATAACAAAGTATGGCACCCTGTGCTTGGAACTAGACCTGGGTGTACGACGAGCCTTCGCGTGGGATTTTTACCATTGAAAATGTCACTGAACTTGTCATCAGAGTGGATTTCCTTACCCATTATAATCTACTGCCGGACATGAAGTATTCAAGCCTAGCTGACTACAACACAGGCTTAACAGCATCCGGATTTTGGGGAATGCAGCCCTTCATATTGACAAAGTAATACAGGTGGCAGACAGCGAGTATGCAGAGCTGCTGAACAGATTTCTGGCTCTGACACAATCCTCTATAGCTCCTAAGGAGGTAAGGTATGACACCGTCCACTATATAGAGACAACTGACAGGCCTTCCATGTCATGCAGACCATGATGTTTGTCACAGATCGCCTTAAAATTGCGAAAGCAGAGATCGATAATATTATTCATGAAGGTGTAATGTGGTCTTCCGACAGCCCCTGGTCCTCACCACTACATTTGGTCACAAAAAAGGATGGTGCATGGCGGCCTTGTAGTGACTACAGAGCCGTAAATGCCATAACAATACCAGACAGGTATCCAGTGCCATTGTTATGTGACTATAATTACGCATTGAGTGGTGCAGCTATTTTTTGCGTCCAGGACTGTACAAACGCGAACACACAGATCCATGTAGCCAAACGAGACATTCCTGAGACAGCGATCATCACTCCCTGTGGCCTGTGTGAGTAAATTCATGACTTTTGGACCGAGAAACGCTGCACAGACGTGGCAACGCTTCATTGATTCTGTGCTACAGGGCCTAGCGTTTGCTTTCGCTTACCTGGACGATATTTTAGTTTTCTCGTCACTGGCAGAGCAACAGTAGCAGCATTTAAGAGAAGTGTGTAAGTGGTTGAAACACTATGGCGTCATTCTGAACACTGCCAAATATCTCTTTGGCCAGCCCCAGGTGGATTTCCTAGGGCACTGGATAACAGCAGCAGAACTGCTACCACTGTCAGAGAAGTTGGAAGCCATCGGAAGGATTTCACGCCCAAATACAGCCAAAGAATTACGTTGATTCCTTGGTATGTTACATTTTTATTGCCGTCACTTGCCACACTCTGCCGAGTTACAAGAGCTGGTAATTGCAGCGCTCATCTGTCCAAAGAACAAGAATAACTCGCCCATGACATGGACTGATAGTATGCGTATGGCATTTGAAGCGGACAAGGAGAACATTACAGATGCTGCACTAATAGTGCACCCTGAGCTACTACACCTTTGGCACTAGTGGTCAATAATAGCCAGAATGCGATCAATGCAATGTTGTAGCAATCACAAGCGTTTTTCTTGCGCAAGCTATCGACCTCACAAAAGCTGTAGAGCGCCTATGACAAAGAAGGTTTGGCTGTTTATGAATCTATCGAATACTTCAGACCTCACCTGGAAGCCAGAGATTATATACTTCAGAGCTCACCTGGAAGCCAGAGATTATGTTACCTACAGCGATCACAAATCGATAACGTACACCTTTCGCCAAAACAATATGAAGTGTTCACCTAGGTAACACAATCAGCTAATTTTCATTCCACAATTCAGCATGATCGTCCAGCCCATCTCTGGCATTGACAATGTGGTAGCCGATTGTTTGCCTCAGCTCGGAAGCGTTACTAGCACAATTTATTATGCCAAACATGCTGCTGCTCAAGAGTCAGATCAAGAACTACAAGGACTGTTATCAGCAGAAACATTGGTGTTGGCTCTGCAACTTACCGAATTTCAAGGGAGCTATGTCAAGCTGACATGGCCACATCGAAACCACGGCCATTGCTATACATTGTCTTCAGAAGGGACATCTTCAATATGCTACAAAACTTGTGCCACCCCGGTATTCGATCGACAACCTGCCTTGTGACAAATTGTTATGTGTGGCCATGTATACAGAAAGACTGCCTTGAATGGGAAAGGTGTTGTCTTAAATGCCAATTCAGTAAGATACACCACCATGTGCAAGTACTGGTAGGGCACTTTCTAATCATAAAGTCCTCTTTCAGTCATGGTCACACTGACATTGTGGGTCCATTGCCATCGTCCGATGTTCAACATTACATACTTACAATGATAGACCATTACACCCACTGTCCAGAAGCCACACCAGTGGACAACGTTACATCAGAAATTCTGCCTTTCGTGTTGTATTGGCTGTCATGCTTTGGCTGTTCACAACAGACAGAGAATGGCAATTTGAATCCCACCTGTTGAGACAACTCGCGAAGTTCTCCAGAACAACTCACCACAAAATGACGAGCTAGCACCCAGACCGTAAAGGGATGATCGAGCGATGACGTCACTCACTTAAGACAGAGCTAGTGTGCCACGACACTGAGTGGACGAAGGCCCTTCCCACAGTACAACTCAGCCTCAGAAGCACTTTCAAACTAGATCTAGATGCTTCTTTGGTGGAACTGGTGTATGGTGAGATGTTGCTTCCAGGAGAATTCGTGGAAACATACGCTCTGTCACAGCCAAGGCATGATCGATGAGATTTCTTACACCAACTGTGAGAACACATTGCCTGTATCTGCCCACACCAGCCTCACAGACATGGTACAGCTACTACCTTCACGCATCAAGACTTGAAAACCTGTCCACATGTCATGTTACGCATGGAAGGCATCAAACCGTCATTGTAGCTGCCACACTCAGGACCCTACTGTGTAGTTGCAAGGAGAGAGAAGACAATTGACATTTCTGTTAATAGAAGGCGACCACTGTTTCTATAGACAAGTTAAACTGGCTTACATCTTCCAAGATGCAGTATTCCCAGAGCTTCCAAGGCTACGGTCTCACCCAACAGCTGCCACATCATCAACTTCACAGCTGCCATCACAGATTACTATATTAGCGGACCTACAAACACGTACCTCAAGATCTGGTACCTCAAGGTCTGGTAACATTGTGGAGTTATGTAGTGTTGTATCTGCATGTTTGAAAACCATGCCAACAAAAACTTTGCACATCAGCCACCAGAGGCACAAAAATCACGCCATCAAGTCGCCAGAGCCACTGTGTTTTACATATGTGTGTTCTGTTTTCCTATCTTCCATGCTAGCAGTTAAGTTCATGCATACTTATGAGATAACACTGATGTTTGTGTTCCTGTAAGCTGTAAGCTTGGCATGAGAGAACAAGCCGTGTATTCTTTACTGTCTCCTTTGTCTGTGATCAATAAAGATATGTTAATATTGTTTGAAGAGTTTTTGTGTAGCGTGGTTTCCTTAATGAAGTGCACACATGTTCTAACATTGACAGTCTGCCCAGCTTATGCTGACAGCAGCAAAGCTGATGAAAATAATAAATTTCTTGCTATCGGTGATTCCATACTGAAAAACATTACAGTTCAAGAATGGAAAAGCAATATTCAACACGAAATCCAATCGCAACACTGTATGTCGTGAGACTAATAAATCACAATTCATCAACACCCAATTTAGTGCCTTAGTGGACAAAATCGGGGAAATAGAAAAATCCATCCAAATATTGGTTGGTTGGTTGCTTGGGGAAGGAGACCAGACAGCATGGTCATCGGATTAGGGAAGGATGGGGCAGGAAGTCGGCCGTGCCCTTTCAGAGGAACCATCCCAGCATTTGCCTGGAGTGATTTAGGGAAATCACAGAAAACCTAAATCAGGATGGCCGGACGCGGAATTGAACTGTCGTCCACCCGAATGCGAGTCCAGTATCTAACCAAACCAAATGTCAAAACAAGACAGTCGTTCTGGATATACAGCAAAAAACACCACTTAAGAGTCAGCCTATGAAAAAAATTTATAGCGATCTGAAAGTCATGGTCAAAAAAGGGAATAATTCCCAAATGAATTTGTAAAACTCTAGTAGTGTGCAATGTCTGTTACCAAACCTAATGTATGCCTCAGCTATGTGGTTGAAAGAGTATCCAAACTTGCTGGTGGTATTAAATGTGATGAGGTGGTTATCATTCTTGCAGGAACAAATGACTGTCATAATGAAAACAACTTTTTCGCTGCTTTAGGGAAAGTGATCTCAAAACCTGGTCATATATTGGTATGTACCACATATTACTGTTAAGACATACCAGAAGTCAACCAAACTGCTCATCAGTTTAATAGATATGTAATGAACATATCATCAAAATTTACTAATGTGAGGGTAACTGGTGTTAATCCATTCTGGCAAAGAAGTGACTATACTAATCATGTGCTATATCTAAACAAAATAGGCTAGTTCAGATTGTGTAAGAACATTACAGGAACAATAGCAAGCATATGGAAACAAGATGAAGTAAAGTAAGAGAAGTCTCTCTTTGTGCTGCAGAAGCCACTCCAGACTATGCCATCAAAGACAGAAGGGAATACATTGTACAGCCTTCTTCAACAGCTGTGATTGACAGTGATGTAAATGCATCACAAACACCATCTGCATAATCAGTGCTATGTGATACATCACCCAAAGAGTGTCAAGAGTTTGAAAGTAAAAAATCATTCAACAGCCAAAATCACATAGGTCTTTTTTTTTTGTTTAAGACAACCTGTTTCAACAGACTATGCTGTCATCTTCAGGTCTTGAAATGTTTTGTTGTAAAACATGTTCTTTTTATGCTGATCTCATGCACATGTCAAGTTGATAAGAACTGTGAGCAATATCTATATAGGCACAGTCTGTTTCACAGGGTGTATTATGTATCTAACTATTTCAGCAATGACAAACCTTTTACAATGCAGTATTTTTATCCACTTGACATGTACATTAATACTTACTCCACATATTGTGAATACAACATTTTGTAATGATATGTAAAATGTCAGTTTAACATAAGTTTTCATGACACTTTTTTTATTTACAGTTACTACTTCGTATCTGAAAATTCCATCTATTGAGTAGAAGGAGATGTTCATCAGGAATTTGTTTTTAAATGTTAGTTGATATCTGTCAAACGTTTAATGCTGTTTTGCAAATGACCATTGTTGAAGCATAATTCACCCCTTTCTGTGCCAAAGTTAGATTTAACCCAGAATAGTGAAGATCATCCTGTCTTCCAGCATTGTAACTACGCTGTTACAGATAACAAATTTCATAAGTGTGAAGGTACTGTGAATATCCTAAGTCTCTTAAATAAATATCTGCAAGGTGATCTTTGGTGGACTCCAGCTATTATGCTGATTACACACTTTTGTACAGTGAATACTTTTTCTCTTAATGATGAATTATTGCAAAATATGATGCTGTATGAAAGCAGTGAATGAAAATAGGCATAGCAGGAAATTTACTGAAACGTTTATCAGCAAATTTTGCAAAAACACTAATGGTATAAGTAGCTGAACCTAATCGTTTCAGCAGATCGTTGATGTCTTTCTTCCAATTCAAATTCTCATCAGTGCACACACACAGAAATTTTGAATATTCTTCCTTAGCAACAAACTTTTGTTCAAAGTCTATATTTATCAATGGCATTATGACAGTTACCATACATATACTGTATTTTCTCAAAATTTACAGAGCATCAATTTGCAGAGAAATACTTAATTTTCTTAAAGACATTATTTATAATTTCCTCAGCTAATTCTTGTTTGTTGTTTGTCATTACTATAATTGTGTCACCAGCAAAAAGAACTAGCTTAGCATCTTCATGAGTATAATGTGGCAAGTCATTAATATATATTAAGAATAACAAGGTACCCTAAACTGAACCCTGTGAGACAATATTCTTGATACCTCCCCAGTTAGAGGAGTCTGCTGATTTTTGCAGACTATCTCTACTGTAAATTTCAACCTTTTGCACTCTTCCAGTTAAATACAAATTAAACCATTTGTGCACTTTCCCACTCATACCACAATACTTCAGTTTCTCTAGAAGAATTTCGTGATTCATATAGTGAAATGCGTTTGGAAGGTGAAAAAATATCCCAATAGGTAATGTTTGGTTATTCAGAGCATTTAATAGATGATCAGTGGAAGCATATATAGCACTTTCTGTTAAAAAGCATTTCAGAAAGCCAAATGGACATTTTGTTAGTATTTCATTTTTACAAATACGTGAAGCTAGGCTTGAATACATTACTTTTTCAAGAATTTTGCATGCAGATGTCATAATTGATATTGGGTCGTAGTAGTTATCATGAGACTTATCACCTTTTTTATGCAATGGCTTAAAATGGTTAACCTGAAGATGACAGCATAGTCTGTTGAAACTAGTTGTCTTAAATTGAAAAAAATATTTTTTGTGACCTTTGCTGTCAAATGGTATTTAACAATTAAACAGCTCACCAGCCTCTCAAAATGAGAAAATTCAATTTAATTGAAAGAATTTCTGCTGCTTCATGCACAAGTAAAAAATTGCACTACAAGTATCAATGAGAGCAAGATGAGTTTTAAAGATAAGCAGTGATTTTTTGGCTGGCACCATCACAACCACAGCAACATCATCAGGCAGACAAACCTCCACCTGCTACATAGGCCATGATATAAACAACCCAGCTGGAATGAAACTGTGAAATATGGCGCAAATGGTAGAACAGGACCAATGTCAGGACAGTGAAGGTGGCTTGAACAATCTTACTATTTTTCACCAAAATATCAGAGGTAAAAAAAATTAATTATATTTTTTTTTTATCTGTGAAGCTAGGTGATATGCATCTTTTAAGTCATGCACATGTTTTATGTCTTACTGAGCACTGTATGAAAGTTGGTATTGAGGGGCTGCAGCTTGATGGGTAAGACTTAGCTACTTACTATTGCAGATCAAATAGAGATTAAGTTGGTGCTTTAATTTACATAGATAATACAGTTATTTATAAACCGTTAAATTTAAACAAATATTGTACAAATCAACATTTTGAAGTCTGTAGTACTGAAATTACTGCAAAGGGCATACTGGTTACAATGCATACAATTTACAGAGCCCCTGCTGGGACGTTTTGTATCTTTATGAATAAATCAGAGTCTCTTTTGGCTAAACCTTTTTCGAAAACCAGAAATTTAATAACTACGGGAGACTTTAATATTAACTTCTTAACTGATAACAACTGCAAGACCTTCCTCAAGCGTTCAATGAATTCTTACAACTTGGTTGCTATGGTTAGATCTCCCAAGAGAGTTACAGAAAATTATAAAAGTCTTAGAGTCAAAATTTTTACTGAGAAGAATAGAATACACAGTGCAAGTTTAACCCAAGTCATAAGTTTACTTTCTGATTGTGATGGCCAACTCCTTGAGGTCAACATCAATGTGTCAAGTTTCCCATGTCCATCAGTCCTTTAGATATACAAACACTGAAACTCTTTCAGCCTTTCATCACCATTAGGATAGCTAATGTAAATGGCAAATTTAATATTTTCGTAAATGAATTAATCTCTGTATTTGAAATGACTTTTCCAAAAAGAATTGTGAGGAAGAACATTTCATCCAGGGAACCATGGATTAATGAAAGAGTTAAAATTTCTTGCAGCACTAAGAATTACATGTCTCATTCTGCATACTGTAAAGTTTCAAAAAGGGTGATAAATAAATCCAGAAACTTACATATTAAATCTCAAACTGACAGCTCTAGGAACAAAATAAAATCAATCTGGAATATCATGAAGTGTGTGGCAAGAACATTAAGAATACAGAGATAAGATATAATGACAAGGTGATGCATAATCCTGTAACAATTTGTTACACATTTAACAGTCATTTTTTAGCTGCAGTGGAACATGTGGCCTGTAAGGGTTCGTTAAATACAGCCGTTAGTTTATTACAATACCACACCTTATATGACCCAATTTGCGTCACTCCAGTTACTATTGGTGAAGTTAGAAATGTAATTCAGGCCTTAAAGCACTGTAGTTGTTATATATGTTAGGTCCTGAGTCACATTTTCAATTAATCTTTGCACCAAGGTGCAGTCCCAAAGAGATTCAAGTTTGCTATAGTAAAACCACTTTTTAAGAAGGGTGGCAAAACTAATGTATCCAACTACCTTCCAATATCTCTGCTACATTGCATCTCGAAAATATTAGTGAAACTTATATACATAAAAAATTTTAGACCACCTCAACTCTCACATGTTCGACAAAAATCAACTTGTCTTCAAAAAACAGAGCAACCCTGTCGTGGTTTTTACTCATTTTTTAGACTTTATTAAGGTACCTAAACTGTTACAGAATCTTATTTGAGTCAGAATTACAAATATACCTTTGAATAATTTTTAACTTGATTCATTTACTCAACAAAAAAAAGTGGGTCGCATACGTCCCATTGATCATTTCTGGAACCAATTTTCCTCACAATGCAGTAACTACAAATTAGTGTAAAATTTATGAACAAGGCTAATTTGCACCAGTATTTAACATTAATGTATTGGAAATTAAATGACACTCATTTTTGCCAATATGCAAACATGTGGTATAGTTTATTATTTCCAACAAAAAATACATTTTGCTACTTAGTGAATATTACTTACATTGCGTGAAATTTTGGAAATCAAGGTGAAATACAAAGTGGCACATTGCAGGATAAACAAACATATTTTGTTCGTTTATCAGTGTCTTTTGTGCTGCAAAACCAACACCGCCGCCTGGTCTTCTGTTCCTTGGGAATATACGCCTCGACATTCATAAGTCTTATTTTCTGTGGCACTGCAGTGATACCTCTTTTGCTAGAACAGAAAGCAGGTGATGAGGCCTTCTTCATTCTTGCTAGTCTCATTTGAAATGACAGCTGGTTTGCGTTTCGTCTTGACAGTGAAGGTTCTCTATTATTTTCTTATAGCGAGCAAGTGCCATAACATTTGATACTGAATTTACATTTAGATATGGGTCTGAGCTCCAGTAACTGGCTGCTTCAGGTAATTGATGAAGACCCATTACTATGATCATACCCAGAAAAGCTTTTAGTTCCTGAACTGTGAGTTCCCTCCACTGTGCACTATTCTTATGTTTGCCATACAAATTTGTTTTAAAGCAGATCTGTTGCAACATCGAATCATCAAATAATTTTTCAAAATACACAAGTTCATTGTCTGCCAAAGCAAAGTTTACTGAAACTTCCTGGCAGATTAAAAGTGTGTGCCCGACTGAGACTCGAACACGGGACCTTTGCCTTTCGTGGGCAAGTGCTCTACCATCTGAGCTACCATCTGTGCTTCGGTAGCTCAGATGGTAGAGCACTTGCCCGTGAAAGGCAAAGGTCCCGTGTTCGAGTCTCGGTCGGCACACACTTTTAATCTGCCAGGAAATTTCATATCAGCGCACACTCCGCTGCAGAGTGAAAATCTCATTCTCAAAGTTTACTGTTGGTTTTGGGTTGAACACTGAGGGTAAATTTAGTTCTTTAAAGTGAGTTACATCATCATCCCAGTGAGAATCTGTAAATTCACCAGTTTCATCATCTTGCTCAAAATTCACTCCACTTTCACTCGCAACACTGATGTTTTCATCTATCAACGAATCTAGTTGCACATCCTTGTTGACAATATGTTCCATATAGGTAATTGTGTGTCCATGTTTCTAATGGTGTGCTTCGAGTAGACAAATGATCATGGGATGAAAAAAATCTCCTCTAAATCATTATCATCAGCTTCAATGTCCGATCCTTCTGGATTATCTGAGATTGAAAAAAAAAATATCCAGGATCTCGCTGTCTCACAGCTTCTGTATAAAGTAACAATAATATGTTTTAGTTCTAAACCACATACCGCACTTTTACTAGCACAAAATGTTACAGAAAAAAGCCATTTCTCTGAAAGATAAGTCCTACAACATCCTAACATAAAGGAACTATAGGGTCCCACAATGGTTACTTGGACACATGTGTCCCACTAATTGTAACTACGCTAAAGAAATATTTTAGAAGTAAATTACGTTTTAGAAAGTGTAGTTTTCATTTGTAAAAATCTAAAAAATTGAGAACAGCAAAAATACTTACTTCGGACATTTTTAGTAGGCAGAATACGCCGAAAACTGTCTCGAGACACAAGAAATTGAAGTTTTGGAGCGGAAACTCACATGACAACGCACTGCAACAGTCACAGCCTTCTATAGACTGAGAATTTCAGGGCCTCGATTTTTTTCAGAGTTCAGGAGAGCTGCCAACAGATGGCAGGACTGAGTAGAAATATGCAACTCGCTTCCCAGTGTTTTAAATAAGGCCCAAAATTGCTGGGACATATGTGTCCCAGCAACCACGAAAGGGTTAACAAATGAAATTCGTGGGTCAACAAATAACAAAAGTCACCTAATGGAGTTTTCTGAGACTTGTCAAAGTCTGTGACTGAGTAGATAACAAAATACTATCAGGGAAGGCTGAATTTTATTGTTTGAATGGTAGCACCAAGAAGTGGATTGAATCATATCCACACAATAGAAAGCAGAAGGTGACACTTGATGGTACTGATCGTTGTCTGTTTCATCTGACTGGGGCACATTAAAATGTGGAGTGCCACACGGATCCATTTTAGGACCTTTAGTTTTTCTTGCCTTCATCAACAATCTTCCACTTTATACAAACAGTGAGAGCAAATTGGCTCTTGTTGCCGATGACACTACTGTTTGAAATCCAAACAACCAGTGAACTAGAAAATAAATTTAATACTGTATGTGTAGACCTCTTACACTGGTTTAAATCAAACATATTAACTGTAAATATTGAAAAAACTCAATATAGGCAATTTCATACATCTCAACAAGAAAATGAAGTAATGCACTTCAACTGTGATAACCAAAATACACTCCTGGAAATTGAAATAAGAACACCGTGAATTCGTTGTCCCAGGAAGGGGAAACTTTATTGACACATTCCTGGGGTCAGATACATCACATGATCACACTGACAGAACCACAGGTACATAGACACAGGCAACAGAGCATGCACAATGTCGGCACTAGTACAGTGTATATCCACCTTTCGCATTAATGCAGGCTGCTATTCTCCCATGGAGACGATCGTAGAGATGCTGGATGTAGTCCTGTGGAATGGCTTGCCATGCCATTTCCACCTGGCGCCTCAGTTGGACCAGCGTTCGTGCTGGACGTGCAGACCGCGTGAGACGACGCTTCATCCAGTCCCAAACATGCTCAATGGGGGACAGATCCGGAGATCTTGCTGGCCAGGGTAGTTGACTTACACCTTCTAGAGCACGTTGGGTGGCACGGGATACATGCGCACGTGCATTGTCCTGTTGGAACAGCAAGTTCCCTTGCCGGTCTAGGAATGGTAGAACGATGGGTTCGATGACAGTTTGGATGTACCGTGCACTATTCAGTGTCCCCTCGACGATCACCAGAGGTGTATGGCCAGTGTAGGAGATCGCTCCCCACACCATGATGCCGGGTGTTGGCCCTGTGTGCCTCAGTCGTATGCAGTCCTGATTGTGGCGCTCACCTGCACGGCGCCAAACACGCATACGACCATCATTGGCACCAAGGCAGAAGCGACTCTCATCGCTGAAGACGACACGTCTCCATTCGTCCCTCCATTCACGCCTGTCGCGACTCCACTGGAGGCGAGCTGCACGATGTTGGGGCGTGAGCGGAAGACGGCCTAACAGTGTGCGGGACCGTAGCCCAGCTTCATGGAGACGGTTGCGAATGGTCCTCGCCGATACCCCAGGAGCAACAGTGTCCCTAATTTGCTGGGAAGTGGCGGTGGGGTCCCCTACGGCACTGCGTAGGATCCTACGGTGTTGGCGTGCATCCATGCGTCGCTGCGTTCCGGTCCCAGGTCGACGGGCACGTGCACCTTCCGCCGACCACTGGCGACAAATTCGATGTACTGTGGAGACCTCATGCCCCACGTGTTGAGCAATTCGACGGTACGTTCACCCGGCCTCCTGCATGCCCACTATACGCCCTCACTCAAAGTCCGTCAACTGCACATACGGTTCACGTCCACGCTGTCGCGGCATGGTACCAGTGTTAAAGACTGCGATGGAGCTCTGGATGCCATGGCAAACTGGCTGACACTGACGGCGGCGGTGCACAAATGCTGTGCAGCTAGCGCCATTCGACGGCCAACACCGCAGTTCCTGGTGTGTCTGCTGTGCCGTGCGTGTGATCATTGCTTGTACAGCCCTCTCGCAGTGTCCGGAGCAAGTATGGTGGGTCTGACACACCGGTGTCAATGTGTTCTTTTTTCCATTTCCAGGAATGTATATTACTTGGTGAATCCGTGATGTTCCTAAGTGATGGCAAGTTAAATTGTTCTGGGCACATACTACATACTGTAACTGGCAAAACATATACTATCACAGGGAGAGCCACCTGTGAAATGACATGTCATGTACCTGCTGTTATATTAACACTGTATGCCTTTTTTACAATGTGACTACCACCAAGTTTCCACTTAGGAAGAATGGACATAGGAAGAGGGCGTGCACTGGCAACACACAACACCCTGTTGCACAGTTGTGACCCCAGCGGCTGTTTCACATGTGCCATGTTGATTCTTCCCTAGATACCAGTTTTTCCACAGGTGGGGACTGGCACTATATGTCCTTAGTTCTAGCTATCATCTGACCTACGATAATTTCTTTTGTCTCTGCATTTATTCATAGTAACTATTCCTTTTTTTCACTCCCTTTCATACTACATCTTTCATTTTCTGTCATGTCTATTTTTTGCTGTCCCCTTCCTACCTCTACCTCTATCACATACAGTGCACTTAGCTTTTCACTCTTATGAACTCATGCATGATGTTTTAGCAGTTGTTTCAGCCCTGCATAGTACCCTGTCTTCAACTTTAAGATCTCTGGTTTTCAAATCTTGTCTGGTGCTGTCCCCTACAATCAGTCTTTCCTTCTCATCACATCCAGTACACATCCATTGACTCAGGTTTCTGGGCAACTTTCCCAAACCCTACTCTTTTTCCTAAACCTCACCAGTCCTTTTCCTTTACCCTCCTTCCTTCCTCTTGAACCCTTCTGTCAGGAGGAGGAGCCACTTCAAAATATTGCTAACTGTAATACCTTGCAGATGCATGTTGTCCTGTTGCCACTTGGTGAGTTGATTTTTTTTTATCTGTGTAGTTATAACATGATGTAAGACTGACATAACATGGCTACTGCCATTGCTCCTAATACACTGTAGATGACAACAACTGTGAGGTTAATTATACATTATTTCAATCAAACTTAATTGAATTTACAATTAATATTAAGAAGCTTTTACAAAAATTGTTATGATATTTAGCTTTACATATCATTTTACAGTTACTGGAATAGTTATCAAATCAATATATAACAGTTCTCATATCAGAATTACCTTAAATATAATTCCATAACAATGTCTTTATTATTTTTGTTAACTGCTTTAACCTTAGCATAAATCCTGTGTCTTTACTGTTGTCTGTTTTATAATTACTACCATTTTTCAATTACTGAATTCCACAGGTGATAAGTTGGGCTTTTGTTTACATTATTTTTTATATATGTGTTGTTTTTAATGCAATATTTTTATAAATTAATTATGGCTCTTGTTAACTGATCACAGGTCATTTTAAGTAGACTCATTCTTATCAACACAGTAATCCAACAATGTCACAACAATTGAAGTTCTTGCATTATGTAACTTTACATAAAATTCAATTGGTGGCATCACGTTTTTCGATACATCCAGAATTGCAGTGTTTGGTAAATGGTCTCCTGTTTTGCTACATTTCATACTGCCCTCACTCCCCCCCCCCCCCCCATTCTGCCCCCACCACCACCACAAAATATCATGCATAAGAATTAGAGATGAGACTTTGTCAAGGAGTGCTTATACGAGAAAGAAAAGGTTCTATACAAAATGCTTGCAGTGTCTGTATCTGTTTGTGACACAAAATATTGACAAATTCTAAAATTCTATGCTGTGACTCATATTACATTGGTAAACACATAAAAGTGGGATTTTTCTGAGCTCATACCTTGGGCTCTATTGCTGATAGAAAAATTGGGTCAAGTGTTTTTTGTTGCCCTAGGGCTAGGGACCATTCGTATACCCAGTAGAAGGACAGTCTTGCTGTAGCTCTCTTAAAGGAAAGAGTTAATTTTTGAATATTACACACTTCCTCTAGCTTAGGCAAATGTACCAAATCAGTTGGTTCTTTTTGCAGTGGATGTGGGATATGGTGTGCCTTTAAGTGGCTTATGGAGGCACCATTATTTCATGGGCACTTTCTAAAAAATGCGAAAGGCATTTTTCATCAATATTTTTTTTCTCTCATTACTTTATGCCTAAATAAATATTCACAGCAAGTTGATCAAATTTTAACAGTATATTCTCTAGGAATTTATCTAGACGTGCCATCTTCCCATTTTCAAAAAATTTATCAGTTTCCATGTGGAGAAAAACCCCAAAAACAAGGTTTTTGAGTACCAAAGTTGAAATGTGGATTCCAAGACGATTATGCACAGCAAATTACTGTAATTTTTATTATGTATTCCTAAGATCCCAGCCTTGAAAATTATTTGATATTTTTATACATTTCTGAGACACAGAGGTTCAAAATTACCCTACTCGAACATGTAAAACACACACATGAAATCTGGTGGGAGTTTAAAACATAGTGTATAAAGTGATGCAGCATGGAGAAATGTGCTTTAATGTGTCGCCCCTTATCATCAGAAGGGTTCTGGGAACCACATGTTGTAATACTGAAGCACATGCAAAATTTTTGTGCACGTAAAATTCGGTCTGAGGTACAAAATTAGTTCCGCACTGTTTCAATTTCACATAAGTAAACTATCAAAATTTCACTAACTCACAAAGTTCTTTTAAAATGCGTGACATGTCCTGCCGTGGCAGGGGAAAAAGGGAACCAACAGATAAATGCTGCTATTGGAACACAAGAAAGGTATATAACTCCTGTTTACAAGGCTCTGACAGAAAAGTGGGGTACCAGCTGCCTTTTAAAAATTTTCCCAATAACTTTGGTGTATAAACATATTTGCACTTTTTTGTGCAGAGAGAGAAGAAAACAGTGACAACAGCAAAGAGATTGAAAAGTAATAAATACTGGATGACAGTAGGCATGGTTGTGGTACACAAAGAGCAAAGGAAACAACAGCAGTGTGAGAGAAGGAGAGGGACACAGTGACAGTGGAACGAAGTTGACAGTGAAAGAACAGTGCTAAGAAATGAGTAAGGGAGGAGTGCCACTGGGAGAGGAATAAAGAGAAGCAGAAAATGGAAGTGGATGAGAGCTAGTGACAATGGGTGACAGTGATAATGACAATGACAATGAGGAAGAGAGGGTTGGTTTCAGTGAAAAGAGAGAGCAGCAGCTGGAAGGAATGAACAGTAGAGTAGCAGTAAAAGGAAGCAAAACAGTGAGAGTGACAGTGAGAGGAGACAGTGGACAGTGGCTGTGGTATTGAAAGAGCAAAGGAGACAATAGCAGTGTGAGCAATAGCAGTTAGGGAGACATGAGGAGATAATCACAATGAGTTGGACTGAATGAGTGAGTGACAAAGGTCTAGTGAAGGACTAGTGGGTGTGAATTAGTTACAGTTAGGGGAGTTTGTGGGAGTAAGAGAGGTGAGTTGCACGTTAAAAAGTGCATGAACTGTTCACATGCCAAAATTTTTGTGAAAATTTTTAAAGGTGCTGAGGAAAAAAAATGAAGTGCCTGGTACCTACTTTTCAGTCAGAGTCTTTTAAACAAGAGCATATTCACCCTTTAGTGCTCTGATAGGAGCATTTTTCTGTTAGTGGAAATTTTATAACAAAGAGCAGCTTTAACATAAGTACACATCACAACACAGATTATTAACAAATATTCCTTTTTATAAACGTCTTCTCAAAGCAGAGATGGCTGATCAGAGGGGCAAGGGAGGCTCTGCATCCTCACTCTTCTGTAATGGAGATAGTAGTAATAGTAATAGGGGTAATAGTAGTAGTAGTAGTAGGAGGAGGAGGAGGAGGAGGAGCAGGAGGAGGAGCAATAATTATTTTTACACTAAACCACTATGCGCTTACGTCAGCGAGCATGAAAGATGTTAGCTTGTCTTATTTCTTCTACACCACCAGCACTCAAGAGCATGTCAAGGCCAGATAGCCTAACCATAACCTAAAATAGAAGGAAATGTGAAGCATACTCCATCCAGTGGGGAGGCCAGACACATGCTAGGCCACCTGTAAACAGTTCGGTTGCCATGGTAACCTTTATGTCACTGCTAGAAACAGATGAGAGTTGGCACAGGGTGTCTTAGCTGTGCTGCCATCTCTCTAGGTTTCTCTCATGTTAGTTGCCCCATGTGCTGTGAATATGGATGAAGCCCAACCTTGTACAAGTACTGATGCAACCCTTTTGAGTCCGGATATCATTACTTCCTTGCAGGAGCTTTTGTTTTCAAAGAGATATGAAACTGAACACCAAGATATTTTGAAGAAGGACTCCAGCACCAGCATAGCACCTTCTTCAAAAAGATAAGTTCAGGACATGAGCATTACAGAGTTCATGGTATGAGCAGCACAAGTGGTAAGTACAAGTAGTACATAAGTACTAGCCCTACAAAAGGAAATTTATTCTGCTTGTTATGTTGGTTCTTCAGAACAAGAAAAACTGCTTGGTCTGCTGAGGGTTTCAATGATCCATAGAACCTGTCTAGAGGTTTAGCGTGGTATACTGCTTTTACAAATCATCTAAGTAATTTTAGGAAGTACCCAAATCAGTGTTTCATATTTAAGATCTACTTAAAGAATATCACAAACTGATGAAAATCAGACAAAATAATGAACTAAATTCTAACAGAGAGATTACGAAAATACTAATCTGGTGCCACAAGACTTTTGTGTCAGCAGGAGAGAGCTCTCAGAAGTCATGAGAGAGAAGATGCTCTGAATTTTCTGAGCCATTTTTTTAATTTCTGCTAAACTGAAATGAAGATTCAAAAGTACACCAGAAGAAAATGGGCTATTCCTGGGGATTTTAAAAAAGTGTGCAGAACAAACTGATTCAATGTATAAATGAGATTTGTGAATATATGAGGGTGTTCAGAAAAATAATGCTTCTGATTTGTTTAATGTAAAAAACTCTTAAAGTTTTTAAAATAAAACAAACATTATTAAGATTCTACATATTTATTCTTCATATTTATATATTTACTTCTCAACATTGATGCCCTGGTGATGAATACATTTATCCCAATGAGAGACCAATTTCTTGATACCGTCTCTGTAGAATGTCTGACTTTGTTGATGGAGTCAGTATCTCACTTTTGCCTGCACCGCTTGCTCATTTTCAAAGTGAAATACTCGTATGTTTTCTTTAATTAAATGGGGCCAATGACATGGAAGATGATCAATGACAGTGTGCCCAAGGCATAAGGTTGTTTGCAAATATTTCAGTACTCATGTATGGTCTAGTATTGTAACATTGAAGAGAGGGTGTTCCATATGTGGATGAACTGTTCAAATTCAAAACTCAATTACAGCAGACTTTTTCTCACATACAGCATAGTTACGTTGAATGGCCTGCAAGCTAAGGTCTATGGTATTGTCACCAAGCTCTTTTTATTCATTCTTTTGCACATAGTTTGAATTTGGTTCTGCAGCAGAGCTGTTCTTGTATAAAACCAGTACGGATATTTTGCTCCACCCTTCAAGATATTCCTGCTTTCTTCTACCAGTTGTCCAATGCACAGCAATTCTGGACAGTGTTCTTGGAAAATTCATTCCTTCAAACAGTGAAATGAGATGGAACTTTAATGCCAGAATAATATCTGCCATTCACGAAAACTATCTAGTACTAATTGATGCTTTAAATGAAATAACTGAGAGTCCAGATTCTATTTCAACAACTACAAGAGAAGCCCTTGAGTTCAAAAATAGCCTCTGGGACTTTGACGTTGTTTTTCTTCTTTCTGTTTTTCAAAGCATATTTTTACAGACTGACCTGCTTTTCAACGTTCTTCAGAAGATACCATTGATGCAGAGTTTCACAACAATGCTGCCTTGAAATGCATAGCTTACATGAAAAACTTAAGAGATGAAGTTAAAGTGATAAACTTTTTAAATTCCATGAAATGCTTGACTAATTTGCAAACAGAAGATCCCACAGATATAGCTGCAATGATAGATGGATACACTGGTGTTCCCTTGATGTCAGAAAGCAAACAGGTGTACTTTGAAGTATTGGACAATATTGTAATATAACTGGAAACAAGATTTTCACAATGTGATAAACTGCTCTTTCTTAAATTAGGCAATACTACTCAGTTCAAGAAATATGCTCAGCATTTCCTCACTCACATTTGCTTGTAGAACAATTTGAATGCTGTTTCCTACATAGTCTACTAATTTGCCTCTTACAGCTTTCGGAGGTGTTGCTTGATGTAATATATACTGGTATAAGTGCTTTATATTTTCTTCTTCTGTAAAACTCTTCCATGATTTAATAGTAAACTGAGCTCCATTATCAGTAGGAATAGCTTTCAAGATTCCTACTATTCCAAAGTAATCCTTGTTAACTTTTTGTATTATGATTTTCCTTATTGCTTTCTATATAAGGAACAAATTCACGAATGTAGAAATAGACCTACCATAACAAAGATCCAGATTTACCCCCTCTTGATTTTGGTAACTGTCCAAAAAACTCAACTCCTACCAGTTCTATCTGCTTTTTTCAGAATGTAATGTAAGTGCATGGATATAAAATCTACTCACCAAGCAGTGGCAGGAGAATACACATACAAAAGGTATTACAGCTGCAAGCTTTCAGAGCCAATGGCTCCTTCTTCTGGCAGAATTGGCGGAGGGGAAGGAAGAAGGGTAAATAAATGTAAGTGTTGTGTGACTAGAGCCTCCCGTCAGATAGACCGTTCGCCGGGTGCAAGTCTTTCCATTTGACGCCACTGCAAGAGACTTGCACATTGATGAGGATGAAATGATGATGATTAGGATAACACAACACACAGTCCCTGAGCAGAAAAAATCTCCGACCCAGCAAGGAATTGAACCGGGCCCATGAAGGAAAAGGACTGGTGAGGTTTAGGAAAAAGAGGTAAAGTTCACAAAAATCTTCCATAATCCCAGGTCAGGGGAGACTTACTGGATGGAATCAGAAGAAATGATATTCTGCATATATCCTCTATTTGTTTGGTTACTATGATTACTATGTTGACAAGCATCTAAATTATTTCTGACTCTTCTGGTTAAGCCGTAAAAACATAAATTTTCTTGAATTTTTTGGATACTCTTCAAACTTCTACAGTGTGCATAACTTTCATGTAGGTACTTTATAAGGATAGCTGTATACTGTTCTGGGCATCACAACTTCCACTTATCACTGTCTGGACTGTTTCATCTAAATACCACACACATGTAAACTTTATAATATTGTTCCACATTTCACTACCTCTCTTTCACAAATAACTATTTACAAGCTTCCAGTTTTTATAGTGACTTTGGTTTCTTCTTATCTTCCTGGTTTCTCGTTCATTTTTAATTTCTTTCATATACATAATACTGAAATCCATTTCATTTATATTCTTGATCTCCCCACAGTCACCCTCACTGGTAGTCTAAACAATGCATTTATAATTACATTTTCCTTTCCTTTTACGTATTTTATTGAGTACTCAATTGTTCCAAGAAAACTGCCACCCTTGTAATTTTATTGCAGCATAATTAACACTGCTGCAAATTACTCAAAGTCTCACAATCCAGAATGTACTGTAGCTTTCTGTCCCCATAAATAATTTCTAAACTTGATAAATGCTGAGCATGCTACCAATAACTCTTTTTCAGTCACAGTGTAATTCTTTGGAGGCTTTTGTAACTTTCTGCTTGCAAATACTATAGAATGATGTTCTATTCTGTAATTCACTACTTTCTCTTTGAGTAAGTGTGCTCCAACTTCATTATAAGTGCTGTCTGTCATAAGGCTAAATGGTAGTGTGAGATCTGGTCTGTGTACAATTCTGCTATCTTATAGCTGTCTCTCTATTTCATCAAAAGCTTGCTGACATTCCTTACTGCATTCCTGTAACACATTTTCCCTTAAAAGATTAAAAGCCTGAGCCCTTACGCATTTTCTATAATAAGCTAACCTGAAGAATGATTTAAACTCTTTTTTTTTCTTTTTTTTTTTGGGGGGGGGGGGGGGGCAGAAAACTTTGCTGTACGGCAAAATTATTTCATCTGTAATTCTGTGACCACGATATTTACACTTTTCCAACTTTAATGACATACCTCCTCCCATTAATTTTCTCCCCACTTCTCTCAATAATTCTAAATGCTCTTCCAACTTTTTCCTGTAACTAAAATGTTATCTACATATATTACCAATCTAGAATCAATTCCTTTCCCAGAACAAAATCTAAGCCTCATATAAATTGTACAATAGAAATTTTTCATCTAAATGCTAAAACACAATACTAATAAGACCTACCATCTCATAGAAAAACAGTGTATTTTCTGAAATTGGGTTCAAGTGATGTCTGATGAAAACCTGAGATAAGACCAAGTGTAGTCATGTAAGTTACGTCTTTAAATTTATGTCATAGTTCATCTATTTTTCAGGATGGTCAGCTTCTCTGTCTCATATTTTATTTAAATGCCTTAAATCCAATACAAGTCTTATCCCTCCATTTCCTTTACATAAACAATGAGTTGGTTATTGTGTTCACAGTAACTCCTTTCTTTAAGTCCTCAAATTTCTATGTTTTGTAAATCTCTATCTACAGCCTCTCTTCTAGAGATGGATAGCCTAAAGAATGAAAAATGGTTCATGTGGTCCTAACTTGAGTTTCCACTGGTAATTCTTTACTATTCCATCTTCCTCAGTAAAACATCACCAGACTACTGAAAAATTTCCTTCAATCCTCATCTGACTCTCATTAACTTTCTCTGCACCTTCTACTTTGATGTCAGCCACATTATGATTACATTCTAAATGTTCCTTCTCATGTATACTACCTTCCTCTTCTTCGATGTAGTGTCTGTCATCTACACAATTTTCCCCTACCTCCAATTTGATTACTGCTATTTTTACTATTTACAATGAAAAGTTTTGTTTGAGGAGAAATTACACTTCTTGGTTCTGTCAAGTATAATTCCTTATCTGTCCAACAAAATCCTACTTTAGCTTCCACAACCCAGTTCATGACCTAACTAATTTCCTTACTCAAACCAGGTACATTAAAGCAACCCTAGATAAATGGAATGTCATTAATTCTAAATGACAGTAATATTTGTTTGTTCACTATTTTACTGTGTCTTCCTGTGGCACCTCTAATCTTAATCCATATTATAGACAACTCAACAAAATCTGGACTGTGTTTTACTCTATCCCTCAATTTTTCAGACACACCACAAACTGGACTCCTGTATCTATCAGACAGTAACCATTCCACATATCAGTTTCAGTATTAATGTCTGGACTTTGCTGTCCCCTTTATGTCACTATTTCTCTATTTTCTTTCATATAAATGATCCTTCTCAGTTTCTTTGAACCTCATATCTTATACTTCATCTTTCTGGGTGCATTTCTCTGTACTTGATTGCATCATACTCACAGACATATTAGTTTTTTCTAGGTTCTCTAAATTATACCTTGTTCTTCCCAACATTCTGGATGCAGGCTTTCACATACTTTTTGCAATGTATCTTTTATTCTACTATCACTAGTTTCACTATCATAATGATCCCAAACTACCTTTAAAAATTCATCATTACAATTTTTCATATTCCTACTGCTTTACGAATATCAACTAGTAAAACCTCACTCTCGTGACCTGCCTGCCACAGTTCAGGCCTCCCCAAGTATGTTCATTGCCATCACCATAACTGAAAGGGTCACTCCAAAAGAAATGCACACTATTTTTGTAAAAATACAGTTTTCATTCTGCATGTGTGAAAGTTTTACAGTGAGTAGATACATCATTTCTGCTTGTTTTCAAACTTAGTTAAACCTGTTCCTGTGAGTGGAGCCATCAAAGCATGTCTTCAAGATGGCTGCTGCACTTGACGTTTGTCAGAAGCAACGTGCCGTTATAGAATTCCTGTGCTGTGAAAATGAGACAGTGGGAAACATCCACAAGTGGTTGAAAAAGGTGTATGGAGATTCTGCTGTCGATCGCAGTACAGTTAGTCAGTGGGCAAGCAGGTTACGTGATGAAAGCAGGCACGGCAATATTGAGGATTGTCCTCACATTGACAGGCCTCATGCTGCACACACTCCAGACAATCTGCAGAGAGTTAACGAATTGGTGACCACTGACAGACGCATCACAGTGAAAATATTGTCATGCTATGTTGGGGTAGGGGAAGGAAGAGTTTGCAGAATTCTGAAAGTGTAGGCATTAAGAAAGGTTTGTGCCAGGTGGGTTCCCAGGATGTTGACAGTGGCTCACAAAGAAACAAGAAAAATGGTTTGCAGCAAACTTTTGGAACAGTACGAGAATGGTGGAGATGAATTTCTTGGAAGAATTGTGACAGGTGTTGAAACATGGCTCCATCATTTTTCACCAGAGACAAAGGTGCAATCAATGGAGTGGTATCATGCAAATTCACCCAAGAAAAAAAAATTCAAAACCACACCTTCTGCTGGGAAAGTTATGGTTACGGTGTTTTTCGATTCCAAAGGACTCTTGCTTGTGGACATCATGCCAAGTGGAACCACCATAAATTCTGATGCATATGTGATGACACTGAAGAAACATCCAGCTCGACTGAGTCGTGTTCAACCACATCGGCAAAAGCAGGATGTTTTGCTGTTCACGACAATGCATGGCCACATGTCAGTCAAAAAACCGCAGAAGCGATCATAAAACTCAGATGGACAAAACTGAAACACCCGCCTTACAGTCCTGACCTGGCTCCATGTGACTATCATCTCTTTGGGAAACTGAAAGACTCTCTTTTGTGGAACAAGGTTTGAAGATGATGGCTCCCTTGTGCACGCTGCCAAACAGTGGCTCCAACAGGTTGGTCCAGAATTTTACCATGCGGGTATACAGGCACTGGTTCCAAGATGGCGTAAGGCAGTTGAGAGGGATGGGAATTATGTGGAGAAATGAAAATATTGTCCCCAGTATCTACACACTGTAAAACTTTCAAACATGTAGAATAAAAGATGGATTTTTTTAAAAAAGTGTACATTTCTTTTGGAGTGACCCTCGTACCTACCACTACACTTTATTGTTAACTTGTGCATAAATAATGCCACCTAACTCTCTATATAAGTATGTCTCACTTCATATTTTCTCCTCAGCATCTTTCATAACATCTTCACTATACTTATTACTATTGACAGTTACATCTTCCTTACTAATATCACTATAATCACTTAAAATACATTTTTCACTCTTCTTACTACTATTCTCTAATGTAATTTCTTCCCTCTTAGGTACATGATTGTCAGGGTCATTTGGTTCAACATTGGAAACAGTAAATTATCCTTTTGCATCTGCTACACTCTCAGTCATTAACTTATGTAAATAAAATTCATCATCCTCTCCCATCTAAACTTCATTACTTGACACACTGTAAGGATTTGGTAATGATTCTGCATCAGGTTTTACTTCTACACTATGAGTAACCTTTTTCTGATTTTCCTCACAAACATTTATATTTATTGCCTCCCAAAATTTCCTTGCAAAATATAATGTTTTTATTCCATACTGATCCATATTTTTATTCTGTTGCCAGTACTGTTCAAAGTTTCTCCTTCTCCTATAATTTTGTTTGTGATAGTTTCTTCTAAACTGACAGACTCCAAATAAGATGATCTTTAATTTGCCAGATTTATTATTTACTATGGTTAAATGGTCTTTTATTTCCTTCCTGTGGTCTATTTCTATCCTCATGAATCCTAATCACACGTCTATTTCAATCCTTCCACTGTGGATCTCTTCTCTCACTCTTCCCTGGTAATTATTTCTGTAATTTCCTCTCTCTCTTCTGTCATAAATACCTGTGTTATTGCAGTTTTTATTCAACTCTTCATGCTGATTCCCACCATTTAAATTCGAATTAAAAGTATATCTTTCATTTCTCTCTAATGCCGTTTCCAGTTTATGTACATGTTTTAAAAATTATTCAATAGAATCATCTGCCCCACACACTAAACTTCATTGCACTTTCTCTGGTACTCTTTTCTTTAATGCATCTATTTGTATAAGTTCATCAAGTGGTTTATCTAAGTGGATTAATCATCTCAGTTGCTTCTCACAGAAATCTTTCATATGACAGTTCCCTTCTCTATAAAGTGGTCCATATAAAAATCCACTTTTGATCCTAGTTTGTTGAGATTCTAACCAACATTTTTTTTTTTTTTTAACCCTTAAGTCTGTAGTCATACCGCTAATAAAATTATCACAACACTGTTGTAGAAATCAAATGGGTGGAGTTTATTATCTCCCGTAAAACTTTTATTTAGTCCTTTGGCCCCAATCCCACAACAGTTCCTATTTAAACTGCAAAGCATATGAGCTTTCGGCTGGACTCTGTCATTTAAGACTGGTTCATTATTAATTACCTCTTCCTAATTTTCCATGTATTATTATTGTCAAAATACTTCATATTCCTTAAAAAAGAGAGAGAGAGAGAGAGAGATCTTTCCTCCAGTGCAGAAGGAGGCACAATTCAAAATACTTATCTTTTTCACTGTTTTCAGTGATGATGATCCATATAACATATATTTAATTTTCATTCACTTAATTCATGACATTCCTGATCCATCCATTTGTTTCATTTATGGTCAATAATGTTGTCAGTGCCATTCATGTACATAAATATGAATTTTGCTTACAATTTTGTTTTTGTGATGCCTAGAAACCTGAAACTTAAAACACTGTCCTTGTGTTTTCGACATATCTTAGCTCCGAACACCATGCTGAAATGTAACCAACATTAATTGCTATATTGCAATCATATTGGTGATAACTGATGATCTTGAATGAGGTGTATAACTCAATTTTGTTGCACTTCCTCCACCTGAAATAACATCTGGTCCAGTTTCTGTATGTCAGGTGATTTTTGCCGAGTTAATCAAATAATTAAGGTAGCTGAAACTGTCAAAATATTTTTAAAACACTTTTATTGCACCACACAGGTTGTATGCTAATACATGATGTAGGACTGATGTACCATGGGTACTGCCATTGTTCCTTATACAGATACCAACAACTGCAAAGTTACATTGTCCATTGTTTCAATCAAACTTAAATGAATTTAAAATTAAGATTTTGATGCTTTTACAAAACTGGTTAGGGAATTTGGCTTTAAAAATATTTGTAATGTTTCTGAAACAGTTGTCATGTCCAAATATTACAGTTCTCATATCAAAATTACATGAAATATACACCCAAACAGTGTAGTAATAATTTTTGTTAACTACTTCACAAATAAAATGTGATTTTACTTCCCCAGCATAAAACCTGTGTCTTTACAGTTGGCTGCATATTAGCTACTAGACTATCACTTTTCAACATTTAAATTCCAGAAGTGATAAATTGGGCTTTTGTTTACATTATTTTTGAAATATTTTTAGTCTGTAGTGCAATATCTTTATAAATTAATTGTAATTCCTTTGAAATGATCACAGTTTATCTTAAACTGGCTTATTGTCATCAATATAGTAATCCAACAACATTAAGTTCAAGCTCTTACATTTATTTAATTTCATGCAAACTTCACTTGATAGTATCACATCCTTTGATATATTCGAAATTGTGGTTTTTCACTAAATTTTGTCCTCTTTTGCTACATTACTTATGGTATACAGACTTGAGAACCCCAAGAAAAAACCCCTATTTCTTGAGTTCTGATTGAACTGCATGCCTCAGCATTAAAAGTCAATGTCCCTGTTAGGATAAGTGATGGTATTAGATGGGTTCTCAGGCTGACCATCAAAATCTGAGAGCCTATAGGAACCGCCTGTCTGGTTGACCCATACATGCAATATGTTATTCTTGGCATATTTCAGGTCCTTGTAAGATGAAGTCCTTGTAAGACAGATTGTGGGGACAAAAGTATGCATCCCAGGGTGTTTAGATAATTTTGGAACAATAAATGCAGTAATACCACATGGAACTATACTATCCAGTATATAATAAATATTTAATAATAATTGGAGACAGAAGTCTTTGCCCATAAGAAAAGCATACACAACCACGCCACCCCTCAAAAATTGTTTGTGAGAGAAGTTATTGCATGTAAACAAGTCTGAACAGAGTGTGTTCTATCCAGTACTGGAAGAATCTGCATGGTTGTTGAGGAGAGGCCACATCTGCTGGCTACTGATCATGTTTACCACAAAATTCCAACCAGAGTTCCTAGACCAAAAGTACAGACTCTCTTTTATCTTACAGGCAGTTGTGGAAGAAAGTATTGAGCAGCAGCTTAATTCAGGAATTATACATCCCTCTGTCTGTCCGTGGGCATCATCAATAGTGGCTATTCCCAAGAAATCTATAAGTGGTGAGAATACTTATGGCCAAAGTGTGGATATGAAGGCACCACTCCTGATAAATACACACTGCTTCATATTGGTGACTGGGAAATTACAGATTCTTCACCACTTAAGATATGACATAGGGATACCATCAGATTCTGATTGCATCCCAAGACAGACCAAAAACAGCTTTTGTAGAGTGCCCCAGGTTCTGATTTCTTAAGAATGCTCCCACCACATTTCAGCGATTTGCAGACTTGTTGCTACAAAGGATGAAACTCACGACTTACTTCATCTATTTAGATGATATCGCTGTATTCTCCAGAACAAATGAGGAATATGCTGAGCAATTACAAAATGTATTATTACATTTACAAGTCGCCCATTTGAGCCTGATATTGGATAAATGCTCTTTTACAGAGCTCCTGGTTCAGTATCTGGGAATTATCATTAGCTAAGTTGGAGTAAAGCCAGATCCATGACTGATAAAGTCAGATGACTTTCCTGTATCCACTAAGGTAAAAGAGTTGCAAAGTTTTTTAGGACTGGAGAATAATTACTGCCATTTTGTAAAAGACTATGCGACAGTAACTAAGCCCTAACACAATTATTGAAGAAAGGAGTAGCCCATGAATGGACTGCACAGTGAAAAACCACAATGTAAGAGGTTACAGAAGTGTTAAAAAGTTGCCCTTACTGACATACCCTAATATCAAGAAATCTTTTAGGCCAACCTGTAGTGCCTCCAATTTTGCTGTGGGTTGCATTCTGAGCCAGGAACACAATGGCGAAGAAAAACTGACTGATTGTGCCTCTAGCCAACTAAGGCTAAAGTTAATTATAGCACAACAGAGAAGGAATGATAGACTTGGTGTTTGGAGTCAATTAGTTACTATAAATGCCATTTGTATTGTAGGAGATTTACAGTAATAACTCATCAAGCTGCCCTTTCGTGGCTCCTAAATCTGAAAAATCCCAGCAATTGGTTAACATACTGGGTGTTGAAATTGAGTATGACTATAATGTACACATACATTGGCAAACTTTATCAAAATGCAAAGTGCAAAGAGAGGATGTCAGTTACCAGCAGAATGCCACATTACAAGATGTCATATCTGAAGATGGTATATTGTATCATATGATTCCTCCTGGGAATTGGTTAGTAATACCAAATGCTCTTCAGCCCATGTCATTGGCCATTACAAAATAGCATGCTTGCTTGCCACAGAGACAGATGAGTTACAAGTGCTCCAATTGCTACTTGTTACAGGTGGCAAAATCAACAATGTGAAATAGAGAGTTATATACATGCTTGTCTCCTGTGCACACAAAGAGTACAACATACACAGGCACGGATTCAGTTGCAGACCTTACCATAAGCATTTATACCATTTGAGGTTGTGATTCTGGATACTACAGAACCTTTTGTCCAGAAACAACAGAAGAATAAATACATTCTTTCCATAATTGATCACTTTTCTTGGTACCTGGTGTTAGTCCTGCAGTGGAGACTGTGACAAAAGCCTTTGTGAATCACTTAGTGTTAGCATTCAGAAGTCCTGATGACATTCTGATGGACCAAGGAATGAATTTCATGCCCACTCTATTTGTGCAAGTGTACAAAGTATTAAAAATTAAGAAGTGGAGGACCACCCCCTTGCATCCCAAAGCTAGTGGCCATGTTGAATGCATCCATAAAACCACTGTCCGAATGCTATCCTCCTATGTGAATAAGACCAATAATTATTGTGGTCCTTACTTGTCATATGAACTGTTTCCATGTAACAGCAGAGGTCACAAATCAACTAGACACACTCCCCATAAAGTAGTGTACAGCAACCCTATGGGCTCCCCCCTTAAACTACATAAATTACCTTTGTGTGTTGATCTAAGGGAAGCAGAAAACTTAGCCTGAGGGCTTAAAATGATTTGGTGCCAGGTACAGCACAGTAATTTTGAAACCAATTCAAGACAGGTCCAAAGAGGTGATAAGAGGGCAGTGTTACCCCATATAGAAAGGGTTTTGCTGTGTAACCCAGTATTTAAAACAGACAAACCTTAAGAGCTTTTTCCACTCTATGAGGAGCCCTACCAAATTACGCGATTGACATCACCTGTTAATGCTGAGATACAGTTAACAGACAACTCCATAATTGTTCATTTTGACATAGTGACACCTTATCCTGGACAAGTCACCCCCCCCCCCCCCCCCCCCCATATGAAGAACACAGAGAAAATATGCCTTATGTTCCAAGTCCCCTTATGCACTTCAGTCATGAGATCTGATGTCTTCAAACAATGGAAAATCCAGGATTGAATAATTACAATATTATGAAAAAGATAGATTGCTACTAACCATATAGCAGAAATGTTGTTTGTACTCTCTCTCTCTCTCTCTCTCTCTCTCTCTCTCTCTCTCTCTCTCTCTCACACACACACACACACACACACACACACACACACACACACACACACACAGGCATGTGCACACACAGCAAGGATTAAACAATTTGTTGAAATGAAGAACATTATGTCGGGCACAATTGAGTGATCCAGCTGTTTCTTGGCCACAGTTTGTCGGTGGCCAGTTATGCGCATAGGCAGTTCATTGATTGTTGTGCCAACATAGAGTGCAGCAGGTTGCAGCTTAGCTTGCAGATTGCGTGCTGGTTTCACAGGCAGCTCTGCCTTTGATGGGACATGTGAAGCTTGTAACCAGACTGGAGAAGGTGGTGGTGGGAGGATATAAGGGCAAGTCTCGCATCTTGTGCAACCCATGATCCCAACCCCCTTGCCTCATGGCTCATATTTCTGCAATAGACCTGTCCCATACATACTCCCACCACCGCCTACTCCAGTCCGGTTGCAAGCATCACCTGTCTCATCAAAGGTAGGGCTACCTGTGAAACGAGTCATGTGACCTAAAAGATAAGCTGCAGCCACTGTGCTGCATTCTACATGGGCATGACAAACAACAAGCTGTCTGTCTGCAGGAATAGCCAGTGACAAAGTGTGGTTGAGAATCTCATTGCTTTACCACAGGATTCACAGTTTGTTCCAGCAATAAATGCCAATGGCTATCACTACTTGTTCTAGTGTCCATCAGTAAGAGAGACCATGTAAGGAGTCTCTTTTGGTTTTCCAAATAACGAATAATAGGGATAGGTCAAAATGTTTTGTCAGTTATTGTTCAGTGCTGTATTGAGTAGGCCGTTATGTTGCACAGTTTGCCAATTTTGGATGGCAGAGTTAGAGGAGCAATGCATCCGCATTAAATTTTGCATGAAACTCAAGAAAACCTTTAAAGAGGCACTCCAAATGATGCAGGAAGCCTATGATGATGTGTACTTAAGCTGTACTTGGTGTTACAAATGGTTCACACACCTTAAATATGGCTGGATGGAAATTAAAGATGTCTCTCATTCAGGATGCCCTTGACATATACTGACAACACTCATGTCAGGAATGTCAATGAAATTGTGCATGCCAATAGCAGACTGTCTGACAGATTGCAGAAGAATGGAACATCACTGTTTTATCATGTCATGAAATTCTGACACAACATCTGGGAATGCATCGTGTTGCTGCCAAGATTGTCCCACGCTCATGAGTCGAGACCAGAAAGACCTTTGCCTCACAATCTGTGAAGAACTTCTGGATCACGCAAATGAGAATGAGATGTTCCTTAAGAGAATCATAGATAGTGATGAGACGTGATGGTTATGATGTTGAGACCAAGATTCAGTCTTTACAACAGGTCGGGAAAGGTTCTCCAAGACCTAAAAAAGTTAGTCAGGTCAGGTCAAATGTCAAAGCTCTACTGATAGACTTCTTTGGCTTTGAAGGATTAGTTCATCATGAATTTGTGCCACAGGGTCACACTGTTAATTGATGGTACTACCTGGACATGTTGCAATACCTGCGAGAAAATGCAAGAAGTTTGTTGTTGTTGTTGTTGTCTTCAGTCCTGAGACTGGTTTGATGCAGCTCTCCATGCTACTCTATCCTGTGCAAGCTGCTTCATCTCCCAGTACCTACTGCAACCTACATCCTTCTGAATCTGCTTAGTGTACTGATCTCTCGGTCTCCCTCTACGATTTTTACCCTCCACGCTGCCCTCCAATGCTAAATTTGTGATCCCTTGATGCCTCAAAACATGTCCTACCAACCGATCCCTTCTTCTAGTCAAGTTGTGCCACAAACTTCTCTTCTCCCCAATCCTATTCAATACCTCCTCATTAGTTACGTGATCTATCCACCTTATCTTCAGTATTCTTCTGTAGCACCACATTTCGAAAGCTTCTATTCTCTTCTTGTCCAAACTAGTTATCGTCCATGTTTCACTTCCATACATGGCTACACTCCAAACAAATACTTTCAGAAACGACTTCCTGATACATAAATCTATATTCGATGTTAACAAATTTCTCTTCTTCAGAAACGCTTTCCTTGCCATTGCCAGTCTACATTTTATATCCTCTCTACTTCGACCATCATCAGTTATTTTACTTCCTAAATAGCAAAACTCCTTTACTACTTTAAGTGTCTCATTTCCTAATCTAATTCCCTCAGCATCACCCGATTTAATTTGACTACATTCCATTATCCTCGTTTTGCTTTTGTTAATGTCCATCTTATATCCTCCTTTCAAGACACTGTCCATTCCGTTCAACTGCTCTTCCAAGTCCTTTGCTGTCTCTGACAGAATTACAATGTCATCGGCGAACCTCAAAGTTTTTACTTCGTCTCCATGAATTTTAATACCTACTCCAAAGTTTTCTTTTGTTTCCTTTACTGCTTGCTCAATATACAGATTGAATAACATCGGGGAGAGGCTACAACCCTGTCTCACTCCTTTCCCAACCACTGATTCCCTTTCATGCCCCTCGACTCTTATTACTGCCATCTGGTTTCTGTACAAATTATAAATAGCCTTTCGCTCCCTGTATTTTACCCCTGCCACCTTTAGAATTTGAAAAAGAGTATTCCAGTCAACATTGTCAAAAGCTTTCTCTAAGTCTACAAATGCTAGAAACGTAGGTTTCTAGCAAGAAGTAAACAGCCTGAAATGTGGCAAGACAATTCATGGTTTCTGCATCACAATAATGCACCCACACACTCATCCCTGTCGGTGTGTGACTACTGCACAAAAATCAAAATCACTGTGCTGCCTCATCCTCTGTACTCTCCAGGCTAACCCTTACAGAATTTTCTTTATTTCCAAAGTTGAAAACCCCATTTAAAGGATGAAGATTTGCAATAATAAAAGAAAATTTGCTGATGGCACTTCATGCGATCCAGCAAGAGGTATACCAAAACTGCTTCCAGAAGTGGAAACAATGTCAGGGGTGGTGGTGGTAAGTTCCTGTGGGACCAGATTGCTGATGTCATCAGTCCCTAGTCTTACTCACTACTTAATCAAACTTAAACAAACTTACACTAAGGATAACACACACCCATGCCCAATAAGTAAAAGGTAATCGTAGAAAAAAATTTGTGGACAAAGTTCTGGAACTTTTTGAATAGACCTTGTATGAGTGGAAAAAAATTATGGCATGTGGCGCAGTGAACATATTCACTGCTTACTGTTGCTGATTACCGGCATAGCAGCCATCATGGAGTGAGGCACGGCCTAGGTCCTCTTCACCTCCCCTCTGCACACTTGTCATCCTGACTGCCACTTGGGGATGCCTTGTGCATGCAGATGGTACCTATCAAGCCTACTCTTTATTTTCCCTCCACCGTTCCTTACATAATCAAGTCAATGTTGCAAATGCTAGAAGCACAGCACCATGGTGCAAAAGAGAATGAAAGTGTAAGATGTAGTAACAAATGTCTGCAGTGACTGCTTACTTAGTTACGAGCAGAATGAGTTACTTGCCCAGCACAAGAAATGATGCTGCACCTGATGGTGAGAATGGAGAAATATCTGCTTTGGAACTGGCTTTCAGAAATTGTTGGCAGAAAGTCCTTGAAACATCTATTAATCCTGAGTTCATAAATGAAATTCATGTACCCCATGGTACCTTACACATTCATGCTGCATGATGTTAGTTTTTTATACAGTTCAAGACTAACTTTTATTTCTGCATGAAAATCTGGCATTAATTCAATACTTGGAGCAAGAGTCCCAGAAAATAAAAGTTCATAAACAATCCCTGTTCTTAAGACAAAATAGAAGTGCATTCCAATAAAAGACAATAATTAACAAGGTTTAGTCTTTACTTTAACACAGCTTGCATTTCAGAATCATCTTCAGTGTGTTTTGAGAGATTTATCTCTTCCATGTCACTTGCAAAAGATAAGGCTAATTATTAGCTGATTCATAGATTGTATGCTGCTTTCTTGGGTACAGTTGCAACTATAAGTCTTCACTTACTGGGTTATAAACAAGGGATTTATCTTCAAACATATCCTATAATGACTAGCTTGTCAGGTAACTTGTACAACTTCATTTTGGCACCAGGTTCTTGCCACAAAATATTTTAATATATGGCTCAAGGTTGGCCAGTTTATGAATTTATCTTAATATAATGCCAGTAGGCCTGTTGTTTCAGTTCATTTCCCTAACAAAAAGCTAGGTATTACTCAGTATTCAAGTAGACCACTAATTTGTAATAAGTGATACACTATAACAAAAAGGGTTACAATTAACACTGTTGAATGTTCTCACAAACTTATTAAAATGACTGTCAAGATTTTGACAAATGTTTCTATTCATTAGACTGTCTTTTGCAGTAGGGTTCTGTCAGCAGCTGTTAACACCCCTACATTGGGATAATATGGCAAAGAAGGCATATCTAGCATGCTAGCCACTATACCCTGCTAGACTGAGCATGCCCTGTTCATATGCAGAGAGAAAGTTCCGATAAAGCCATGGCAGAGTCACTCGGTGGTGCAAACTATCTTTGTAGCATACTCAGCTAAGGTGCACACTAAATGCAGATGATCAATTGCAGTTACTTTTGTTTGCAAAGAGATAGATCTACAATAATTATTTTCCATTTACTTGAGTGGGGTGAAAGGAGACCTTTTTGACTCCTTTCACTTTGATACATTTTGGGTTACAGGTGGTCTGGTGGACTGGCAAGGCTCTTAGTCACACTTGTCATAAACAGCAGCCCCACTGTCGCTCCAAATGCTTTGTTTGGGAAATCAATGGCCAGGATGCATTTTCCCTAAGACTGGTTATGTTCAACATATACTTGGTAAAACTTCAAGTTCTCACAGCTTCTTTACACTTATTTTATTAAGCTATTACACTCACTTTACTACACCTACACATATGCCTGCTTACACTATCCATGTGCTTCTGTAACTGCTTTAGTGAGTTTTCCTCAGTTCACACACACACCACACCTACACAACTATCTACAGCAGATGCATTGAACTGGCAAGACATTCATGTTTTGTAGAGGAGCAAGGAAACATGCATTCCTGCTGTGGCCAGCTCACCTGTATCCACACATACACACATTTCAGCAGGTGACAGTATGTCAAAGCTATCATCAACCTGTTGGCACCGAGCATCTATAGGGGTTCCATTTCCCTTTGGGAAAGATTTCTTATCATGCTAAATTCATCCCCCAGGCCATATGCATATGCCATCCTCTTAACCAGCTTCACCAAAAGGGCATGAAATTATGTAGGCTTTGGACTGTGAGTGAGGTTTTCAGTTCCTCAAGTAGTGTTTGTGCTTCGCTCTCTGTTTGGCTTCTTTTATGCTGGGAAACGGTTAACTGATCACTGACCCCAATATGGCATAGGTGCGGTACAGTCACTTAAGAATCTAGATCTGCTGAGCAGCCCATAACTGATGCATTGAAGATGCTTTCAACAGCACAATGTAACAATGAAGCAAAGTTCCTATTCATTATTGATCAGTGTTTTCATTATGTGGCACTCATTATAAGCTACTAGATTGAACTGCCTACTGACTGCAGAGGTGAGCTCTCTTCATTAGTTACTATTCCTGTGACAATTATCTCTGGTCCACTGCCCAGTACACGAATGCAGATGAACTGTTGCCTTTGCCAGTGAGTCCTTATTCGGAGATTGACTGACAGTAGACTGTTGTTTCCACGTTGGAAAGTACCTTACAGCAGACTTTGATGGATTAGGATTATTCTTTGATGGTGTGGAAAGTCATGGCTGCCACAGCTGCTAACCTGTTTTTCCTGAAAATCGTTTTAGCAGGTCAGACAGGACAGCTGCAGCACCCTCCTTCAGGAGCAGATTTGGCATGACATTTGTTTTTCTTAGTATGTGACTGCTTCAACATTGTCCAGGGTTTCTCAAGTTTACCATGGAGGAGTAAAGGTATTGAGTGGTCATCTCTCTGATGGTGTCCTCACATACTCCAGCTGCTGCATGCATTGAACTAGGGTATGTCTCATATGAAGGCTCTGGCGTGGGGCTGTGTCTTTTGGCTGGTAATCAGTCATGATATTGAACATCTAGTGTGGGCTTGGGTGGCCTGTGCAAAGAAGTAACGGATGCTGCGAGTCCCGGAACTCCATTGGGACAGAGCACACATCAATTTTGTGGCTCTTTCTTGGGAATTGTGTGGTTGATGGTAGTGGATTCATTGTCAAATTTCCCATACGCTGCCAAACTGTCTTCCACGATTTTGACAGCAACCATTTGTGCAATGTCAGCCATTTTTGCTATTGAGGGCTCCTCCCAGAGCCTCATATCTGATAATGGTCACCCATTTGTGATGCAGGAGTTAAAAGATTTTTTGCACTGCAGTGGTATCCAATGTCTGACTTCTGCACCATTTCATCAGGCCCCTAACTTACAGTGGAGCACTTCACAAGAGCATTCAAGACCCTAATCAAGAATTATAGTCTACCTCGTCTCATTACAGGGCAGTTTCTAGTTTTCTACCCAGATACGGGGTGACACTAACAGATGCAGATCGCTGGAAAGTTTGCTTGTTACCAGAAATTTGGTCTCTCGGATTTGTTGCAGTCCGAGTTGCATGCCCCATACCATCGCCGAGCACCAAATTTTCCTCATGGAGCTCCAATTTAGGCACAGTTTTTCAACCGGTAGCAGAGGTGACTGCGGGGTGTAGTGGTGAGCAACAGAAGTTGGCATTTGTTTGTGTTGTGTGTCAGTCAGGAGCAGCTGATCCATCATGCAAATGAGTTGCATCTGCAACCTGTTGGAGCCATGATGGCTGCTGTTCCTGAGCCATCCTGTGGGCAGAACCACTGACCCTGGTGTGTACTTCACAGCAGCAATAGGTTGGACTTATCAGTTCTTATGCTGACATTGGCCAATTTTGACCTGGCCTTTGCATTGCACTGTGTTCTTGATTATGTGTGCTAGTTGTTTAGTCATTCACTCTGGCTGTGTTTTGTGCCTGCACCTGTGTTTGTCTGTGCAGTATCTGCTCCCATGTAGATTGACCTGCACATCATGTTTTTTTCCTTCTTCTAGAGTCCAACTCTTTGGCTCCCATAGTCAAGACTCTGCCAGCCAGGGTAGTTGCATTTGTGCCAACAAGACGTTTTTGAAGCATTATCAGGCTGCTGCAGATACAAAATATATATTGGCATTATTGGAATTTTTTGTACTGACGATACATATAGGCCATCTATTCTGTCGCTTGTAATTTTATAGTTTTTTCAGGTCATTTTTGCTTTTGGTATAATTTCCCTCATTAAAACTGTCTCTAGCTGCTTTACAAAGCTTAAGATAATTTCTGCCAGTAGCCTGTCAACTATCAGTACTGCAGCTTGTGTGCTTCTTCAGCTCCTACTGTGTCACAGCATTCAAAGAGCTGTTCAGCACAGTACATTCTCTCAAATTCTACAGCTGATGGTTGTGTGATATTGGAAAGTTCTTTTATTGGTCACTTCTGCTACTGTTCTTGTAGTTGAGTATAGCACATGCTTTCTTCCAACCACTGACTCAAACTTTTGTTTGGTGGATCTGTGGTACATTAAAGTGAAGAGAGGATATAAATTATGTACAGAGTCTGACACGGATTCCATCAGGTCTGGGAGCCTTGTCTAATTTTAGTAATTTTAACAAGTTCTTATTACCACTGACAGTAGTATCTGTACCACTTATCTGTGCAGAAGTGGAAGATTTAAACTGGAGAAATGCTCTTGGATCTTCTTTTGTAATCTTTTTGCGTTTGCTTTGCTATCCTCAGTTTCAGTTCCTCTGTCCTTCATGAGTGGCCGGGCACTGATTTGTCTCACTGACAGATTTTAAAAAATGACCAGAATATCTTTGGGGTTTGCGGGAGGTCTTCCCTTGAGATTATACCAAGACAGTTGCTGAAGGCTTTCAAACATTGTTATGTTGAGAACCAAATATGGTTCATTTAACAAATAACTTTGCTTTACATCAATTGTGCAGTAGTTATTGTTTCTTTACAGACGCTGTATACCATTGAGGATCCTTCCCATTATGAATTTTCTTGTGAACTGCATCCCTGTCGAGTGCTTGACCAGCTACTCTTCTGAACCTGAGCCACAGTTCTTCTTTGAGATATTGCAGCAGTTAACTTCTCTCAACTTCACATTACTGAAACATTAAAATGTACTGGACAAAAACTGTTACAACTCCCAGTTTAATGTACATAGGTTTGCAATGATCCATTTATTATTTGTATGTGATGCCCCATAACAGACATATCCATGTTACCAAGTGTTTTCTTGCCTCGCAATAATTAATTTCCTCTGAAGGAAGAACATCTTGTGTTTGTGAAACGTTGGTACCTTATATTTGAGACAACTGCATTCTATTGGCGTGGAACATCATGGAGAAAGTGTGAAAGTAAAGCAGTAATACGAGCACACCAACCAAATTTAATGGCAGTTATTTCGCCTATACTTATAAAAACCTCGGTAATGAAATAAGCGATACCACGCAAATAATTGGATAAACTAAGTGTCGCTAGGCCTAGAGGAACAAATTCTCGAGCATTAACTTACAATCCTAGTTTTCCACAAACGGAAAAAAATGCGTGCGAAAATTGGTTTTTTCGTTTGTAAAATTGCTATACAACAGTATTTATCGCACAAATTGCTGTTCATTCTGCGTGATCGGTACGCAAATAACTTGTTGCATACTGCAATCGGTTTGTTACCTTTACAATTGACTGCTTCACTACTGTTAAGATTCGAAAACCTGTGCGATACTACGCCATCAAGTCATTTTTCTTCCTCACTGATGAGTGATGATAGGTATTACGGTGCGTACCCGAAAGTATGAAATATTCACCATACAATGCAGGAAGCTACTGAATAGTCTTTTTAGGAACTTCAATTCAGTACTATTAGTTATTCTTAAGACGAAGGTCAGGCCAGGTTTCATTAAAGCTTCGGCGTCATGGATTTAAATTATATAGTATCAGGAGGGGGCAAGCGTTGAAATTTCGTCTCATTAGAAACTCTACGAAGTATGACTGACTGCAAGTGTTAGTTCGCACTTCGCAGGTAACAAACTTAGCTGTAAAAAGTCCCTTTTTTTCCCTCTTTCTTCTCTCACGAACTGCTTGCAAGACTTTCTTTGGTAATTCATAAAGAACAAATGGCGCGACAAATACATTGATCTGTGCTGCAATCGTAGAGTATGCCCTTTTGTATGGCAAATATTGACAGAACGTACATTTACAGATCTGTGGCGCAAATATTCTTAAAAGAAATTAGTAGCTTCAGTATGATAGAATCTGCATCGAAGTGTCGCTAAGCCAATCACGTGCCTTCTATCAAAACTTTTTGTTTCAAGATGGCGGGTGAGTGCTGTGTACTCGAATGGAATGATTTCTAACTTTTGTGGTTTACAATGAGGCATTTACCCACTCTGTGCGTTTCAGATGTCTCGTCGTATTTGCAAGATGAAGACGAAGAAAATCCAGATGAAGGTATGATTGATTATTTAAGTTCCCTTTCCTTTTAAATGTAAAGTGTAACAAATTGATGTAAAGAAAGACAGCGCTGTTCTGTAAATGTTGGTGTGTTGTGTGTCATTGTCTAGCCGTGTGTCAGCTAGGTTATGGAAGTTTCAGTGTTTCCAATTTCATAACATGTCATCGGCTATGTTAGAAGTATTATGTAGTATTACACGTGTGGTGTTTGTGTCTTTCAGTTGTAGCAACGATAGGTGCGAGTTTGCTTGTGAATTTTGTTGTACTAAGATTCGCTGCATAATTATACATTGAATGATCGCCGTTAAGACGACATTGTATTGGAAATAAGTGTCTTACATGACGATTACTAAATCATTTGCTTTATGTCGTTGTAAATACTTGTTATCTTTAGCAATAATATTCCGTGACAAAACTGACAAGGATCCAGAAAACAAAGTTTTAACTATGTTGAAGATCCGTAAAATTTAGTGTATCCAGCTATGCAGGCTAGGAAAGTACTGTTGACATGGATCATTGCGGCTAGTTTGCGCGCGTGGTGAACATTATCTAAAAAAAAAAAAAAAAAAAAAAAAAAAATTGTTACATAGAGCTCTGTGATTGAACTGTTAGAAGTGAACAATTCCTGCTGTAAAAGTACATTTATTCCTTCCAATTTCTTAAGACGCGGAAGTTGATGAAGGGCATATTTTAGTTTAAAACATTGTGTACAGAGCGGCTGTAAATCATAAACATTGATGTTAAATGGGATGGCATGTTTACATTTCCTTTTTGGCTATTAACTGCGACAGTATACGTTCACGGGTTGTACTACAAGATGCAACCATCATACTTCATACAATGGGTAACAATGAGCCGGATGTATTTGAAGAATAGTAAAAATGTACATCACATTCGTACTCAGTTCCATTAATGTGTCTTTCCAACATACTTGACATGTTGGACCAGGGATTTCAAATCAAAATATTTCGTTACTATCCTGTAGAATCTGTTTTTCCAGTTAGCTTAGAAATTCCTGTTCTTAAAGTGGCTTATAATATTTTCAAAATTTCCAAATTATCGAAAGAGACAGTTGAAATTAAGTTATCGATAATTGTAGTTTTCTATATTTGATACAAATTGTAGAATGTTATTTCTGTTTTATAGTGATTTACTAGCTTTGATAAAACATTTAAGACCACAGTTTCATTTGCTGTTATCTGGAAGTGTCATCCCTAAATAATCCCAGAATGCACTGTGTGTCTCTTTTTGCTTTTGTCAGTAACCTACAAAACTTTGAATGTACCATGCCTATCATTGCTTTTAGTTGGGCCTACAGGAGTTTACTATTACTTGCTCAAAACTATTACATGTATATAGATTTGTCATTTGGAGACACAAATTAATTTTGTAATACCATTGCTAATTTGAGTAAACAATTTTTTGTCCTGTACTTTGCCAGGTGATTTGTGGTTTTTAAGTTTACACAAAATAAGAGTAACATTTTGGTTAAAGTACATGTGACATTAAAGAAACTATTTGGAGTATAAAGAATTAAGTTGGTCTGAGCTGTCAGTAGGCTGTATTATTTCAGATTGTTTTGTTATGCCTAACAATTGATCTGAAAACATTAATTGCAAAGTTACTGATCATGTGATACAGTTGAAACCAATTTTATGTACACTTTTAATAATACAGGAAAAGTTTTATGTCAGAATTTTTTCAGTTTTTGCCACATGCTAAATATGTTAGGGCATGCTCTAGGGGACATTGCGAAATTTGTAGTTCTAGATCAAAGATTCTGCAACCACTGCTTTAGGGAAAATAGAGTGTAGCTCTGTTTCTTTTGGTCTTGGGGGCACTTATTCACAGATCACTAGGTCGTGTATGGAGAGTCAGTTAAGATATCATTCACATTATGTACAATGTCAGTTGTGCTTCATGTTGTAACAGTTGGTGCTGTGTTGTGCTCCAGAAGGGATTCAATGATTCCTAATAATTAGTTTGAGATAATAAATTGAAGTGAGCAGTGTTCTGTGTACTAACCTCTAATAAATGTGTGTTAATATCCAGGAGAGTTCATGAAGAGTAAAGCAATCAAAATTTTGTCACAGCTGCTACCGCTTTTCACATGGTGTACAGATCTTCAGAGACTCACTACACAGCAAATATCATTCGTTTTAGAGGTCATGGTGGTATTTCATTTGACCAGATATGTTAGTATCCTGTGTTCAATTATATTTCTAGCATGATTTGACACCAGTCTACAATCTGCATTATGATATTCTACTCTCCCACATGAGATCTTGTGGTAACAGAATGATTGTAGTGTAACTCAAGGTCTAGTTGAGTTGACAGTTGGTGGACCCAGCAGTTGTGAATGTGAAATACAGGTTGCCGTAATTAACTGATCAGTAGTGTAGAATGTTGTTGTATGTTCACATCATATTTAAAACACTTTTTCTATAAAATTGAAGATAAATTCAGAAATGTGTATTAGGTAAGGGAGATCAGGACATATTTCAATAGTTTTTCTTATAAACATATTTAATTTTTGCAAATCGAATTACAGGCAGGCGTGGTAAAACAATGGATAGAGCAATAGACTCCACCCCCATTGAGATTCACAGGTATGGGAATTTTTGCTTGTTATATACCCTCCAGGATGACCCCAGTTTCACTAGCCTGCTGCCGAAATTAGTACTAGAGATCTTTCTCTGAGGGTAAAGAGTGGCCGGATCGAGGGATTGGTCATACCACCAGTTCCTAGTGCCTAGGTGGATAGACAGGCTGCACTTTAGTCAGTCATGCTTATAGGTAATAGGCTTATGCCACAGACTTCCTTTAATTAGAATTTTTAATTACTACTATGCGAGCCAACGTTCAAATTTTTGTCACAGCTTCTAGTAATAAACTAAAAGTTAAATTTTGTATTTCAGGCTAAGCTTATTTTTTAGTGAATTGTACTCTACCATGTGGCACTTTTCAATATGATTTCTTTCAGCACTATTCTATTTTCCTTTGCTCTTATTTGCAAAGAAATGACCAATAGTGGTGAAGGTTTCCTAACCTCCGCCATGAACCATGTGGTGGCTTGCAGTGCATTTATGTACTGTTTGCAACACAATTAAAGAATCACTTTTTTGAAAGCCCCATAATAGTCTTCTGTTGCGATTCAATGGCTTAAAGTTGCCTACAATCTTCCTCTGTATGGTACAAAAGTATGGTGTCATGTAAAGTCACCATTGGGCTCGGTGATACTTCAAACAGCAAAGTGTTGGCACATGCTGCGCAAGGAAGCCCAGAGCTCAGAAGCTTACGTGACATGTAAGAGGGTCAATGATGTAACATTGGCACCAAATTTCACCACAATTTTGACCACCATTGATGTCAGACGATGTGAAGGTCATCATATCCCGTCTTATTCACACATCATGCTTTTTTGTGATGCTTCTGCAGTGGAGATCATAATCACAATGCCAAGCATTGAAATCACGTTGTTTTGTTGCAAATGTTACTTAAGCATTTTCAGCCCTACTGTTTCACACCTTACTGTGGGATGATCGTGTGTAACTGCAGCATTGACACATGTGTGAATAAAATGACAAAGGATCCCTCTAAGACCCCCCCCCCCCCCCAGTTTGACGACACCCTCCGTAGCACTAACCCACTACATAGAGTTTTAAAAATGTATGTGTACAGATACAACCTGTGAAATGGTCCT
The DNA here is from genome assembly GCF_023897955.1 of Schistocerca gregaria. Taxonomy (NCBI): domain Eukaryota; kingdom Metazoa; phylum Arthropoda; class Insecta; order Orthoptera; family Acrididae; genus Schistocerca; species Schistocerca gregaria. The sequence goes on from NC_064923.1 coordinate 657,953,923, forward strand.
AGATGCTAACAGGCAGGCATCTAGAACAAGATGGGTGTAAACAGATTGCCTGGCTGCAGGTCTCTATTATTATTATTATTATTATTATTATTATTATTATTATTATTTGTTGTTACTCTTACACTACTTTACAGGTTCTCTGTACAGGTATATTTTTAAAATTCCCAATAATGGTGGATGGGTACTGCTGAGGGTTCCAAAATGGGGGAGGGGGGGGGGCTCTTAAAGGATTTCCTTCACTCGTTTATTCATGCAAGCGTCAGTGTCGTGAACCCCCCACCTCTGTTATGACACCACAGCAAGGCATGAAACGAGCTGAAAAGTGCTTAAGCATTATTTGCTGCCTTGGATCACATTCGGATTTTGTTGCATGATTTTGAACTATTTCTAATGTTTCCACTGTACACAAGAGCAAAAATTTCTATTGTCCTGCACTCTGAAGGAGTGTGATCACATTCAGTGGGGATGCAGTCCCACAATGTTCTTAGAGTTGGGTTGAAATGCTTGGGGGGTATCATCGGTGTCAAAGGCTGTTAAGATCATTGTCCTGTTGCTCATTGCACTGTGAACTGCCATTTTCAACCACAAAATGTGTTGGAGTCAACATCCCAAGAAAAGGGGTGGTTTTTTTTATGAACTTGTGCCATCCCATTAGTCTTTACCATGTTGATTTTTGCAGCAGTGTGTCTGAAATGTCTTCCTTGTCACACACAAAAAACAGCAAGATTTCAAACACTGAACATAGAGATTCTGAACTCCATTGCAGACTCATTAAAAGAAGGTGTGAGATGTGGGTAAGTGGTGGTATGATTTACCCACCTTACACATCATGAATTTGTTAGCTCTTGCCTTCTTTTCACAATTCATCACTTTGCTGTTTGAAGCATCGGCAAGCTTGAGGTTTACATTGCTGGGGCCATGCTTTTGCACCATTGCAGGAGGAGGTTGTAGGCACTTTTGTCAAACTTCAGACTTCGGGTGTTGCAATGGGGAAACAGTTACAGGGTTTTTAAAAAGTGATTTTTCGTGTTGTGCAGTGCAGTCCAATGTAGATGAACAGTAAAATACAGCTGTTTTATGTAGAAATGAATTAAGCATATATTTTACTGATGTAATAGGGTTAACACATCTGTGAATACAAAACTTGCAAAATTATTGATAAAAATGTCAATGCAATGATTAAAGTAGAATTTGTCACAATGACTTATTTAGTTATTTGATCGTCTCTTCTTTTTCCTCTACAAATAGAATTTTGTTGCCAACTCCACAGGTTCAAAACATTTGTTATTCTTAAACCACCACCATTATTAAAACCATATTTTTAACAATCACTGTAAGAAGATTCATCCAATACGTTTTTTCAGCCTTGTGCTTTATAACATTTATTTTTCCTGATTTATTTATTTAAACTCACTCTTCACTTCTCAATTTTTTTAATGTCCCCTCCAATTTAACTTTCATTGTGGGAAAGGTATATGTCCTTAAACTGTACTTTAATATTATTTACATTTTATGACCTTCATTGGACCAACTTTATACTAAGAATTTTTGTTTTCTGTCAGCCCAATACTTCATTCTCTCGGATCTCGTCCTTTCATTGGAAATCGCCCTTCCTATTGTCTGTTGATTCTCATTTGCAGTCTGGTTTGTTTGTCTGTGAGTTTCCGGATTTTTGCCAGTTTTGTTTCTTAGGTCTTCCAGAGTAATATGTAGCTCATCCATATCTTCCTTGATTTCTGTAATCCACTTAATGTCGCACTTACTATTCCAAAATTTTTCTATTATTCTCCTGATGATCCTGTTCTCTGTTCCGATTAGATGTCCGAAAAATGAAATATGTTTCTTTCTTGGTTCTATTTCCTTGTAGACTGTTTCATTTGTAGCTACTCTGTCCCATCTTTCTGGTACGATTTGTTGATGCACATTCTGATGATTTTTCTCTCTATTTTGAGTATTTTGTCTATTTGGGCAGTGTTAGTTTTGAAGATTGTTTCAGTCACGTATGTTATTTCTGGTTGAGTGGCTGTTTTGTAGTGTTTTAATTTTGTTTCTGTTGACATCCTCTTTTTATTGTATGTGTTTTTGGTGATACATTGTGCTCTAGTCAATTTGTTTATTCTCTTGTGCGATGTTGGCTTTTCATTGAAGTTATAGGTTATGATTTCTCCTGGATATTTAAATTTATCTACAGTTTTGATTTTTGGTTTCCTATGGCAATTTTGTTTGTGAGTGGTTGGTCAGTTAACATGATGAATGTTTTTTCAAAGGATATTCCAATTTTCTATGCTGTTTCATGTAGTGATATAACTTCTTGTTTGGTTTCTTGAATACTGTTGGACAAGAGAGCAAGGTTGTCAGCAAATCCTAGACAATTTAAACTTATGTTGTCTTTGGGTCTTCCAAGTATGTTTTTTTGGCCCCTCATTATGTATTCTAAAGCACAGTTGAACAGCAGGGATGCCAAGCACTTTCCTTGTCTTAAAACCTGTTTTTATGATGAATGGCTCAGAGGGTTCCCCCCCTGAAATTGACTTTTGATACAGTGTTAGTTAAGGTGAGTTCTATAAATTTGATTAAATTTGTATGAAGCCCGAAATTTCTTAAGATTTTTAATGTTGAAGGTCTATGGATAGTCATATGCTTTTTTAAAGTCCAGAAAGGTTATTACTGGAGGTTTATTTCATTTCTTGTAATATGCTATGGCTAATTTTAAGTGATTTGTTTTGCACAGCTTCTCCAAGGTCTGAAGCCTCGTTGGTATCACCTAATTCCTCCTCTAGTTGCTCTTTGATCCTCTTTTATAGGATTCTGGAGAAAATCTTTTATGTACAGTCAAAGAGAGAGATACCTTTAATTATCTGGGTTGCTTTTATCTCCTTTTTTGTGGAGTGAGTGGATTATGGCTGTGGTCCAATGTTACAGAAACTTTTTCTGTTATCCTGATTTTTGTTAGGGCTATGTGTAAAGATTTTGAACTATATCGCTGGCATATTTCCACATTTCTGCAAAAACTTGGTCTTCTCCACATGCCTTATAATTTTTCATCTCTCTGAGTACCGTTTCCACATCTTGGGTTGTTGGAGGATTTATGAGATCATGTGGAGTCCTGATGGGTGTGTCTGTATTAATTGTTGAAAGTTCCTGGGATTCGTCACAATTCAAAAGTTTACTAAATGCTTTTGCTATGATTTCGGCATTTTCCTGGTCATTATGTTCCATTTTTCCATCTTCCCTTTTCAGCATTAACATGGCAGGGGCAAATTTTTGTAATTGTCTTCCAAACATTTTGTAAAAGCCTCTGGAATTGGTTTTGTGGTAATTTTCTTATGTTGATTCGATTACATCTTTCTGTGATTCTCTTGGTTTGCCTGATAATTAGTGTGAACTGTTTACTGATATTTTTGAGGTTGGTTGCATTTTCTTGTTTTCTGTGTTTTAAATGTTAACCATGCATCATGTCTTTCTTCATGAATTGTCACATTCTGGGTTCCACCAGCCATGTCTTTCATATGGGTTCAATGGGGCTAAATTTTCTGCTTGTTGCCTGAGAATTTGAACCAGTTCTTCTAAATTAGGACTGTTTTATGTTTTGTATGACTTCTCTATATTTATCACTTCTAATTAATTGGTGGGGATCAAAATCCCTCTTTCGTTTATTGCACTGTAGTTTCTTTTTTTAGTGGTGTGAACTTAATTTTGATTTTGACAATGTAATGATCTGAACTTGTATCTACCCCTCTTAATACTTTAACATTGTAGAGTTCTCTGTGTAAGAATTTGTACATAAATACGTGATCCAGCTGCCATTCTCCTTTTCTGCAATCAGGATGTTTCCAAGTTTTAAGTTTGTTTGGCCTACATTGTGGACTTTGAGATCAGTTTGTGTTCCCTACAGAGTTCAACAAGTTTTTGGCCATTCTTATTTGTTTGTTTACGTGGAGCCCATTTTCCAATGATATCCTGGTATTTCTGTTGCCTTCAGAGTTGGGAATTGAAGTCCACTAACAGGCTCTTAACATTGTTAATATTTACTTGGTTTATTGCTTGGTCTAGGAGATCCCAAAACTTTCCCACATCTTTGCTAGTCTGTTAGAAAATTCTTCTCATTAGTAGGGACACGGGCATTAATGAGGTATAAATTTTGTTGGATGCTTTTAAACTCAAAGTTGCAACTTGAAAATCAATAATTGAATCTACTATTTTCACATAGAATATAAACGCAGTTCTAAAAAAGGGGACGTTATATACTTTATTACAATCATTAATTTTTCTGTTGTACTTGTAAGATTGCAACTCAAAGTAACTGGATTTTCGATAGTTTAGGCCCAGGCTAGTGTTCTGTACAGTGATGTTGCAAGTGTTAGACATGAACTATGATAGACAAAAGGGGGGTGTTAACTGCTGTTTCTACAAACCCAGTAGGAGTCCAGTAGACAGACGATGTGTTGAAGCAAGACACTAAAGAATAGCATCAAATTTTCCTGTTGGTTTACAGTTCTATAATCTCAGAAATAACACATTCAGAAGAAAATGACAACCAGGTTTTTTAATTTCATTTAACCTGTGGTATTAGATTCAAACCTAACCACAGCCTTATCTTGGTTATTGGCCAATTTTCAAGCACTTACCTTAAACTTCCATTTTCATTTTACGTTGTAGTATATTGCTAGTACATGTGGACAGGATACATCTTACTATTGTACAGTAATTGTGTGAATGTGTAATGGCACATTACTGCCCACATGTACCAATGATATATTGCAATGTAGGATGAAGCTGGAAGCTTAATATATGTGCTTGAAAATGAGCAAAGATTGAACTTGGCCTCTCACATAGATGATAAAAACTAATACAGTGTTTGTGGACCACATTCTCATAACACATTGAGGCAGTGGACTCCTAGAAATAAAATTTTAAAATGCACTGCATTACTATTTCTTAGTCAAAGAAAGCAGAATTACTGTCACTTGACTTAATATCCATTGCATTATTGTTTCTTAATCTGACAAATATAGCAAATTATCATATAGATCTGCAGCAGTTCCAAGAGCCATGCCATCTCTTACTACTATAATGGCATTTGCAAAAACTTTCTCACTTCTATTTTTTTTCCACACTATGGTACCTGAGTCTAAAAGAGAATAACTTACTTGCCCCTATTGTTCAATGTAGTAATATATTATTACCAAAATAAATTGTTTAGTTGGGCTAGGGCTGTATTTCAACCATGCTGAAGCCTCCAATGAAGAGTTTGTTGAAATCTGTTCATCGGCAGACATTAAGGATAAAGCAGTGTTACTACTTTTAGAAATTGTTGAAAGTGAGTTGTGGCATATTTAGATACAGTATCTCTAAATTAGTGAATAGTCCAAATTTTCAAAAGTTGTGACATAATTGTGAATGTAAAACAGTGATCCAGGTACTGTCAAATGTTTTTTATTCCAGTCTTTGATCACGGTATAAAGTCCTTCGATGATAATTGGTTTCAGTCAGTAATGATTATCTGCAGAGGTAGAATATAAAAAATATGCATCTAGTGGGCAGTCTATCTTTGAAAACAATACATTATTTCCTCTCACAATATACTCTGATACAAACTGGGAATGTACAGATAAAATAAGGTAAAATGTACCAGTTCTACACCATGTCCTAATGTGAAAAGCCGTCATGGCATCATCAAAACATAAACACACACTCAGCAGAGCATTGTCACGTAGAGTTAAAATATGGTGTAAAATAGGCCGCATCACCCAGTCATTTTGCAACTGGCATTACTTTACAAAAAATACTGAAGTGCAGTAGCTATCAGAAATATGTATGCCTGTACGCTTCATAGATATTGCTTGTGTGGGCTTAGATGTATTCTTCATTTACATAAGACCCATAATATGATGAAAATACAGTAGGTAAAATACATACAGCAGACTTTTAAATTTTGATAATTACTATAGAGACAAATTGTAATAAAAGAAGACGAATACAGTAACATTATTTAAAGGAAATGTGTAAAGGTAATAGGTTTTGACACTTTCTCGATGAATTTATGGTCAGAAATAAAATATACGTAATACACTGCCTATAGCAACCTATAAATTACCTATGAAAGATAAAATGACAAAATAACTGTATGGAACAAGACAGATCAATGATCAGCACCTTCTGTTGGCTTGGCCACCAGGATGTTACGTAGGCGTGTAGCAGTCATAAGAATTTTAACCACTAGAGGGCTTTTCGTACATCATGATACATCTCCCACAGAAAACATTTATACAACGTATTAAGTCAATAAATAAGATTATATAGTCTAACCATAAAAGCCATGAATAGATAGGGTATAATCAGTTGCAGGACTAGAGGGACAAGTGTATGGAAGGAAGGCAAATGCATACTGTTCTCGGCATAAATAAGCAACAAGGCTATATATAAGTGTGGCATTAAGTAGTTATTGTAATATGTTATCAGATAAAGCAGAGTAGGTCTTAGGCACAAAATCACTCAATCCATTGAGTACCCCTGTGGGCTCATGCTTTCTGCAAAGGGTTGTGCTCTCGATTTGTTAGAGGAGTTGGAGATTTATATGGCCAAAAAGCATGAGCTCACTAGAGTACTCGTGGACAGAGCGATTTTGTGCCTAACGCTTACTTTGCTCTATTTGATAACATGTTACTCAATGCCTCACTTATTTATATCTAGCCTTCTTGCTTATTTATGTCAAGAACAGTTTGCATTTGCCCTACTTCAATACATTTGTCCCTCTAATCCTGTAACTAATAACACCCTGTCTATTCATGGATTTTATGGTCAGACTATATTACCTTATTTTTTGACTGTTAATATGTTGCATAAACTTTCTCTGTGGTAGACATAAAACGTATGAAAAGCCCTCTAGCAGTTAAGTTCTCATGACCACCGCTATTTGCCTACGTAACGTCCTGGTGGCTGAGCCAAAAGAATGCGCTTATCATTGATTTGTCTTTCGTTCCATACAGTTATTTTGTCATATAGACATTTTATCTTTCATAGGTAATTTAGTGGAGAAGTATCTGTTGAGAGGCCAGACAAACCTGTGGTTCCTAAAGAGGGCAGGAGCCTTTTCAGTAGTTACAGGGCAACAGTGTGGATGATTGGCTAATCTGGCCTTGCAACATTAGCCAAAGCGGCCTAGCTGTGCTGGTACTGCGATCAGCTGAAAGCAAGGGGAAACTACAGCCGCAATCTTTCCCGAGGGCATGCAGCTTTACTCTATGGTTAAATGATGATGGCGTCCTCTTGGGTGATATAGTCCCCCCACTCGGCTCTCTGGTCGGGGACTACTCAGGAGGACATTGTTATCAGTACAAGGAAAGCTGGCGTTCTACAGATTGGAGCATGGAAAGCCCGATCTCTTAATTGGGCAAGTAGGTTAGAAAATCTAAAAAGGGAAATGGATATAGTGGGAATTAGTGAAGTTCACTGACAGGAGAAAAAAGTCTACTGGTTAGGTGGAAATTTGGGTTATAAGTACAAAATAAATAGGGCCAGTGTAGAAGCCGGTTTAATAATGAATAAAAATAGCAGTGCAGGTAAGCTACTATGGACAGCATAGTGAACACTTTATTGTAGCCAAGATAGACACAAAGCCCACACATACCACAATAGTAAAAGTTTATATGCAAACTACCTCTGCAGAATAAGAAGAGATTGAAGAAATGTGTGGTGAGATGAAAGAAATCATGCAGATAGTGAAGGGAGATGAAAATTTAAGTCATGGGGGACTGGAATTCGATAGAGGAAGAGAAGGAAAAGTAGTAGGTGAATACGGAACATGGGTGAGGAATGAAAGAAGAAACCGTCTGGTAGAATTTTGTACAGAGCACAACTTAATCATAGCTAACACCTGGTGTAAGATTCATGAAAGAAGGTTGTAGATGTGGAAGAGGCCTGGAGACACTGGAAGGTTTCAGATAGATTATATAACGGCAAGGCAGAGATTTAGGAACCAGATTTTAAATTGTAAGACATTTCCAGGGGCAGATGTGGACTCTGACCACAATTTATTGGTTATGAACTGAGATTAAAACTGAAGAAACTGAAAAAAGGTAGAAATTGAAAGGACCAGAGTTTGAGAGAGCATTAGGTAACAGTTGACAAGAATGGGGCAAAGAAATACAGTAAGAGAAGAATGGGTTGAGAGATGAAATAATGAAGGCAGCAGAGGATCAAGCAGGTAAAAAGATGAGGGCTAGTAGAAATTCTTCTGTATCAGAAGAGATATTCAATTTCATTGACGAAAGGAGGAAATAAAAAATGTGTTTAATGAAGCCGGCGAAAAGGAATACAAATGTCTCAAAATGAGATCGACAGGAAGTGCAAAATGGCTAAGTGGGGATGGCTAGAGGACAAATGTAAGGATGTGGAGGCATATATCATGAGGGGTAAGATAGATACTGCCTAGAGGAAAATTAGAGAAAACTTCGGAGAAAAGAGCCACATGTATGAATATCAAAAGCTCAGATGAAAAACCAGTTCTGAGCAAAGAAGGGAAAGCAGAAAGGTGGAAGGAGTATATAGAGGGTCTATACAAGGGCGATGTACTTGAGGACAATATTATGGAAATGGAAGAGAATGTAGGTGAAGATAAAATAGGAGGTATGGTACTGCATGAAGAGTTTGACAGAGCACTGAAAGACCCAAGTCAAAACAAGGCCCCGAGAGTAGACAACATCCCATTAGAACTAATGAGCTTTGGGAGAGCCAGGCCTAACAAAACTCTACCATCTAGTGAGCAAGATGCATGAGACAGGTGAAATACCCTCAGACTTCAAGAGGAATATAATTATTCCAATCCCAAAGAAAGCAGGTGCTGAGAGGTGTGAAAGTTACCAAACTATCAATGTAATAAGTCACGGCTGCAAAATACTGACACGAGTTTTGTACAGATGAATGGAAAAACTGTTAGAAACCAACCTCTGGTAAGTTCAGTTTGGATTCTGTCGAAATGTTAGAACATGTGAGGTAATACTGACCTGACGACTTACATTAGAAGATAGGTTAGTGAAAGGCAAACCTGTGTTTCTAGCTTTGGTAGACATAGAGAAAGCTTTTGATAATGTTGACTGGAATACTTTCTTTCATATTCTGAAGGTGGCAGGGATAAAATACAGGGAGTGAAAGGCTATTTACAATTTGTACAGAAACCGGATAAGTCCAGGGGTATGAAAGGGAAGCAGTGGTGGGGAAGGGAGTGAGACAGGGCTGTAGTCTCTCCCCAATGTTATTCAATCTGTATATTGAGCAAGCAGTGAAGGAAACAAAAGAAAAATTTGGAGTAGGAATTAAAACCCATGGAGAAGAAATAAAAACTTTGAGGTTTGCCGATGACATTGCAATTGTCAGACAGCAGTGAAGGACCTGGAGGAGCAGTTTAACGGAATGGACATTGTCTTGAAAGGAGGATATAAGATGAACATCAACAAAAGCAAAATGAAAATAATTGAGTGTAGTCAAATTAAATCAGGTGATGCTAAGGGAATTAGATTAGGAAATGACACACTTAAAGTAGTAAAGGAATTTTGATATTTGGGGAGCAAAATAACTGATGATGGTCGAAGTAGAGAGGATATAAAATGTAGACTGGCAATGGCAAGGAAATTGTTTGTGAAGAATAGAAATTTGTTAGTATCGAGTTCAGATTTGTGTTAGGAAGCCGTTTCTGAAAGTGTGTGGAGTGTAGCCATGTAGGGAAGTGAAACATGGATGATGAATAATTTAGATAAGAAGAAAATAGAAGCTTTTGAAATGTGGTGCTAGAAAAGAATGGTGAAAATTAGATGGGTGGATCACGTAAGTAATGAGGAGGTGCTGGATAGAATTGCGGAGAGGAGGAATTTGTGGTACAACTTGATTAGAAGAAGGGATTGGTTTATAAGACATGTCCTGAGGCATCAGGGGATGACCAGTATAATATTGGAGAGCAGCATGGAGGGCAAAAATCATAGAGGAAGACCAAGAGATGAATACACTAAGCAAATTCAGAAGGAAGTAGGTTTTAGTAGTTACTTCCAGATGAAGCTGCTTGCACAGGATATAGTAGTATGGAGAGCTGCATCAAACCAGTCTCTGGACTAAAGACCGCAACAGGTAATTTATATGTTGCTTTAGGCAGTGTGTTACGTATATTTCATTTTTTACTCTAAATTCAGCAAAAAAGTGTCAAAACCTATTTCCTTTATACATATACTTTAAATAATTTTATGTTATTGTATTCATATTTTATTTTATTACAATTGGTTTGTATAGTAATTATCAAAATTTAATAGTCTGCTATATGTATTTTACCTACTGTATTTTCATCATATTACGTGTGTTATGTAATGAAAAATGTGTCTAAGCCCACACTAGCGACTTCTATGAAGTGCATAAGCTAACGTATTTTTGGTAGCTACTGTTCTTCGGTATGTTTTGTACAGTAAGGCCAGTTGCAAAATGACTGTGTGGATGATGTGACTTATTTTACATCATATTTTAGTTCTGTGTGACAATGCTTTACTGAGGATGTTTTTATGTTTTAACGATGCCATTATGTCATTATCATATTAGGACATGGTGCAGAACAGGTAAGTTTTACCAAAAGGTAATACCAATTTGTATCAGAGTATATTGTGATAGGAAATACTGTTGTTTTGAAAGATGCACTGCCCACTATATATATATATATATATATATATATATATATATATATATATATATATATATATATATATATATAATAATATTTTTTTTTCCTCCCTTCTTCCTGGAGATGGTCACTACAGACTGAAACCGATCATCATTGAAGGACTTCATATTATGATCAAAGACTGGAATAAAAACATTTGAATCTAAATTTTGTTTCCCTCAGATAATGCAAATGCGAGTGTTCTCTTTGCACACAACAAAATAGTATTTAATGTATGGAAATTTTATTACAGATAATGAGGAATCCATTGCAAGGTGTTACTTTGGAAAGGGTGTGAGGACACTACATACTGCTTTAACAGTTGCTATTGCTGTTAATGAGTATGCCACCCAGTAGAAACTTTCCTCACTGGAGCTTAGATTCATAATTGCTTTGAAATTAGCCTTTGTGGACTCTTCTGTCTAGATATAAAGTTTCTGAAATAATTTCTCTCTTCTTTTGCCACTGCTATTGTAAGACATACAATGTGTGAATGATGTTGGCTAGTCTTTAGTTTCAAACTAAATAATCCTGTTTGTGACTTGACTTCAAAGGGACACTCTCTGCATCATGCATTTACACGCAGTGTAGAAAAGTAGCTACCTACTCCACCTTTCTATCAATTACTAAAAACTTGGTATAATTGTCACTTTGTGGCAGGCCCTCCTGGATATTGATTTGTTTAATACTGTGAACTTCTCTAATTGATGCCACTGAAATGTCACTGTCATCTGGGAATGATTCTCCTACTTTTAGATTCTTTTTGTTAATAGGGGTTTTGCTCTAACATCACTGGAAGCTTTTGGCATGGTATTAAATGCTGTAGCTTGGTGAATTTGTCCATACCAGTGACTTAATTATAGTTTGATTTTGTTGTTTGTAGTTTGTTACCTAGGTTATATTTTGCTTGATTGGTGGGAAGGTTGTTAAGGGAGCTGATTCTAATTAGCTGTAAAGGAGTAGCAAAGTAATTGTGAAAAGCTTATGGTTAGTATGTGTTATGGCACAACCAAGTAACTGTATTAATCAGTATACTTTATAATGCGTTAACGGCCAAATTTCTTTGTCTTAAATCTACATTTATTTCTGGGATTCCTGATGGACATAGACAGGGAAAAGGAATTTAAAATTAAAAAAAAAAATGATATAACCTTGCAATAAGTACTACATTTTAGTAAATCCCCAAATGGGGATCATGGCATATGCCACATTCTTTTTGCAATTTCTTTTATTTCTTGTGACAGGTGACAAAGAATTCAGTATGGAGACCCACATTGCACACACAACACTCTTTCCTTGCATTTTACTTTCAAAATCCACATTTTCTTTCTTTCATCAATGTTGTGCATTCAGTCACATGCCTGGCTTGCAGTCCAGAGTTAGTGGAACATGTCTGATCTCACTAGTTTCCCATGATTGAATTTAGGAAATGTTTTGCTTATCAGTGCTCAGGCTGTCAGAAGAGAGAGATCTACATTCTTATTCAGCTCATCACTTACTGGAAGACTTTGGAACAGGGTGTCACATTGTCAGCTGGATTTCTGTTGAGATGTGTGTTGTCATTGGAGACTTCCTTATGTCATGTGGCTCATACATTGTCGTACACACCTTGTCAGTCCTCATTCTCATTCCAAGAGAACCATTCCTGTGGGAGAACATATTATCCAGTGAAGAGTAGAATACCTAAGAACTTTCATATCCATTCATTCGATCAAAGCTGTGATTCTTGTTCTGTGTGGTATATTGGATACTTTCACTGACAGTAGAGTTCAGTACTTGGTCATCAAAATTTCTTCAAAGCAATCAACTGCAGACTTTCCTTTCCCTGCCTCTACCAAATGGTGTTACTGCTGTTCAGTTTCTGCTAGATCGGGTAGGTTGTACTGCGAGTTGCATCTTAAGTTGTGCAATTAGTAGTGCAGGGAGCTCAACAGTGTCAGTGTCTCATTCACGTCATCCTCATCAGAAGCAGCCTTGAAAATGGGTAATTGACAAGATCTTAAATTTCCCTTATAAAGTTCTTTATAGTGGCTCCTTGTGTCTAGGGGGAAAAGAAAAACAATGTTTTAAGTGGAACCTGCTGTGAGCCACAAATGGAAAGCACTCATGGGAAAGTAAAATAACCCTTGAGAAATAAACAGATGGTGAAAGGTTCAACATGCCAGTGCAAAGAACATGCCAGTAGAAAGGTGCTGTAAGTTATTTGCATAATAACTCTTGGAACTCTGAAAAACTTGGCTTCTTCACGCAAATAATTACTGTTCACTCATTTCAACAACTAACAATCAGTGCACAAGTTTGACAAAGTTCTAGACAATAATTGAAAATAGTAATAATTGCTGTCAACATAATTAAAAGTATGAAAGTTTTGTTACAAAGACATCCCCAAATGGGGATCATGACAGATTACATCAAAAGAAATAGCAATATTTGTGACTATTCAGGCATTACATTATGAAGTTTTGATACACGTAATTGTCTTCTGTTCTAAGGCACACATTTCATATCTACAGCTGAATCAGGTATAAGGGTGTATTTCTCTTTTCAGTACTGTGGAATATGGTTTTGCAAAAAAGTTTCAACAAATGGAACACCCAAAAAGCTTTCTTTGCTAATTTAAGAAGACATATAATGACATGCCTATGGTGTGTGATTGTATAGGGAAATAAATTTTCACCTACGGTTATTAAGATAGATTACTGCTTAGTATGCTCATTGTCACCTTGTAACATTAGTGTACTGAATTCAGTGGATGTCGTTGAAAAAGGTTTTCCTTTCTCAACTTTTGTGCGTAATGGAATAGCAAAAAAATAAATGTAGTCCCTAAGGTTAATCTCGAAGCTTGTTTGTAAGTAGGGAAAACAGACACTCTGAATATTAGTGGAAATTTCAACATAACAAAAGCAGTAATTGTTGGAGGCTTAAAATCATACTTCAAACTAGAAGTTAAATCTATTTATGCGGCATTCTCAGATGTGCTGCAGATGAGTAGTTGACGTTGGTACTCACACTGGAAGTGCAATGAGTTGTCAGTGAAATGAAAATTCACTCAATGTTTTAACTCAACAAATAATTACTTATGGACTGCATTTCAGAGTTATTTGGGAAGGTTACAGTAATGATATAATTGAAGAGGACACAAGTGCTCAATTTTTTAATGTAACATTAAAGTAATTATGTAAAATGCAATGTAGGTTGAAGCTATAAATTCTGCAAGCAATTTGAAGGAGGTGGAAGTATCTTATTAAAGCCATATCTTAGTCCATAGGCCATTTAGTTCAGTAGTATCGGACATGTCTGAAACAATACAAACACATTGGACGCATATAAAACTTAAACAAAATAGGATGGGATAAGGGGAGAGATGTTGGTTTCCAACATAGTGTATATTACTGTCAAGTGTGCATGTGCCTTCGTGCGCATGCATGAGACAGTGGGAGGCAAACTTAAGTTAGCCTGAAGAAATTGTTTATTGAGGTATGTATTTAAATATGTTTTCAATGACACACAAAATTTCGTGTCTAGGTCAGAGCATTGCAACAATGTTCTGAATAACAAAAGTTTCAGTTACAATAAATATCTAAGATTGTTTAGTTTCTCCACAGTTAAAATTTAAGTTTTCCAGTTGAAACAGGAAATATTTATGTATTTATCCAGTTTTAATTTCCATATTTTTTCACTTGCATATCATTGCACAAATTAAAAATAATTGTCCAACCTGCCAAAACATAAGCCCATTTCCAGAAGAGCTAAAAAAAGTATGCTCAGATCCCAATAATTGACCCTTGCATGTGTTTGGACCCACTATTTGCACATGATTAGTGTTCCCGTTTTTCATTTGATATGACAATTTTCCGTTATTTGTAATCCATTTAGCTGCCTGTTTAATGATAGTGCTTACTAACTATTGAGATCATTTTGATATGTTAATATAACTGAAAACTAAAAAAATAAATAATTTATGGAATGAGTTTCAGGAAAATTGTGTTAAGTTTCAATAATATACTAAGAATAGGGGGCTGTAGGAAGCTGTCGGAAGAAATTCAAGGCATAATGGTACATGAATTTAATTTATTTGCCTGATTAAGGAGCGGTATTGATTAAAACACTTAAATTAAGTATTGAAAAAGTTTCATTCTGAATTAAGAATTGATAGTATCAGATAGTGGCACTAGGACTCCCTAAAGTCTAATGATATTTTGATGACTGAGATGTTTGTGACCTTCATATGAAGATACATCAAGACAAACATTGAATGTAATCATGTTGTGGTGACAGGCTTTTGTACTTTTCAAGTGAAGTGTAGCAAAATTCAGGTCATTCCATCATTGCAGTGCTTGAGAGCTCAGCAATATGTGTACACCAGAAATCAGTAAGGAAGCAAATACGGAGTTGTGTTTTTAAGGGAAAGAGCTTCTGCTGTATTAAGTTTTTAGAGTGCACATGGTTGAACAAAATGGTAAAGTCTTGTAACATGGTTATTTATATACTTTTTCTTGTATATAGACGTAGTATATCTGCAGTTAGGGGTATTTGTGTGTGAAGTTTGTAGATGTGCGTAGTAATGCTTAAAAGTACTTTGACTGTAAATTCGTCACAAGCTTAATGCTTTTCCATAAGTGCCATATTCCTGCTTGTTAACTGTTTGTGGTTTAGATCTGTATTTTAGCATACTGTTCTAAAAAATACATGGAGCATGTTTTTAATATCTACTACTTTACCAGTTGTCGTGAATCTGGTAAATGTTTGTGTGAAAAGATGTGTGAATAATGAAGAGCTGGTTACAGTGTGGGTAACTGATTTGCAATTTGTGATTCTTGATCTGGGCTGATGTCAGATAGTTTAATGTCTGATACTGGTTGCTGTATTTTAAAACTTTGTATCGACATTCTTATTTATGAATCATTTAGCTCAGTGTTGGGTAGCAGCAAGTATAACTTTTCAAAATATACACTTGAACCAGAAATCATTCGGAAGATGTTGGTGATGGGCTTACAACCTCAGCCACATATCTGCTGCCCACCGCCAAAAGCCTACTAAGCTGTCCCCTCAACCAAAGCAACCAACTCCTCCTATTACTAAGGAAAAAAATCCTCAAAAAGTAGTTCAAAGTCAAAGTGACATTTAAACCTTCAAATCAATGATCTCTCTATCTCTCTCTCTCTCTCTCTCTCTCTCTCTCTCTCTCTCTCTCTCTCTCTCTCTCTCTCTGATTAGGACTTTACTTTTAAGCATATGGATTTCCACTTGGAGGAACCGGAGAACTGGGCACTTGGCTAATGTTCCTCCTGACATCCTGAGTTAATCACCACCTCAGAGAGAGAAAGACAAGATCAACCTTCACCACTGTGAATTTGGTGACATATCATTTGGCTTCAATAGGACTGAAAATCTGGCATCACCCCAGTTATTGGCATTTAGTGAAGTGGCCCAGCCCAACTTTGAACAGCTGTTGAGGAATTGACTCCATGTGACAACGCCATTTGGGATACATGCTACTGACTTGTTGCAAGGATCTGGATCCATCAGACATCTGAATACACAGCCAGGGGTGGAACGTGATGGTGCCTTGGTGTCTTCAGAGGCCCAGAGTGATTTTAAGCTTGGCACGGTACAAGAAAACTTTTACTCGAAATTACATTTTGACAACTTCTTTCTTCCATTTTAAGTGTACCAGTTTTATCATTGTTTATACAGATGGATCCCAACAAAATCAGCAAGAGTATGTACTCGGCCATTTCGCTGTTTATGTTGTTAGGGTTTCCAAAGTGCATTTTCCAGAATAATTTAAAAATTATGATGTGGGTCTCTTCCAGAATAATCCACAAATTATGATGCGGAGTTATGTGGAATCATGATGGCACTGGGAAGGATTCATAATGATCATTGTACAAGTTTCTTGTCTGTTCAGACTTGCTTAGTGCACTACAAGCACTTCACCAAATGCATCCGGTAGACCATTTAAGATCGACTCCTTACAGTGGTTACAACACTGTGGCAAGGTGGTGATCTTTAACTGAGCATCTGGCCACATCGGGATACAGGGAAACGACGTGGCTGAGGAAGCAAGTCTGGATAGTGCTGTCAATCAGTCTCTCATCCTATTGCACACCATCTTATTTTCTGACTGACGCATCCTGTCAGTGGGAGAGTGGTTGGTGACAGAAAAGCAACTGTAGTTGCTCAAATCACACAGTCGTGGTGATCTCATGTTAGCCTCACCACTGGAAGTAAGTTCAGGTTACCAGGCTGCGAATTGGACATAGCCCTTTAACACGATTTTCTCCTGTGGCGGGAGGATCCATCACTTTGTGAGGTTTGTGGTGTGCCCCTTTCAGTTCGGAACATTTTAGCTGTGTATGTTTTTTATATCAGGGCAGGCCTCAGTCTTGATGGAGATTGCCCACCATCACCGATACTGATACCCATTTTAAAAGTGATGGAATTTTGTGAACCGAAGTCCTCATCCCTAAATTGGTGTTGAAGGGAGGCATACTTTAATATAGTTATAAACTGCTGTGCATATGGGGACATTGCATCTGTGGTGACAAGCAGTCCCCCTTGAAATATACCAAAGGTCTCACTGAGGCCCTCCAAACCTTGTACAGAAACAGATATCCCATGTCTTGATCTGTGCAATCATCCCCAACTTCCAAAGTCCCACCATCCAGCCACAGAGGAGCATTTGCCTCATGGTCATGTGAAGATGGTTTCATTGTCTAGATTGATACAGACGTCCCAGAAACATACAGTTCTGTTGCATTCTTCTTGGTTTACCTATTAGCCACAACGCGTAGGTATGATCGCCGGCTAGAGCTGATGCCACTGCAAGGCAGTCTTCAATTTTGTGTTTCACTATATTACTTAAATGTTCAAATGACACTACATGTAATCAAGTTGGCAGTCCACTTCTGTTGTAAAGTAGGTGTGTGCATGGTCTAAGCTCAAAGTGACCATTCTAGACATGTTGACATACTGACGAGCTTCATTTTTCCTTTCACGTTTGAAGATGCAGCTCACTCTAGTGAACTGTCAGAGAAACAAAGTTTACTTTTACCTCCAGTACGTAGCTGGCCAACATAGCACACTATACATTTTGAGCAGTTCACATATGGAGCGGCACAAGTCACTGGACAGGTGGTTAAAAGAACACAAAAGTAACAGCAAGGCATAGTACAGTGGGAAGTTTTAACTTGTTATTACCGAATGGTGATAATTACCCCTTGTCAAATTGGTATGCAATGAAATGGCAGACAAAACAAATAGTAATCAAACTAGTGAATAGTTGAAAGCGTGATCTGTGAGACATGTTAACATCTGTAGTTGTCCGTATTGTCTAGATATTAACGAAAGAAGAAAGTATTTTTACATGAAAAACATTTTATAGAAGTGGTGCTACTGCTGTTGTTAATGAATGGAGATGACACTTTTGATAAAAAAAAAAAAAAAAAAAAAAAAAAAAAAAAAAAAAAAAAAAAAAAAAACTGTCTAGACCAGGGGTGGGCACAAATCAGTTCAGTGAGCAGCGCTCCAGCTCAGGCAGGAAAAAGACCAGAGTTCGTGCTGTGGTGGAAGTTAACCTTCTAACTGCTTGCACAGCATGCCGTAACAACTGGAGGAGAGATGTGAATCAAATCAAATGTAAACTTGTGACATTGTTGTGGTGTCTAATCTCTTGTTCTCTTCAGTTTATTAGATTATGGTGCTAAATAAATATGTTAAATTATATTCCTGATAACTAAATACTCCTTTGACTGTTACCCGTAGTCATTAGAATACAGCAGGCCAACATAAAAGTTTGAATATAGCATAACCATTGAACGACAAACTAACTCTAGGCTAAGCACAGAAATGAAGCAATACAAGGATTGGAACATAAATAGTGGCAACTATTTACTCACAACCGATACAAAAGAGTTAAATGTTTGCATCTGTTAGCGTCCTTCAAAGTAGTCACCAGTGATTAGATTAGATTAATACTTCTTCCATAGATCATGAATACGACACTTCGTAATGATGTGGAGCGTGTCAGGTTAATGTAAGATGGCTGTACAAGATATTACATTACACAAAATATTGCATGACACTAATGTTTAAGTTAGTTTTTTTTCCCTCCCTTAATTTATATCTAAAAATTGAGCCAATGAGTAGGAGGAGTTGTCATCTAGAAATTCTTTTATTTTTAAATGTTGGTTGACTATCTGTCAGGCTTTTGATGCTGTTTGGTAGGTGACCAAAGACTTTTGTGGCAGCATAATTTACCCATTTTTGTGCCAAAGTCACATTTAACCCTGCATAGTGAAGATCATCCTTTCTCCTGGTGTTATAGCTATGCACACTGCTATTACTTTTGAACTGGGATGGATTATTAACAACAAATTTCATAAGTGACTATATATACTGTGAGGATCCCTAGATCCTTAAATAGATGTCTCCAGGATGACTGTAGGTGGGCTCCAGCAATTATTCTGATTACACATTTTTGAGCAATGAATACTTTTCTACTCAATGATGAATTACTCCAGAATATGATACCATACGAAAGCAGTGAATGAAAGTAGGCATAGTAAGCTAATTTATTGAGATTCTTATCACAAAAATTTGCAGTGTTGTGTAGAACCCGTTGCCCGCGATATGGAAGGCGTAGTATACCATTAGCAGAGCCTGCTCTGTTGATGGTGCAAATGGAGCAGTCTACTGCCTGTTGAATCTCTGGAACAGTTCTGAAGCGAATGCCATGAAGTGAAGTGTTCCTTCATCATCTGAATCAAATCAGTCACGACGACTTAAGTCAGGGGAATATGGTGGGTGGTACAGAACTTCCTAGTCCCATTGACCGAACAGAGCAGCCACAGGTTGCGCTATATGCTCCCACGCATTGTTGTCCAAAATGATGGATGGGTTGCGCAGAAAGTGTGTCTGCTTCTTTCGCAAAGCTGGTTGCAGGTGATGCTCCAAAAACTAACAGTAACACTGTGCATTGACGGTCTGCCATGGAGAAATGTAATGCATTAGGATAACACCATCACAGTCATACACGAGAATCACCATAACTTTAGACAGCTCCATTTGCACCATCAAGAGAACAGGCTGTGCTAACGGTATACTACGCCTTTCACATTGCTGGCAGTGGGTTCTACACAATGCTGGTGACAGTAACAGGTTCAAACATGTAACTCTTTTGTATCGGTTGTGAATAAATAGTTGCCACTTGTTTAATTCACCATAATCTATGTGTGTTCTTATATATCTGAAATGTCAATCAGCTGATGATGTGGAGGTGTGCATCTCTTTTTGTTGAAGACGACTGGTTATATTTGGTGTGATCAGTCTCGGACTTTTAGTTCACAGAAATACAGCGAGGTGTGTCAGTGGCTCTTCATGGAGATTCATTTTTATGTTGAGCCGAACAGTGACAGCAGTTTGGTAGTCAATTTTTGCATATTTGGGAAACCTGTTTGTGAAAAATGTGATAGCTTTGTTCATGATTCATATTTTGCCTTAAATTCACTATCATGTCGAATTCTGAGCACCTCGCATTGTAGAGCAGATGGAACATGATCAGTTATTATAGTAGTTGAAAAGGGCGCAACAAAGACTTTCAGATCCATCGATATCATCCAGATCTCCAAATTGGATGGAAAATTCCTTCACAAGACTGAAAATGTCTGTAATTGATGTTGCGTTAAACTAGATTTCCGCAGTGATGATTTGGGAAAATTGACTAAATCACCTTTCGATGTCTGACTCTGCCGAAGTTCCAACATTTGCTTGAAAACACAAATACTGTCTACAAAATGAATAAAAAATAAGTTACTTCCTTGCAACTTAAGATTAAATTTATTCATGTGGGATGTGCTGTCGATGAGAAATTCTAACTCATGAATAAAACTATTTCGTCGAACAGATCAAAAAAGGAATTCAACATATTACCTCTACTGAGTCAACGAACTTAACAAAAGTACTCAATATCACCAAATTCACACTGTGTCCTTCAGTAGAGCTTTAAATTTTCTATGGTTCAGTCAATGATGCTTAATAAAATTAACTGTTCAGTACTACGGTCATTATGTTTGCCATTGTGACTTTTTTGCGCACAAGTTTTATCGATGAATCACAGTGCACAGGTATGAACCTCACTTCATGTTGCAGTAGTTTGTTTCTCAGACGACCTATACAGCCTGCTCTACATCAGATTGCACAGTGTGCTCCATCAGTAGCAACTGAAACAACCTTTCCCACAGTAGACTACACCTGCTAAGAACATCTTCCATGCACTACAGTATGTCATTGTCTGTTGTGGTGTCTTTGAAAGAACATAAATGAAGGATTTTCTCCCTTACTACTAAGTTTGTATAAACACCCCTAACAAATATTGCCAGCTGGGCTGTGTCTGATAAATCGATACTCTTATCTAATTCAGTACAAAACACAGACATTAGAAATGATGTCTATTATTCTAAACTCTGCTTACACAAATTCACCATCACAAATTGTTTGGGAAGAATGGGCTATCGGCACAGCTATTCAGTATCTAGCAAGAACAGCTACTTCGGAAGAAGAGGCATCACATTCCTGTGTAAGAAATAAATGAATTTGTCATTTCAAAGGAAAATTTGGTTTATTAGGGACCATAATTATGTTAATTGTATGTAGGCACAACATCATAGTATATATCTCTACTTTAGTTCCTTCCTCACATAGGTTATTAAGAAGAAAGTCTTATTTCACTGTTTACACTTCTATAATAGTTGAAGTGATGTGTTCTGTAATGACATTCCAAATTGTAATTTGTCTACTATTTTACCACATACCAAACATTGTGCTCCTCCTTTGCTGTTGGGGAGCAAGTAACAACATTCCCAACTAGAGCTGAACTACGCAATGCACTGTACCATATCTATATACTATGCCAGGTACATCGCTGTGGTGATGTTTGTGCCTTGAGTGTGCATATCGCCATCTAGGCTTTATAGTAAAGACTATTAGATAGAAATCAGCTGATCTCGGCTCAGCCTGTGCTCATGCAGGTTTCAGATAAGTATGTGAACAGTGTGCTAATATCTTTTTCAAGGAACCAGACCAACGAAAAAAACTATGGTTGTTTTATGTATGGCAATATGAGATGTTTTTGATATTAGGCTAATGACTGGCCTCATCGTTCCTCAGATCTAAGTCCATGTGATTTTGTGTGTGTGTGTGTGTGTGTGTGTGTGTGTGTGTGTGTGTGTGTGTGTGTGTCTAAAAAGGTATATGTGAACAATCCCCTTTCACTAAAACAAAGAAGACTGTACTTGACTTGTGATTTCACGAATGCTGGCAGCTGAAATTTGACAATTGTGTTGAGAAGGTGCGAGGCTGGTCTTGTCACAAATGGAAATCATTTTGAGCGCCTGCTGAAAATAATGGGAAGCTTAATTTAGTTGCGTTGCAACTCTGGGAAAATATGTGGAGCTGTTGTATGCTTGCGTCATAGCAACTACCACTGGTATACAATGTTATCTTCCTATGGTTCTGTGAGTTATTGTTAGATATTTGTATAAAACATATTGAATTCAAAGTTCATAAACATCTTTTGGATTAAGACCGACATCATCCTTAAACAAAATGAGTAGGTCATGTATGTATGAGAAAGGGGGAAAGCACAAAGGTACTTTCTAAAATTATCATCATTGTTGGATAACAAGTTGCTGACATAGAATAAGATGCCATTTTGTTTTTCTTCTGCAGGTCATCTTGTTCTTTCTACTTCTCCCTATTCGTAGGTGAAAATGAATGTCATATTTGTTGTTCTGGACACCTGTTCTGCCATCAAATTATCTTGAGGTTACAAAGTAAATATCCCATATCTAAAATGGTTCACTCTCCCTGTAAATGTGCATTTAGCATTTTTCTGCAGTGAGAGGAGTGATGTCAGTTTAATGTCTAAAGGTACAGATATATTAGTGGTCTTCTCTGAGGTGTTTACATTAAAACAAAAATTTGCAAAAGTAAATTTTAGGAACGTACAGGAGTGTTTCTGCGTTTGTCATGACATAGCAGAGCAAAAGCTTAGATTTTTGGGTGTATTGCTTTGAGTGCCAAGCCTGCACTGTTACATTCTCTTTAATGTGTGTCATGCCCCTAATGTTACATCGTCTTCAAACTTGGAAAGAATGCCATACCTGTAAATTGCAGTCACATAATCTTAGTGTTACTAGCATAAAAACTTTGAGTTAGGGCTCTTACAGTTAAGAGATGGCAGGGTGTTTAGTATGATGGTGTAGCCTGGTTGGCACTCTGTACACTAGCAAGTCATACGTTTATTAGGTTAAGTAGTACAGTTGAATCATCTTGTCGACAGCAGCCCACAGACCAGAATGCTTAGGCATGAATGTTCAGCAATCTCGAGGCTGTTGTCTTACATTGTGGTTGTTCACGAAAGTATTTGTAGTGCTGAAGTCATAAGTCTTTTTTTGTGAAGTCAAATTACTTTTGAACCCCCAAATCATCTAGATTTG
Organism: Schistocerca gregaria; assembly: GCF_023897955.1. Taxonomy (NCBI): domain Eukaryota; kingdom Metazoa; phylum Arthropoda; class Insecta; order Orthoptera; family Acrididae; genus Schistocerca; species Schistocerca gregaria. The sequence continues at coordinate 657,977,119 of NC_064923.1, forward strand.
TCAAAGGATTCAAATCTGATGCAAATTTAGTGAGATAACTATCTCTATGTATTACTGTCAATTAGTTACTATGCCAGTCCCAGGTGATAAACAGGTTTAAAAATGGAAAGAAAAATGAAAGGTTTTATTACTGGAAAAATATTTCAGTTAAAATATAAAATTGGTGAGAGAAATTTTTACAAACATTCTTTAAGTAGATATTGTTCTGTGTTAAAATTTGTCTGCAGTTTTTTGTTTTTCTGTGTTTCGGGGAAGATGTACTCAGGGAGGAAACTTTGTAGGTCAGTTCATTTTCTCCTGGCATGTAATCTAATAGATATCCTTTTTGATGATGTCTGTGTTATCGTCTATTTGCATTGAATCAAAGATGATGTCCTCTGTGCTAATGCATGAAAGCCACTTGAAATCCACTTGAAATCACTGCACGTAGCTGAGCATGAGCACTTCACAGATGCTGTCCTGCAGGAACAAGTTTCTTTGCATCCCTTCTTGCATGTGCAGGATATATTGTTAAGCAGTTCCTGAGCACTGGTGTTTGGGTGATCGCGTGATTGCAGTGGAGCTCACTGTTTTTTCGTGGTCTTCGAAACCCATTGTAGTGGATCTAGCTGATTGTTTCTGCAGACCTGAACCTGCAAATGCTGAGAAAATATTGGTGAGCAGTGGGGAAGGGAGGAATGCCAAACTGAAGTTGTAACAATGTGTGACTAGGGTACCTCCAGTACCCCCTACTAATCCTCCTCCTCTTTTCCACTTGAGAATCGCGTGATTGTCGGTAAGTGTCTATATTGGCTGGCTCTGTCTTCTCACATTTTCTCATCTTGGTCATTTCGCAAGATGTATTTGGGAGGAAGTAATGTGTTCTAACTCTTCCCAGATAGTGTTCTCTTGGAATTTCAGTAGCAATGGTCCCCTTGATGAGCAATGCCTCTCGTGCCAGTAGAGTTAGTTGAATATCCCTGCTATATTCTTGCAGTGACTAAATGATCCTGCGACTAAATGCACTACTCTTCGTTCGATCCTTCTCTTTCTTCTATCAGTTCCACTTTGTAGGGATCCCAGATAGATGAACATTTCTTAAGAATTGGTTGAACAAGTACCTTTTATACCATTTCCTTCATGGATGAGACACATTGCTTTAAGATTACTCCAGTGAATCTGTCTGGCATCTGCTTTTCCTGCTATTTGCTTTATGTGATCATCCTAGCTAAGGTCTCTCTGGATAATTACTTGTAGATATTTTATGATACTGTTCCCAACAATTTGTCATCAATAGTGCAGTTGTGGAATAGTGAGTTGCTTTTCCTATGTAAGCGCAATATGTTACATTTATTTACATTCATGGTCAGTCTGCACCTTTCGTCAATCCTCTGCAAGTCATTATACATGTTGATACTGTGATATGGCATTGCTACTTTCTTACACACAACCACATTATCCATGAACAATCTTAAAGACCTTCAGACACTTTCTACTACATCATTTACATACATTATAAGCAGTAACAATCCTATACATTTCCTTGTGCTACTCCGGAAATTACATTTACATCTGTTGATTTTGTTCAGTTAAGAGTGATGTGTTGAGTTCTGTCTGTTAGTAAGCCATGAATCAAGTTGCACATCTGACCAGATACGTGGTAAGCTCATTATTTTTTTCTCATTCTCATGAAACATCTTTCTTGGGTATAAAATACACTGAAGTGCCAAAGAAACTGGTATGGGCATGCATATTCAAACACAGAGATCTGTAAACAGGCAGAATACAGCACTGCAGTCAACAACATCTATATAAGGCAACAATGTCTGGCGCAGTTGTTAGACTGGTTACTGCTGCTACAATGGCAGGTGATAGAGATGTAAGAGAGTTTGAAAAATGGTGTTACAGTTGGTGCAAGAGCGATGGGACACAGCATCTGAGGCAGTGATGAAGTAGGGACTTTACCTGTGTGCCATTTCACGACTGCACCGTGAATATCAGGAATCCGGTATCACATTACATCAGATCTCTGATATTGCTGCAACTGGAAATAGGTATGCAAGAACAGAAGCAACAAGGACTGAAAAGAATCGTTCAGTATGACAGAAATGCAACCCTTCTGCAAATTGCTGCAGATTTCATTTCTGGATCATCAAAGTGTCAGCGTGCAAACCATTCAACAAATCATCCTCAGTGTGAGATTTTGGAGTCGAAAGCCCACTCGTGTACCCTTGATGACTGCATGACACAAAGCTTTATGCCTCTCATGGGCCCGTCAACACAGACATTGGGCTGTTTCTCGTTTCAAATTGTATAGAGTGGGTGGACATGTATGGGTATGAAGATGACTTCGTGAATCCATGGACCGTGCATGTCAGCAGGGGATTGTTAGGTGACATCCCGTCTGATCTGCTGCAACCATGCATGTCCATTGTGCATTCTGATAGACTTGGGGAATTCCAGCAGGACAATGCAACATCGCTCATGTCAAGAATTGCTAGAGTGGCTCCAGGAACACTGTTCTGAGTTTGAATACTTCCGCTGGTCATCACTCCCCAGATGTAAACATTATTGAGCATATCTGGGATAGCTAGCAACATGCTGTTCAAGAGAGATCCCTACCACCTAGTGCTCCTAAGGCTTTAATGACAGCCTTACTGGATTCATGGTGTCAATTCCCTCCAGTACTATTTCGGACATTGGTGTAGTCCATGCCATGTCTTGTTGCAGCACTTCCGCATGCTTGCGGGGCCCTACACGATATTAGGCTAGTGTACGTGTTTCTCTCTCTCTTCACTGTGTATTCCATAATTCAGCAGACTATTCATGTAAACAGTTTAGTCCTACAATCAAGTGCATCTGTCCTAAGACCCTTCTTGAAAGTGGGAGTTACCTGCACTCCTTCCTATTTGCTAGGTAGGTACCTTTCACTATTCTAATGATACAAGATAAACTGCCACTAGAAGGGGAGCAAGTTCTTTTGCACAATCTTTGTGCAATCTTAACAGGCATCTTATCTGATCCTGATGGCTTAACATTGCTAAGCGATTGTAGTTGCTTTCCTACTTTACGATCAGCTATTTCCGACTGCCATTTTGGCGTTCATACGACTTGAGGGGAGGGACTGGTACCATCCTCCATGGTGAAAGCACTTTGGAAGACTGAATTCAGTATTTCAGCATGCTCTCTGTTTTTGCTGCCAGTATGCTCACTGAGTGAATGAATAAAGGATTTTGAACTGCTTAGTGATTTTTACATAAGATGAAAACTACTTAGGGCTTTAACTCACATTGGTTGACAGTTTTACTTCCCCCTCTTGTCGCTCTCCTTACTCATTTTCACATTATTCAGCTTTTGTTAGTCAGCTAGATTATGACTTCTCTTGAATCTGTGATGAAACCATCTCTGTTTACTTGGTAGTTTTCTAACAAGGCTGTTAAACCACAGCAGGTCTACCCCTGATCTTGTTCAGATTGTACTTGACAAAGGCATATTGAACAATGTTTTTGAATTTTTCCTGTTCGTGCTGTACCTCAGCACTGAAGATTTGATACTGACTCTGCACTTCGTATCCTGTCACTCTTGCTAAACAGAAATATCTTCCCAAATTCTTAACATTCCTTTTAAAACCTATAGGGATGGTTGCTGCCAGCTGTATGATCACTGATGTCTTCCTCTGTGTTAACTTATTCCATAAGTTCATGTTTGTTGATTGGGCTAAAATTTTACCTTCACGAATTGGTTTTCTCATTATCTGCTCAAAGTAATTTTTGGACAAAAAATTGAGAATAATACCAGACAAATACTTGTATGTGGCACCAGTTTTGATAGTATGATATATCTTTCTTTGGCTAGTTGGAATCACCTTCCATTAAAACAGCATGATCAAGAAAATTATTGACGATATTCTGCAAGTTCTCTTTGAAGTGCTCTACCACTACAGCTACTGATCCAGGTGGTCTACAAAAGTGTCTGATCACAATTTTTTTATAGACTTTTGATGCTTAACTTCAGCCAGATTGACATTCAGGATTCATTATAACCTTGGAAGATAGTATCTAATTCTTCACTGCAATAAATATGTTGCCACCATTGGCAGCTAACCTGTTCATCAGACACACATTCCAATCTGAACGTAGAATTTCATTGCTATCCAATTCCAGTTTCAACATTTTCCCATTCCTAATACTACCTGGTTGTTACAACCTTCAAAAAGCAGTACTAATGTGAGATTTTTCCTTGAATGCTCCTGCAGTGTACTAATATTTTCTATATCTAAGAGGAAGGCCAATCTTTGAAAGCATTGTGGCTGATGTAACTTGGATTTTGGCAGTCTGTTCATACCTGGTCCCAAGAGGTGGTCACTCTGACCTAAAAGATCCCCATTTGCGTACCACATATACTCGGCTACCCTTGTACCACTTCCTGCATGTACTGCACGCCTGACCTATTAAGGGGACACTGCAACTCTTCACCCAGTAGTGGACGTAGAGAAACTTGCATCCAATACCATTGCTGTAATCTTCAGCCTTTGATTTAGACCTAGCACTCTGCTGTAAACCAGCTTATCCTGCACACCTCATGCAGTGCCAGTTGTCTTCACCAAACTGGTCGTTCACCGAAATGAACTGAGGATGGCCACAGAACCCAAGCAGCAGGTATCATTCGTACTCTCATGTGCCACTACTTGCAGCCAGTTGCACTTAGTGTGCTAAATAGCCACGGGCAGGACCTCTTCCACATCACGGAAGAGACTTCCCAGCAAACACACCAAATGCACACTGGCATTCTTTACCATGCTGCATGCTCTTTCCCTGAGAGACTCAATTACCTGCCAAACGTTGACGCTCCCAATGACTAGCAAATCTGCCCTGTCTTCTTGTCTGGGATGGGCAGGAAAATAGGCTGCTGGCTGAACAGGAGAGGCAGCCTGTGCTACCTCAGAAAGTATTACTGAACTTGTTATACCCACATCTACGTGGGTGCTCTGCAAATCGCATTTAAGTGCCTGGCAGCAGATTCATTGAACCACCTTCACAATAATTCTGTTGTTCCACACTTGAAAAGTGCATGGTAAAAAACTAACACTTACATCTTTCCATACCAGCTCTGTTTTCCCTTATTTTATTATTATTATGATAGTTTCTACGTATGTTGGTTGGCATCAACAAAATAGTTTCACATTCAGAAGAGAAAATTGGTGATTGAAATTTTGTGAGAATATCCCGCCACTATGAGAAATGCTTTTGCTTTGATATCCACCCCAAATCCTGCCTCATTTCTGTGACAATCTCACTTCTGTCTTGATAATACTAAAAATGCTGCCCTTTTTTGAAGTTTCTAGATGTACTCTGTTAATCCTGTCTTGGTAATTATCCCACACCATGCACCAGTATAACAAGAGGATGGGTATAACAAGAGGATGGACAAGCATAGTGTAGGTAGTTCCAAGCTCCTGCTGCATATTTACATTAATGATATGGGTCTGTAATTTAGTGGATCAATTGTATTGCCCTTCTTGTATATTGGTGTGGCTAGTGTAACTCTGCAGTCTTTGGGTACAGATCTTGTCAATCAAGCAGTTGTATATGATTGTCAAGTATGGAACTATTGCATTAGCATACTCTGAAAATGACCTAATTGGTACAAAGTGTGGACGGGAAGACACTCTTATCAAGTGATTTAAGTTTTCTCAATACTCTGACGATATCTACTTCTAAGTTACTCATGATGGCAGCTGTTCTTGATTGCAAATCTGGAATATTTACTTTTCTCCGTTGATGAAGGAATTTTGGAATGCTATGTTTTAGTAACTCTGCTTTAGCAGCACTGTCATCGTTAGCATCTCGTACTTGTTGCTAAGGCATATGGAGCAAGCCATTCAACCCGTACCCACTTTCACCTTCCGGCCATGACATGCAAACCCACCCTTGTGTGCCATTTACTCTCAAGCTTAGATGAACTGGGCAGATGTTGTGTATCAAAAGTTGCAGTGGTAACCTGCAGGGGAGTCAAATGGCAGCAGGAGTGTATGATGTCTTGTTACCATATCCTGATGTTGCTACTGCCCTGAGCAGTAGCCAGAAGTCTGTTTGCTATGGCCAATGCAGCTTCAAAAAAAAAAAAAAAAAAAAAAAAAACTCGGTAGTATCTCAGAAAAGCATACGAAACAGTGAGGAGACAGCAGACAGACCCTCGCAAAAGAGAGAAGTACCGTACTGTGGTGGAGCTGAGGTGGAATGTAGGCAAATTATAAAAAAGAGAACAAACAAAACACTATAATATGCTGTCGGGCTATGACTACATCCTAATATTGAAAGATCTTTGTACCAGACAACTGATGCAGCTGCAAGAGTTGTTTCTGTTCCATGACAGTGGCACTCTTCTCTATGTGAGAGGCCCCCATGAAAATGAATTTTTATAAAGCAAATAAAGTTGGCGAAACATTTGTAAGGACATGTGGAAGAGAAATAATGAATAAACAATTGAAAGAAACACATTTTAATTTCTGCATTTGTTAATTGCATACAATGTTTACATTCCAGGTTACGAACGTTGCTCAAAGTGATGACCATCTGCATACCATCTATACAGGTATCATATCACAATTGTTTGCTGCACTTTTTGAACAGTGGGCCATGGAATGTTCAGCTGTCATGACACAGCTCGTACACCACTTGAAGATTGCACATTGCATCTGGCATTGTCAACCATGACAACAGTAACATCTTCTACAATATGTGGCCCAGGAGCATTTCAAACATCTGAACCGTGTTCTTCAACCTGGTGGAAAAAAGAGGGCCTCTCTTTATCCTTTAATGCATAGATACTCACAAATAGCAGGACTACTGCTGTTCTTTTGATTGAAGCTCTGGTCACCTTGTCCAGACCCAGCTTGACTGTCTGCAGCTGTAATTCACATTGATGCTTGTGTTCCAGCTCTGTCGCCACATACTAGTACCAGCGCCTAATGGCATGTTGACAGTAATGCTACTAACAACGCAAATCCTGCACCACAGTGTCTGAACATCATGCCCATAAAGTTGTATACCCATACGGTAAATAGTGTACTGTCTACACTGGTTAAGGTAGAGAGAGTTTAATTATAACCAGCCTGTGTATTTGGCTAGCTGTAGTGTGAAAGTAACGTATTGTATCCTTCATGCATGTGCAACTCTGTCCTAACTTCTCTCAGCTCAGTGAATTGTTTCGGTATTGAACCTGTACAAAAATTTGAATCTGTGGACAAATGTGGATGATTTGCATTCAAAAGTAATTTGACCCTCACAGAAGAGTCTTAGCACCATGAATACTTCCATGTTTATGTTTTTACCTTTGCAAAGGAGAGAGTAAATTATAAAATTTAGGAGCTCTGAAAAAGCAGAATTTGATGCTGTATAACTTCCGTGAAAGACCTTTCAGATTTGAAGTAGCCGTTTCTGTGTTACACATTGGAACATCGGTGTAACTCACTTTCTACTTAGTTGGTAGAAATTACCATTCTTTGACAACGTATTGTGACTAAACAGTTGAACCAAATTTAACTTTAAAGTATATGTTCTTTCATTTGATATTTTCGGAATTTTCTGGAGGGTGTTAAAAGTGAACAACTCAGACCCTCAAAACTTTGGTACATAGGCCATTCAATGTAAACTGACATTTTGGTGAATCCTAAGGTGATCGTGTCACAATTTAGTCGTATTTGGCACATGGATACCTACATGTCTTAGTAAAACTGCCAAATGGCACTGTCCGAACTCTTAACCATTTTTGATAAATTCGTTTGAAGACTGAAGGGTGTGTAACCAGTCATGATTCTGGCACCAATTTCCCCTGGCTGGTCAGTCTCTCTCTCTCTCTCTCTCTCTCTCTCTCTCTCTCTCTCTCTCTCTCTCTCTCTCTCTGATGCATTTGTATTTCTGTGAGAAAAGTTGAAAAACATACTTTTCCACAGTGTGCTTCAAATTTGTCATTTTCTTAAAAATGATTTTTGCACAGGGAAACAGTACAGACATCAGCTTGTGCACTAAAACTCTTTAGTCCCAGTATGACGTATAAATAATAATGTCAAGCATTTGACTCTGAAGTTGATATTTATTACCTTTACTTGAAGATGTTTCCCCATTTGTTACTGCAGTGAGTGGCTGAGAAAGAATGAACAATTATAATGCAAAGAATTTCAGAAGAATTGCTTTTTGTGGTGCATTCTTACAGGAACACATTTTTATATGTATTAAATATATTATCATTATTACATGATCGTTTAATTTACTGTAGTTCCGTTAACTTAATTTTTGCCAGGAATCTCCTCTGCAGGCTAATACTGTGCTGGGATAGAATTTGAACCTGGATTTTAGCTAGCTCTTAGTTTTAGTGTCAGAATTTTTTTTTCTGTTGCTTACCCTGGGTCGGAGTGACTACTCGTTACTACTAAACAAAATGTCTGGCACTGTTACTATTTCTGCAACAAGTGGCAGTATTGGTAAACCTGTCATCACTGAAGTTTATTCGTATTACAACGAAGTCATAATCTGCAACAGTCGCAGGAAATTTACAGATTCCACATGTTCTACTCCTGTCGCACAATTTTCGCCAGCACGTGAGAATCGTCAGATCCCCATTGATGTGTGTTACAACATTATTGTGTGTGATAAGTGTTCCTGTGTGTGTTTTATTAGTTACCACCAAATAACAATAATACTGGTTGGTGACTGTGTGATTAATGAAAAAACATTTGGCAACCAGGAATTTTAACCATTAAACATAACTTGTTCATAAGTACTTGAAGTTAAATGTTTGTAAAAGTAGCAGAAAAAATAAATTCACTGTGGTAGTAGTGACGAGGAACTGTTTTTGTGTTTAGCTCTAAAACATGCGATGGGATCGGAAATGTTGCCCTGTGGTAATGATGACTTTTGTAAGTAAGTCTGAAGTGAAAACAATTTCCATTGTGCTTCACCTTAGTGTCCATATGTCTCTGAGACTGTGAAAGTATCGAAATGGTGGTGGTAGTGTTATTATCTGTAGGTCACATGAGAGGTATCAGTACACTTACTCAACTGATTGGATACAAATGTGGTTTTGTCCTGTGAAAAGTATACACAAAGGCAAACTATGAAAGGGAACCCTCAGCCAAACTACTAGAATCAATCTTGTACTCTCAGACCAACAGACATAAGCCTCAAAGCAGCTTGTGATTAGAATATACAGATTGTAAGAATACAACATCTAAAATAACATTATGAGGAACTACGCCTGATTGATATGTAGGAAAATAAAAGATTGAGCAATTACCGTGGAAACAAATTAAAATCTTCCACCTAAGTAACTGCTGAATTGGTCGGACATGACAAAGAATCTTAAAACATAAACCACATTAGATTCATTGTCTTCTAAAACAGATGACTGGTAAACTGGCACACCCCTTACAGCATGGTATAAAACACTTGCAGTTGAAATGTGGTTGTGCGGATAACTGTAAATCACAAGCATTGCATATGCATGGATCCATGTACTGCAGGAGACACCATTTTTATCCTTACAGTGTGTTTAAAATAAGTTAAAACTGTAAGCAGTTCAGTAGGCCAGCTTATGCTGAGCACACCAGCAGGCACCGATAATGCCACACCTGCTTTAGGTTACGGCCATTAGCCAGCTGCCAGGCAAACATTCTTTAGCAGTAAAGAAACAATAATACTGAACAGAGCAGTTAAATTGATGACTCTTCTGTACGTACTCACAATTATGGTGTAAGTGGAGCAACCCCAAGGGGAAAACTGTCACTGTCCTCTTTCTTGAAATTTGTTCTGGCACAGACTGAAATGACAATCTCTTTAGTCTGTTCCTCCTGCAGTCCTTCATGATTTCAAGTCTCCTCAACTATTTTCTTAGTAGAGTTGATAAATCCCAAAGACTAGTCCTGTGGTGTAACTTTTGCCATGTTGTCGTTGTCTTGAGTCCAGAGACTGATTTGATGCATCTCTCCATGCTACTCTATCCTGTGCAAGCTTCATCATCTCCCAGTACCTACTGCATCCTACATCCTTCTGAATATGCTTAGTGTATTCATCTCTTGGTCTCCATCTACGATTTTTACCCTCCACACTGCCCTCCAATACTAAATTGGTGATCCCTTGATGCCTCAGAATATGCCCTACCAGCCGATCCCTTCTTCTAGTCAAATTGCGCCACAAATTTCTCTCCTCTCCAATTCCATTCAATACCTTCTTATTAGTTACGTGATCTACCCATCTAGTCTTCAGTATTCTTTTGTTGTACCACATTTAGAAAGCTTCTATTCTCTTCTTGTCTAAACTACTTATCGTCCATGTTTTACTTCCATACATGGCTACACTCCATACAAATACTTTCAGAAACAACTTCCTGACACTTAAATCTATACTCAATGTTAACAAATTTCTCTTCTTCAGAAACGCTTTCCTTGCCATTGCCAGTCTACATTTTATATCCTCTCTACTTCGGCCATAATCAGTTATTTTGCTCCCCAAATAGCAAACTCTTATAATTGCCATCTGGTTTCTGTACAAACTGTAAATAGCCTTTCGCTCCCTGTATTTTACCCCTGCCACCTTCAGAATGTGAAAGAGAGTATTCCAGTCAAAATTGTCAAAAGCTTTCTCTAAGACCACATATGCTATAAATGTAGGTTTGCCTTTCCTTAATCTATCTTCTAAGATAAGCAGTAGAGTCAGTACTGCCTCACATGTTCCTACATTTCTACGGAATCCAAACTTATCTTCCCCGAGGTCGGCTTCTACCAGTTTTTCCATTCGTCTGTAAAGAATTAGAGTTAAATTGCAGCTGTGACTTACTAAACTGATAGTTCAGTAATTTTCACATCTGTCAACACCTGCTTTCTTTGGGATTGGAATTATTATATTCTTCTTTAAATCTTAGGGAATTTCACTTGTTTCATACATCTTGCTCACCAGATGGTAGAGTTTTGCCAGGACTGGCTCTCCCAAGGTTGTCAGTAGTTCTAATGGAATTGTCTACTCCCGGGGCCTTGTTTCGACTTTGGTTTTTCAGTGCTTTGTCAAACTCTTCATGCAGTATCGTATCTCCCATTTCATCTTCATCTACATCCTCTTCCATTTCCATAATATTGTCCTCACGAACATTGCACCTGTATAGACCCTCTATATACTCCTTCCACCGTTCTGCTTTCCCTTCTTTGCTTAGAACTGTGGTTCTCTTTTCTCCAAGGTGTCTTTAATTTTCCTGTAGGCAGTATCTATCTTACCCTTGTGAGATAAGCCTCTACATCCTTAAATTTGTCCTCTAGCCATCCCTGCTTAGCCATTTTGCACGTCCTCTCGATCTCATATTTGAGACATTTGTATTCTTTTTTGCCTGCTTCATTTTCTGCATTTTTATATTTTCTCCTTTCATCAATTAAATTCAGTATCTCTTCTGTTACCCAAGGATCTCTATTAACCCTTGTCTTTTTACCTACTTCATCCTCTACTACCTTCACTATTTCATCTCTCAAAGCTACCTATTCTTCTTCTATTGTATTTCTTTTCCCCCATTCCTGTCAATCGTTCCCTAATGCTCTCCCTGAAGCTCTCTTCAACCTCTGGTTCTTTCAGTTTATCCAGGTCACATCTCCTCAAATTCCCACCTTTTTGCAGTTTCTTCAGTTTTAATCTACAGTTCATAATCAATAGATTGTGGTCAGAGTCCACATCTGCCCCTGGAAATGTCTTCCAGTTCAAAACCTGGTTCCTGAATCTCTGTCTCACCATTATATAATCTGACACATTCCAGTGTCTTCACACTTCTTCCATGTGTACAACCTTCTTTCGTGATTCTTGAACCAAGTGTTAGCTATGATTAAGTTATGCTCTGTGCAAAATTCTACAAGGCGTCTTCCTCTTTCTTTCCTTACTCCCATTCCATATTCATCTACTACGTTTCCTTTTCTTTCTTTTCCTACTGTTGAGTTCGTCGCTCATGACTATTAAATTTTCATCCCCCTTCACTAACTGAATAATTTCTTTTATCTCGTCACACATTTCATCAATCTCATCATCATCTGGGGAGCTAGTTGGCATATAAACATGTACTACTATGGTAGGCATGGGCTTTGTGTCTCTCTTGGCCACAATAATGTGTTCACTATGCTGTTTGTCGTAGCTTACCTGCATTCCTATTTTCCTATTCATTATTAAACCTACTCCTGCATTACCCCTATTTGATTTTGTATTTATAACTCTGTATTTACCTGACCAGAAGTCTTGTTCCTACTGCCACCGAACTTCACTAATTCCCACTAACTTTAAGCTATCCATTTCCCTTTTGCCATGTGGATTCATATATTCTCATTCAGATTTGAGTGTGATTTCGACAAAGCCTGGTTATATTATGCCATTCCTAGGTATCCAGTTCATCAACCTGGCGTGGAGTGTTTGGTTTCTAATGCACTACAAATGCCATTGAATCCACCTTATTCATGCCAGGTTCACCTTTATCCAGCAGAACATTCTCTGCACCCAAAGCGACATTTCCACTTTCCTCCACTGCATTTTCAGAGCTTTATGTATTACAACTGAGTGGTATGGAGCATTGTCCATTACTGTTGTCAAATTTGGAGGAATATTTTGCAGCAGAACATCAGAAACTGGGTTGGTGAAAAGTTTGGCATTCATTTCCCCATGATAGTCAAATTGTGTACTGAAATGGAACAGCAATAAACAGTTTGGAATTAAGCCACAAGCAAAGCCAGTATGGAGGACAGTTAAGGTGCTCTCTGGTCTTTCGGTTCTTCTGTCGTTCATTGTGCTGTGCGACTCGTCCACCCATTTATCAATGTGTGACATGCATTAATCCTCACCTTATACAGCCACACAGTGTCTTTGATTGAAATGCTCCTCACTGTATGCGGATATCGGCCTCTACACACCACTTTGTCATCTCTTGATGATGATAAATATCAAACTTTTTGTGCTGGAAACCAAGCTCATGAAGACAATTTTGAAGTGATATCAGTGAATAGACCTACTACCAGTGAACAGCTCCACTTCTTCGAGGCTGAAAAAAAGTTTGTTTAAAGTAGGATACTTCTTCCGCAGATAATAAGTGTACACTTCTGGGCATTGCATCCTTCTGGAATGCATTCCTATTGCTTGCACATCAGACATAACCACATTTTTTGCCTGTAGTTTCTAGTAAAAATAGCCTGGTGTTCAGTTCATCACTCCCTTATTCTTTTCTTGCCTTCTCCTTCCCAGTTCTCAGAACTGTAAGTCAGTGAATGTTGAGTGCAGCAGTTGTTCCGTCCATCACTCTTCTAACATCTAAAATCAGATTGCCACAGTTGCAATAGAGTTCAATAATTGTACTGGTAGCACACACACTCACTACCTTTCTCACGGATCAGAATTCCCCTTCCAATGCTGGATATTTTCACAGCTGGTGAACGTGTTTTTTGGACAACATTTTTTATTCAGAGTCTCATGTTGAGACATGCTGCACTGTTTTTCTTAACACAATGCCAACGCAAAATCTGTCTTTCATAGCCCATGATCACCGCAGAGCATTAAATGGAAAAAAAGTACTTCAAAAGAGAGCTGATGAACACAGATGCATCTAGTGCACTACACCACATGGTACCATTTATCCACAGCATGACAATGGGCATTTTACCTACTTAACCACAGGTGGCATGGTAGAGAAAGGCTGTTTGCCTTTGGTGTAATGACATCACATCTCATCTGCTTAGGCAGACAGTCACAACTAATTTTGAAAACACCATAAGTTATTGGTAATCCTCCTCTATCTGTGGCGAGAGAGGAACTGCCTTCCACAGTTTACATTTAGTCTGCTGCATCTGCATATTTGGCACCTTAGTAGATGTGCAGTACAAAGGATGAAAGTTGTTCCCAGGAAATCTTTTCAGCCTCCATATATTTTTATTTTTTTGTGTGTTAATCTCATGATGTACCTTTAGTAATACTTGCATGGACTGAAAATTCATTAAAGTAGCGACGGTTTCAGCAAATAGCACACCATCACCATCTCTCACTGGCTTCATGCACTCTGTTAATAAGTGTTGAATTTATTAGTTATTTAAGAGGTCTTAATCAACACAATAAAATGGCAGAATATCTGTTGAGCAAGTGACTTTTTGGATTCTATTTTTCTATCTGTTGTTAATGAGTAGGATAACTTGAGAAAATAACCTATTGACATGCACCTACTCTATTTCTTTGTTGATAGCCCTCAGTGCTGGCATACTGCATTTTTATTCTGGCTGAAATGGGGGAGGGGTTGAAGTTCAATAACGACTACTGTCAATGATGTAGCTGACAGTTGCACAGTTGTGTTCCACAGTTAGTCACTTTCACTGTTCATAACACTCCCCCTCCACCCTCCAATATTGCACAGTTAGAGGCCAGTTCACTATTGGTAAATGTCAAGCCTCATTAATAGGTTGCAGGCAAACATCGGCATACTGCTACAACAGTTCGCTGTTGAACATCTATGAGCAGTAAATACCTAACAGTTTACAGTTCTTGCAGGATAATAAGGTATGTGTGACACTATTTCTCAAACTGAACAAAAGCTGTCATTGTTTTAACCCCCGGCCTCTTTGTGCTAAACTAATTCCAGTGTTAGTTGATGCATTGTTTTTACTTGAAACATTATGTAACATCCCTCTGAAAATCTGCTGTGGATTGACTGGCTCGGGACAAAAAATCGGACCTTTATATATCCTCACAATAATAGGCACTGAAACTATACATTATTTGATGTTTAAGTTACAGAAATTACAATTAAAACAACTCATTCAATTAACTGAATACATGGGAAAATTACATCTTTTAACAGTTTCTTCCCCTACAGAGGTATGGCCAAATTATTTGTTTAAATTATGAAATTAACAGATATATCCTAGTTACCCAACAGTGCTTTTGACAAATCTGGTAATTATTTTGTAAGTAAATAAGGGCTGCCTTTGCTTTGCTAGCATGTTCTTGAATAGAGCCAAATTAATACTTTAACAATCCTAGTAATTCTTCTTGCATATGTTTACAATCAGTACAGAACTTATATTTGTTATAAGTCAACAATAGAATTTAACTCTTAAAAAAATTACTGGTTTTACCCTATAACAAAAGATATTAACTGGCATAGTCAAAATAAATTAGGAAATTTACATACACAATTCTAAGCACAGAATTTGACCTGGTGCTATATTCTTTAAGGCTGAGGGCCAACCTTTGTCTTTTACAGGAATGCTTATTATACTCATGTATCTTAATGGTAATTAGAGAAAAATGAAAATAAAATAAATTTAAGAAGGCATAGGACAAAATGAGAGGAAGTAAAGAGATCTCAGTTTGCTTAGATACACTATTATTACCTTTGGATCCCAAAAAGTGTGTTCATCTTGAAGACTTCATGTTGGAATGTATGCACTAGTTATATCAAAAGAAAAATTTGCTTTACAAGAAAAGGTTACAGGGACAGGATGGCTGACCAGTACTTCCCTTCACAAGGCATCTATACTTTTCCTGCCAATAAATACACAAAGGCAGTATTGTGTATTGGTGGAACTGCAATTTAGCCCCCTGAAGGTAAGTACTGGCCAGTCATTCTGTCTCTGTAATTTTGGATGTATTGATTAGTCACTTTTGTGTGTTGAGATTTTTAGTGACAGAAAAAAGGACTAAATGATAAGTTCAGGGTATTGCAGTGCAGAGAGTTACAACATTAATGATGTCTTGTTGGCAGTACACCCAGTTTTTTCTCCCCCCCCCCCCCCTCCCCTGTAACAGTGATTTAAGACTTTCCTTTGTAAATTATTGCACTCCCTTTCGCCTTTACCTTTGAAAGCAAATATCCCCACAGATTTGTTGCACTGTAGAAAATTTACTGCATTGGAATTGTTAAGCTCAGTGTGTTTCCTCCAGTCCCACAAAGTTAACTTTTTGTTAATGTTAAGCTCATACACTGAAATATGCAGCAGTCCTATACATGATTTGTGAATTTTTCTCTGGCTTTCTTGAAAGTCTTGTTTAAAATCCTGTGTCCTGACACTACCTTCTTTCTCAGTTTCCTGGGACAGATATTGTTGCCCATCTCTTTGCCTTTAAGGGCTGAAATGTAGGTATGATTAGTGTGATCCAATACTCCATAAGGAACCTTACCAGCTAACATCTGTCATTCTCATTCCTGGGAGGATGACATGTTTTACTGATGATACAAACATATTAATCAAGGATCCAAAACCCAATATTTCTATACATTGCTCAGTTGGTAGCTGAACAGCATATAACTGGTTCACAAATAACAGCTCGTCTTAATCCCACAAAGACTCATGTTACATAATTTCAAATGAACAGAAACTTGATCTGTGACTACCGTATGAAACAGTTCATACAGTTCCTTAGGATCCTGTTGGACAGCTATATGGATAACTTAAAATGGATGAAATAAACAGACTAATCAAGAAACTCGGTTCAATGTGTGTTTTTACAAGCATCGCTCACTTTGCTCTAAATAACTGTATTGTGCATAAGCCTTTTTAAGCATTTTGGAGTTCTTAAACAATCCTCCATTTACTGACTGATGGTTTTTGTTTCTGACAATAAAATAAATTTAAATTTATTTCCGATCTACACATCCTGAATACTAGGCGCGCACAATTTTCCTGCACGCCGCACCTCCTTGCGGTAGGATTCCTGATAAATGAGGTTTCATAACTTTAACAACTCATGCCTCTTTTTGGCAACTTCTTCCCCACTGACAGGTTGCTCTGAAATACAGTTTTTGGCAGATATTCTATCATTGGCAAAGTAATAATTGGGTTATTCCATGTCAGTTTAACCAGGGGCTCCAGCTCATAGTCTGATTTGACTGAAATTCAGTACACTAATTCTACCATGTGTGGAACACTCGTGTACAAAGTATTAGTTTCCCTTGCCAGTTAGTTCCACAATTATGACTTGTGAAAGAAGGTGGTGTGACCCGGAAATTGCAACCCGCATCTGGCAATCTATCTTCAGGCCAAACTTCAGGGTTCCTTTGAAAGGGCACGGCCGATTTCCTTCCTCATCCTTCTCCCACCCGAGCTTGCGCTCCGTCTCTAAGGACCTCGTTGTCGCCGGGACGTTAAACACTAATCTTCTCCTCCTCCTCCTCCTCCTCCTCCTCCCAACTTCAGGTCTTAAAAATTTTGGAACTATTCCACACAGTCAAGTGAATTTTTTACAATCCAGTAACATCCATTTAGAGAACACACTCCATGAATCAAAACACCAAAACATATTTCTGAGGGAAAATAAAAAATTCCAAAATGAGATTAAAAATGTAATACATTAAAAGGTATTATAGGTGCCCTCTATGCTTAATATAATTCACTCAAAAAGGGTATAAATTTTTTATGCTAAGCTTAATGTGGCCTAAACACACACAGAACTCATCATGCTCATATCAGTCACAAAAACTGAGTTACATGCACACGAAAATACAAAAATTTGAAAAATTACCTGAAAAACGTGGATTTTCGAAGTGAGGTAGCACGAAAGGGAGAACTGGTATCCAAGCCAAATTTCACACACTGCATAAGTAGACCATAATGACATATATCTCAAAATTTGAGCATGTTATTGCAAGCCATTTGTGTGCAATGGAAGTTGGGAAGAGAGGCAGGCCCAGCTATGGTAGAAGAAAACTACAAGAAGCTCACATGGAATTAAAACACAAAATAGCAGACACACTAGTGGTGGAAGAGGAAGAACTATTTGCTCCAAAGGAACAGAAATCATGCCAGAAATGCTCTGATTTGGACAAAATTGTGAATGATTTGAAAGAAAAATGTCATTTCCACACGCCAGAAAAAGTAGTTGTTCTTACCCTTGCACCTTCCAGCTGGTCTATTGACTACAATGCACAGGAATTCAATGTTTCTACATATATGGTACAGCAAGCTAGGAAAAAAATTTCTTGATCACTTAGTCTAGGTTTCCCCTACATGAACCTTGGCTTCAGTAAAGAAGACACTGTGAAAGGTCAAGTGATCTGCATCTCTTTGCAGTGAAACTAGGTGCCATGAAAATACGTTCTCTCAGAAAAGCCATTATCGTGAAGTGTGACAGTATCTCTGTTGTGTTATTACAGCCAAACCCTACTGAGGACACTTCAGTTTTTTCTAAGACTGGAAAAAATTCTCACAAAGTCAGTTAATCAGTTGAGTTGACAATGACAGTGTCCAAAAAAGTATTGCCCTATAATGCCAAATAAGGGTATAGTTTTACACACTTCTGTGAGACTACAGCAATTAGCTATGTCTGTTATAAAAAAACAGTCCCAGGTACATTTATTTTATGTCAGAGGTAGACTGTCATCAGACAACCTTAAAAGAGTTGTAAGATGGAAAATAACAGGATAACAAATAATATTATAATGCAATAAGTAGTGCAAAGCTGCTTAAATATATCTTACATTTTGAGGTGGTGCTTTGTAGGCTCAGAAGTAGCATGATGGATAGAGGTCTAATGAGTAAACAGCAGTGGTCTGGTAGTTTTAAAGGCTAAGCAACAACTGTCCCCTCCCTCTTTTTGCTTCGCCTAGAATGTAATTTTAGTAAAACATATACATGACAAAAATAGTAAATAATGTTTTAAAAGAAGTTGGAAACGAGTAAAGAACAAGTGACAATGATGTAGTATTGTTGTAACTTTAACTTCCATTCCACAGCCTCGTGGGAAAATGTTACTCTACAAATTTTCCTAAAGGCATACTGCTTCTTTTGCAGATTCTTCTCTGAGAGCATTTCTTTCATCAATATTGGATGGTTAATACTGACTTACAGTTTGTTGGAAGGACTGAATAAGCATATAAGAAAGTCGAAACAACCGTTGGTGAAATTAAAAGCAAGAGTAGTAATATTAAGAGTGCAATGGGAATTCCGTTGTTACATGCAGAGCAGAGTGGATAGATGGAAAGAGTGCATTGAAGGCCTCTGAGGGGGAAGATTTGTCTGGTGTGATAGAAGAAGAAACCGGAGTTGATTTAGAAGAGATAGGGGATCCAATATTAGAATCAAAAATTTAACAGAGCTTTGGAGGACTTAAGATCAAATAAGGCAGAAGGGATGGATAACATTCCATTGGAATTTCTAAAATCATTTGGGGGCAGTGGGAACAAAATGACTATTTACATCAGTGTGTAGAATGAGTCTGGCGACATAACCATCTGACTTGCGGAAAAATATTATCCACATAATTCCAAAGACTGCAAGCCTCTAAAAGTGCGATAATTATTGCACAAGTAACTTGACAGCTCATGCATCTAAGTTGCTGATAAGAAAAATGTACAAAAGAGTGGAAAGGAAAATGTGTTACATTTGCATCTAAGTTGCTGATAAGAAAAATGTACAAAAGAGTGGAAAGGAAAATGTGTTACATGACAATTAATTTTGCTTCAGGAAAGGTAAAGGCACCAGAGAGGCAATTCTGACATTGAATTTGGTTAATAGAAGCAAGAGTTAAAAAATCAACGAAATTCTGAGAAAAATAGGAGTAAGCTATAAGGAGTAACGGATAATACACAATATGTAAAAGAGCCAAGAGGGACTAATAGGAGTGGACAACCAAGAACGAAGTTCTCAGATTAAAAAAGGTTGTCAGACAGGGATGCAGTCTATCGCCCCTATTGTTCAACCTATACATCGAAAATCAATCATGGAAATAAAAGAAAGATTCAGGAGTGGAATTAAAATTAAAGGTGGAAAGGTATCAATGATACAATTTGTTGATGTCATTGTTATCCCAAGTGAAAGTGAAGAATTATACAATCTGCCGAATGGTTTGAACAGTTTTGATTGATAGTAAATCAAAGAAAGACGAAAGTAATGAGAAGTAGCAAAAATGAACACAGTGAGAAACTTACAGGATTGATGATTACAAAGTAGATGAAATTAAGGAATTCTACTTCCTAGGCAGCAAAATAACCAGTTGTGGATGGAACAAGGACATCAGAAGCAGAGTAGCACTGGCAAAAAGGGAATTCCTGGTCAAGAGAAGTCAACTAGTATCAAATGTAGGCCTTAATTTGAGGAAGAAATTTCTGAAAATGTAAGTTTGGAAGACAGCATCATGTTAGTAAAACATGGACTGCAGGAAAACTGGAACAGAAGAGAATGAAAGCATTTGAGGTTTGGTGCTACAGACGGATGTTGAAAACTAGATGGACTGATAAGTTAAAGAGTGAGGAGGTTCTGCACAGAATTCGACAGGAATGGAATATGGGGGACAGGATGCCAAGACATGTGTTATGACATCAAGTAATGACTTGCATGGTACTAGAGGGAGACAGAGATTGGAATACATGCAGCAACTAATTGAGGACATAGGGTGCAAGTCCTACTTCGAAATGAAGAGATTGGCACGAGAGAAAGTTGTCGCAGGCTGCATCAAACCAGACAGAAGACTAATGCCTCAAAAAATCATTTTGTTAAATCATCACGAAGCCTCTGTCCCTTTGCTATCTAACTAAACATACACTCCGGGAAATTGAAATAAGAACACTGTGAATTCATTGTCCCAGGAAGGGAAAACTTTGACACATTCCTGGAATCGGATATATCACATGATCACACTGACCGAACCACAGGCACATAGACACAGGCAACAGAGCATGCACAATGTCGGCACTAGTACAGTATATATCCACCTTTCGCAGCAATGCAGGCTGCTATTCTCCCATGGAGACGATCGTAGAGATGCTGGATGTAGTCCTGTGGAACGGCTTGCCATGCCATTTCCACCTGGCGCCTCAGTTGGACCAACGTTCGTGCAGGACGTGCAGACCGCGTGAGACGCCGCTTCATCCAGTCCCAAACATGCTCAATGGGGGACAGATCCGGAGATCTTGCTGGCCAGGGTAGTTGATTTACACCTTTTAGAGCATGTTGGGTGGCACGGGATACATGCGGACGTGCATTGTCCTGTTGGAACAGCAAGTTCCCTTGCCGTTCTAGGAATGGTAGAACAATGGGTTCGATGACGGTTTGGATGTACCGTGCACTATTCAGTGTCCCCTCGACGATCACCAGAGGTGTAAGGCCAGTGTAAGAGATCGCTCCCCACACCATGATGCCGGGTGTTGGCCCTGTGTGCCTCGGTCGTATGCAGTCCTGATTGTGGCGCTCACCTGCACGGCGCCAAACACGCATACGACCATCATTGGCACCAAGGCAGAAGCGACTCTCATCGCTGAAGACGACACGTCTCCATTCGTCCCTCCATTCACGCCTGTCGCGACCATGGAGGCGGGCTGCACGATGTTGGGGCGTGAGCGGAAGACGGCCTAACGGTGTGCGGGACCGTAGCCCAGCTTCATGGAGACGGTTGCGAATGGTCCTCGCCGATACCCCAGGAGCAACAGTGTCCCTAATTTGCTGGGAAGCGGCGGTGGGGTCCCCTACGGCACTGCGTAGGATCCTACGATCTTGGCGTGCATCCGTGCGTCGCTGCGGTCCGGTCCCAGGTCGACGGGCACGTGCACCTTCCGCCGACCACTGGCGACAACATCGATGTACTGTGGAGACCTCACGCCCCACGTGTTGAGCAATTCGGCGGTACGTCCACCTGGCCTCCCGCATGCCCACTATACGCCCTCGCTCAAAGTCCGTCAACTGCACATATGGTTCACGTCCACGCTGTCGCGGCATTCTACCAGTGTTAAAGACTGCGATGGAGCTCCGTATGCCACGGCAAACTAGCTGACACTGACGGCGGCAGTGCACAAATGCTGCGCAGCTAGCGCCATTCGACGGCCAACACCGCGGTTCCTGGTGTGTCCGCTGTGCTGTGCGTGTGATCATTGCTTGTACAGCCCTCTCGCAGTGTCCGGAGCAAGTATGGTGGGTCTGACACACCGGTGTCAATGTGTTCTTTTTTCCATTTCCAGGAGTGTACATTCTTGAAGAAAATTTCTCTCGATTAATTAGCAACCCCTGCTGGCATACCCACTGCAAAACCTTCTGGTGATGTGTGATGACAGTACATGCGAGGGAATGCTGAAAAGTAATGACTCCGAATTTGTTATAACTTGGAAGGCTGTTTAAATGAAACAAATGTTATGAATGTTCTATATCTTCATTCTTTGTTTCCTTACTCATTTCTCCTTCCGAAAAAATTCTCCTTTGTTCCTCCTAAAAACTTCGATTCGCGGAGGATATCTATGGTAATAAAAGATTTTAATAGCCGCAGCCATGCCTGGGGTATACACCCAAGAAGATGAAAATGGCGAAGCCATTATGTCTTGGGCTGAAACTAACTCCTTCTCCCTCATTCATGATAGTAAACTACCTCCATCCTTTGACATTGGATGGTGGCAACGATTGTACAACCCTGACCTCTTATTTGCGAGTGAAAATGCAGTGCAACAGTGCCACAAATTAGTGTCATCCCATACATAAGGCATAACATAGACCAATATTGTGCTGACTTCTTGATATTTTACCTTAATCTAAAACCGATTTCTCGGGGTCGTATGATGGGAAGAAGGCAGATTGGTCGAAACTTTCTAAAATGCTGGACAATAAAGTTCATACAATTAAGCTTGTGCCTTAAGAGTATGAACACTTTTTTCAGTTTGTTAAATTCTGCTCGCGAGCATGTATCCCGAGAGGCTGCAAGACAAACTACCTGCAGAGCGTAACTTCAGAAACGGCTACGTTACTCGAGTATTGCACACAATACAATGAAAAACCATTCGGTAAAGAAACCTCCAAAATAGCTAGATCTATTCTCTCCTCAATCTCTGAGGCAAAGAGAACACAGTGGGAGAAACTTCACGGGTGAATATGCATTCGAATGTCCGAGCTGATCAAATTGCACACCAGCTTGTACAAAACCACCTTATTCAACCAGGCCTGGTAAGAAGACATGTGAGAGACAACCTGACCGAGAAACCAATACTCTGCTTCAACCATTTACTCAGACTGAAGTGGATCTTGCTCTGAGTAAGTGCAAAAACGGGAAAGCGGCAGGCCTTGATGATAGAGTTGAGCAGATAAATAATTTTGTGCTGATAACAAAAGCATGGCTGAGAGACCTAATGAACAACTGTGTCCAATCCTGCAAGATTCCTAAACTCTGCAGGAAAGCCAAAGTTATAATTATCCACAAGCCAGGCAAGAACCAAAATCATCCTAAAAGCTACCGCACTATCTTTCTCTTATCTCGTCTGTACAGACTTCTTGAAAGATTCATCCTACACTAACGAAAAGGTAGAGGCAATATACATTCCACAGCTGGCTAGATTCAGACAGGAAAAGAGCTGCACATCTCAAGTGTTGAAACTAACCCAGCACCGCGAAGATCCTTTTGAAAGGGAAAGGATCACAGGAGCTGTATTTACAGATCTAACAGCAGCTTATGACACAGTTAATCGTGAAGACTTCTTACGAAGCTGTACAATGCTGCTAGAGACCACCAGCTAACCTGTTTCATAAGGAATCTTCTGAATTCCAGGGCAAGAGAAGCAGATGGAGATAACAGAAAAACGGATTACCTCGAGGAAATGTGCTTGCTCCAGCTTTGTTTAACATCTACACAAGTGATCAACCACTACTTGAAGGAACACAAAGCTTCATCTATGGCAGACAATGTGCTATCACCACCCAAGTGCACTGCTTTAAAACTGTTAAAGAAAATCTGTCCAAAGCATTGAGAGAACTGTCAGCTTACTACAGGGAAAACCAGTTTAGACGAAATCCTGGAAAAGCACAGACTTGTGCTTTCCATCTTAAAAACGGCAAGCAGCTAGAGCCCTCAAAATCACCTGGGAAGAAACATCACTATAACACTGTATGTATCCCAGATACCTGGGGGTCACCCTTGACTGCTCATTGACATGTAAGAGGCACTGTGTAAGTACCAAGCAAAAAGTGGCAGCCAGGAACAATATAATCGGAAAGCTAAGAGGCACAACATGGGGAGCACACGCCAACACTGTGAGAACCTCTTCCCTTGCATCGTATTACTCTGCCGGAGATTACGAAATCCCAGCGTGGTTCAATTCTTGCCTTCCCAAAACAGTAAACATCCGCCAAGAGGTAGCAGCAAAATGTGAGAAGGAAAAATTCAGAAACTTCTGAAGCCCACCCCTCCTATATGGCTATCAACCAGCAAACCCATGACGAAAATGCAGAAAGAGCTTCCTCAGATCTATCAAGGCCCTAGTTGGGGCACCACAGACACACTCTGAAATCTGTGTTGTATAAACATTAATCTTAGATTAGGTCTGTTACGTAGAATCAACATCGATGAGCGAAATTCTGCGCATAAACTCCAAATGAATTACAGACAGGAGTTACCTAGTGACACCAAAAGATGTTTTAAATAAACTGACTTTCTGGCACCAAGAACTCTAAATTGCTGAAAATACAGCACTTAGGCACTACTGAGGTTCGAAATTTGCACTTCTCTCATCGAAATTCATGAAATAATTGGTGATGTGAGTAATGAGTCCACTGTCATAAAAATTCTTGGCAATGCTTCATAGTTAATGGGAATAGGTTTGAAGGCATTTTGTAGGAGCTTAAAATGTAAGTAAGAAGTGGAAATTTCCATTCCTTTACATAAAATAGTTACTTCATAGTGTTGGGCAGCAGCCAATAATTCTTACAAAATGACTCCCAGGCTTGAAAACTGGTAACTACACATCTGACTCGTCAAGCTTTCGTAGTGATTATGTTGGTTCTTGTATCTGCCACTAGGTTATGTTTCATAAATCTCTCAATATTTCTTATAAGTTACCAGAAATGATAAGGTGGCTGCTGCTTACTGCCATCTTAATATTTGCAAGTAGCAAGTGAGGAACTACATGCGCTCTCTCTCCTTCATTTCCCTCCACTTTTACAACACTTGACCTTCAATAACCAATTCTGCCTACCTAAGATGTCATCATTGTGTCTAATAAAACAAGTATGCAGTTGGAGACTAATAATCTACTTATTTAACAAGTTGTGATGCTGTTGTGAAGAAAACTTTAATAAAATTCTAATATTAGTTATTGTTACTGTCTTAAGTGTTTTTTCAGATTCTTGAAATGAAATTACATGGTATCCTTATGAGGTGCTGACACACTGATAGTGTGGGCTTCATGTTCCAAATAAAACTGAAATTTCTGCCGAATTCAGCACCCATTTCTGTGTTTTTTATGCAGTGGTTAAAATAGTTTTAGAATGTGAATGTTAACAAAGTATTGGCTCTTTTTAAATCGAATGTGATTTTCCCCTCAAATTACACTCATGAGCAATTGAATTAGTATTTCGTCATAGTGGGCACCACAGCCATAAATTTGTATAACGAGGGCAATTTTTTGGCACTTGTTGTAATAACAGTATTTATAAAGACATGTTGTTGTGGTCTTCAGTCCTGAGACTGGTTTGATGCAGCTCTCCATGCTACTCTATCTTGTGCAAGTTGCTTCATCTCCCAGTACCTAATGCAACCTACATCCTTCTGAATCTGCTTAGTGTATTTATCTCTTGGTCTCCCTCTACGATTTTTACCATCCACATTGCCCTCCAATACTAAATTGGTGATCCCTTGGTGCCTCAGAACATGTCCTACCAACCGATCCCTTCTTCTTGTCAAGTTGTGCCACAAACTTCACTTCTCCCCAATCCTATTCAATACTTCCTCATTAGATGGGTAGATCACATAACTAATCTTCAGCATTCTTCTGTAGCACCACATTTCGCAAGCTTCTATTCTCTTCTTGTCCAAACTATTTATCGTCCATGTTTCACTTCCATACACGGCTACACTCCATACAAATACTTTCAGAAATTACTTCCTGACACTTAAATCTATACCTGATGTTAACAAATTTCTCTTCTTCAGAAACACTTTCCTTCCCATTGCCAGTCCACATTTTATATCCTCTATACTTCAACCATCAGCTATTTTGCTCCCCAAATAATAAAACTCATTTACTACTTTAAGTGTCTCACTTCCTAATCTAATTCCCTCAGCAGCACCCGATTTAATTTGACTACATTCCATTATCCTCGTTTTGCTTTTGTTGATGTTCATCTTATATCCTCCTTTCAATACACTATCCATTCCATTGAACTGCTCTTCCAAGTCCCTTGCTGTCTCTGACAGAATCACGATGTCATCGGCGAACCTCAAAGTTTTTATTTCTTCTCCATGGATTTTAATACCTTCTCCGAATTTTTCTTTTGTTTCCTTTAGTGCTTGCTCAATATACAGATTGAATAACATCGGGGAGAGGCTACAACCCTGTCTCACTCCCTTCCTAACCACTGCTTCCCTTTCATGTCCCTCGACTCTTATAACTGCCATCTGGTTTTTGTACAAATTGTACATAGCCTTTCGCTCCCTGTATTTTACCCCTGCCACCTTTAGAATTTGAGAGAGAGTATTCCAGTCAACATTGTCAAAAGCTTTCTCTAAGTCTGCAAATGCTAGAAGTGTAGGTTTGCCTTTCCTTAATCTTTCTTCTCAGACAAGTTTTAAGGTCAGTATTGCCTCACTTGTTCCAGTATTTCTACGGAATCCAAACTGATCTTCCCCGAGGTCGGCTTCTACTAGTTTTTCCATTCATCTGTAAAGAATTCGTGTCAGTATCTTGCAGCTATGGCTTATTAAACTGATTGTTCAGTAATTTTCACATCTGTCAACACCTGCTTTCTTTGGGATTGGAATTATTATATTCTTCTTGAAGTCTGAGGGTATTTTGCTGTTTCATACATCTTGCTCACCAGATGGTAGAGTTTTGTCAGGACTGGCTCTCCCAAGGCCGTCAGTAGTTCCGATGGAATGTTGTCTACTCCGGGGGCCTTGTTTCGACTTTGGTTTTTCAGTGCTTTGTCAAACTCTACACGCAGTATCGTATCTCCCATTTCGTCTTCATCTACATCCTCTTCCATTTCCATAATATTATCCTCAAGTACATTGCCTTTGTATAGACCCACTATACACTCCTTCCACCTTTCTGCTTTCTCTTCTTTGCTTAGAACTGGGTTTCCATCTGAGCTCTTGATGTTCATCCAAGTGGTTCTCTTTTCTCCAAAGGTCTCTAATTTTCCTGTAGGCTGTATCTATCTTACCCCTAGTGAGATAAGCCTCTACATCCTTACATTTGCCCTCTAGCCATTCCTACTTAGCCATTTTGCACTTCCTATCGATCTCATTTTTGAGACGTTTGTATTCCTTTTTGCCTGCTTCATTTACTGCATTTTTATATTTTCTCCTTTCATCAATTAAATTCAATATTTCTTCTGTTACCCAAGGATTTCTACTAGCCCTCGTCTTTTTACATACTTGATCCTCTACTGCCTTCACCCTCAGAGCTACCCATTCTTCTTCTACTGTATTTCTTTCCCCCATTCCTGTGAATTGTTCCTTTATGGTCTCCGTGAAACTCTGTACAACCTCTGGTTCTTTCAGTTAATCCAGGTCCCATCTCTTTAAATTCCCACCTTTTTGCAGTTTCTTCAGTTTTAGTCTACAGGTCATAACCAATAGATTGTGGTCAGAGTCCACATCTGCCCCTGGAAATGTCCTACAATTTAAAACGTGGTTCCTAAATCTGTCTTACCATTATATAGTCTATCTGATACCTTTTAGTATCTCCAGGATTCTTCCATGTATACAACCTTCTTTCATGATTTTTAAACCAAGTGTTAGCTATGATTAAGTTGTGCTTTGTGCAAAATTCTACCAGGCAGCTTCCTCTTTCATTTCTTAGCCCCAATGCATATCCACCTACTACGTTTCCTTCTCTCCCTTTTCCTACACTCGAATTCCAGTCACCCATGACTATTAAATTTTCATCTCCCTTCACTATCTGAATAATTTCTTTTATTTCATCATACATCTCTTCAATTTCTTTGTCATCTGCAGAGCTAGTTGGCATATAAACTTGTACTACTGTAGTAGGTGTGGGCTTCGTATCTATCTTGGCCACAATAATGCGTTCACTATGCTGTTTGTAGTAGCTTACCCGTGTTCCTATTTTCCTATTCATTATTAAACCTACTCCTGCATTACCCCTATTTGATTTTGTGTTTATAACCCTGTAGTCACCTGACCAGAAGTCTTGTTCCTCCTGCCACCGAACTTCACTAACTCCCACTATATCTAACTTTAACCTATCCATTTCCCTTTTTAAATTTTCTAACCTACCTGCCCGATTGAGGGATCTGACATTCCACGCTCCGACCCGTAGAACGCCAGTTTTCCTTCTCCTGATAACGACATCCTCTTGAGTAGTCCCCGCCCGGAGATACGAATGGGGGACTATTTTACTTCCGGAATATTTTACCCAAGAGGACGCCATCATTTAATCATACAGTAAAGCTGCATACCCTCGGGAAAAATTACGGCCGTAGTTGCCCCTTGCTTTCAGCCGTTCGCAGTACCAGCACAGCAAGGCCGTTTTGGTTATTGTTACAAGGCCAGATCAGTCAATCATCCAGACTGTTGCCCCTGCAACTACTGAAAAGGCTGCTGCCCCTCTTCAGGAACCACACGTTTGTCTGGCCTCTCAACAGATACCCCTCCGTTGTGGTTGTACCTACAGTATGGCTATCTGTATTGCTGAGGCACGCAAGCCTACCCACCAACGGCAAGGTCCATGGTTCGGGGGGTATAAAGACATATTCGTAGTTAAAAAATTAGTTTCTGTATATACAGCTATTATTGAGTGTGTACCTGTATTAAAGCACACTGCATTAGTGACTTAAAATGGGAACACAATATTGCAGACACAACTATTGTTCTTTCATTACTGCACATTCTGTTCCCATTTTGTGTTTGTAATGTGTGCTCTCAATGGAAATAAACACTTCAGAATGACTGTAAAAGCTGAAACTAGTCGTACATTTAAGAACGGATCTTAAAATGTCACATCCTAACTGGAAAAATGCCATCCTTCAGTGAATTACAAATAGCTACTGTGTAGGAGCTAGTGCTCTTGTCACTGTGGTGAAGGGAATAGTGAATTGTGCAGCAGCAGCAGCAGCAGAATGCAATGTGAATGAGAGTGATGTTGGGTTTTACTGCAGTGACATTGTGGGTGCGTGATGTGTGGGATGCACCATCTCAGAGTTTGTGCTGGAGCTATGCTATTCACGTGGCACTATATTGTGGGTATATATAGAGTATCTGGATCCTTGGCAAACGAGAATCACTGTACTGTTTTTGGTGTATAAATGGGTCATTGTTCACTATTTAAATTTTAACATTTGATACATGGCTCTCAAATCAACAAATCACCTATGGTTTCAATGCTGGCAGCAGGTGAGCAACTGTGCATTCCAGATTCACCCCATAGCTGTACTGTGCAGAATTCTCTGCTCATGTTCCAGGCAGGTAGCGGAGATATTGTAGTGCTGGAAGTGTTTACAAGGCACGGAATGGGGCTCCTGAAGAGTCTGCCATTATCTCGTTTGCAATTGATACAGTATCCTACTCTTTGAAAATGGGCATTAATTTGTTCCTGTGCAGCACTCTGTGTGTGCCCTTTACCTCTAACTAGACAGTATACCAGCCTGAATGCTTCCAAATTGTCGGAATGATTAGTCATATTCAGTAGACGTGAGTGACGAGAGGGGAGGGGGGTGTTCTATTGAGATATTGTTTGGTTTTGGTCCAAATCCAGCTAACTTCTGTGAGTTGGGCTTAAGTTGCCATGGGCCAGGATGATTCTGCAAATGCTCATGTTACGTTAGCAGGGCGAATGAAGGTGCTACCTCCAGTTAGTCTGAGTGTGCATTACACAAGCCTCAGTATGAAGAATTCATATTACCATCATAAGCTACTGGTAATTTATTTGCACAACCAGGTTATCGCCTGATCGTCATACACCATATGAAATCGTACGTAAGTATCGTGATAGCCTTAAACTACCACGAATCAGTTAACTGATCTAAATAACACCATCACCATACACACCTAATAAAATATCAGGTAGTCACAGAGTATTCACAGCATCATTATAGTCTGAATTGTACATCGAAAGTAAAAGTAGACCATAACACATTGACCTGACTCATTACGAAAATCACATATAATAAAACGTGAATGGTTCACGTTCGGACAGAGTTAGATGTTACCGTATTGCAATATAAATTGCCTCGTGAGTGTCTAAAAACTGTTCTAGGATATATGGATGACCAGTTCAGGATATTGGTGTATCAGGCTTTCCGAAAGGAGAAACGATCTGAGCTAGCACATGAATAACACCTGCTACTGATACAGTCAGTTCAGCGGTACAATCACAACCGTTCGAAAAACAGGATGTTAAAAGTAGAATAATGTGCCCACCATTAGTATACACCATGATCTGAGCACCCGGAAATTGAGACCGCCATTGAACGCAGCAGAAGTGTAGGGCGCAAGAGCACAAAAGGTGCGGTGCCGCTTGACTCTTTGCCGGACGTAGGTCTATCGCCATATTATTCCCGTAAGAAAGTCCAGTATTCTCCCCCTCAAGCCATAGTCACATCTCCACGTGCAAATTAGGCCATCAAATCCGGATAAGCATTGATACATCCCAAAACCACTCAGTGCCGTTCGCTGGACAAGAATCTTAGAAACCGTCTACACTGCGCGTGCCCTTATGACACCATCCGTCTTGTCGCGCCGAGCCCCACCAATCAATGTTCATCTCATTGCGGCCAGCGATGGCGCTACCGCTTAGTGTCAAAGAGGCTCTAAGTCGCAGATGTGCCACTAATCGAAACAGTTGGGAGAAGTGGTTGGCATTTATATAAAAAGAAGAGAAAAAAGCTTTCTAAGATGGTTTTCTGAATCTTCCAGCCTCCACTTTACATGACATCTACAGTAATGAAAATTAATATTGACACGTATAATCCGGAAAAGCAGTAAGAAAATAATTTAAAACTACAAAGATTTCATCGTTGCAGATGACACATACTCCATTGGGACTAGAACAAGAATTGCTTGTGTTAAAAGTAAAAAGGGCTGACATTTTGTTTCTATCAAAGAGTGAGGAAATTGTAAAAGGAAAGAATTTTGCTGTAAGCATGCGTCAGACCTGTATAATTTAGTTCTACAAAAATAGACCTAATAAATGATGCAAAACTTGTTAGTAGTAATGATATTACGAAAGATATCAACGAGATTACTGCCGGAATTAGTAGCTGGGTACCAAATTGCGAGTTACAAACTATTTCCAGAGGCACGTGTTGACTCGGATTATAATTTATTGGTTGTGGACTGTGGATTAAAACTGAAGAAATTTCAGAAAGGTAGGAAATTCGTGAGATGGGACGTGAATAAATTGAAAGAATCGGAGGTTGCCGAGAATTTCAAAGAGCGTTGCTCAATGGTTGTTAGAAAGCGGGGAAATGAATAAAACGGGAAAGAGTAGCTTTGAGAGATGAGGTAGTGAAGCTGGCAAGGGATCAAATAGGCAAAAGAGAAGACTCAGTAATAACTGGATAACGCACAACATGTTGAATTTGATTGGATAAAATATAAAAACACAACAATGGAAGTAGGCAAAAGGAATATAGATGTCTAAAATTGAGATTGACAAAGGGCAAACCGGCAAAGCAGGAATAACAAGAGGAGAAATGCTGTGAGGTATGTATGAATACGGAATAGATGATGCTGCCTAAAGGAAAATTAAATATCCTTTGCAGAATAGAGAAGCAGCAGTAGTGTATTAAGAGAGAGTCAGACTTACGTTGAAACAAAGCAGCTGAAGTAAATGAAATTCCCTCAGAACTACTGAGATCCTTTGGGGAGGTGGGGGGGGGGGGGGGGCGGCATCTGGTACGATAGGTACGAGACACGTAAAAAAACTGCAGAGTTAAAGAGGTAGAACTCGAATTCCGAAGTAGTCAGAGTATAGAAACAATTATAACTCGCCATGACGTTTGTTTTAGTGAACAACCCCTCCACCCTGTCCATGTAAGCCCAAGACAATGTTTTCTCGCTTTAACCGACAGAAGAAAATTGTAAAGACCAGTTGGTTAATGAATCCTGTGCCTTCGGATTTCCAGTCTGACCTTTTCTCGCACCGACACACACAGTCATAAAGTATACATTCACTGTTGGTTATTGGGAATATTCTAATATAAAATTCCATTCCACAAAACGCGCTTTGTATGTCAGAGTGCGATAACACGATTGGAATCTTGCTATCGGAGCTCTTAGGCAAAGTTAGTGTACGTGATGGGGGCTGGGAGAGGGGGAGGTGGTAAGGTTACAGGTGTGGGTGCAGAGCTACCTTCCTGCTTACTCTTGTTAGCAGCAGGTAGTTCCGCTGGGCAGCCGCGACGCGCGGCTCGCCTGAGCGATCTAGGCTCTTTACAGTTTTTGCCGCATATAGGGTCCTTCCAAAAATTCCTCCTCCCAGGAACGGGTTTTCGTCGGTCCTTCAAGAACGACCTCGAAATTCGCTGTATGCAAATAGCTTTGTTTGTTCGTAGCTTATTTCGAGCCATTGACGTCACGTTGAAATGCAGCTAGTTGCAGTCAGTAGCCGGCAATACACAGGAAATTTAATAAGTGTTCGTCCTGCAAGCCGGTAGGACTACCAACTAAGAATAAAAGTAGCAGTTCATGATGAAGAGATACGTAATATGGATTAGTGATTTTTTTTGACTGGCTACACTTTCAGTGCCCCACACGACTCCGCATGCAGTCTAGAAAGATAAGACCACTTTGTGATACTCAAATCATGCTTTGAGAATCATTTATATCACTTTCGTGAAGAGTGAAGTTACATGGAGCCAAATCGAGGGTACCTTGCGGGTGCCGATTGTCTCGAATCTGAGATCTTAATGAGGTGCTTCTTTACTTACCTTTTTACCAGATAAGCTTTCATGGTTTTACCGTCGTTGCTTCCCTTAGATTCTTTCAGACCGCCGGCCAGGGTGGCCGAGCGGTTCTAAGCGCTGTAGTCTGGAACCGCATGACCGGTACGGTCGCAGGTTCGAATCTTGCCTCGGGCGTGGATGTGTGTGATGTCCTGAGATTAGGTAGGTTTAAGTAGTTCTAAGTTCTAGGGGACTGATGACCTCAGAAGTTAATTCCCATAGTGCTCAGAGCAATTTGAACCAATCTTTCAGACCATACGAACGTGAAGGGCTGTGATCCCTCAGTGCAATTAGTGTATCTACAGTGCGGAAAATTAACTAGTCTTAATTCCCTAGCCAACACCCGTACTGTTACCCATATTTTTGGACGGGATTTGCCGGGAACAATGACGACTGTCACGTAGACTTTGTTTGGCTAAGTCAGGTTGTGCCTGACTAGGGCTAAACTGGAACAGATCAGGGATTTTCGCAACTACTGTTTGAGAAAAACTACCATGTTATACGTCGCTCTCATTCACTGTGTGTGGTGTGCAGTATGGAGGCACGCGCTTAGATTATAGCTTCCTTTGAGATGTATTGGTATCTTAAAAAAAATTGTCGATTTGCAGTACAAGGAATAATTCTTACAGTGGTTTTCCACGTTCATTAGGCGTTAAGAATGGGAAAATCCCACAAGATATACTGTGTGTTTGAGACCGCCTATTTTCGACGTCAACGTGCAACAACCACTCACAGACGGCAGGCGGGAGCACCAACAGTGGAGCGTGCATAAAGCAGTGCAGTCGTTGTAATGCGGAAATGGAGTGATTTATCTGCCGTCAATAAGCACATGATCATTGGCTTTCGGGGCAAGGGTGGAAGCATTTCCAAAAGCACTAGGCATGTAAACTGTTCTCGTGCTGCTGTTGCCATCTGGTTAAAGTATACCCTGCATGGCAAAACGGCGCTATACACGCAGACACCGAGGCAACTCCGGTGCACCGCACGCAATAGACGACGGGGATGAACGACGCTGCGGAGATGTGTATGGGCGAATAGATGTTAAACTGCTGAGCAACTGGCCGCCTAGATGAACCAAGGTGCTACCAGTAGTGTCTACTCAACGACCGTTCGGCGAACTTTGGTCCGCAGCAGATTCCTGGTTCATGCACTCTTGCTGACTGCTGCTGTTCATCGTTAACGAAGGCTGGATGGAATTCACACACCAGTACAGCGACTGGACGTCCATTGTGTGGCGACATGTAGCCTCTTCAGATGAATCACGTTTTATGTCCCATCGAATAAATGGCCGATGGAGTGTGCGGCGTGAAACGTCTGAAGCAAACAAGGACGGAGCACTATGGTATGGGAAATGTTTTCGTGGCATTCTCCGTGTGATATTGTCATTCTGGAAGGCACAGTGAATCAACACGAGCAGGAATCTGTCCTCGGGGACCATGTCCACCGCTACATGTAGTTTTCCCTCGGCACGACGGCATCTACTAGCAGAACACAGCAGCGTGTCACACAGCTAGCAGTACACCTGCGAGGCTCGTAGAGCACCAGAGTGAGCGTGCTGTACTCTCCTGGCTACCAAACTCCCCGGATTAAACCCGACCACCTCGATCGGGTTGTTCACGCCGTGGATCCTCAGCAATGAAATATAGCGTAAGAGTCTGCACGACTCCGCATCCCCATCGGTACCTTCCAAAACTTCGTGGACTCTGTTGCACGTCTCGCAGCGCTCCGCGCGCCAAACAGTGGTTGTTCAGGCTTTTGATAAGTGGCGAGATTAATGTGACTAGACATGGAGTAACTGCAGTAGACAGTAACGAACTGTTACTTTCCATGACAGTCGCAGCAAAATTAAAAATGTACTGAAACAGTCACTGTTTTTAGATACCTGTAAGCAACACAGAAGGCAGCACTGTTGGTGCTGACAGTGATAATCACATATTGTTCCAAATCCAGCACGAGATAAGGAAGAAGTTTAATATATTAATCATACGGCAAATTACTTTCCTCTTTGTGTACTATCGTTCGTCAAAATCGTGATTCCATATCTCAGTATATTTCATTGTGTTGTTTTCGCCGGCGTTCGAGTTTGGGACGCATACGACCCATATCCTCGAAATTCGTGATAGCAATGTCCTTCTAATTTTAAAGAATAATTCAATGTGATCGCTACATTTCATACGCAGCAGCTCGTGTTCCAGATGTAAATTCATAGTGGTCCATATTTTTCAACGCAAACTCTGAGGCCCGCCGGGGTGGCCGAGCGGTTCTAGGCTCTACAGCCTGGAACCGTGCGACCGCTACGGTCGCAGGTTCGAATCCAGCCTCGGGCATGGATGTGTGTGATGTCCTTAGGTTAGTTAGGTTTAAGTAGTTCTAAGTTCTAGGGGACTGATGACCTCAGAAATGCCATAGAGCTCAGAGCCATTTGAACGATTTGAAACTCTACGAAATGCTTGCAGTAGTTTACGTAGATTCGAAATATCACGGTAACTGCGAGCATGAACGAAAAGATAGGCAGTTCGGCATGAAGCTGACGAATTGAGTTACGAGGTAGCCGAGAACAATTTTTTTTAATAGTCGTTCCTTTACAGTCGTTTGAGAAAGATTATACATCGGGCGGCTTGCGCGCCTTGCCGTTTACGCAGTCAAGAGAGCCTTCCATGTAAGAGGTACTATATAGTCAGATCCAAGAACGATGTGCGGATCTCGCATGTCGAGGCACAGACGAAGATTGCGTTGTTGACAGTTCCAAGCGACAATTGCATTGCACGATGCGCGTGCTTTCCGCTTGAAGTAAGCGTATATCCTGCAAATTACGTCTGTCTTGCTTATGCGGCTTGTATCAGTTACCATCAACATAGCAATTACAACTCGTAACAAATGGAATCGAAATTCACTAACAACTCGCTACACACGTTTAATGCTCGCATTAGCTACAGCATTCAAAGCAGAGCGCTGAGAACACTACTGAACGCTCATTGGCTGTCGGAGAATGCTTGACATAGGGTTGCAGAGCAAGCCTAAACTCAACGGCCATCGTTCGTAACTCACAACTATACTAAACAAACGGGGAATCATACTCCGTGTGAAACGGATGCAACAGGCTGACAGGTCTTCTGAAATACAGTAATCTTGAAGGCTCCAACGCTAATAAAGAAAATGTGCGCCGCTACCGTGTTTACAGGGGAGAACATAGAGCAGTCGTGGGCATTTACTTCACTTCGTGGGTAAGCGACGATCTATTCCAGGAACTGATCGTGAGACACTGGTAAACGCGTCTTGTGACAAAGTAGCCTGAAGAGAGATCCGGAGTTAACATTCCTTAGTAGTGAATGTCTTCCTAGGATCCACTCAAGAGTAGTGCGTGCCGCAACGATGACGATGGCTTGCACAAGATCTAAGAGGAGAAAGAGTACACAGGACATTTACGAAACACGAATGTTTCGTGTTTTTGTATTTGAGCGTTGTGACTAGTGAACAATTTTTCATAGACGGGGTAACTACTGAATATGTAGATAAGCAAGCCATTGTTCTTTACAGAAAGTAAAAGCTTGTCTCATTAGATAACTTATCAGTCGTCAGCATCATTTCATTCAGGCACATTCATATAACCGTTGATTGATTCTGTGACGTTTAAGAAACGCAGTAGTTTAGCTATGTAACAAAAATAACCGATCGGTATGCATTAGTGGCAATATCGAACACGTTAAAAGGGTATAAAGAACATAGGGCGCTGTCACTGCGTACCTGTCATTTACACAAAGGTTGTTTGCTTCGTTCTTAGAAATTGTTGCGTGGCCATTACCACGATCATTAAGAGTCGTTTTAACTTCATCCACATTGGATCGTATACAGGGTGGTCAGAAACAGCCTTAGAAACTTGTAAGGATGTTGCAGGGAAGTTTGTCCTGAGAAATAATTTTTGAGAAATTCTGTACGTTGACATTTCGGTGTTATTTAGCATTGAAGTTAGCCAATCAGGTCGTCGTGAGCGCAAATTCAAGCAGCCTGTAGGAGGTGTTGTCGCCAAAAGTGTTCTTAGTTCGGTTTCTTTAACAGAACAAACGTAGCGTTTGCTCACCGAGCTTAAATTTATCACTTCTGGAAAAGGCACATTTTAACTGGTAATGAGCATTTTAACAAGGAGCGACTCACGGACCCGCAGGCGTCTGTGCATTACAGCATTTTATCGCGCACAAGTGCTTGAATTTGCGTGCGCAACGAACTCATTGGCTAACTTCAATACTAAATAACTCTGAAACGGCGCAAAGTATCGATTTTTTCTTTTTTAAAAAGTGATATTTCCCAGCACAAACTTCACCAAAACATCCTTACGAACTTTTCAGACTGTTTCGTTAAAATTCTAATGTGTGACGAAATGCAACCGCCAATATTCAGTACTCACTATTTTAAGATTTTACTGAGGATCATGGCACCAGCACGTCATACGCCATGTGCAATACACTATTTGGTTGAAAGATAATCAGCACAAAGTATAGAGCGTTAACTATGATTGTTTGCTAATACAGATTTTCTAGTTGGTGCTCTTTGAAAAGGTGGAACAATCTATTTTAGGAGTCCAAAGAAAGTTAATATTTAATCCGGAGCGTTCAAAAAATGAGCGCTCGAGCGACTCCTTTATTTATTTTGCACTCATTGTTCTAACTGCTATAAGCTAATGTTCCCGTCCATATACCAATCCTACGCTACAAAAGGAACGGATCGGCAAGCGGCAAAACGTCAGCTTTTCAGGTATGTGTATTCTTACTGGCCAGCATCTATGCGCTGGCTGAAAGACTGTGCTACTTAACGCGACGAATGTTAATTCATATTAGGCGTTCCCCACTTCGTCATTATTGAATTGTGTTTTTGTGTCAGGAAGAATTCCAATTTCACGGGCCTTTGTTGCACGAGGAGCAGGGTTTTGGTGAAATATTTAGTCGTACATTATAATGTTTTGAAGTAACAGGCACGAGAATGGAACGTTCGCAAACTGATAAAATGTACATGAAAGTTACGTCATTCAGTGGATTAACGTTAGAAAGAATTAATGGGGAAGCAGCTAGCCGCATTAATGGAAGAGTACATCGAATTTATAATTAAGAATGTAAATTGACTAGAAGCATTTGTTCTCTTCGTTATTGATTAGACGAAGCGTTCAGTTAAATACCAGACAACATCATTATTTCAGGAGCACATGATAGGTCGTAAAATATGATTAGAAGCTAAACAAGATATTTATTTTCTTTGATTTTATTTAAAATTTATTTCTACACGGGGTCCAAAAAATGAATCCACTGTTTACGAAAGATGAGACAACTCTCAATTAGTTTGCCAGTTATGGACTTTTAGTGTAATAGTTTGTTGTTACAGCAATCGCCACACAAGCGTTGTACTGCGTTGTTTTATTTTGTCAGATGACAGTCGCCAGATAGTGTTTTGTTCTTAGTTGCACCTCGTTACTCGAGTAAACATGGCTGGCGCAACGCCAGACAGTGCCCGCGAAACTGGAGTGTGCCGCTCAAGTGTTCGGCGAATTTTGAAGACAGCAAAGTGGAAGTGCTACATCCCACAATTGCTGCACACAATGAACGTGGACGACCCAGATCGTAGAATGGAGTACTGCGAGTGGTTTACTAACATGGTGCGCAACGATGAAGAGTTTGCAGAGATGATTGTATGGTCTGATGAGGCACAGTCAAACTCGGTGGTACAGTAAATCGCCACAGTTGAATCTATTGGGCCGCCGAAAGTCCATGTAGACAAAGCCGTGAATTTGCCAGGAGTAAAACTGTGGTGTGGGTTGTCTTATCGGGGCTTGATTGGGCCATTCTTCTTTGACGTCACAGTTACCGGTGAGGTGTACCGTCAGAAGCTTCAGACATCGATTTTACCTGCCATCCGAGACTTGTATGGAGACGAAAGAGTTTATTTTCAACAAGATGGTGCCCCAGCACACTACCAACAGCGTGTTAGCGCGTATCTCGACGAAAATCTACCAGTAAGATTGATAGGTCTGGGGAGTGTGGTGTATACTCCACAGCACCTTTACGGCCTAACTCCTTTGGCCTTTCACCTGTGGGGAATACTAAAGGACGTTGTTTATCGACAAAAGCCAGGCACATTGGATGAACTTCGAGAATCCATCGTACATTCATGTGCAAATATCTAACTGAATAAGTTGCAGTCAGTAGTTCGTGCTCCATTTCGGCGGCATCGTTTGTATGTGGATGTTAATGGTGACAATTTCGAACACCTACAGTGATATCTTTAAGTTGGTCTTTAAGCTACACTTTCACCAAAAATGAGACAACTCCGTCAATTAGTTTGCAAGATATGGATATTTAAACAGTGGATACATTTTTTTTGGTCCCCCTCTGTATTTCCAGTGAAAGTGGATCTAACTTTTCTTAATCAAAAGATAAAAGTTGCGAACCACTTCAACTGATGTGTGAACGAAGTTCCTGTAAATAGAAAATTCTTGTAGAAACTTATCAAAATTGACACGAAAAGCCATTCACTTTCATGCGTAAGCTCGGTACTGTTGTTTCACCTGCAAGTTCGTTACACGAACATCGTACGGGAATGGTACTCTATGGGCGTTCAAGCAGTTAAACTTGGTTCTGAAATACATCCCTCGAAAATTTGGTACTAAAATTACAAATACTGGTTCAGTTACAACTGCAGAAGGTTCACACTAACAGTTGCAGTAAACTTTGTCTCCAGAAGTCATGTTTGCCTTGCCCGAGTGTTGCCTGTGCGATCACATTTATATCAAGTACTTTCGCAAACTTAGTGAAAGAATCTATGTACACTGTGCCAACAAAACAAATATGATCAAGCAAAGCTATGACAAAAAACAGATTATTTTTGTTGACAGTAGCATGTTACACAGACAAAACACAAAAGCATTCACTAGCCGGATTCTAGTCTTTCCAGTCCTTCGAACATCCTTGGGTGGTGTCAGTTTCCACAGGCTTCAGGGACAAGTTGATAATACATCTATGCTGCATAAGCAAACTGTCAGAGAGAGAGAGAGAGAGAGAGAGAGAGAGAGAGAGAGAGAGAGAGGGGGGGGGGGGGGGGGGTTCATCAATTTACGTATCCGACAGTTGAGGTAGATATCATCCAATGCATATCCAGCTATTCGTCAGTAGACTGGAGCACCCATCGTGTATAAACAATGTCCCACATCTTAATTGCTGGGCTAATCCCATACAAAGTCAGGAAGAGAATTTTGAGCCAAAACGTTTGGCAACACCAGAAGAACAAGCTGAGAGAATACATGAACCCTATCAGCGTGTCACCCAGTCCCAAGCTACAAAATCTTACACTGCTGCTATGTTTAAGCTGTATCATGGGAATTTTCGTTTCGCCATAAATGTTAGCTATAACTACATGCTATACCATTTTTTTAAATGTTCCCTCGTCTGCAAACAAGACTGGAGATACAAACAAGTCAGCCAGCCGGAGTGGCCGTGCGGTTCTAGGCGCTACAGTCTGGAACCGAGTGACCGCTCCGGTCGCAGGTTCGAATCCTGCCTCGGGCATGGATGTATGTGATGTCCTTAGGTTAGTTAGGTTTAATTAGTTCTAAGTTCTAGGCGAATGATGACCTCAGAAGTTGAGTCGCGCATAGTGCTCAGAGCCATTTGAGCCATACAAACAAGTGATTTTTAGTTTAAGCAACAAATCACCCACAAACCTCATTGATCGGAAGGCCAAATCCTCGGCTCACGTTCCGGTATAATTGTGCAGCCTCTTATGCATTACCATCAAGCCGCATTACAACAACAACAACAACAACAACAACAACACAGGTTATGAGGTGGCTAGGATAATCTGAAATGTGATGTCTCCAGAGAAACACAGAATGTACATAGAGAGCGGAAACACTTTCAATTATTTATTTCACAAGAACTAAACATTGTACAGATGTCACATATTACATTTTGAAGAGAGACTGAAAGTTTTTTACGAACATTCGATATGCGAACCATCCTCATTCAATTGTTGCAACTGCGAACAGAACTCAAAACGATTTTCTTTGTCCTCCTCATTGAGCCTCTGCACTAGCTCCAATTTGAATGGTTTCATAGACAACTTCTGTCGCAGGAGTTTCCACACTGCTGTTGGAGCCATTTCGAATTTACGGGATGCAAGACTCCCTGTGAATCTCTCTTGTACGCGCTCCACATTCCCTTCACTTCACTCAGACTGGGACGTCGGCTTTCTTTTGCCGGGCTCATGCAACCCGTCGTAACGAATTTGTAGTGCAAGTGGTAAGTGGACTTCCTTGTTGGTGGCTTCTTACCGTACTTGGTTCTAAACATCCGTCGGACAGCTGTAACACACTTGTTTTTGTCGAACTCAACACACAGAAAGCTGGCTCCGCACATGAACTAGCCATGTTTGCGACTAGCGCTGACTATCGGCAAGTTATCAAACTACACTGTGGCGGTATATATGGAAAAAAAATCCAGGGTTTCTCTTCAAAATGACATGCGTATGAATCTGTAAAATATTTGGTTCTTGTGCGATAAATAATTGAGTGTTCCCGGACTTTATGTGCACCCTGTAGAACGATTGCTCGAGCGGCATAACTTCTATCGATAATTACTACATTACCTGACAAAATGAATTCTGACAGATGCTTGCAAACTTAAAGTTGTTGGATATTACCTCAGATAGCATTGAACGTTAATAAGGACTCCAAAAATATGACATGCTTACATAGTTTCGTCATATTTTTCTACGAAGAACCTAGTTTCAAAGTAAATGTACTACCAGCTGCTGCTTTTACCCCCTATATGTGACTTCACGATTCTAGTGACGCCAAATTCCTTCGTTAGTAAATTTGCAGATCAGAATTTCTTCAATAAGGCGATGGTGGTAATATTTCTTTTTGGAATTCCATTTTAGAGTATTTCAACACATTGGAAAGAGTTTTCCTGTCATTCAGATTCCACCTGGCGTTTAGACTGCTTCCAAGTATTTTTTAGTTTCAGTTCTAGTATTTCATAGCTCGTTGTGCGTGCTGCGTATGGTGGTGGTGGAACGAGAGAAATAATTTTCTAGTGAGAAATAATTTTGTAATTGTCGTATGTTTAAAAAGCGTCCAGGATCTAACACCCCAACCACTAATAGTGCGTCCAACACTTATTGCCAGTGATGTTAGCAGCTAAGGTACAGAAAGCTGCTTTGTGTGTCATCTTAATACGACGGAGCTCCGAGTGCAGGCAGTGCGTTGGCCCTTTTTCTCGTGCTCCCACCCCGCGCGCCGCGTCCTCCAGTGTTATCTGGCAGTTAGAACTGGTGCCGGAAACGATAACACAGCCGGGGCGGGAGCCACCTCTGCGCTCGCCGCTGTTAGGTTGCCGCAGCAGCGGCGAAACTTAATTACTCAAAAATATAATAGCTTTGTTAAAAGGAGGCTCTGCCTTGAAAGTACGTAACGGCATACGAGCGCTCTTTCTCGTTTTTGGCCAGCGGGTGTGCGCAACTAACCGACACGAGTGACGATTTTATCGTGATTCTTCAGTAATAGCTAATCCAACTTGGAGAATGCACTGAAGTAAAGATCCATTCGTTGCAGCGCGCTTATAGTGAGTGGCTGCGTATTGCCTGGTTACAAATCCAAAGCTATGGAATTCGAAAAAGCCCATAGAAGCTGTTTTAGCGCTTAACAAGAAATTCACTTTGGTAGTATCTTAGTGCCAGGCTGTACCGTACTGTGGATTTTATGCCTGCAGAATGTAGGTAACTTTGTAGGTAATTGGATGAGCAGTTGGTCCATTTTCAGAAGGAAGGAAATAGAATATGGGTAATGACTATTTCCTTGTATTATCTCTGGTTCAGGTGACATGTTATATAAGATTTTTTATTTCGGTTTCAGTTTTCCTGATTTTTTGTTAATGTCTGGAGTGGGCCACTATCTTAACCCTGCTTGTACAGCGAAATTATAGATGTAACAATGTCGTAACCTGAATGTTACAGACTTTTCGTTTCATACTACTACAGGTTATTGCGGAAATGGAGATTCTGCAAGAATATCCATTTACCGTCAAAATCGCCTCTAGTGTTCTAGTCTGTTAATGGCTGTGGTGCATTTATGTTATCAGAAGGTGGCACAAGACTCGTCCAGAGCATGATTCACTTTGTAAAACTTCCTGTTAGTCTCAAAGATTTCTTTCCCATTTGATATAGATCGTGCAGTTACCTTGCAATCGAATGACTATATTGTTTTTTTTTTCAGTTATTTAATAACTCATTGTGACAAGGCGTGTGAACACCCGGCCAAAGTGTAAGTTTTCGTTGTACATGCGTATGCTTCTGCAGAGTTGGGCGGGTGTGTCGCGTTTTCAGCCAGCATCAGTTCGCGTTATTCTCGAAATACAATCCTTTAGTGAAGCAGTGCCTGTAGGTCCTGCAAGAGATTCTGGGGTGGCCAGCTTATGATGATCGCGCGGTGAATCAGTTCCATTCACGTATGGGCGTGGAAAAATAAGTGCTTAAATGCACCTTCGCGCCGTAATTGCTGTATTGTCTTCACCGTCTCTCCTTCATACCTTGTGTAAGTTCTGTACAGCAGTCGCATGATTCTGGGTGTAAACATTGAGTTGTAAGCGCTATCTAATAGGTGTTAACAGAACTTCCCTCCTCATTGGAAATGTAACAGCGAAAGTAAGACTACGTTGCCACTATGGTAACACTTTTTGAGAGTGCATAGCTAGGAGTTTGAGTGTGTGTATTTGCGTGCGTCTGAGTGTGTGTATTTGCGTGCGTCTGCTGTTAAAACTGCCACCAACGTTGATAACGGAAGTAAATGGTTTTTTTTTCTAGTTGTAGGCCTATGTATTATTAAAAAGTTGTATTTTTACGTAGGGACACGTAAGAGTTACGTACACGACGACAGCTTTGGATGATAATGGTCCTTAGGGAACAGAGGCAACAACAAGAAAACTGAAAAAACAAGGTGGCACATAGTTCAGATTTTCATGGCACGGTCCCATAGTTGACGTACCGTTTAATCGAGAACAATGGTAAGTTGATAGTTGTCGCTCAGAATATGTTTAACCACAGTTATTTGCTAACAAGTTGTAAATGATTGTTTTCAAAGCATGAAAGGTATCCATCCGTTCGGTACTTGAAACTAAAACGAACGCCATTTAGGTACTGTTTCTGTTACCTTATTTGCCTTCGAAAGGCGTGACAATGAGAGATTTCGTTGATGTGCGTGACAATGACAGATTTCGATGATAAGGAGTCCCTGATTCATAGCTAACTTAGAAAGTACCCGGTTTTAAATCATTTTCGAGGAAATTTCTCAGAGAGCTACACTTGCAAGATTGTACCATAATGGTTTAGTTGTAAATTTGTCGTAGTGCGAACGATTTTTTTGACCAGAATATCAAATTTCAACTTGGGTGGTAGCGCCGTGTCCTGGTATAATATAGGTAAGGTTAGATTTTTTCGAGTACTTGTAACTACTGCCCCGACGTGTTAAGCAGCATATTTTCCCATTTATCATAACGAACTGTAATTAGGTTACCTTCATGTACAGTTTCATGTACAGTTTCGTGGAAGTTTCGTGTTAGCACATTTTGCGTATCCTGTTTACCAGTATTTACTATTGTGCAATAGTAGGCAATTTTAATGGTGAGTTCGGTATACA
Source organism: Schistocerca gregaria (assembly GCF_023897955.1). Lineage (NCBI taxonomy): Eukaryota > Metazoa > Arthropoda > Insecta > Orthoptera > Acrididae > Schistocerca > Schistocerca gregaria. Next base: position 658,021,635 of record NC_064923.1, read on the forward strand.
AGGGGTGAGCTGCGTCCTGATTAAAGCCTCGCACCCTGTACATTACAAGTTTTACTATTTGCTTAAAGTACTGTATAAATGGTTTCATTGCTTTTAAGCAAACAGTTTTGCATTGGAAATCCTAAATGTCTGAATGAGGAGTCACTAGCGCGCGCCAACCGATAGGCACGTAACCCAACTTGGTTGAACGGTCTAGTTTGTGTCTCTGACGTAACGCATGATGTACATACGTTTTCTCCAACTACTCGCACAATTCACCCATAGAAAGCCAATTAGGCCTCGCCAGCCGCTTTAGATGAAAGGAGTCGAAACGCCCCACTGTGGTCACGTTGAGCCTACTCGTTCCTATGTATGTTTCGGGAGGGAGAGTTGGCCCTTTTTACAAAATTAGGAGTAGCGCGCTCTCGACTAGTGGTACCAGAAGCGGTTTATGAGAATAATAATAATGGAAAAAAAATCATTCGCGTACAAACCTAGTCGCTCATTTCAGAGAATATTCCGAAAACTCTTAATTATTATTGGTTGCCGTACTCCCTTAATTAGACGTAAAACTTTAAATAGTATGAGTTGTTATAAAGCACATTTACCGGCTTGCAGATCACAAACACGTATCCCGTAACGTGACCCTTTCGTATTTCCTTCGGAAAATTCTTTCAATTTTAGTTTTCAAAGACATTGTTTTCAAAGACATTGTGCAGATACACGATATAATGTCATTCGACATATTTACGCGCATCTAAAACAAGCGCGCTCACTGAACTTCTTTTTTTACTGGTAACGCCATCCGCGCTTCTCTTGTTTTATCCGCTGCTTTCGCAGTAATAGTTTGCCCTCCGTAGTTTAGGATATTATTTGTGAAGCTTTCGCCGAATAATACGTTCGGCGGTGCTTGGCTGCGAAGCTTCGCTGATTTGCGCGCCAGCAGCCAACAAAATGGCGGCGGCTGCGGCGTGCGGCCGTTCAGAGCGGCCATTGCCAACTCTGTAGCGAAACCCCACTGTGTTGCATCTAGTCGAATGGCCAACAGTCGAAAGTACATGAAGTTGACTGCAGAGGAATCTTCGTGCACTTGTTACGCATTCAGAATTTATACCGAATTGTGACTGGGATACAGATTTTGTTGTGGTTATAATCACCGTAACCAGTCGCTTCTGTGAATGTAATGTGGTCGGTTCTCAGCAAACGGCAGTACTTCGCGACATCACTGAGGTACAGTTATCCGACCTACATAACAAACCGCAGCATGCGATACTGCTATTGCAAACACTGCTATATTGCAAACATTATTCAATAAAATTAACCATTTGCTTAACAATTTCGAATTCTGGTCTTTGAAATGTGGAGAGCCTAATGACTTTAGGCATGTCGGCTCTACAACGCTAGCCTCCACAAAAGCGTAGAACGACGGATGACTAAAGCTGTACATACTGTCAGCTTCGCTGCTAGATATTTTATGTGCGGATAGTATTTTAGCTTAAAAGGAACTCCAAAGTAAAGATAAGCGCAGCAAAATTTAATTATTGCGAAACACACTATCTCGTAACTATAAATTTAAAGGTAGCTGCCTTTTTTGCAGAGTTCCTCAAAGCAGTCCGAAAGATAATGAATTTGTCTTTAAAGTGTGTTGCGTAGTATTTTATGTTAATATGTCACTGTTGAAAAATACTGATACGAATTATTAACAGAAGTGGAAAAGCTGGTAGAAGCTGACGACGTCGGGAAAGTTGTTTGGATTACGCAGGAATTTTGGAACGCGTGGGGCAATATCTACTCTACGACTAATCTTGCAACAAAAAATGGAAAACAGCTTTCGTAGTCTTAGAGAGAGAATTTGGCAATATAAAGAGGAAAGCACTGATTGAAATTCTGTTGGTAGCAGAGCAAAAATACAGGGCATGAATGGTTTCATACAACTTGTACAGGAACCAGGCTGATTTCGAAGGGCGTTAAATGAGAACAGTAGTCGAAAAGGGTGTCAGACAGAGTTCCAGCGTATGCGCGATATTATTAAATCTGTACGTTGAGCAAGCAGAAAAGGAGACCGAAGACAAATTGCCGATTTCATTGTAATTCCTTTAGACATAGCAAAAGATTTCCAAGAACAGTACCATGCAGTGGACAGTGTGTTAAAAGGATGATACAAATACGAACGTTAACAAAAGCAAAACATAGGTATTGGAATAGTGTGGAATGAAATCAGACTATACTGATGGAATTAGCGTAGGAAACAAGACCCCAACAGTAGTGACGAGTATTGCTATCTGGGCAGTAATATTATTATTGATGGTGGGTGGCCGGCCGGTGTGGCCGAGCGTTTCTTTTCCCTTCAGTCTGGAACAGCGCGACCGCTACGGTCGCGGGTTCGAATCCTGCCTCGGGCATGGATGTGTGTGATGTCCTTAAGGTAGTTAGGTTTAAGTAGTTCTGAGTTCTAGGGGACTGATGACCTCAGAAGTGCCATAGATATTAGAGCCACTTTTGATGGTGGTTGAAGTAGAGAGGATATAAAATGTAGACTGGCAATGGCAAGACAAGCGTTTGTGAAGAACAGAAATTCGTTAACATCAAATGTAAACTTACGTGGAGATGTATTTCCCGAAGGTATTTGTCTGAATCGTGGACGTTACACACGTAAGAAGAAAATAGAAGCATTTGAAATGTGGTGCTACAGGATAGTCAAGATTAGACGGGTAGATCATGTAATTAGTGAGGAGATATTGAATAGAATTGGGCAGAAAAGAAATTTATGGCTTAACTTGACTGAGTGAAGGGATTAGTTGATGACACATTTAGAACTCGAAAGATCACCAATTCAGTACTGGTTGTTGGTGAGTGAGGGGGACGGGGGGGGGGGGGGGGGGCGGCGGCAACGTGGCAGCAGATGCAGCAGTTTCCCTTCGCTCTGTTTCCGAGTGAAACAGAAGAGGGAATGAATAATAGTGGTACGAGGTACCCTACGCCCTGTATCTTACGGTTCCTTGGGGCGTATGTAGACAGCGTGAAAGTGTCGCTGACGTTCGTAACAAATTGAGGTGAGGTGAGAGACATAAAATATCTAAGCAACCATGTCAAAAAGAAACGGATATACTACTTACTCAAACGCACAAATTGTCCTACGTCGAGAATGGTAAAAAGAAAATTTTCTCTTCGTCAGTAGTCCTCTGCAAATTTTTGCGCGTGCCAACAGTGAAGGGAATAAAATGACTGATTTCAAATGTACCTCCATCACATACCGTACAAATAAGTACAATTCATGTGTAGAAATCGTAAAGAAACTACAAATTTAAAGTAAGAAATTGAAATCAATGTACTGTTAATGGTAGCTACTGGTACAATTCCTGGAGACGCTGTCAGTGATGCATTAACATACTTGTACTGCTTTGTGAATGGCACTTTACCGTACTTTTTAAGACCGATAACTAAAGGGAAATTATATGGGTACCGTGCACCACACAGTTGCTAGGAAGTTATGAATGCATGCAGTACATAAAATAGTTTATACTGTCGGATGCATGTAATGCATCCTCGTGAATAAGTTGAGACACGTAGTGTCTCTTAGCCCATCTCCTTTACCACATTCGCTGTTCTATGACTTAATTTCTCTGTGAAGACGGATTTGGCGCACCTACCGACCGACTCACCCCTTCCTCCTCCCGTCTTCACCGTAAAGAATTGCTTTCCTCCTGTCGATGTGCAGTGACTAGTCCGACGGCGCGGACGTTATCAACTATGACAAGGAAGAATGTGTGCAGAATAGTAATGAAGCGAATCAGGATTCACTTGTCAGTTAGCGGCTATGTTAGAACGCTATTTGCAGCTTCTGTGACGCTTAATTGAATGTTGAGATATTGTTTGTCCTAAATTTTTGTGATGTCCGTCGTCCGGTAAGGCCACCTACAGCAAGAAGAGGGATATTTGACACTATGAGGAAGGTACTCAAGTCTCAGGTTACGTGCCATTCGTAAATTATTTCAAAAACTGTCTTCGACAGAGTTTTCCCTTAGCTTATGAAATGAGTGACGTGTTGAAGATAAATTGTCACAAGTTTTTACGGTTTCAGACAAGTTCAGAAATTTGTAATGAAACATTTTCTTGTGATGACACGGATGTGAATTATCGCATGGTCTCTTCACGAAAGCAACGTCTGCTCGCCGTTAATCTGAAGTGACGCTCGTTTCCTCGCACGCTAGGGTGTAGTGACTGGCGTTACGCTCTATCACTATGAAGGACATTTCTACGTTGCGAAAAACTTAGACCTCCGGCAGTCATTTGCTTGTTAAGCGCTTCCCAACTTTGATTTGAACTGCTTCCGGTCTTGCTATTGCATCCCGTCACAATGCGTAAAAACACTGTTTGCTAACTATGGCAGGTATTTTCGTTAGTTAAAACAGTACAAAAGCCTTCTTGAAACTATTCTGAACTGTTTACCTGCAGTCCTCCGTACGGTAACGTATAGGAGTGCCTTGAATTTGCAGTAGCGTGTGTGTTAAACGTTAATCTTAGGCATTGTAGAGTATCGATAAATCGTTTCTTGTGTATTCAACCAACTTAGGTTTCCAAATTTTTGCAACTTGACACACGCAATTCTTTCCGTAATTTATGTATTTTAGTTAGGTGTGAAAATACCGTAAGGACACAAGATTTAAAAATAGGATGTGTAACTTATGCCTCAAAGAGCTTGGTTTGTCAACAGGCTAGAGTTTCGCGCCTATTTATGATATTTGGAAGACTAATGATTCAATTCGTTTCTAGCAGCATCATTCAAGTCATGCAATGACGAGTCGCCGTTCTCCCAAAAGGGCAACTCATTGCTGCAGTGCACTTCCAGAGAACAAAGTTCAGCGGTTCCGGTTCGTAATTTAAGTGAATTTTCGAATGTCGTACACGTTGCAAATCATTACTTTACTCTGCCTCCAGTATTCAAATTGAATACATCGAACTCTGAACCGAATTTGAGCGTTTCACATTAATCATCGCAACAAATACTTCAAAGAAAGTATCAAATACTTCAAAAACATCAAATCCCAGCAACATCTCCGTGGGTCTTAACAAATTTCCCCATTCCACTCGTTCTCTCTACGTTTCTAGTTTATTATCGCGGGACTGTCTTAGTAAAGGAAAGGGGAGGAGCCCGTGAGAAATTAACACACTCGAGATGACCGTGAGTTGTGCTCGAATGTCCTAAGTAGTAGCACACTGCTTCCCGGTTTGAATCCCACTCTGGAACAGATTTAACTTGTCCCATGTAATCACTACTGTCACATAGGGTACTTCCGTTACACCATAATTATATTGTTTCTTCCGGATCCATTCATGGATAGAGTTTGGAAAAGAGGAGTGCTGTGAAACAGCTATGCGAAATGTTGTGGGGTCTTAATTTATCATCGTGAATTCTTCATAATCCATGAGAAAATGACGACGGATACTCGCATCACCCCCTCCCCTCCCCCCCCCCCCCCACACACACACACACTCTTTGCGCCGTTATTTGTCGTTTTCTAAGCGGGTTAGAGAGAGAGAGAGAGAGAGAGAGAGAGAGAGAGAGAGAGAGAGAGAGAGAGAATCTCTGAATGACTATTTTTCATAAATTGTAAGGCAGTTGAGTTCTCAATACTCTCTCGCCAGAAACAGGCCTGTGACCAAACATGTTGCCCTTCTGTATGTGAAAGCGGTGTTAATCAAGTATAACACGGAACCTTACACTAGATAGATATTCTACAGTAGAGAAGGCCTAAAAAGACCCAGAGAGTTCACAACACTGTTGCTAGGTCAGACGCCATATTTGTTTGCAGAATAAGACAGTGTACATTGTTGTTACGACAGTAAAAGGGGCCTGTTACCACTGGAGACAGTGCCATAAGTTCCCCCAAAAAATCTTAACACACACAAATGTCATACTAACAAAAGTAAATCCACTTGATGATGGAGGTTTAAGCCTTTGAAACGCGTCGTGGTGATAAACAAACAGTGACTGGTAACAGTAAACTTATTGTTTCATTTAATGTCAGTAACAGTCACGGTAAAGCCTAACCCAAAAATGTTCGCATTTAAAACTGAGGCTTTTACTAAATTGCTTTTAAGTTATTGGTTGAAGTAGGTGTGCAAAGCTGCCGCGCCCAGCCCGCAGCAACTGTCGTGGACCACCTTAAACCAGACACAACTACTGCTTGTGGCGTAAAAGTATTTTGCACATTATATTACAGTTCCGCATTGTAGGAGCAATAAACCAAAAATATTCCCTTTTTTAGATTTTAGGAGATTACTTCTAATGCCCCACCCTACCGTTATGTGGAGACGCCTACCGTTTTTCGTTTCAAATTGCATTGGCGCACGTGGAAGTAGGAATCGCATAATGCTTAAAGTGGTCAGTCACGGCTGTAGCTGTTTGATATGCAACCTGCTTAGAGCGTGAATTAAGCGCTTGCTTTGATCACATTGCAGTTATCTTGAGATTCACGACACAATAGTATTGTGCTCTCTGTAGCCTTCACGTATTGTAGGGGAAAATGAAGCGCAAACTTGTGGAGTAGCGGCAATATTAGTTACTGAAATTGTTCGCTGGTACTGTTGATCACACTTAATAATATTGAAGATAATCTACGCGGTGAGATGCGGATGATAATTGGTCATATTCCGTGTTTTGGAGTTGTCTATTTCCAAACTAAATTGTTGATACGGCAAAGACCCACACAGGGTTGTAAAGGCACAAGAAAAAGTAGGTCTGCGAGAAATCCTTAACCTGAATGTCTTCTGAACATCACCGTTAAATGACAAACCTCTTAGTATAGTTTAACTTTGACTCAAAGCCACAATACAACTTGAAATACTTAATTTTTAAAGATTTTCTAGCCATCGTATGTCGTTGCAATCAAATTCAGAGACGAGTCGGTAACAAAAACCTGGGTAGCATTGTTGTTCCTTTCAGATTAAGCTGATACAATAGCTCCCTACTTAGCACTCATATACAACCGCTCGCTCACCGATAGATCTGTACCTACAGATTTGAAAATTGCGCATGTCACACCAGAGTTCAAGAAGGGTAGTAGATTACTACTACTACTACTACTACTACTACTAACTACAGACCTATATCATAGACGTCGGTTTGCAGTAGGATTTTGGAGCATATACTGTATTCAAACATTATGAATCACCTGGAAGGGAACGATCTATTGACACGTAATCAGCATGGCTTCAGAAAACATCGCTCTTGTGCAACGCAGGTAGCTCTTTATTCGCACGAAGTAATGGCCGCTATCGACAGAGGATCTCAAGTTGATTCCGTATTTCTAGATTTCCGGAAAGCTGTTAACACCGTTCCTCACAAGCGACTTCTAATCAAGCTGCGGAGCTATGGGGTATCGTCTCAGTTGTGCGACTGGATTCGTGATTTCCCGTCAGGAAGGTCGCAGTTCGTAGTAATAGATGGCAAATCATCGAGTAAAACTGAAGTGGTATCGGGTGTTCCCCAGGGAAGCGTCCTGGGACCTCTGCTGTTCCTGATCTACGTAAATGACCTGGGTGACAATCCGAGCAGTTCTCTCAGGTTGTTCGCAGATGATGCTGTAATTTACCGTCTAGTAAGGTCATCCGAAGACCAGTATCAGTTGCAAAGCGATTTAGAAAAGATTGCTGTATGGTGTGGCAGGTGGCAGTTGACGCTGAATAACGAAAAGTGTGAGGTGGTCCACATGAGTTCCAAAAGAAATCCGTTGGAAATCGATTACTCGATAAATAGTTGAATTGACAGCCTTGAGAATTGTACTAAGTACCTGGGTGTTAAAATTACGAACAACTTCAGTTGGAAAGACCACATAGATAATATTGTGGGAAGGCGAGCCAAAGGTTGCGTTTCATTGGCAGGACACTTAGAAGATGCAACAAGTCCACTAAAGAGACAGCTTACACTACACTCGTTCGTCCTCTGTTAGAATATTGCTGCGCGGTGTGGGATCCTTACCAGGTGGGATTGACGGAGGACATCGAAAGGGTGCAAAAAAAGGGCAGCTCGTTTTGTATTATCACGTAATAGGGGAGAGAGTGTGCAGATATGATACGCGAATTGGGATGGAAGTCATTACAGCAAAGACGTTTTTCGTCGCGGCGAGATCTTTTTACGAAATTTTCAGTCACCAACTTTTTCTTCCGAATGCGAAAATATTTTGAGCCCAATCTACGTAGGTAGGAATGATCATCAAAATAAAATAAGAGAAATCAGAGCTCGAACAGAACGGCTTACGTGTTCGTTTTTCCCGCGCGCTGTTAGGGAGTGGAATAGTAGAGAGATAGTATGATTGTATGATTGTGGTTCCATGAACCCTCTGCCAAGCACTTAAATGTGAATTGCAGAGTAGTCATGTAGATGTAGATGTTTATTTGATTTGTCATCACAATGATGGAAAAGGATATGTAGCAACTTCGTTTCGATTGATGTAGAAGCATGATATGACGTGAACGAACGGGTTGCTGGAGGTTAGATACCTGAACAAGGAATTTTCTGGGTACAATATGTAATGTTCCATCAAACACAGCATGTGGTACTAAGGACAGCTCTTGGAAATGCGGCGACTGGTATGCAGGAGAAAGTCCACACGGGTGTGCGTCATCGTCCCTGGCTGCCGATGGAATGAAATACCCCGCTTCAGCTAAATATAGCATTTGCTGGACGAAACCCAGTTCCTGCGCCGTTCACGTAGATGCTATGCTGGTGTCCTGTCAATCAGCGATGTAATGTCAACGAGCCATACTTCGTAATTACGTCGCTGGAGTATATCAACTGCAATAATAGTAGTGTAACGTCTATTTCATAGTTTTCACAGAGAAATGGACAGAATGGAATTCCTCTCGTAAAAGTAAATCTTCGACTATGGAGATTCGTTCAGCAGGAGAAAGCAGAAGTTACGCTTAAGAGAGGAAAAAAAACTGAGCCATTGTCAATAAATGATCAGTGGCTGTTCTGTCGTCTATTTATTTAGCAGTAAGCTTCGTATTTTGCGGTTTTTGCGTCAGCGTTTTGTTGAAAACGTAAGGTTTTGAAGAATTGGGGAGGGATCAGTAATATGAATGATCAGAATGACATTTTCACACTACAGAGCGTGTACTACGAATGTTTCCGATTGGATTGGCTTTGTCCTTAGTTGTGCAGTCTCGAGTACCAAATTGCATTCTTTCGCATTTGTGACTTTGTCCCATGATCAAAGTCTTTGTGTTTTTTCTTCTAGGTACACGAATTTTATATGTTGCGTACCCATTGTACATTATCTTTTTCGATAATCATTCAGGATATAGAATATTCCCAGAATTGCCATCCCTGAGATACGCAACTAATTTACCACGTAGAAGTCTTATAGGTACCGCCTCTTTATGCTTCCTCTATCCCGTGACCGCTTAATAACCTTTCATGACAAAACTAAGCTACTGGAAATAGTCAGTTCTTAAGCGGTGGTAAAACATTAAAGGCGCTGACGATAATTACTGTTTTTGCTAAAATGGAAATGGAATGCTGTCTTATGTAAGGAAATGGGAGTTATACGGGGAAGCGAAGATGACACATCCTTTGTTGTTCTTAGACACCAAGGGATGTGGTTAAGATAGGGGTAATGAAGAAAAGTCACAGCAGACTAGACAGACAAGTGGGTTTTGGGGATGTTTTCAGCTAGATGGGTGCTATACCGCCGAAGATGACTTGAATTCCAGATGTAGGGAAAGGGAAATCCGTAGAAGAAAACTGCAGGTTCAATTTCCCATAGGTCTTACAGTTGAACCAGGCGCAGTCGTATTTAAGGCCTAACTACCAAGACGAACATGAAAATTCTTCTGAGATGGGAGAGTTATTGCATGAACTATCAAGCTTGGCTCATCTGATAATTAGTGACAGCAAGTAGTTGTCATTGTGCTGAACTCAAATCTTCGTCGAGATCTTGGGTATTTGGGAGGAACGGTGCTGAAATCCCAGCCTTCCATAGAGACTTTCTGTTGGTTCCATGAATCAGTTCTTCAGACCGAATGCTAGGAAGGCTCTGTCAAGATCAAAGGCCAACAACTTCTACAGATTTATCTTGCTGGTAGTGCTCGGTATCTCAAGAGAAAGAAACGGTCAACTCTAACCTCCCTATAAAAACTTAGATTTGGAAGGCACCTGCGTATTTGATGATTCGATTTGCTAACATACTCAAGACCTTTCGTACAGAATTCAGTGTTCGTGAAAATTTTCAAGTAGTAGGGACGACCAGCACAAAGAAGACGGAAAAAATGTTGGCAAAGTGGCGGCGGCGGGTGGCAGAGTGAGCATGGGTTGTATTGGTACAGTTTTGGTAAAGATTATTCGACAGTTCCTAGCTGATGAATAAAATTACTGCAGGCATTCGGTATTAACCAAATTTGCAGTGGCTATTGAGAAGAGGCATTTTCTGACGTGTTAATGATTTTACTTTTCTCATATCGTCTGTTTCCGTCGTCGCCTTGAAATTGAATCAGTCTTCCGTGGCGTGTTAACAAGCAAAGTTCTTAGGCTTCTGGTGCGATAGAGTAACCTATGATTGGTTTGCAGCATCGCGGTTAGATGCAAGATCATGTTACACTTCTCTGAAGTGGCGATGACATTCAGAGGCAACTAATGTCTCGAGCCCGTCTTATACGGAAATCACAATCCGTCCCCGGCTTCGCACGGGTTGCATCAAGTATCTGGGCCGGACGACTTGTTGACGTAGCAGTTACTTCGGTTTACGGAACACTGCGTTGTAAATGCGAAAAACTGGCATTTGGAGTGACATCTCTTGGCAATTGTGGGAGCACATTATGATTTAATTAAATCTGTTCACTTCCAAAGTAAATTTTGTATGCGTATCAGTGGTGTGTGTGTGTGTGTGTGTGTGTGTGTGTGTGTGTGTGTGTGTGTGTGTGTGTGTGATATTTTAATTTGAAAGCTAAAGCTATCTGAAGGCCGCAAAGAACACAAAATGAAAAAGGAGGAGAAACACTCTTGAAATACGTTACTCCTGTAGCAAAGCGCAGTATGCAGTGATTCATTGTTGTGACTCATTGCCTAAACTAGCTGTCGCAGACTTTTCATGACGAACTTTCCTTGTTCTATCACGCAAATAATCGTGTTCGCATCTGTCACCTGCCGTGCTGCCGAAAAAGTTAATGTAAACTAAGCAAAGCTGTGTCACATGCTGAAGTAGGTTTCCGTCAAACGTTTCCAATTTCAAAAAATTGAAAACGACCTTTTTGCACTGTACAAAAGTGTCTGAGATGAGATGGTTGCAATCAATAGGATCTCACTTAAGCGACTTGCGTGTCCTACACCGGTTGTCCAAATGGGGAAAAGGGATCTGTAGTGTAACGTGAAATCCAAACTACGTTTCGTTGCTAGCGGATCTCCACATAATTGATAGGTGAATCTTAGATTTAACGGTAGTGCGATAAAAAATGGTCTAGCTGGTATTAAATAGCGCAACATCTACTTTCTAGGCACGCACTCGACCGCTAGACGACGAGGCCCGATGCGGAATTTAGTTAAGTTTTGCTGCTATCTCGAGTCGCTGCTGCTCTATAGTTTGGTAGTGGCAATAACGCTAAATGGCAATGACACTTTTTTGCAGCGGTAGGGTACTTCATGGTAATTAAGTTTTCACGAAATAATTATGCGAGTAAATTATGTACATAAGCATTTCTTATGAAGCGGCATACCTGTTAGAATCCGATAAAACTCCCTACGGTAGTTCCTAGGTCATTTTCAGGTTTTAAATACTTAAAAATGGCCTCATGTAGAAATTGTACAATCGTACATGAAATAGAGGAAGGGAGCTGAAGGCGTCAGGAAACCTTTCCAAAACTTCGCCTATTTTAATTTATAAGTCTTGTAGAAGATGAATAATGATTTTGATGAAAAATGAAAATGTTAAATAATTAAAATAGATTTTTAACTTCCTGTAAATTATGTGGATTTTGAAGTGGGGTGGTGATATGAAACATTTAAAATAAATAAGAAAGCAAACGTTGTCAATTTACAGTTTTATTAATGAAATTATAAAACTATATTTTGACCTCACATGTGAAAAAATTACAAATTAAAGTGAAAAATGTTTTTATCAGTTGAAAATAACAATTAAGACTCACAAGTTCTTCACGAACAAAAGTTAAAAATTAACCCACTGGGCAACATATGAGTCCACTCCTGACACATGGGACACTGAACCCATAGTTCTCCAGATTGTGACTTTTCAAATGCTTCGCCAAATAAGACAGTCCAGATAATCCTTTTCAGGAACGTTTTCGCAACAGATTCCATCAGGTTTGAACTGCCAGTAGATGTTATAAGTCCTCTTCTTTGCTAGAACTTTCGTCCTTATTTCTTTTTGTTGTTGAGAACAGTCTTTGACAGTTTTCTCTCTTCTAAGCCTAATTGACATTTGCTGATTCCTGGTTGAGCCTTGTGACCTTTGTTAGGCCCATAAGATGGAGATACCTGAATTGACGCAGTTTTCTTCTGTAGATTCAGTTAAATTTGTTTGTTGTCTATGTAACATTTCAGTAACTTTTTAGTCACTGATTAGGGCAGTAGCCGAAAGTGCTTTGCGACCTTTGCCTGATGTCTTTTTTGAGCTTGGGGCTGGAGAGGTGTGTTGTGGCTTCACATAGCCTGCGGATGTTGATGGACCTGCTGTCTGCTCTTCCCTTCGCCCCACGTCGCCATTCTTCGAAACACCTCTCGTATCAATTCCAGAAGTTTGTAGGTCCTCTTAATCATCACAAAGTGCTCTACCATTGTCGGCAACCTGTTCTGCTTCATGTTCAGCTGCAGTGAAATCAGATTTCTGTGAAAACCTCTGTTTAATGGATAAATGCCAGTAATTTGAATCCATCGACTGCTGCTGCAGCACGTGAGAGACTGAGATATGCCACTCTGAACTTCTCCGAAATAATATAGGTGTCCATACAGCCTGTTCTTAGTGGCTGCCTACTATCTTCAGTTAGTATGTCTTTAGTGGGTCCATGAAAGTCCCATCGCGCAGCAGCTGTAGTCTGTGTGTAGTGCGAGGTGGCATGCAGAGAATGGTCATTTGATTTTCTTTTGCTTTTATTATGACATCTATATTACTGGTGTTAAAAGAAGTCATTTCAATATGAGCATGACTAGGGATTCAGCTGTAGGTTTCGTATGTTGAATGAAGTGGGTAAGCCATTCAGTGAACGGATAGGACTGTACCAGCCTCAGAGATCAAATTTTCCAATAGCTCCAGGAGATGTACCTTCCATCAGTCTCTGTCCAATTGGTGCTTGGAAAATTTATCATCGTAGACACGAAGTTGTCACCTGCTCTCATGCACGCGATGATCGTTAAGAGACTTCTCTCTGCAGTAGTGATGGCACCTACCTGTTTTATTCCCTTCATGCCAGTTACAAGTGGGATATTTGTTGGCACTGCACTAAGACCAGACTCGTCAACACTGATGAATCGGTAAGGAGTTTAAAGATGTTTATTGTATTCAGCTTCGAGAAGATTAACAAATTTTATGACACGGTTAAAGCAGGTGACTCGAGCAAGTGATAGTCCCTTCAGGCTTTCGTACTGAAAGCTGATTTGTGTCTGTTCGTGAAGTGACTGAACCATGTCCTTCCAGCCATATCGTCAGTAAAGGTCTTTTTCTATTTCTTAGGAAAGAACAGGTTATTTTTCATGTGTTAAAGTATTTAAAACTATATCTTCTCGAGCAACCTCTCTAAAGAGTGTAATATATTGAAACATCTTACTACTCCATTTAGAATTTTAGGCTTATCCCTGACAGCCATTAGTGCTTGAACCGTATCTTCAGAGCGCCATTTCTGTCTCTATCCCATTTTTTGAACCAAAAGTGCTTCTTGTTTTGGCGACACCTAAAAATGAAAGAGGGGGTTGTAATATATTTCCATCCTACGCCATTTTCGAAACTAACCAATGACACTTGACTGTGGACAAACAATTTCAAGTAACGAAAGCTATCATTTGTAGCTTTAATTCTTATTATTAAGTCGTGCTATGCTAACTTGTAAATAAAGGTAGCAGAAAAAATATTTGTATCTAACCTTGCAAAAACTTTTGTAGACTGGAAAGTAATGTGCGTCTACTCATGGCCATAAACAAAGAGATACTGATCTCTGCTGCCTGTAGTGGTGGAAACAGAACCTTACGATTGCGATAATTGAAGCTGCCGCCAGATGGCATCGTTAGTCTTCAAATATTAAGGTGTTTCATATTGTCATTTAGCCACGGTACATAGTTGCTGGCAGCGTTGGTCATTAGAATGTACGGTCGCAAGAAGACCAGGCTCCGACCGGGCACGTGGCACTACCGAGAGGGAAGACCATCATGTCCGGCGTGGGGTTCTGGCTCATCGTACTGCATATGCAGCAGAAATTTGAACAGCAGTTGGCGCTACAAACTATTGCAAATCAGTCACTTCAAGGACAGTTCAGAGCCAGACACCGTGTAGTGTGCATTCCACTGACGCCAAACCACTCCCATATACGACTTAAGTGGTGCCAAGCGAGAGCACATCGGAGGGCAGAGTGAAGCTTCGTTGCGTTTCGTGGTGAAAGCTGCTGCTGCTTCGGTGCCATGAGTTGGTTAGTAGTAGTAGTAGTAGTAGTAGTAGTAGTAGTAGTAGTAGTAGTAGTAGTCCAGTTGAGAGCCTGCAGTGTGTGTGTGTGTGGGGGGGGGGGGGGGGGTACACCTGGGGGTTATGGTGTGGGATGCGATACTGTATGTCAGCAGGAGCAGTCCCATGGTTATTTCTAGCATACTGACTGCAGATTCCTACGTCAGTCTGATGATCGGACAATTGTGCTGGGATTCATGAACACATTCCAGGGGATGTATTCCAACAGGATAACGCTCATCCACAGCACCACATACCGCAGTTGTAATCCAACATGCTCCACAATGTGTTAATATGTCCTAGCTCATGTCCAAGGTACCAAAGCCGGCTAAAAAGTCAATAATCGATAACTAAAACTTGAATTGTACTGTTTCTTACTGGCTATTACCACATCTGTGTCCAATCCAGCAAATATGGGACGTCATAGGGCGACAACTCAAACGTCCTCCAAAAATAGCTTTAACCATCCGTATGTTGACCGACCTAGTGTAACAGGTATGGAACGTCACCCACAAACTGACACCCGGCACTTGTGCAATACAGTGCATGCGTGCTTGCAGTCAACATTCTGGCGACTACATCGTTTATTAATGTACCAGCCGTTCGCATTTGCAATGGCTTATCTCGCGCTTTCATTAACCTGTGATCTTGCATTGTTAATCACTTAAATATGTTAGCTAGACAAATGTATTCCCGGCATTTCATTACTCTATAATAATTATAATTATTTTTTGGTGTTGCTATTTTTCCGTCAGTGTCTACGAGATACGTAGAGAAGTTCGAACAACGGTGAATAGACTTCAATCAGCAGTAGCCACTAATAGCAACTAGGTATCAGTCCGAATGAATGCGTGGCGCTCTTCATCGAGCGATGCCTACAGCTACTTGATGTACCCCGAATCTCTCCCTGTAAGAGAGGCGGAAGAAGGGCAGAGACAGCACTGAATACGCCGTGTGGCCGCCTTCTGACAACAATTGCTGTTTGTTCCAAAGAGATCAACCATCTAATTACTTTCCTTTTCGATTGTCTTATGGTTGTTATATCGTTGAATGTCTGGTGAAGTTTTTCTACTGAGGCACAGTGGTTTAATATATTTGATTCCCTATTACAAGAAACGACATCGAAATTCCCATCGCGCAGTCCAGGTTTAGATATTAAGTGGTTCTAAATCTTTTATGACGAGTGCTGGGATGGTGCACTCGAAAGTACACGGCCGATATTCTGTGGCATCATTGAACTGGCCGATCTTTTCCTGCGGGAAGACTGAAACGTATCGTATCCAGTGTTGATTCGTCCAGTTTCGTATTGAATGCTGGTGCAGGGTACTCCCAACTTCCATCTCAGTTTTTAAACCTGGTGAGAGTGAACTTCGTAAATAAAATTGTTCAATGACTGAACGAAACATGCCTTATTTCAGCGAAACGTGCCTCACCGCTCATGTAGAACATAGCTAACAAAAATAAAATTTGTCGTTACTTTGCAGCAATTTGCTCGGCGTTTAAATCAATTCCCGAGCGTTACACACACACACACACACACACACACACACACACACACACACAGAGAGAGAGAGAGAGAGAGAGAGAGAGAGAGAGAGAGAGAGAGAGAGAGAGAGAGAGAGTGGGGGATTCTTCTCATTTACATATATTTATCATCCTAAAGCCAGTACTAAACGACCGAAGTGTTCCATGTGACCACGCCAGTCGATATAAAGCCACATCACTTCATATGTGTCTGTTCATTACAATAGGTACTGACGTTATACTGCAATAATGAGTTCGCGGTAGTTGATTTACAGCGTGGCAGTTGGAAATATGCTAGAGCCACAGCATCTGTATCAATACTATTGATTCTTCCTTGCCGGTAACTGTGTAAGAACACACTGAACGCATCCCTCATTGCTTACACTAACACGTATTTGCTATCCCCCAAACTCACACTAGAGGTTTGCCAAGAACACCGACGAATAAGACCAGAAGGAAAATAGCTAAGTCGGTAGTAGATGGCTGGTAGGGAAATGCATGTTTGACTTACCTTTCAGATGTTCTGGAAACGGCTACGGAGAGCTAGTGCCATTCACAGGTACAAGCTGTGTCATCACTTTCCTTTAATGTAAGAATTCTTGAACGTTTGAGAGACGTTTCACGAGAGACGGGATGCAGATTTTTCGTAAATCCCATTAGCGATCACTGTTAATTCCTTCAGGCGCCGTAGAACATTAACACCAAGTAGTAGTATCCTCGGAGCCCCGTGAAAACTTGCCATCAGGCTCGTACAAAGGCCTGCGTAATATCTTGACAATTACTTGGGCAACAGATGCCTAGCACTCAAGTATTTGAGCACGATGACTCATGTTAATATCTATTACCTGCTCAGTAGTTTAAAGTGCGCCCTATTTTGGTACACCTTGTTTAATAATTTATAGCAACGCCGTTTTTGAACATTTTGCATTCTGTTGGCCTGGTTTCTCGTCGAGTAAAGCACGCGATTCGCGTAAACTACGTTCATTCTTTCATTCAGCTTACTACGTTACGTCTCGCGGCTCAAATACGAGGTTTGACGATGACTACTGCGGATCTATCATTTAAAGCGAATGCTGCCGTTGTTTCGTACCAAAGCGACGACTTGTTTCCTAATGGAATTCCCGAATGTTCGTGGAAAGGGCACGGTGTGAAATGAACTTACTGCTTAACATTTATTGCACAGCTTCAAGTTAAAACATTACAGCTGCTTCATGGCTGACGTAAATGGTACAAGCACTAGTTTAACTAATTCTCTAGCGCGTGGAATATATTTGCAAATGGAATTTTAGATGCCTGAACTCTCAATTTTGTGTTGGACTCTTAGTTCTCCCAAATTAAAGGTTTTTGAAGGATCTTAGTTGACATACCTTAGTTGATCTACGGGCTGTGTGTTTGGTGTGTAATATCTCTTGCAGTGAAACGGCAGTTTCACAGTGCCCCAGTGAATCGCAGCGTACCATGTACTTTCCATTGGTCTTTTCATTTAGTATCTCGACATATTGTTACGCCCAAATAAATATATGACGTGACTGACTCTAGTTGTGACTCATTATCCTGTAGTTGAAGGGTGCGCGTTTTTACGCTTCGTGAATCCCACAACTTAGCGTTTCCCTACATAAAGAGCTAGTTAACTGCCGACATTTTGTGGACATCGAACAGTTTATTACAATATAGAATTTATTCATTGACAGTGTCGGCTACGAAAAGTCTGAGATGGTATCTACTCGTGTCTTTCAAGTCATATGTATCTCATGAACAGAAACTGTTCTGTTATACTACCGGATGAACACCGGACATTGCTTCAGCTTCTATAGATTACAGTCCATCCAGGATAACGTGATGCGCCCTGTCGGCCAGGAAATTAAAAACCCAGTCGCATATCTGATTTGCTATCGCAAAGGACGTAATTTCTGTAAGGGGTGTCAATATATACTGAATCAAAAGGCTTTTCGAAAGTCAAGAACCACCGAATCAACTTGCTATCCTCTAGCAACAGCACTGAGGATATCTTGTAATAATGAGGGGAGTTGTGTTTTGCTTGATCGATACTTCCTTTCTTGTACATGTATGTGACTTGCCATTCCGAATCGTGGAGAATGTTTCTCTGTTTCGGGAACCTGCGGCGAATGAAGGTCGGAGCTAACTCACTTTGAAATTATGCATCAGAACGTGACAGGGTTCTATTGGGACCCGGAACACTGGAGAGTTACGGTGATTTAAACTGCTTTTCAGCACAAGAAGTACTAATTATAACATTGTTAATTAATCTTAAGAGCGGTACGGTTATTAATTGCAACACAGTCCTTGATTTCTTTTCCTTCTTTCCTTATTGAAGGAACACTTGAAGATAGAATCCGACACTTTAGCTTCTGTTTTGCTATTTTCTATTTCTATTATTTCTATTTCTCCATTCCTGAAACTGATCCTGTGATATGCTGTGCCGTTCCTGATAGTCGAATGCGGTATCCTCCTTTCTGCGATGTCTTTGCCAAGGATGATTCCTGCAGTCTTCAAATATTCTGGTAGATAACAGGCGCGGCAGTGGAACGGGGGATTTTTAAACCGCCACCAGGCGTACAAATTCATTCTCAGCAACGCAAAAAAATTACAACGTGAATTTACAATGCTTTCATTTTAAAATGCCGTTCACTTGAAAGTGACGTCACGTAAGTAGCCGCCATTTTCTTTCACACACATTTCAACGCTTTTTACGGAGGGTAGACATCACATCTTGCGGGATTGCCAATGGGATTCGATTAAGTTCCCCCAAAAGTGATCTTTTAGTTACTGTTTTCTGTATGTTGGTTCACAATGGAAGGTCTGAAATTTGAAATGACCTCAGAGGAAGAAATCACACGCTTGAAAGATCAGGGGGATTTGGGGGCCAAGAAATGTCACCCCGTTCTTTGGGATGGGATGACCAGGAATCATGTTCTGTAGCGCGTTAATGAAATGCAGCGAGGAATTATGTTCTTCGTCGCGTTAATGGAATGCCGCGAGGTACAGCATGTTGCCACGTCATGTTGGAAGAACGTTTTTGCGGTTACAAGATGATCAGCAAGCTGTCGCACTAGGAAATGGTTCAGCATGTGAACGTAATTTTCTGTATTCACAGTAACCCTACTGCCACCTTCGTCTTCCAAAAACATGGCCCTGCGGTTCCTAACGATGACACGCTGCACAACACTACCACTTAGTGGCTGTGAAATGAAGTTTCATGAAGCATTTCAGGATTTTTCACATGACCAGTATCTAAAGTTTTACTTGTTAACAAGGCCTGGCAAATAAAAATTGGCCTCATCACACGCGTTCAGATTGTCGCCAGGCCTGGGTTGTCGCTCATGAGTTCAAACAATTCCCGACAAAGGCTTAGCCTCTTTGGGAGGTCGTCGCCTTTCAATTCTTGAACTATCTGAATAGGTGACATTGCAATATCTTGTGCAATATTTTCCGTACACTGCGATCCGACGTGTACAGGTGCTGCAGCACATTCTTGCAAGCAGAACACTTGGGACTTCGGCTGAAGGCTTCTTACTCTCTTGGAACATTCTATGGTGTGCATACACATTTTGCACTTCCACCCCTCTTTCGCACCGTATCACCCGTTTCCTCAAAGTTCTGCACCCACGCTTTTGTAACATGTGCCGAAAGGATTGGGAATTACGTGAGCACGAAATACACACTGCACGTCCACGTAACTGTTGTTTCTTGTAAAACGCCTACGCGGCAACGCCTCATTGTTCACCAGTCCATCACGCCATCTCGACTGAACATGGATATCACGACCAGTGGCAAAAATTAGTTGTGGAGGCGGCACCACTCCCATTTTCTGGTTCCTAACGTAGTGTATTGTATCCGAGGTTGCCAAACCTCCATTTCCACAGCCGCATGTGTTGTAAGTTTTTGAAAGTTGGGAATTTCCTCTACGCGCTCAGATTTAATAGATGCGAAATAGCAATAAGTTCACAGCTACGTTCAGTACTTCTAAATTACTGCTTGCTCGGTTTTGTGAAGAAACTGCTGAAACAAATGCAGTTAGTATCAGTAGGCTTACTAAACTCTTTCCACAATGGCGGGTAATGCGGAATTATTAAAACAAAATGGCTGCGTATTACATACTGCATTTCCGTGTTACCGTTACGTCGGCTTCGAACGCATGAAGCAAACGCTTGGAGATCTTGGAATGGAAATGGCGACTGTGTGCCGATACAGCCTATGCAGCTGCAGAACACCAAATAGGCGGCGTGCGAAGCCGAGTAGTGCAGCGCCAGCCGCCATCTTTGGTATGGCGCCGGCGGCCGCGTCGCGTCGCGAATTCTGGCGGCAGCGGCGAATGGCGGCGCGCTCACCCAGGTCAGGATGCGTTTATCTACGTCGTTTGCTTTTGTCGGTTTACTTTCACAACAGCAGTTTAAACGGAAATTTCAACAAAATCAATGATGACCATTGCTATTCTTCCAGAATAGAGCGGAAAACATTAGCTCTAGTTTAACATCATTATCGCAAGATATCATTCGTCCTATTAAAATTCTGATAAGTCTCCTCCAAAGCCCTTAAACATCGTCCAAATACTGTTTCATCCACGTAGTTAATTTCTCGGGTGTACAGTGTTTAACGTGATCTGGAATGTCTTGTAACTGCGCTTCGTAGGCAAAGCCATTTGTTAATCACTCCTTTCCAGTTAACGCATTGCATGGAGGTACTTAGTAGTAAAATAGTCTGTCTCTTGATGGGACGTTGAGAAAGTTCACAGAGTGAGTTCTCAGCACATCTGCACATTGCAGATGTTAAATTCTTGCAATCGGGAGTGTCAAGTTCGTATATTTACTGAAGATGTTTTAGCTTTCATAAAACAGAGATACAACGCAAATTCTTGTCAGCTACCATCACATTTTGGACGGGTTAATCTTATTAAACGTGGACGCAAACTGTACGCTGGATTTACTTTAACACGCTTGCTGAATTGTTATAGTTGTAGTTGCTCGACTGTGCACTCTGTGATTATTTATTTATTTGAAGGTGCTGATTATTGATCTAATACTCAAATTTTTACAGGATGATTTGTTGATTCGTAGTAGTGTATTCTCAAATGCCTTGTGCCTGTATGTTACTGCTATCGGTTGATAGTTCTCACTTTCGTAGTGTGGAATTGGAATCCTGCCTTACTAATACGTACAATATAGAAGTAATGAGGTAGTAAAGTAAATGCGTTGGTAACATACTTCCACTCCTTGCGAAGCGCAACTTTCATATCTTCCTGTGAAAGGTAATGCAGATATTTAAAGTTTGTCAAGATAAAATAGAAATAAGCCAAAATATTTTTGTCTGTGACTGCTGGAGATTTGTTGGAATTTGAGTGAAAACTACCTCAGTGGGAAAGTCTATTTTTTAACTGTCGTAGATAATTTCACATACGCACTAAAACATGAAAAGCACGAACTAATAATGTAGTTAGCGTGTGACTTCTACACTTCCGCCCTATAAATAGCCAATAAGAAAGAACATTTTGGTCTTCGAAATGAACTTGGGTAACGTAATGAAACTCTTGTAGCGTACACGTCAATTTTTGACACTCCTAATGCTTTTGTTCAGTGGGTCTCCCACGTTGTAGCCATAGAAATGTTTAGATTCTCCGGAACCCGGCAAAATTGCTATTCTTGGTCTCATTAGAGAGCCAAAATTTACTGCTGTGTGTGAGGTGTTGAAACATTAACATGCCATTCAACGACATGGCAGTTGATCTGCAAGATTTCACTTATCTCCTTGCAGGTAGATGAATAGGTTTCATTTGGCAGAGCTTTCGCAGTTCACGAAACGAAACCCGATGCTAGATCTCTCGATGCAACCGAAGTTGGATTAACGCCCACTACGTGAAATAAGAGTCCATCAAAAAAGTTGCATTCATTTCTTTTTACAACTGTTTACATCTTTGACAGTATAAAACTTAATATAAAAACAATTTCAGTGGTCATTTTATTTTGTCCTGTTAGCCTTCTTTTACTGTGGTATTCGAAGAGCGAATGAACGGTGAGATACTAAAAGGGCAATTCACACAGTGTTGGAAACTACAGAAGTAGCCAGCTTAAAGACGTGACTTCTCACTTTGGTGTACGTATAGCTCTTGCTTTCCTTCAGCTCATTTCAGTGTTTATAGGACTTTTATCTTCTGAGATGTCAGTTTGTTCTGCAAAAACCAAAATCGTGGTTGCGACAGACAGACTGACAAACAGAGAGAGAGTTGTATTCTTTCGTCTAGAATTTTCGGGAGAATTAAAGCGTAGTTTACATTTCCTTGCTTGGCCCCTGGTACATATCGACGTCTAAATGGTATCAGTCGCTACAAAAGGTAGTACCGGTCAGTTTATTACACCGTAAGTTAGTGGTACAAAATATAGGCTATTACACCATCGATACCACCGCGCATGTGGTACCCAATCCACTATTGCTAATAAATAATGAATATTATGGGCAAACACGGTAAAATAATAGAATTGGAATCAGTGTAACATCAGCGAAATGAGATTTTGGTTGAATTTGGTGCACGTGGTAATGCTACATTATGTCACCATTTTTGGCTCATTCCGCATTCATGTTGTTCAAAAGATTTTGAGAGCGAATAGAATTTATTTTTCACGAATCCAATGACTTGTTTGACTCCAAACAGGCGACCCATTAGTGACGTCAGAAACCCTGTGACCTCACAGGGCAGCTACTACTGAATTTTTTGTGTGCCACGGCTGGTACGCGAACAGAGCATTGATCCACAACTACTTCGTTCTCTCTCACACCGCACATCTTGAAACCTTTGTATTGGATAAACGAGAGGAGACAAGAAAGAGTGTAATAATCAGGTCTTCAAAAAACGTAATGGCAGACTCATTATTTTTCACTGAAAGGCTGCTTTTCTCTCAGACCGTCGTATTTTTACTTCGTTCTTGACCCAACAATTACTGTAAAAATTTTCTGCAGTATCCATAACCCTCTGAAACAAGTCAGGCTGCTTTTTGTGGCCTTTAGCGGCCGTCTGTGTGTTCAGTGTTATCGGTAATGCCCGGCTTGACGAGCCCAGCTGGATAAGAACGTGCAACAAGAAAAACAATAATTTGATACAAACATAGCTAGAATAATGCCACGAAAGAAACGCTTCCGGCTGAGCCTTTTGTGCCAGCTGACAACGCTGTCGTTATTAACGACTGTTTGTCAGGCTGCGTAGCAGCAAAGCGTTTTTGGGCCAGATGTTAAGATTATTATAAGCCATTATTTCAAATAAGGTTAGTTTCATTTGCGCATTCATCTTTCAGGTGTTCGACACAGATGAAAGTTGACAATGAATACTATAATAGACTTTGTCGTTTGTCTGAGATTTGGCAAGCGCAAATCAAATGCTGCTTGGCGCATGGTGGTGGGCAATGAACGAATCGGCGGTGATATGTGGTATGCACAGTTTCACTGTAAAGTACGACATGTAGAGGCGACGGTGACGATGCTTTCTTTACAGAATTCTTGTCTAATGACTTTGCTGTCAGGCATGATTAGCGACGAGTGTGAGCTTGATGGATGGGAAGTGTTGATGGAGGGCAGTGTTGATAAAAAATAAACGGAACTGCTACAGGACATTGAACTGAACAGGACGCGTTAAATACCGATACACATGTATTCATGACTTATTTTGACATTCGAAATCAAAGGTATGGGTGTGAGATTGAACAATCGAAACGATACACAAGTTTATGGAGACATGCTGGAAAGCACGAAACTAGTCTGTCGTATGAAGTATCGCTTGGCTACTGTGTTGGTGCAGATGCTTCAGATGAAGGTAATGTCTCCGCGCACGAAGATTGGCGCTAGAATTGCCGTGGGCAGTCTGCGACGGATACGGTTACCACGTCGTTACTTCACGGCATTCCATGTTCGCAGCACTGTGATCAGTCCTTTCGCGTTGGAGGAACCACCTGTACAGGCCCCGCCGTTCACCAAATTAGATTTCGCGAGTTATTCCATGTTAGTGCTTCAACGAAACGACGAAGCGGAAGGAGTTGTTACCATGTATTGTCATAGTGGCTGGCACATTCCTTCGACAAGGATACCGTATGAAAAACTGGCTGTATCTTAGAGCGGAGAAATGAACTGTTTGGCCACTCTACCTCCAAACAAACCCACGTTCTCAAATATGAACAGCAGTTACTGGTCCGCTTGTTAAGCTTACAATCAATACGACTCGTTACTCCACTCCGTGGACTTCCAGTTCTGCGTAAAGCCCCTTTTACACGTTAGACTTCCTGTCTCAGTTGACTACTTGACTCATTTGTCTACTGCAACGGCACTGACATTTTATTCCTGTACTGTGTCTCACCTGTTTCGAGTGGTCATTTTAATTTACACGTCAGCACCAAAATTGCATGTGTTGTGAAAGCTGTGCTGTCCACAGCAGAAGTCATAGTGGAAGTTATTGTCAAAGGTCGGGTGATAAATTCTTGACACTTGAAAACTAAAAGAATAGCAAAACCATCATTCAAACATTTCAGAACATATCTATATAAATTTATTTGCTCGAGACAATATATGTTTGCAAAGTACAAACTCATCGAACGATATCCTAAATGCAGTAAATAGCGTCGTTTTACCTTCATGTATACCATCTTTTCTTGCTAAGTACCAAATATTGATCTTTCCAAGTTAAAATAATGCAGAAATGAGCATATACATAGTGTAGATTTTTTTCTCCGTAATACTTCAATATATTTCTGTGTTCGATTTTTCGTCTGTTGCAAACAACACAAATATTAAGGAGACAACGAAATTATAAAATTAATTTGTATGCGAGGCGTGAGCATTATTATTAACTTCAGGTTTTAGCAGACGACGTCAAAGTCCCTTGTTTCTGCCCATGCCCAGTGTGCAGCATATTCGGAAAGTTAGAACTCCCTGCTCAGCACAATCTCATAGATCATTGACGTCATACACGCGCTCTCGTCCTGATTGGTTGCTGATTTACACGCATACAGGAAAGATGCACTCACTTGAGCAGGCGATTTTGACTAGCAGATAGCTTGTGTAAAACCGGCCTAACAGAGCACCGGTGCTCATTGCTGGGAATCTGTTAGCTGCTATGACGAATACTATGATTACTGAGATACAATCGCTTAATGTCTCCACTGCCCCTGTACAGGACAGGGACCCATTAAATCGGGGTTGGCTTGGGGAGCTCTAAGAGGCAGCTGGTGACGAGCAGCCTCAGTGAACACCTCGGGTGTGAATACAGCCGAATTCAGAATATCGACATATCGTTACCCGAGAAAGATTTTAAGATCCGTTATGTTAAAGCAATAATCTCGCACGACCGGAAAACTGGTGAAACTTCTTCGCAGTTGGCTTCAACTTAAAATATTTGCTTTTACAGTAAAGGAACATTTTTCAGAATTGTAGAGTTATTTCCGTCATTTAAATTTTTTCGTGCAGTGGCTCATTATAACTAGTACAGGATGAAGAAAACAAATGGGAATAGTTTTGTATTTAGGACGTATACGAATCTGACAAAATTCAAATTTGATAGCTGTACACTTTGTAACCACTAACATAA
Source organism: Schistocerca gregaria (assembly GCF_023897955.1). Taxonomy (NCBI): domain Eukaryota; kingdom Metazoa; phylum Arthropoda; class Insecta; order Orthoptera; family Acrididae; genus Schistocerca; species Schistocerca gregaria. Next base: position 658,047,378 of record NC_064923.1, read on the forward strand.
ACGATCAGTTAGAACTCCAACATTCAGTTAAGCCCTGAATCATAAACTAATAAAGTGCCAAAAGACAATACAGTTAAATAACAAATTAAGTAAAACATCAGTTCCTTTTACCAAGCCTAATGAACGAACAAATACATTTAGAGGTTTAATCCAGTACGTTTTCTCCCGGGATTTACGCAACTTGTAGTAGAAGCAGATAAAAATCCGGTTTGTTGTTTTCGCCAGCCTTTTGTTGTAAGTTAACCTCACACACACACACACACACACACACACACACACACACACACACACACACACACACACACACTTTCAAAGTTAATGAATTTCATGGCTACATTTTTGTAACAGTAAATGAAAATTTGCTTTATATTACGGTGACCGTAGTACGTCGTACCTCATTCACCTATTTTACCAGTGTCATATTAATCCTTTTCCTTACTTATTAGTAAAATTGCTTCTATTTTGGCAGAGGCACTTCTTTGTCTTCAGGCGGTTGGGGGTACTGAAAGTTTTCAGGCCGGCTCGAATATTAGGATAAATTGTATAGAAGGCGACTGTCGTTACTTCGCAGAACTTGTAGGTATCAGCTCTGTAGCTAGTGAAGTGTGTTCCCACACTGACGGTGCAAAGCTAGAATCGGTCGCGCTGGCGGTTGTATTTGGGGTAAGTTTGCGCAGCGTGTTCGCCATTAGGCGCGCGGGGTGGTGCGGAGCAGCAGGGCGAGGTGCGGAATGTGCTAACGGTCGCCCTCGCCCTCGCTCTCCCCGTCGCTAGGGGCGGCTGGCGGCTGCAAGGCCGCCGCCACGTTGCCATGTGCCGCCGGCGCCCTTCTGCACCACCAAGCTGACGAAAAGGAACCTTGCCGCTTGCCACACCGAAGATACGGAGTGGCAATGTGGGGCACTGTTGCAGCTTGTGCAATAGATTTGATTAGTGATACAGTGCAAATGCTACCATCGCTAAAACCATGAAACTGTCAAACGTGATACAGCGATAAAGAACCAAATTCCAAGTTAAGGAATAAAATTATCTGCCCAATTCTTTTAAGTGGATATATCAGTGTATTGCATGTAGAATTATATGCTGACATAGGTCGGGTATCGTGATGTGGAGTTTGTCATAGCAAGAGATGACAGTGGTATGGTGCTGGCATGTAACATGAAGTGTTCGTGGAGTCCTCGGTTCAGGGTTGTCAGCGGAATGTGACTAAGGCATTCCTGCCCAATTAAAAACCATTATGGCATTCTTTCTGGGGTTCATCCACTAGCTCGTAAACAGTAGACGTCAAATTGCTGATCGTGTCCTTTCAGTATCGTTAAATGATGTCGCTGCACTTCGCATGGACATTTTACTTTTAACCATTTGGACATAAGCCTGTAAAGGGATTACAGCTCCGTACCGCTATTTGATACTCAGTAGCAACCGCACAAGATTTAATTGCTCGCATAATCGTTTAAATTTATTATTTGGTCTATTCACGAAGTGGGGGAAATAAGACGGCCTTCACGGAAAACTGATTTCCATGGACAGGCGTAATGACATGCGCACGACTACAAGAAATATTGGAAAACTAATGACCAGTTTTGTAGAATGAGTGTTCATTTTCCGTGTCTCGAATTGCCAGATTGAAATTTTACCGTCTCTTTCCAATGCGGATTTGCAAGGTTACTATATGTAGAAATAACCTACACATTTGTCAAGTAGTTAATGAATAGCGGAAAACGATACGCACTTGGAGTAACCTCGGTAAGACAGAAGATATATTCACTCCGATTGTATTGAATTGCTGCTGTGAGTCTCCCCAGAGGGTTGGGTTATTGAGGCATCGTAAGAGGAGTGCAGTAACTGCCGTTGCCAGACGCGGTAGCGCATGACCCGCTGCGCCTTGTCGTACTGCGGTAGGCTACCAGTGTAGCACAGGTGTATGACTGGTACCGCAATAGGCACCTTTGATTTGAGTGAACATTAGTTTGCATATCGGTCCTAGTAATGCATGATAGGCGGTCAGTGAAAAGCGCTCACATGCAGAAAATCTTTGAAATTTGTGTTCAGTATTCTCGGAAATCGCCTGTCCACTAAAAGTCCAGTTAGCGAAAAACTAAGGTCAGCTAGGGGAAAAATCAGTGTAGTTGCAGATTTTTGCACATTGCTGGGGGGGGATTGTCATGAACAACATACTAAAACTCCTGGCCAGTGGGGTTGGGGTGCTTCTAAAGGTAACTTCTCATATTTCTCTCTAACAACGCGAAACAGCGGCTGCTAGCGAAAACGTTTCCCAGTACAAAATTAAACACTCTTAAATTTCCTACGAAGAGATACCTTTTTCTGTATCACTAGTAGTATGTGTTGCGGGAACTGAAAAAATCGCTGATTGTTAAAAACAATGCTTTAACGGTATATTATTAATGAACATCTTCAAATGGAGATGGTTAAAAACAAATATTTTGTGTGTGAACCACGTCGAAGTACAGTAGAACCCTATTCTGGGATGAATTGTGTTGCGGTGTCTAACAGGGTAAAAAGAGGGGGGATGCGATGGAAGGTAGATCGTGAGATTCTATTCGTGCAGCTCCCTCCTTCATAGGTCTGCAACTTGAAGAGCGAGCAGATTCCCCACTCTGTCAACACTGCTACGTCACAGGACGCCTATATAGGGTCTCACAAAGTTATGCCGACCATCGACAGCTCAATGCGCAGATATGCCGGGGAATGTTTGTCACAAAGTGCGTTGACATCAAATGAATTACTAATAACACTAACTCAAGAAACACACACAGACTGAACCTACCAAAATCTCAGCACACTGATACGAAAATTGGCCTCCTGCACGGCAGCTGTAGCGTTCTTCCGGGAAAGGCAAATTACCTCACCACGAGCGCTGCTTGCTTTTCATTTTGAAGACTATTCCTCCCTAACATTTCCTGTCTAGTATTCGTATGTGAGTAGACAAAAGAAATTCACCGAGCTCAAGTTTATGTAGTGGAGCCAGTTTCAGATTACTGAGACAGTTGTTAAATGAGCTGTTATGTAAAAAAAGTTCCACAGGTGGAGCTGTAGTCTGTCTACCACTTCCAATTGTAACATCAACGCAGTATGTATTAAACAGTATCGATTTCTTTGTTTCTTCCACCACTGTCAGGAACACTAAACACATGAGGGTTATCATATGCAACTCTACAGGCTCAGCTCTCCCAACATATGAAGAGACACAGAGGCTCAATTTTCATCCCTCAACAACAGAGGTAGATCAACTAGGTATTAAAGAACTTAAGATATTTCTTTATAATTGAAGCAATGCGTTAGAGCATGTTACTGTTCCAGGTTTCAACATGATCAGTCCCATTCCACCAGACATATTCGCACGCATCTTGGAAGATTAGTATACACGTCAAAAAAGTTTAGCGTCACCCCAGTTCCCAGAGCTTCTGAAGATAGTCGTTGACTGTAGTTATTGTACCACAGTCAGTCCCTTCGACTCTTTAGAGGTGTCACTAAACCCACCCAGACACGTAAAAACCATGCATGAACAGCGCTATTGACGGAGGGGGTCCGACAGCCGATCAATTCCAATCATTCTACCAGACAGAAGATACACGGCTCGTGTTGTCTGTAGTTCAACCATGCCTAGACGGTCAATACCGCGGTTCGATCGTGTTGATTGTTACATTATGCTAGGAAGGGCTCTGAACAAGGGATGTGTCCAGGCGACTCGGAATGAACCAAAGCGATGTTGTTCGGACATGGAGGACATACAGAGAAACAGGAACTGTCGATGACATGCCTCGCTCAGGCCGCCCAAGGGTTACTACTGCAGTATCTACGGATTATGGCTCGGAGGAACCTTGACAGCAATGCCGCCATGTTGAATAATGCTTTTCGTGCATCCACAGGACATCGTGTCACGACTCAAATCGTGCGCAATAGCCTGCATGATGCGCAACTGCACTCCTGACGTCCATGGCGAGGACCATCTTTGCAACCACTACACCATGCAGCGCGGTACAGATGGGCCCAACAACATGCCGAATGGACCGTTCAGGATTGGCATCTTATTCTCTTCACCGATGAGTGTCGCATATGCTTTCAACCAGACATTCGTCGGAGACGTGTTTGGAGGCAACCCGGTCAGGCTGAACACCTTAGACTCACTGTCCAGCGAGTGCACCAAGGCGGAGGTTCCCTTACGTTTTGGGGTGGCATTATGTGGGCCGACATACGCCGCTGGTGGTCATGGAAGACGCCGTAACGAATATACGATAAGTGAAAACCATCCTCCGACCGTTAGTGCAAGCGTATCAGTAGCATATTGGGGAGGCAGCCGGCACCATGGACGACAATTCGCCCCCATCGTGCACATCTTATCAATGACTTCCTTCAAGATAACAGCATCGCTCGATTAGAGTGGCCAGCATGTTCTCCAGACATGGACCCTATCTAACATGCCTGGGATAGATTGAAAAGGGCTGCTTATGGACGGCGCGACCCACCACACACTCTCGGGGATCTACACGGAATCGCCGTTGAGGAGTGGGACAATCTTGGCCAACAGTGGCTTGATGAACTTGTGGATAGTATGCCACGATGAATACAGGCATGCTTCAGTGCAAGAGGACTTTTTACTGGGTATTAAGAGGTACCGGTGTGTACAGCAATGTGGACCACCACCTCTGAAGGTCTTGCTGTATTGTGGTACAACATGCAATGTGTGGTTTTCATTAGCAATAAAAAGGGCAGACATGATGTTTATATTGATCTCTTCCAGTTTGCTGTACATGTTCCGGAACCGAGGTAATAACTTTCTTCTATGGGTGCACGGTCAGTGGCTCGACTAAATGTTAAGTGCAGCCCGCTCTAAAAGTACCAGAAATTCCTGATTGGAAAAGATTTATACAATCTACCATTAACACAATTAATGATGAGAGAAGTGCAGTAACTTTCTGGTCATTCCTTAAATTCACCACCACGTGTCTGCATTAGTTACACTGTGTTACAATAGCCTCTTCGTTGCTTGGTTTCCTGATTCATCACTTGCAAAATCATACGCGGGTCACGTAACTCTTCGGGAAGCATTTTATAAATCTCTCTCTTCCTTTCGTGCTCTCCCCTTCGTCTATTCAGTCTTATGTGGATGGAGACGAGCGACATATAGAGCACGTTGTTGCTCGTTTTAATTAACAATCTTGCCATCTTTGGTTTTAAGCATTCCTCCGCAATATTTCCGTTTTCAAAATCGCCAAATCGCTTTCGTTTTCATTAAGGTATACGAATAATCTTCATAGTGGGCCCATGACTTATCGCAAGTGGTTGTTGCACTTTAATATCGAAACCATACGCAAACTAACGCACAAGGCGCACGAACACTGTTTAAGTTGGAGTAGAATTAATGGTGGATGGTCATCCACTGAGGTGAACGAAAACTTTAGTAGTGCAGGTTGGCCACGAATCATAGGAAGAGTTTCCTGTGGTTGAGTACCCTCGGGGTGCAGGCAGGCCAGTAAACGAAGGAAAATATGGGGAAAAATCGTGCAGTCGCTAATTTTTGCACAGTGCTAGGAGGGATTGTCTGAACAACACACTAAAAATCCTGACAGTTGGAATGTGAGCACTGGGGTGGGGTGTGCCTTTGAACTTTTATTTATGTTTTTCTCGAATGCCTCAAACTGCGGCTCTTCGTGAAAATGTTTCCCGGTTAAAAGAAAGAAAAAAGCATATTGAATTTCCTACAAAAAAGGTCCGATTCATTTATTCTAGAACTACGTTTCCTCGTTTCAGGGGCTGGAAAAGTAGCTAATCAATAAAAACCTTGTTTTATCGGTATAATATTAATAAATGTCTTTAATGAATTGGGTTAAAAACAACGTCGCAACGCTGCGATGTGCCGTGCCAGGCCTATCCACAACTTTCCCGACACTTTCGGAGTGCTCTACATGTAAACATCCAACACTCAAATTATCCTGTAAGTGTTTGTGCGTGCTGTTTATGAGGAAGCTCCATACAGATGTGCGTACCACGTCTAAGTGCAGTACGACAGCATTAAGGGATATATCGTGTTCGGCAGGAGTGACGGGGTGACAAGGAGAGGGGGTGCAAGAAGTAAAAGCACGAGAGCAGTCACATCCCCGGATTATACAACCACCGGGACAATTTAGACGAAAATAAATAGTAGAAAAGGAGCTAGTTTAAAATTTCGAATCTGTAATTCTATTTTTCTACGTTTTCGGTTCTGAAGATACGATCGTAAGTAAAAGTATTGCAGTTCTCGTACCAGCAGCCCCAGTACTCCACATCAGAAGTTGTTTTAAACGAAAAAAATAATGTAATTTCGAGGTGCGGTATTCAGAACACTGTAACTATTTCCCTTCATTTATTTTCCAGTTACATTATTTCTGTCTCCCTGTTTTTTGGTTTAAATATGTTTGCAGAATACTCTAAACACGCAGGGGCATCGTTTATGTTTTATTTCAATAAACAGGAATCAAATCGTAATGAAGCACACCCCATACTTCGTTTATTTTATTTTAACGCTGCATTTTCAACTTCTCCTTTTTCTGCAAGATTAGCTCAGCCTCTTCACCATTCCTTTTGCACTTAGACGCCCCCCCCTCTCTCTCCCTTTCCGTTTCATGCTAACTATACGTGCCGGTTTGTTATTTTCGAAATACAAACCTTCCTTTAGTAGTAGTAGTAGTAGTAGTAGTAGTAGTATGCAGCATGAAAACGTTCTGTACTGTACTGTGCTATGCTATTCCCGCCTAAGCGTTAATAAAGAACTGGAAACGCTCTGTCCATTTCGAATCGTGCTGATTATGATTACTATAGTAGAACAAGAAGTTGAGTTAGAGCTTACAAGTATTTTACTACCCTGTTGACGACCGCGAAAATTTTGACACACTTCCACATTTATAGTTTCTGCATTTACTACTATCGTTCTGGTAAAGTTTTTACCAGCATTGTTATGTATATTGTCTCCGTGTCGTGGGTGTAATTTTGGCGATTTTCTATATGTAGCTTCCTGATAAACAGCACGCATAAACAGTTAAAAGATGATTTGTGTGTTGGATGTTTACATGTAGAGCACTCCAAAAGTGGCGGGAAAGTTGTGGATAGGCCTGGCACGGCACATCGCAGCGTTGCGACGTTGGTGTAGGTAGAAGCGGCAGGCGAAACCAACACGGTTGCAGGCGCCAGCTGCACGCGGACGGGGTTGGCTTCTGCCGGGGGGTGCTGCCCCGGGGCAGCTGAAAGGAAGAGTCAGCAGATATGTTGAAAACATGTTGCGACCTAGCAGATGTAGTGCGCTTGTGAGCGATGTTGTTACATTCATTTTGTTTTTGAACTATCATAGTATTAGCTACAAGGGCTGAGTTGTTCGGGGCACCATATCTGTAGTGGAAGCACATTTTTTTTTTTTTTTTTTTTTTTTTGTAACCAATCATTCATTACCTTCTATATCTGTCAGCAGTATGATTAAAAACTTACGTTCCAATTGCGATACCCAGGTGCCATGTAATTGATCATTCAGTCTTTCGTCCCTCTTGAAAACAAACTTTACCAGTGAAACTCCCTGGCATGTGAAACTGGTGGAAGTGAAGCAGTGAGGGTAGATCGCGAGTCCTGCACGGATAGCTTAGTCGGCTGAACAATTGCCCACGAAGGAAGAAAGGCCGTCTGATAGTCCTGATCAGACTCACCTTTAAACTTCCTGACATTAAAAGTCAGCACACACTTCATTCAGACTTTGACTGCCTACTTGTATCAGAAAGGTTAATAATAAAGACAAAGTGAAACGGACGAACCTGCGTAGTAGCATGTAGCACTATTTCACCCTTACGACAGCAGCGACGCGTAGTGGTTCGGATTCCACAAGACATTGGAAGAGTTGGCGCTCAAGAGGATCCGTTATTGCTCAGTCGGAACAGAAAAAAATGAAGCAGAGAGGAATTCCTAGTACCTGTAGAAACTTCGTGACATTCACATAGGTCGTACACGGGATTTAGTCGTCTTCGGCAATGTCACCTAGGTCTAGTGTTATGAAACAGTATCATTTGAAAATGAAGTTGACATATTTTAAGGGTTAATTGAGTGTGACAGTACTAAGTTAGTTTTCGTGGTTCTCCGTTTCGTTGACAACCATAGTCTGATATAATCTGAACGATTTTAAATTTAAACGATTTTTTTTAATCTTACAGATTTCTACTAAGCGCAGATACAGCACATCTGGCGTAAATGTAACTAACTTAATACACATCATGCATATTATTAAATTAGAATGTACTTCAGACTCTGTAAAAGCTCCAGTTGTGTCATAGACCACTTGGCGTGTTCTAAATTATTTATGTTTGGGTTTGGTGCAATTTCGGCCGTATTTTGTCTAAACTTCATACCCGGGTCGAAGATTAAATTTTGCTCGATATTATACCCAGAATAAGTAACGTTAAAATATAATTTTGCAGAGAGAAATGCAAGTTTAGGAAGCCATGTTTATTACCCACAGTTGCAGTGCTAAACATATTTCCCGCCACAAATTGCAATAGATGGCTCGATGCTTTTAACTCAAAGCATCAACAGACAAAGCTGTATTCCTGCAGTAACACTCTTAAACTCAGTGGTTGTCACTCGGACGGTGTGTTAAGACTTGGTGGTGGTGGTGAAAAATGATAGCTACAACCAGTCAGATACTCAGTATATCGTATAAGAAAACGTTCATTTCTCAATTCATTAATAGTTCCTAACGGATATGATTATTGTTATTCGGATAGTTTCCTTACCTAGACTTCTGTACTTTCACCTTTACTTAATGTGACATACGTCGTAAAATTCAGGGTTGTTATAAATGATTGTTGTTTTTCAAATCTCCATATTTTACAAATTATTTCGTGTGAAATTTGATTGATGCATAAATAGAACTGTAAACTCAACAAGTTTGCATTTTGCACTTTACATATGTTCTGTAAGTGCCCCTCCAGTCCAACGGTACATGTCCAAGCGGTAGCATAGTTCGTTCATACCTTATGTGACATCATCCTCTGTGGTCATCATAAAAATATTGAAGCATTCTCTGAGCTGTTCCAGTGTTCCGTCCAGTGGAGTTACGTAAACATGGTCCTTAATGTATTCCCAGAGGAAAAAAAAGTCACGAGGCGTTAAGTCCGGCGACGTGGTTGGAAGGGTTGGAGGGGAGGGGGCAAGGAACAGAGCCACATCAGCTTCATAACTACGCCCAATCCAGCGATGCGTTCGTTGCTTAGCTAGGGATCAGCATCAGTGCTCCACTAGGGGGTGCCCTGTCTTGTTGGAAGATAAAATTCTCGGAATGACGAGTCGCTTATGGAAACAAGCACAACTGCAACAAGTGGAAGTAAGATCAACCCGTTGCAGTCTTCTTACCAAAGGAAAACGATTCATACAGCTTCGACTGTGATACTGCACATGAAACATTAACATCCTACGAATCTCGTCACAGTTTCATAAGGTTTGTCAGAGCCTCACGTCCTCACCATGTGGCGATTAACCTTTGCAGGTAAATAGGATTCGTGGTGCACTGTTATAATAGCTGATTTCAAGACGTTCAAACTGTCTTCTTGCTTTACCGACACTTTGTCAAGACGCTAACTCCAGCCGGTCAGCAGAACGTAAACTTGGTGCGTTTACGGTTCTATTCGTGTCTGAGCCCTGAATTTATAAATAAGGTATTTCCGCCTAATGGATACGTCAAATCGGAAATGAGGTTTCTATCATTAGTATTAGTATTGCAGGTCGCCGCAGTGTAACAATAGGAGGCACTTACCACTTAGTAAAACAGTGCCGGTGGGTCAAGCAGCTCATGAAATCTGATTTGGAAGGAGAACTAGACATCCGTTTGCAAGAGTCAGGTTACAGATTAAAACTGTGTGCCCGACCGAGACTCGAACTCGGGACCTTTGCCTTTCGCAGCGGGCAAGTGCGAAAGGCAAAGGTCCCGAGTTCGAGTCTCGGTCGGGCACACAGTTTTAATCTGCCAGGAAGTTTCATATCGGCGCACACTCCGCTGCAGAGTGAAAATCTCATTCTGGAGTCAGGTTACAGCTATGTGAGGGGTTTCTTGATTATGGAAGATTGACGTTCCGTCAGGCAAAATACCCTCTCCGCTGTGTGTGACAGTTGTAATTTCTGCCATGGTGTTGAGCTTACGTCTTAGCTATCCCCTTCCATCCTATTGTACCCTTCCATCCTATTGTAGTGTCTACTCGTTGGGAAAGGAGCAGCAGTTGTGGATTTGGACCAGGCGGGAGGGGGACAACCATATGAAGCAAGAATGTTAGTTTGCGAATTCGTCGTGCCTTAACTATAGGCCTATGAGGTAGAATAAACTACTTACATAACACTCTTCACACTTACGTCATTAGTCACGCAAAATTACGTTTTGCTTGATCTGTATCACTGTCGGAGTTCACCTTAAGTAAGCTACCAGACATGCCTTACTGTGCGATGTCGTCCAGATGTTACCACACAGGACTCGAGAAAGGACTGCGGTTCAGATCGCCGTCCGACCATGCCGACTTCGGTTTGTAAATGTCGAGATGGTACCTTTGAAAAGGACACGGCCGATTTGCTTCCTCAATCCGAGCGTGTCTTCCGTCGCTAATGAAGTCGCTATCGATGGAAAGCTGAACCGTAGTCATCCTTCCTTTCGTGTGTTGTCCCCTAGAAGCATTCTCTTCAATACGTGAATGTAGTCTTATTCGCATCTTAGTCTGACAGAGCCCACGTGTAAGATTGCCTGTGAAAGTCAGTAGATACGAGGGGCAGACGTCGTTCTAGAATGGCGGAACAGCCGCCGGTCTACCTGTTGAGCCGCGGCGGACGGAAGTGTCGTGCCGCGGAGGCTAGCGACTATTTTTGAGAGCAGCCGAACTCAGATGCGCGGCAGCTGCGGCCTGCCCTGCCGGAAGACCTCAATGGGCGCCTTGCCTTAGGTCAATGGTTGGCAGCCGGCTATTTCTACCAGCCTCAGCCTGCGGCCGGTCGCAGCCTTGTTAGAGGCAAATCTGTTCGACGGGTCCTGTGTGCCTCACAGGACAAGAATCACGCTCCACATTTCGGTACACGACGCAGAAGCCCACAGTTATTGTTACCCTTTCTTAGACGAGCAATGAGATCGCGTTTGTAGAAGCGTGTACAGCTTAAATCGTAGACTCTGAAAATTCTATGTCTAGCTAAAACTGGAGTGCATTTCGCGCGCACAGTGCTCTGCCAAATACGCCTAACGAGCGCACCTCCCGGGCCAGTTCAATGCTTCTAGCTCGACAGTGATTTCTTCCTGTCCACTCTTGCATATACTCTACGTAGAAATTGATTTCAACCAAATGCAGTGTTTTGCATTGCCTTCTTCGCGCTTGCATGGAGGTGTTACCAATTTCACTAATCCGAGTGTTAGTCAGAGAGTATTAAAAGAAATAGCAGGTACGCGTGTGCAATCCTAGCACATAAAGAAATCTCCGTGCCACAGTATCGTAGCATGCCGCTAAAAGAGCGAAAACAAAATAGGGCTGCCCATCTCGACTCCATCAAAGGGAGTTTCGCGTCGGCTCGTCTAGCGGAGTGCTACTATACTGTGGCCTGAGGATTTCACTGTGTAGCAGAACCGCATTCAATCACAATAATTAAGTACGCCACTTCGTAATTTTAGAATGGTTAGTTTTTATCACCTTCAAAATATAAGCTTGCGAAGCGTTTATTTTGTGAACACTCTTGTCAAATCTAGACTTGGGAATTCTGTTCTGTTTGAAATAATCTTTATAGCCAGTTCTGAACATGCCTCGCTCAACTCTTTGGTTGCTTTCTCTGAGAATATTTTATCAAAGGCTTGTATTGTTTATATTTATAGTCCTAATAATTATGTGCAGGCGTGTTTCGTAAAATATAGCATGCATCAGCTTTGAGCAGAATGCGATTCTTCGTTACTTCAGCGTTTCCTTCTAATTTTTTTTAACTACTCATAAGCATTTACCGATGGGCGTGAAGCATCACATTTGGCTTGTTGCGAATTGAGACGTATTTGTGTTCCAGTTGACAATTTTTTGTATGTTAAGCGATAGTTACTTGATAAAGAACTCTAAAGAATGTATGTAAAGCAGGTATTGTGCTAAAATACAGGCTGAATAAAGGCGTGGTGTCACCTTGACATATGGGACCGTTAGCAACATCGACCATTAAGGCACCAGTATTCAGCAGCTCGGAAAGTAAGGGACTTTCATACGAAGAATTCTCTCAGCCGGTAATCCCGCCGAAACTTTGTGGTTTATTAGCTGTGTGTTCGGGATTACTTTGCTTAGTATCTCTGTACGTTTTTAATTACCTCTTCCGCACAGAGAGCATTGTAGAATAATCCGACAAATGGTGCAGTGAGATTCTGTTCCGGATTTATTTTAATTACTTCGTAATGATAACTATCGGAAGTCAGTGTTCTCGCCCGTACGCTGTGTGACTTGGCTACATTGTACGAACTCCACATGTTCCGTTGCTAGTCTTTAATTAAGCATTAACCGTTCAACCAACATCTATTGTCCACAGAGGCTGAAACTTTAAGTGGTTTCCTTTTTACTTATAATGGCAGTGACGAAAATGTTTAATTTTCGCAACTAGGCCTATATGTCTGTGGAAAGAAAATTCGTGAAACTCAACCGCACAATCTAATACCATATTCTGTAAAGTTTGGAAGGTAAGAGACGAGATACTGGCAGAAGTAAAGCTGTTAGGACCGGGCGTGAGTCGTGCTTCGGTAGCTCAGATGGTAGAGCACTTGCCCGCGAAAGGCAAAGGTCCCGAGTTCGAGTCTCGGTCGGGCACACAGTTTTAATCTGCCAGGAATTTCATATCAGCGCACACTCCGCTGCAGAGTGAAAATCTCATTCTGGTAATACCATATTGTATTAGAGGAAAATGGTTCTTGGAATGGATGTGTCGGCTTTACCTTTTATCTTTTTTATGTTGTCTCCTCCCCCCCCCCCCCCCCCCCCCCCCCGGTAGCTGAGTGGTCAGCGCGGCAGAATGTCAATCCTAAAGGCACGGGTTCGATTTCCGAGATTTTCTCTGCTCAGGGACTGCGTGTTGTGTTGTCCTAATCATCATCATTATTTCATCCCCTTCGACGCGCAAGTCGCCGAAGTGGCGTTAAATCGAAAGATTTGCACCCGACGAACGGTCTACCCGACGGGAGGCCCTAGTCATCACACGACATTTTTTTATGTTAATTTTTTGAAGCCATATTCTTTTTAGTGAAAGTTGAATTCTCAAGTTGTAGGTTACATTGCTGATCTTGGAGATAAAGCCGTCAGCCACTCTTGGTTTCTTTGTTCTTCCAACGGTACTTTTACGTTGGTTTGAGTACGTAGACAGCTGCATCATGTCAGTCCTATTGCAGCATGAAGAAATCCCTTGAAATTATTATTTTAATAATGCTAAAGTGTGCATATTTGAAAATATATGTATCGTCCATCTTAATATCTTTCGTAGATACGCAGCCTGCAGGTAGTGAACATCTCACGTTGTTGACACGTTGGGATGCTTTCTGTGAAAGTATTTGTGGCACTAAAGATAGTTAACGTGTGTTCCGTAAATGTTTGACAAACGCAAATTACAACATACGGCAATATGGTTTGTGTCGGTGGAGTACATTTTACTGGCAGACTATTGAAGTTGTATATGTTTAGGACTCCTGTTGTACTTGGCTGCCATGGGTCAGTGCTTGTTGTAGTTCCGCATGGGGTTTGATTTGTCCAGGCTATTGCAGAATGTGCCTCCAGTGTATTGAAAGATTTAGGTAATCACTTTTTGGGACCGAAATAAATTGGCTACAAAAGGCTAGACGGGGTCATTCACATACATGCAGTTACTTTTAGTCTTCCGTGTCCCCCCCAGCTTTCACGCGTGACGTTAGACGCCACAATTAGTTGTAAACATATACCGCCACATGCAGTTACAAATGATAGTATTCTTGTTATTACACACGATAGAGCAGCACTTTATTTTGCAAAATGTCTTTTCGTTTTGGGAACATGACGGCAAGAACAGAGTTGGCGTAGCGGTTGAGGCATTGTACTCTGACGCGGGAGGAACGAGGTTCAAATCCAATCCGACCACCCAGTGTTAGATTTACCCCGGTGTTCCTGAATCATTTGAGCTGAATGTTGGGATGATTTCTTTGAGGACACCGATGTCCTTTCCCAAGCTTATGCTCTGTTTAATGACATCGCTGCAGACGGTTCTTTTACCTCGAATCCTCCCCCCTTTATTCCCGACGTTACAAGCAGCGACCACTCGCAGAGTCTGAAGTTATGATCAACAATTTCCTTCAGATAGTGCGTGTGGACGCTGCTGGCAGTTGTAGTTTTGTGTGGACTCGTGATGAATCGATACGACAGTTACCGGCTGATTGGCGCGCAAGCTCGGTAGGCTGGCCACTCAGTGCGGATGTCAACGCTTCCTGGAACCCCCACCCCCCTCCCACGCCACTCTCTGTTCACCTCCCACACGAAGGCAGGCATTCGGTAGGCGCTCTTGTTAGCAGTACACATTGAAACAGAAATTAGGATTTTGCTCTTGTAAAGACTATCATCCGCATATACTGATGAAGATAATTGTTGAAATCCAGTCGGTTGAAGCAGCAAATGCAGCACACAGGCACATAAAGCACTGTTAGGCTGTCCGAGTTGATTCTTTCGATCGTGTGAAGGCTCATAAATAAATTTATTACATGTTCGTTGTATTTTTGGTATTGTGGACAGCGTAGTGCTGATTTTCTCTCTTACCCATAACAGTTGATATCGAAATGGACTGGAATGTAGATGGTCTAATGCGTGACCGTCATATACGGCGAATCAATGCAAACTTTGCACCAGCGGACAAGGCGAAGAAAATATCAGAGTCGTCTTTTGCCTTTAATGGCGCCCAGAGAAATGAGTGCCGTGCGTGGTTAAATGTGCAACCGACAAATTCAGCTACACATCCACTCAAATCATTTATTTCTTTGGGCGCCGGTAAGGCAGAACTCGTCTCTGGAAGTTAAAATGTGCTTTCGTAGCGTACATATTGCAAAACATATAGAATACTTGTTTAGATGTAAGAGAGAACCTAATGATCCTTTGTTGTTGTCTTCAGTCCTGAGACGGGTTTGATGCAGCTCTCCATGCTGCTCTGTCCTGTGCAAGCTCCTTCGTCTCCCAGTATCTACTGCAACCTACATCCTTCTGAATCTGCTTAATGTATTCATCTCTTGGTCTCTTTTTGCGATTTTTACCCTCCAATGCTAAATTTGTGATCCATTGATGCCTCAGGACATGTCCTACCAACCGATACCTTCTTCGTGTCCAAACTATTTACTGTCCATGTTTCACTTCCATACAAGGCTACACTCCATACAAATACTTTCAGAAACGATTTCCTGACACTTAAATCTATACAAACTGTGCTATATAAAATAACAAATTTATGCGAGCGTATGCTCATGTGTTTTGGGTGAACTGTTAAGACAAGGTTTACAGAACATAGCTGTTATATCATAGAGTGCGGTGTCGTTCGCTGAAGGATGCGGTTTCCGCTTTAGAGTCTTGTTTCGGAAATAAGTTGCAGCCAACGGCTCTCGAATAGTTGATTGCGTAGTCTTCACGTACAAGACACACACGCAAACGCGCACGCGCACTCGGGGGAGGCCCAGGCCGTAGGTTTATATACTTAAATTTTGTACTGTAGTTCAGTTCATTTATAGCGTCTTCCAGTGAGTGTCACTATTTTGAAATTCATTGTTTGTGTGCCGTTGACATCGAATTAAGTTCACTACCGTATGTCCACCACCTCTCCTTGTAGCGAGCGTATTACAAAAACGATCTACAACAGAACAGATTTGTTACTGCTAATATGTATTACGACTCAAACAAAACTATAAATTAAGGACATAAATTAGAAAGAAGAATGTTTATTTCTGCAAGTCCGCAAATAGTTTAATGCTAGTGTGCGTACGTGTTGGGGGTGGGGGGTGGGGGGGGGAGGAGGGAGAGGAGAGGAATGGGCGTGATGTGAGTTCCGCGGTGGCCGGGAGAGCGCGTCCAGTGTCTTACGGCGACCACGCGGGCGGCCATGGTGGGCACGTGACCGCCAGTAGGCCGTGCTCCGGGCGTCTCCTCCTCCCTCGCCGTCACTCTGCACGCTTATTGGCCGACTTTTGGCGCGCTCGGCTACCATTTGCTGCGCGTGGCTTCTCCGGCAGAGCGGCGGCGCCGCGGGCCCCGCCCCGGCATGCTCTGCGTTTGTGCGCCGCGTTGCCTCCACGCCCGTGATTTATGGCCGTGTGGGGGCATTGGACGCGTCCCTCTCTTTCCAGGCCGGATGCACTTCCATGAAACCTAACAACATAGCCGCTACTGGTCAAGTAATACAGATTGTGAGAAAAACTGAACGTACCATTCCGCAGAGTATGAATATATCAGCATTCTACGCACGTCCGTAATTGATAGTTGTAGGATTCAGGAATTCACTCATCTTTGTTGATACGCCGGAACGTGTTACTATATTTAGATAAATGAAGTTAATCAACATTGATTTCATGCCTGTAGAAGGGGGTTTATGAACCAGAGCACTACAAATATAATGTAAATGCTCTATTTTCGTGTATAAATTTGCTTTTTCCTGCGCTTGACTTTTAGGGACGTGATTTGGACGTAAATTTATAATCTGAGGGCAAGTTACTGTGTAATTCTTTGAGGCCACACCGCAATATACCGCATAAATGTTAAGTATTTCATACCTGGTATGCGTTTCTCGAGAATATTAATTCCATCCGTTTCAGGTGGCATACATCCATTCTAAGTTTAACAGTTCCGTAACTATATACACATTGCAGTTCATGTAATAAAACTTCAGCCAACTTTCCTTCGTAATTATGTTGATACATAGCACCTTCGCACAGTAGTGTTGTACGCCAGAGTTAATCTTGCTCGGTTGCAGTCCTGGTAATAACTTCTGAATTGATAAAATACACCTAACATCTGGCGTTCTAACTTGGTTTTCGGTTATACTGACTTCAAGCCATACATTTAAAGGTTTAAGCTTCGTCACGCGTTGATTGTGGGATTATTTTGGCGGTGAATGCTATATTCTACTATAGACAGGAAGGAAAATGTAGAACTAAGACACGGTTTGGATTTCACGATGAAATAGCAGATTGTGGAGTCGACTTGTAGATCGCTGGGCGGTTTACAGTCCTTGAAAGTGAATGCTGGACTCCCTGACTAAAAGTACTTGGGTGCAGCCTGACCGTTTTCGTGGCAGTCGTGGTTCCGTTAAAACCGGCAGGCGGCTACATGCATAGCTTTCACCAACTTCTGTATAACAGTGGCTAGATTCCTCGCGGGTCCCGAAGTATTGACGTCAGCTTACGGTGCTCGTATGCTAGGCTAAAAGTACGGTACAGATTAGTAATGGCCTAGACTCTTAAGCATGCGACGATCGTGAATGCCGGAGGTGGATACTAATTCTTTAAGACCTTCGAAGTTGTACAAAAAGCATTTAGACTTCATTTATGAAGAAAGAAGGAAATCATCAAAGCATGGACGATGTTGATGCCTTGTAGGCGCCCCGATATTTGCAATTTTATTGTGGTACGACATGTAGCGAATGGTGATAATTGTAAAGATAGATGGAACTTCAGCCTTACAGCAACACGTTACCCCTACCATCTGTGGTTGATTATTTAATTACATTGTAAGTACTGGCCGTTTCCTTAAGTGATTGTGAAACTAGGTGGCAGCAGATATTAAGTACACTTAAATACGAATTTGTTGTTACCCGATAGGAAACATCGGAACTATAGTTGGAGCCACGAACGATAGCATAGGAGTTAGGTTCGTTCTGCGCGTATGCGTCATGCATCCGCCGACAGTTAATGAGCGTTCAGTTGTGTTCTGAGCGCTCCGCTGTGAATGCGGTAGCCAATTAGAGGATTAAACGTGATCGTAGCAAGTTACTTAGTGAATTTTTACTATTCTCTGTTGCGAATTATCACTGATGGCACTGGGAAGTGGCAAATCCTACATAAGCAATCGAGAGACATAATTTGCAGGATACACGCTTTTTTTCAAGTGCAGAGCACGTGCGTCCGCGTACCGCTATTTTCGCATGGATTCGACAACAATCCAATCCTTGTTCGTGCCTCGATTTGCGCGAACCGCCCATAGATAGGACTGTAGGCATGTATCGGAAACAAATACAAAATAGGAAACTGATTAATAACGTTTTTACGTTTTTTTCTTTGAAGGCAATAAGTATTAAAGAATAACGAATAAAGGTGTTTCGGATTTAAGTGCAAATTAAATTAAAATACGTCGTTGTGCCTCCAACACAAACGAGGTTGGGTTGAGGCTTTAAATGAAATTTCAAAGCATGTTGTGGAGGTTACCGCGTTAATCGCTAAAAGTTCGTCAAGGTGACTTCATAGACCCACAGAAACATCATTGACGCACATATAGTTGCATTCCAGTCCGAACCAATCTATTTGGAATCCATCAGCATTTTAATGTAGTTTATAGCTTAAGCTTGAGGAAAATAAATGGCATTATTACTCCTCCGGAAATTGTAATTAATCGACAAGAAGAGAAGAGTGTGTGTGTGGGGGGGGGGGGGGGGAAGTGGCAACAATGGATGCGTCTGAGAAGGATGGTCAGAGGGCGCGGGGGCTGCGAGTGTGATTTTGGGCGGGAAAGCGGCCCTCCAGATCTTTCGGGGCGCTACCTGCCGGCATCCGGGCTGGCCCGCCACACAATTTCCGTGACAATGGCAGCGCGCGCCGACGGCCGAATTTTCGTGTCCTTGGCGGTTGCTAGGCCCACTGCGTTGCCAGTTCGCCCGGGAACATCTGCCGCGCCACGGCGCGTCGCATCGCGCCGTCTCCAAACTGGGCCGCGCTGAGATAAGCATGGGCCGCGGGCAGGTGCAGCGAACGTCGCCCTCATACTGTCCGCCTTTCGGCAAGACTTCGGGTTTCTTTATGATTCGGGTGTAGTGAAACGTCGGCAGTAGCAGAGCTTACCAGAAACCAGCCGGCACGGGCGCGTAGGCCTACTGTCGTAAACGTGAACGCGGCCGAGATTTCCTGCGTTGCCTGGGGGCCTCATAAACGATCATGTCGCACGTCATTATGAGACTGCAACGTTCTCTAGTGACAGTAATTTGCCACATCTGGCACGCCAAGCACACACATTTTACTGTGAAATAGCTGCGTTTACTTTATAAGCCAGTCTCAAAGATCCGTCCTGGAGGTATGGAAAGGCGGCTTTTATGGACTCAGTGAATATCGAAAAGAAGGCTTGAAGAAAATTCATTCTCTCCTAGAAAAAGTACTAGATTATTGATGAAGTATTAACTAAGAGTTAAAACTGCTTGTCCTAAATACACATTAGATTTCTATTCCCGTCCTACACCTGGCGCATACTGGTGCTGTAATACTTATTACAACCTACGTAGCGTTTCCCAGAATTAAGTTAGGAAACCAGGCAAAAATGGTGCGTTTTGCTTAAAAACCTTTAGTGTGCGGGTCCGTTGAAACACTTCGTAGATAAGGGAGTTGTAAAGTTTACAGGAAGGCAACACCATAAGTCACAAAATAGGACCGTGCGTAGTAAATCAGTTTAACGTGGATGGCGACTCATCTAAGATGTTTTCCCCTATGGCGACCCCTCTCTCAGCCTGTGAAGTATAAAGCGATCTTACAGCGATTTGGCCACATAAGGAAGACTTGATGGGTTGTTCATGCTCGTGAATAATTCAGTCTCGTTTGTTACAAATATTTTTCTTTACGTCCTCGTCCACCTGGCTGTAGGAGATTAGGATTTAGTATCTTTTTGTAAAGTAAGTATCGGAAAGAACTCGTTTATCTTACCGTTAGTCTATACGTTATTTTCATCTCCTTCGGCGTAAATGTTGTATAGTTCATTTAAGCTGTCCTGCTGCAGGGAAAACGCACGTGGACGAGGAAACGGTGACGTAGCAACGTGGAATTCTACGTTCCACCACAGTGCGGAGTGTTAAATGAGGAGTCTGACATCTCATGTTTTTGCCTCGTGCAGAGGAACTTGGCCAGTGAAACTTGCCATTGTTTTTAGGTCACCAGCAGAAATTTACTAGCCGCCACATTGTATGAAATCACACGTCATATGTAGTGGGTTTGCTTAATCGTAGAATACGTGGTATGAATAAAAGCTTTTTCGGATCATCACCAAATTGAGGATGTCTGCAAAACGTAGTTTTTTAAATGACAGGAACTCAGTTATCGTTTCCATGGGCTTCCCGTTTTAGATGTATTTAGTATTACGATTTGTCTACTGTGAAAGTAGCCTATACTGTTTTAATGCTGTGGCACGATGATAAGCTATCAAAAGAACGTTTTTGTACAATTTTTCATGGTTAAAATATCAAATAATCACTTTCGTAGATACCGTCTTTCGGCAGTACATAATTCGTATATCATGCATGGAGAACCGTGTGCCATGCTAAAGCCGTAACGGTTTGATGGCGTAGATAGCTGTCCACCTTCCTTTCATTGTTTCACATTTTGTGTTTTTAAATATTGAGCTATTTTTATTTTAATGGAACTATTATAAGTAATATTCAAAGTTATTTGTTGTAAATGTCTTGTTTTTAAGGACTGGCTCATGTTTGTATCGTGCAGGTAACTATCGTTTTCAGTGATTTGAACAGCATCGAAAAAGATCTTCCATTCAATTGAAATTACGGGACAAATCTCGATCTTCACATCCGCGTGATGGTAGCCAATACAACACCGAGAATGTTGTTATGCATGCGCAGACCGACGTTAGACACTACACTTCAACTGTATTCAACTTTAAATCAAAAGTGGGATGAAGATTCAAATGATTTAGCGAATAGCTTTACTAGTATATATCTGAGATCGTTGTACAGCATTATGTCGTGTTCCTCCTCCATCATTTCGCCATTAGTCATCGACTAGCCCAGATTTTCTCCGCCCTACGTCAACAATCTCTAACAGAGTTAACGCAGCTATTTCACACGCGTCCATTTTCGTAAAGAAACGGTTATTTACGCGCCAGAAGCAGCCGGGAATTGCTGCTGGAGAGATCTGAGGTCACAAATCACGGTGAGGAGCACGTTTCGTGAGTTGTAAGAGGCCGTTACATAGCGTACAGCAACCAGGGCGAACATCATATCTGGCGTCCCGCGTGAGAACGGCTTTAACTTGACAGTCTGTCTACATATTTACTAATCGAATCACTATTGATAGACTTGGCATGGGACTTTTTAATTATACTATATATTAACGGCTCTTACTATCCTCTTTTTGTTGTAATGCTACATTTGACGCCTGTGGGAGCGATGCCTCGGAAACAGAAAACTTCGTAGTTTTCCCCCGTACTTTGATTCTTAATATCTCGCGAAAACAAGTTAGCAAATTAGAAGAGTCGCGATTTAGTTGCACCGAGCAATGTGGCGCAGTGGTAAGCACACTGGACTCGTATTCGGAAGGAGAACTGTTCAAATCCGCGTCCGACCTTCCAGAGTTAAGTTTTCCGTGATTCCCTTAAATCGATCAAGGCAAATGCCGGGATGGTTTCTTTGAAAGCGTTCGACCGCTTTTTTTTTCTTTACCCATGAAATTATCCGAGCTTGTGCTCCGTCTCTGAAGGCCTCGATGTCGACCAGATATTAAACCCTAATCTTTCTCCCTTTTAGCTGCTAATCATATGCTAGATATCCGCACTCTTAGCATGAAATCGATCCCCCAGATTTGAGCAGTATTCCAGTATAATCTTCTAAAATGCGTTATTTGAATCTGCTTTTTAGAAACTCTGCAACGTCTG
Source organism: Schistocerca gregaria (assembly GCF_023897955.1). Lineage (NCBI taxonomy): Eukaryota > Metazoa > Arthropoda > Insecta > Orthoptera > Acrididae > Schistocerca > Schistocerca gregaria. Next base: position 658,069,244 of record NC_064923.1, read on the forward strand.
TTTTACCACAAGACTGCGGTCGCAGTAAGGTTTTACGTTTCGTGATATGCTCATTTTCACACTTTCCTGCATAAAGTAGTGATTGCCAGTCTGCGAACCGAAGTGACATTTTGTGAGATATGATTGGATAGTACTGGGGTGCAAATAGCACGAGGCTTTCACCTGTGGCGCATAATAATTGATATATGGTGATAAACACTTCTGACAAAGCAACAATAGAAGTATTGGTGCATTTACAGCAAATGAGATTTGTATCAATCCAAAAGTAAGTTGACATTAGACAATTTAATATGAACAACGTACCTCTCATTTTCCTGGACTCCGTATCTTCACGTGGTCGGCATGTTCATCTGGATCTGGCAATTACAGTGGTTGAGGGTGGTTAGACGCCATTCTTGGAAGCCGCGCTCCCTAGCCCCCCCCCCCTCCCTCCTCACCTGGATGGAATTTGTGTATCCATCGGTGTGCGTTTAGTGTCATCTCATTTGAAAAGTGTGAGAACGTTTGCGAAATGTTTGCGAACCGTGTAACTGAGACAGGACCTGGGAAACCGCCTACAACTACATCCAGGCTTGGCGGCAGGGCGGCCCTCGTGTTGATTTGCTGAGCGGGTTTGATTCGGGCCGAAGCGACTCCCCGAATTCCGGAAGTGGGTGCTAACGCTCTCCGCTATCGAGGCGGGCTCGTATAAACAAACTCTACTTTCAGTAACTATTTCGACGTACAGCTTGCACGTGAATGATTGTTGTAGATTGAATGCTATTTTGAAAGCACACATTTATCCGAAATGTTGTTGCTCGGAACTAACCTTAGTGTATTTCACAAAATTAATAAATCCTTGCTACCGAATCAAAACTAAAAACCGATTCTTCAGTTCGTCCTGCGGGTGACGAAAGGACTCTCCGTTCTATCTGACCAATCCTGTGGCTATTGATAAATTCTGCATTGTTCGATATAGACCCTACGCTGTTTGCATTTTACGGGGTGCATAAGAAATATGCAGGGGCAGTCCCTCATTTTCTCCCGTCGTCGTTGCACGTGAATCAGTGTTACAGTTGGGATGACGTGCGCCTCTGCCGTGCGACCGACTCTGCTGTCCCGGTCGTATTTCCACATAGGCCGCGAAGAGCCGCTGGGTCACACGTGCAGGTTTGCGCGTAATACGTCGTGCGCGACGTTAGAGGGTGGTATAAAGGGCCACAAACGTGTTTTGTGTCCCTCGTGGCTACAAGTGACCTCCAGATGCAGCAGCAGCAGCAACAACAACAGAGTTCCGAGTAAAGGTAATCTAGTTCTACCGCATTTGAACCGTTGAAGCTTAGTCCTGTTTATTAGGAAGGCTAAGGAAGAATTAAAAATTGACGGGGTTCAAGAATGCTTGTACTGTGTGGTTGAGTTGTCCAAGCAAGTGTTTGTTTCTCTTAAGTGAGTTCTGACTCATTTTGCTTTGTGTAATTTACACAAATACACGCCTAGCAGTCGTAGGCACACGTAGGAAAGACTCTTAAATTATAAAATAGTACAGAAGGGAAAGGCATTGAATGTACTTACGCAACCCAAAATATTGGCAGGCTGGTACTTGCATTTGTGGGCGTTTAAAATGTTTGAACCAACAAGTAAGTCTTTGTGGTTAAATACACTAAATCGATATATTTAAAGGATAATGCTGTGTGGTGCATCAAATGTGTTAGCGTCATGGGATTGGTTGTATAGCTTTCGCTGGCCTTTTTTGTGGTGGTTATTCATTTATGAAACTGAAGACCTGGTCCCAAAATAGTTGTTTGTGCTTTCAGAAAGGAAGTTAACAGGTTGTAGTCGACTAAGGTTTCATGTCACTATTAGTTTACCCTTCGCTGCAAAATTTCGTGATTGGTGTATATGGATGCTTCTCCGCACTCTCTTCGTTTCCTAGCCTATCGCTGCTTAACAGTAGACATTGTATTGTGCTGTGTAGCATGATGAATTTTTCCCATTACATTTTTTTTTATTAAGACTGAAATCGCCATTTTAAGAAGGTAGGTAATCAGTACAATTAAGCAAAGCAAAGAGTTGCAGAGGAGGAAATGAGGAGATCGAAGAGATTAGCTTGGGAGGGATGTCAGGTGAAACTGCTCACTGTCAACGAAGCTATTCTACATACATGGAGAATAACTCCTAGGTAAGGCCATAGAGGATGCGAGAATCGTAATTGGAGGAGGAAGGATAAAGACTATAAAAGACGCAGCTGATCAGTCAGTGATGGCGGAACTACAGAAGACAATGCGTATTGCTCAAATGGTTCAAATGGCTCTAAGCACTATGGGACATGACATCTGAGGTCATCAGTCCCCTAGACTTAAAACTCCGTAAACCTAAGGACATCACACACATCCATGCCCGAGGCAGGATTCGATCCTGCGACCGTAGCAGCAGCGTGGTTCCGGACTGAAGCGCCTAGATCCGCTCGGTCACAGCGGCCGGCGATGGATATTGCGAGGAAGGGTAAGGCGTATGCAGTGTTGATAGATATAAAGATAAGTGTTGAGGATAAGAACGAGGGAAACTCCAGTTACCGGATTGCTAGACGGAAAAAAAAAAAAAAAAAAAAAAAAAAAAAAAAAAAAAAACAAGCAAATTCCGTTCCGTACTTGGGAAGTCAAATGACATGAGTGTTGCCCAGAGAGTAACGCAACGCCGCATATTATTATTATTTTTTATTGTTTCCTCCTCAGCCGAAAACAGATCATACGTAACGTTTCGCATTCGTTGCATTGAAGTCTCCTGAGAGCGCGCCAAGTTTGTCATTTCCAACAGATAAGGTAGCTGCAGGACACTTTCAAAATGGCCTCTGTAGGTGATGTACCCTACAAACAACGTGGCGTCATTGAATTTCTTACTGCAGAGAAAGAAACTGTGGGGAATAGTCACAAACGCCTGTGCAAAGTCTATGTAGCGTCTGCTGTCGACAGAAGTACAGTTAGTCGCTGGGCACGGAGGGTGAGGTCATCAGAAGGCGGTTCGGCGGGGCTCCACGATTTGCAGCGGTCGGGGAGACCATCCACGGCTGTCACACCTGACATGTTGCAACGAGCTCGTGTTTGGGCCATTAAAGGATGCCATTCGTGGAAGACATTTTGAGGACGAGGAGGAGGTGATTCACACAGTGAAGCACTGGCTTCGCCACCGGGACAAGGGTTGGTACTGACAGGGCATACACGCCCTTGTTTCGCGCCGGAGGAAGGCCATAGAACGGAATAGATTCTTTCATGTGTGTGATTGCCATTATGTTCAATAAAGAATTGTTGAAGAAAAATGCGGTGCATTACTTTCTGGGCAACCCTCGTAGAATGGAATCTATACAGAATGAGGATATCTGTGGGAAAGAGTGTGTCTGAAAAGGTGAAGCACTTGGTATCAACTAGAAAAATTCCAGTAGAGCAAAGAAAAATATTTACTAAATGTCGTGTGTGGAGAGTTGTGTTGCACATCAGAGAAACGTGGACGTTTAAAAGGGAAGAATAAATATATTTAGAACGTTTTGAAATGTGCGTATGGAAAACGATTAAAGTGGACTGAGGGACTCAAGCGTGAAGAAGTAAGGATGAAAGTATGGGAAGAAAGATGATTATTGGAAGTGATAGAAAGAGAAAAAATATTGGATGGGTCATATACTGAATAGGGATTGTTGGCAACAAAGAATTATAAAGGAGAAGAGGTGGGAAGAGAATTAAAATGACGTACGATGTTAAATGACTAATGTACAAACAGATGAAGTTTCTCACGACACGATGGAGACCCTTGTACTGTTCCTGTGAGTTCATTTCATCATTTACTTGCAAATGAATAAATAACAGCACATATACCTAATACGACCCGGAAAGATTGAAAGCGACAGTACTGTTTAGGCCTACATTTTGTCAGAAAGTGGTTCTGTATGTTTTCGCTAATTTGCTAGCGTATTGTCAAATATTTGGAAGTACCTAGAGTTAACTAACAATAAAATTTACTTTCTAAGTATGTATTTCGAATTTTATAGAACGGGGATGATAATTTCAAAGTACCAATATCTGCAATAATCAAATGAATCTATAAACAAATGTACTTCCGTTGCTGATGAATGAAGCTATATGCAGATTTGGGGTAGATAAACTCCGAAGTTATGATATAGTATATTTTGGTGTATAAAAGAGAATGAAATTGAGCGAAGGATCCACAATTCAGGTTTTCTCCCTAATGGTATAAAAGTGAGGAGTAGATAGTACATGTTGGATTCAAAAATTTGGACACAGGAAGGCTGTCCCTTAGTGTAAAAGTCTTCTATGGTGCGTCACTCAAGAGTGTCTTCTATCACATTTCATGTTGAGAAACAGTCACCGAAATAGTTTCCAGCTCGTGGTAATGAGAAAACAGAGCGATTAGAGAGCTGCTCAAAAGTGGGGAAGGAATAATTTTTAAATGAAGCATGTCGCTTTTCAACAACAGTCATGGAAAGTAGTAATGCTGATACTCAGAGGTCGCTCTGCTTTTTTTCCCCGCAGAATCAACATGGGAAGTGTTAAAGGGCGAGGCTTCAACCGGAATTAGATATGCCTCGTTACGAAAGCTCGACGTGAGGTGAGGTAGCTGAAGCTATGTTGGAGTTGGACCTTTACATTTAGTGCGTTGCACTACTTTCTCCCTAAAAGTTTCATTTCAAAATATAAAAGATACTATAACTGTATTCCCGTTTTCGAAAGCAACAAGGACTTGTTTAATAGGTGCGTCGTGAGATTAAACATAAGTAGATACCTGTTTCATTGCATGGATAACGTCCTTAGGTAAAGAGTTGAGACATTAAACAGCCAAGTATGAAATTTTCAATAATAAAGTGTTAGAATGAAGATGGCGAGTAAAGCGCAGAGGCATGAAACACAGAGGAGAGTGGAAGGTGGTACGGCGAAGCTGCGCGCGCTCGCCGGTACACAGGAAGCAGAAGCGCTGCGCCCGCGGTGACCGCTGACCTTGGCGGGTGCGGCGCGGCGCGGGCGTGGCCCAGCCTCCCAACCCCCCTTCTCTCCGGAGCTATTGATCGCCGCCGCTACTACGACTGCTACTACGCTCTCACTGGAGCCCACCACCATCTCGCCTGGCCTCGCTTCGCGCTTCAGCCTCGCGCCTTCAGCTTCCCACGTCTTCATAGGTGCCGGTCATAAAATGCCACCGAATTTGTATGTGAAGCTACGTTTTGGTAGCCACCACTGGTTGAGCTCTCCGCTAAATTTGGGGAGGGGGGAGAGAGAGAGAGAGAGAGAGAGAGAGAGAGAGAGAGAGAGACGGGGAGGGGGGACATTTGCCAAGTATGGCAGTGTTACGAAAGAGCCATCGCATGACTCTTCTCACTTATTTACGCAATAAATTGGTGATATTGGAATGTGCAAATTAAAGCGTGTGTTGCGAATCCATTATTGGCAGATGTTTCAACCATTCCATAGACGTCACTACTTCCACATAGCGGTAGGGGGTGGGGCGGGGGGAGCAGCGATACGTTCTTACTCCATTTTCTCTCGGTTTTCGTATGTATAGCTTCTGGTTGTACAAAAGATTGCTTCAGCGTTAAATGAAGACCACAGGACAGTTGCTTAGTCCACAATGTCTTGTTGTGTACACGACCAGTTTCGGAACACTCAGTTACATCTGCTGTTAAAAAAAAGAAAATCAATTATATGACGTCATCCTCATCCCAACGTTGTCATGAAACCAAAGATTCTGTGTCAAAAGAATAAAAGGAACATAAATTCCTTAACAACCTTTTCCCTGTACTACGCGTCAAGTCGCCCAGCTGGGGGTAACGGTTGTTAAGCAACTTTTACCACGGAACCTTTGGTTCAATGTCAACATGGAAGTGCTTTTAATTTTTACTTCAGATGATGGAACTTGGTGTTCCGAAATTGGTCATGTACACAATAAGACATTGTCGATTAAGTAACTGTCTTGAGATGTCTTCATTTTTCAAAATTGATTTATACAGTTGTGTCTGTGGCGGGAAAAGATAACCATGCCCGGAGTTCCCGTCATTGAAGTGTTGCGTTGTGCCACTCATTCGCATCGTGTGGTCGGTACGAATCTTCATTAAGAAAGTCCGCCCCGATAGCTGAGTAGTCAGAGCGACGGATTGCCGTCCTACGGGCCCGGGTTAGATTCGCGGCTGGGTCGGGGATTTTCTCCGCTCAGGGACTGGGTGTTGCGTTGTCTTAATGATCATTCCATCCCCATCCGGCGTGCTGCTCGCACAATGTGGCGTCGAATGTAATAAGACCTTCACCAAGGCGGCCGGCCAATGTCGCCAAACGCTCATTTCGGTATTTTGTTCATTAAGAAAGACTACCACAGTGTTACAGGCCTTGTTTCTCGTTTCGCCTTCAATAAGCTTATTATTAACTGATAGGAATCCTAAGAAAGTTAAACATAAACGTCACCAAACCGCTTTAATCTGATCTTCGTTGGGAACATACAAAGGAACAGTATTTATTGTTGCTTCCTTAGTGTTAGGATGAAATATTCTTGCCCTTCATCGCCGAGCTGCGAGTCTCTCGCTGATATTACCTGGAGCTGTACCGAAAACTAATACATCACCATTCCATTCGCACTACGGTTGTATTGAGCACATTACGTGCGTGCGCGTGCGCTACGACTGAATTCGGTCCTAGATACCATTGGTTCTTCGTATCAATTAATGAGAGTTAACTTGCTGTTTACAGTTGAAACCTTTGCCCTCTGAGTCATATGAACACTTACACCCATAAAGAATTGGTTCCCTCGTGTGTTGAAAATCTAAATGTGCTAATGAAAAGTTGAAAACTTCCTGAAAGGTTAATACTGTGTTCTGGACCAGGACTCTAACCCAAGCCTCTAAGTTTCCCAGCAGAACTTCTGTGGAGATTGGAAGGTAGGAGATGATGTACTAGCGGTGAGGACGGACCGTGAGTCGTACTTAGGTTGTTCAATTGGTAGAGCGCCTGCCCGCAAAAGGCAAAGGTCTCGGGTTAGAGTCCCGGTCCGGCACATAGTTATAATCTGGTAGGAAGTTCCCTATTGGGGCACACACCTCTGTAGAGGTAAAAAAAAAAAAAAAAAAAATAAAAAATAAAAAAAAAAAATATCATGGGTTGGATGCTGCGTGACACGTGTCAGCTAGCGTCGGTTGTTCCGCCGCATCCTGTGGAGGACGCTCGGGCACTGGTGGCGGTAGCACGGAATGCAACAGATTGGCCTTGCCGAGTAGCGACGCGTAGGCTCGTCCGCTATTGATCACGCGACGCGTTTGCCGTGGCAGGTGATCGATTTGCAGGCAGCTCCTTGCCGTTGCCGCCGCCACCGTCATCTGCACAGCCTCCTCGCCGTCTTCTATTGATTCAGCCGGCGAGGCGGCCGTAGCCGTAGCCGCAGGCTGGCATTCTGGCATCGGCCTACTCGTAATGTGCTGCCGCTCCGCTCTGCTCTATGCCGCGCCACGCCACGTGCTCCTCGGGAGTCGAGTCGCGCCGGCGTTAAAATACTTCCACTGTCCGATCGATTTCAATTGGCCGCAACCTTGGTCCTCTCCTGGCACCCGCTCCCGGTCAGACTGTTTGTGCGGAAGTAAATTTGGACGCTAATGCGGCGTGATAGGTGTCTTTACACCCTCTCGATAGCTGAAAATGCAGCTCCATTTTCGCGAATACGCTACTTCGTGACTATTACGTAAAATCACTGAGTGGGTCGAAGCCTTACTCCAGTCACTCGTTGAGCAATATGGTGTGGCAATGGAAGACAGCTAAAGGAAAACTGATATTTTAACAAGCGTTTAAGAAATCGTTCACACAGAATTGTACGAACATACCGTCATTTGACCATCGCTTAGAATCCCGTGGAATGGAGATAGTCATCGCTCGCGTATAGAAGGAATTGAGACAGTTAAAAAACAAGTCACCAGGTTCGAATGGAATCGCAGTTCGGTTGTACAAAGAGTACAGCATTGATCCTCTCGCCCAGTGAGAAAGTCCCAAGCGACTGGAAAAAAGGGCAGATGGCTTGTGTATGTAAGAAGGGTAAAAGAACGAACCTGCAAAATTACAGACCAGTATCCTAAACATGTTTGCTGCAGAATTCTTGAACGTGTTCTCATTCATTCATCTGCGAAGGAACATTGCATCGTTCTTCTTAAGGCTACTTAATCTACAGTGTCTTATTCATTGGCCCACTCCAGACACCGACTTTCAATTAAAATGTGCTTCACTGTAGGGAATTATACAATTTGTGTTTGAGTACAGCTTGCTACGCAGGAAGGACGATGTATCGGAAGTTTGGGTCTGGCCATGAGTCGTGCAGGCATATCCAAAGTGGTTAAGGCGAATGCTCGCGTAAAGCGGGAAATCCGGCTTAGAGTCCCCGTCCGAGCCAAATTTTCATTGTGATTAGCTTATACAGCCGATGGTTGCTAGTATTCGCAGCTGCGAATACATTTAGCTTATATAATATAATTCTATGAGACAGTAAACGATCTGTCCACAAATCAGCACTGTTTCAGAAAACATAACTCGTGTGAAACTCAGCTTGCCCTTTCCCCACCTGATACCCAGAGAACTATAGATGTGGGGTAGTAGGAAGATCCCATGATCCTAGATTTCCGAGAAGCGTTTGACACGGTATCACACTACAGACTTCACGAAGGTGCGAGCATACGGGTTAGTTTCCAAGATATGTAAGTGGCTGGAAGACATTTTAGCAACAGAACTTAGTACGTTGACCTCGGCGGAGAGTGTTCATCAGAGACAAGGATATTATCAACTTTGCCCCAGGGAAATACGATGTGACTCCTCTTATTCTCTATATACATAAATGATTTTGCGGGAAGTTCGAGCAGCAGTTTGCAACTGTTTGGTGGTGATGCTGTTGTGTACGGAAGGTAGCGTCGTTTGGTGACGGTAGGAGCATACAAGATAACTTGAACAAAATTTCTAGTTGATATGATGAATGTAGAAACATGTAGGAAAGTAATTTCATGCAGATGAGTAGGAAAAACAAAAACCGTAATGTTAGACTTTCAAAATGGCATCTCTAGTGGAGGTGCTTTCCAGCAGAGAGTTGTCATTGAGTTTCTTTTGGCGGAAAACCAGAGCATCTCACATAGTAACAGGCGCTTGCAGAATGTCTACGGGGACCTGTCAGTGAAAAAGTATGATGAGTCGTTGAGCGAAGCATATGTCATCGTTGCAGCAAGGTTGCGCGAACCTGTCAGATCTCCTGCGCGCTGGCCGGCTGCACACAGCTTCGACTCCTGCGATGTTGGAATGTGCGTATTCTCTCATTCGAAGTGATCGCCGGATCGTAATCAGACACCTTGCTGCACAGCTGGACGCCTCTGTTGGTGCTGACACACTCGTCCACCAGAGAATAGCTTCCGCCCAGTGAAAGATGCACTTCGCGGGAAGCAGTACGTGGATATGGGAAGGTTACTGATGCAGCATGACTTAGGTTCCGACGTCGACCAGTAGAGTAGCACCTTGCGATCGTACAGGCCAACCCAGTAAGACAGCGCAAGGCAGGCGCATTGAACAGCCATTATGTTGGAATATACCGTTTTGTAGGCAAAAGAGTGGGGAATAGTAAGATTTATTGGAATTCTGAATAAAACTAACGTTCTTTCAGAAAAAGTGTTGCATTACTCATTGAACAACCACGTATCTAGGCGATATGAAATGGGGAAAGCGAACGGTGGTTTCGGGTTGTAGGAAGAGTTTTAGGGAAGCGTGGTTTATCTGTAAAGAAGACCGCATGTAGAACACCAGTGCGACCCATTCTTGAGTACTGCTCAAGTGTTCCGGATCCCCACCATATCGGGTGAAAGAAACACATCGAAGCAAGCTGCTAGATTTGTTACCAGTAGATTCGATCAGCACGCACGTTTTGTGAAGATGCTTAGAGAACTCAATTGGAAATCCGTGGAGGATTGGCGACCTTCATTCCGAGGAGCGCCATGGAGAAAACTTCAGAGAACAGACATTTAAAAGCTGGCTGTAGAGCCATCGTTTTTCCGCCAACGTACTTTTGTGGAAGGGCCTCTAACAGAAAGTAAGAGAAATTAAGGTTCGTACTGAGGCCTAGAGATAGTCGTTTTTTCCATCGCTCTTTTTGCGAGTGGAACAAGAAGGGAAAAGATTGGTAATGATTCATCGTACCATCCGCCACACATCGTACGGTTGCTTACGGAATATGCATGTACACACACATAAAATACGTACTAACCTCTCTAATAGTTTTACAACACAGCTGTTCATTTGCCTGCGAAGACGTGAGTTGAACTCTGTCCCTGTACGTTCTCGAAAGCACGGAGGCAAAAATTTTCGTAGTGTGGCTATAAGGTGTATCATAATTAACATCGTATATCTGACGCCTGTCAATTTTCGCTAACAGAAGCAGAAACGTTCCCGTAACATGGGTCCATAAACAGGCAGTTGCTGCGAGATATGGTTGCGGCAAATTATTATCCGCCAGTACTTCGGTATGGAAGTATTGCCCTAGGTGGTACAGATATATTGGAAACCTAAACTGACAGATTAAAACCCTACCTAATTTGGGTCACATTTCACCGCTGGCTCATGGCAGGAAAATACATACGGGAGTAAATCAAATGTAAACAGGATTTTTGTTCCTGACCGTCTTCGGTTGGTAGGACTGGGCCCACGCTTCTACCACTCCACGCGGAGTGTCTACCACTCCACGCGGAGTGTCTGCCACTCCGCACTCCAGTCCATTTCGTCAGTGGCGCTCATGATGTCGGAGCATCAGGTGCACCCGTCCATTGTACAAAGCATGATAATAAAATTCCATGCTTGTGGAGGAGGTCATGCAACGAAAATTTTTTGGAGCTTGACTGTTCAGTTAAGGAAAAACACTGTCAAGGACTGGTAAGCTTGCATGGCACAAAGACTTAAAGGAAGGGCGAGAACGAGTGGAAAATCAGGAACAATATCGCTGACCTGGACAAGCGTTACGGATCAAAACATTCCCGCGTGGTTCCAGACGTCCTAGAAGCAGATTGACGGATGAGTGAATCTGAAATTACAGAAAAAGTCTGAATAAGTCAAGAGAGCTGTCAGTCGATCATCACATATGACATAAAGATCCGTGAAGTTTGTACCCGATGGGGCCCTCGCATTTTGACCGTAAATCATAAATTGAGACATTCCGAGTCTGCGAAGGAAGGTGATAAATCTTTTGAGTCACATCACCTGCGACGAAATGGCGGCACAAGCGATTATGGAGTGGCAGAGAAAGAGGAAGGGCAGCAGTACCTGTGAAAGATAAGACTAGATTGTCCGTTGGCAAGGTTAGTTCTTTGAGCCGTTTTCTTCAAATGGCGAGGCATTTAGCTCATCTTTTTCCTAACTACTGCAAGCTATTGAACCAGGTGAGGGCTGCATATCGCCGGAAAAGACGAGGCCAATCAATTCGGGAGGCCATCCTCCTCTACGATAATGCCACGCCGCATAGATAGTGTCGGAAGTTCCATGCGGCTTTTCGAAAATGCAGGAAGATCTGCAGCGTATAGGCACTTGGTGCAGGGAGTGGCAACTGACCCTTAACATAGATAAATGTAATGTATTGCGAATACACAGAGAGAAGGATCGTTTATTGTATGATTACATGATAGCAGAAAAAACACTGGTAGCAGTTACTTCTGTGAAATATCTGGAAGTGTGCGTACGGAACGATTTGAAGTGGAATGATCATATAAAATGAATTGTTGGTAAGACGGGTGCCAGGTTGAGATTCATTGGGAGAGTCCTTGGAAAATGTAGTCTATCAACAAAGGAGGTGGCTTACAAAACACTCGTTAGACCTATACTTGAGTATTGCTCATCAGTGTGGGATCCGTACCAGATCGGGTTGACGGAGGAGACAGAGAATATCCTAAGAAAAGCGGCGCGTTTCGTCACAGTTATTTGGTAACCGTGATAGCGTTACGAAGATGTTCAGCAAACTCAAGTAGCAGACTCTGCAAGAGAGGCGCTCTGCATCGCGGTGTAGCTTGCTGTCCAGGTTTAGAGGGGGTGCGTTTCTGGATGAGGTATCGAATATATTGCTTCCTCCTACTTATACCTCCCGAGGAGATCACGAATGTAAAATTAGAGAGATTCGAGCGCGTACGGAGGCTTTCCGGCAATCGTTCTTCCCGCGAACAATACGCGACTGAAACAGGAAAGGAAGGTAATGACACTGGCACGTAAAGTGCCCTCCGCCACGGACCGTTGGGTGGCTTTCGGAGTATAAATGTAGATGTAGATACTGCAGCTCGAACAGTCTCAAAACTTGAAGAAATGCTCTGGACTCAACTTGATCGTCTTCCCTACAGCCTGGACCTATCGCTCTGCGATATTAATTTGTTTGGGCCGCTTAAAACAGCTCTGTGAGGACGACGACTCGAAGGTGACGATGCCATGGCGGGATTCGTGCACAAATGGCTCCTGACCTAAAGGGCTACGATACTGAGATCAGAAACCTTCCATCTCATTGGGAAAAAAGGGAAACCACGTCGAAAAATAAATCATATTTGTATTTGTCAGTAACTATTTTGTAAATAAAATCCAATTTGTATTCCATATATCCGTTGGTGAGGAGGCTTGCGTGCCTCAACGATACAGATAGCCGTACCGTAGGTGCAACCACAACGGAGGGGTATCTGTTGAGAGGCCAGACAAACGTGTGGTTCCTGAAGAGGGGCAGCAGCCTTTTCAGTAGTTGCAGAGGCAACAGTCTGGACGATTGACTGATCTGGCCTTGCAACATTAACCAAAACGGCCTTGCTGTGCTGGTACTGCGAACGGCTGAAAGCAAGGGGAAACTACAGCCGTAATTTTTCCCGAGAACATGCAGCTTTACTGTATGATTAAATGATGGCGTCCTCTTGGGTAAAATATTCCGGAGGTAAAATAGCCCCCCATTCGGATCTCCGGGCGGGGACTACTCGGGAGGATGTCGTTATCAGGAGAAAGAAAACTGGCGTTCTACGGGTCGGAGCGTGGAATGTCAGATCCCTTAATCGGGCAGGTAGGTTAGAAAATTTAAAAAGTGAAATGGATAGGTTAAAGTTAGATATAGTGGGAATTAGTGAAGTTCGGTGGCAGGAGGAACAAGACTTCTGCTCAGGTGACTACAGGGTTATAAACACAAAATCAAATAGGGGTAATGCAGGAGTAGGTTTAATAATGGATAGGAAAATAGGAATGCAGGTAAGCTACTACAAACAGCATAGTGAACTCATTATTGTGGCCAAGATAGATACGAAGCTCACACCTACTACAGCAGTAAAAGTTTATATGCCAACTAGCTCTGCAGATGACGAAGAAATTGAAGAAATGTATGATGAAATAAAAGAAATTGTTCAGATAGTGAAGGGTGATGAAAATTTAATAGTCATGGGTGACTGGAATTCGAGTGTAGGAAAAGGGAGAGAAGGAAACGTAGTAGGTGAATATGGATTGGTGCTAAGAAATGAAAGAGGAAGCTGCCTGGTAGAATTTTACACAGAGCACAACTTAATCATAGCTAATACTTGGTTTAAGAATCATGAAAGAAGGTTGTATACATGGAAGAATCCTGGAGATACTAAAAGGTATCAGATAGACTATATAATGGTAAGACAGAGATTTAGTAAGCAGGTTTTAAATTGTAAGACATTTCCAGGGGCAGATGTGGACTCTGACCACAATCTATTGGTTATGACCTGTAGATTAAAACTGAAGAAACTGCAAAAAGGAGGGAATTTAAGGAGATGGGACCTGGATAAACTGAAAGAACCTGAGGTTGTACAGAGTTTCAGGGAGAGCATAAGGGAACAATTGACGGGAATGGGGGAAACAAATTCAGTAGAAGAAGAATGGGTAGCTTTGAGGGATGAAGTAGTGAAGGCAGCAGATAATAAAGCAGGTAAAAAGACGAGGGCTAGTAGAAATCCTTGGGTAACAGAAGAGATACTGAATTTAATTGATGAAAGGAGAAAATATAAAAATGCAGTAAATGAAGCAGGCAAAAAGGAATAAAAACGTCTCAAAAAGAAGATCGACAGGAAGTGCAAAATGGCTAAGCAGGGATGGCTAGAGGGCAAATGTAAGGATGTAGAGGCTTATCTCACTAGGGGTAAGGTAGATACTGCCTACAGGAAAATTAAAGACACCTTGGAGAAAAGAAAACCACAGTTCTAAGCAAAGAAGGGAAAGCAGAACGGTGGAAGGAGTATATAGAGGGTCTATACAAGGGCGATGTTCTTGAGGACAATATTACGGAAATGGAAGAGGATGTGGATGAAGATGAAATGGGAGATACGATACTGCGTGAAGAGTTTGACAGAGCATTGAAAGACCTGAGTCGAAACATGGCCCCCGGAGTAGACAACATTCCATTGGAACTACTGACGGCCTTGGGAGAACCAGTCCTGTCAAAACTCTACCATCTGGTGAAAAAGATGTATGAAACATGCGAAATACCCGCAGACTTCAAGAAGAATATAATAATTCCAATCCCAAAGAAAGCAGGTGTTGATAGATGTGAAAATTACTGAACAATCAGTTTAATAAGCCTCAGCTGCAAAATACTAACACGAATTCTTTACAGACGAATGGAAAAACTAGTAGAAGCCGACCTCGGGGAAGAGGAGTTTGCATTCCGTAGAAATACTGGAAAACGTGAGGCAATACTGACCTTAAAACTTAACTTAGAAGAAAGATTAAGGAAAGGCAAACCTACGTTTCTAGCATTTGTAGACTTAGAGAAAGTTTCTGACAATGTTGACTGGAATACTCTTTCAAATTCTGAAGGTGGCAGGGGTAAAATACAGGGAGCGAAAGGCTATTTACAATTTGTACAGAAACCAGATGGCAGTTACAAGAGACGAGGGGTATGAAAGAGAAGTAGTGGTTGGGAAGGGAGTGAGACAGGGTTGTAGTCTCTCCACGATGTTATTTAATCTGTATATTGAGCGACTAGTAAAGGAAACAAAAGAAAATTTCGGAGTAGGTATTAAAATCCATGTAGAAGAAATAAAAACTTCGAGGTTCGCCGATGACTTCGTAATTCTGTCAGAGACAGCAAGGGACTTGTAAGAGCAGTTCAATGGAATGTATAGTGTATTGAAAGGAGGATATAAGATGAACATCAACAAAAGCAAAACGAGGATAATGGAATGTAGTCAAATTAAATCGGGTGCTGCTGAGGGAATTAGATTAGGAAGTGAGACACTTAAAGTAGTAAATGAGTTTTATTATTTGGGGAGCAAAATAGCTGATGATGGTTGAAGTATAGAGGATATAAAATGTGGACTGGCAATGGGAAGGAAAGTGTTTCTGAAGAAGAGAAATTTGTTAACATCAGGTATAGATTTAAGTGTCAGGAAGTCATTTCTGAAAGTATTTGTATGGAGTGTAGCCGTGTATGGAAGTGAAACATGGACGATAAATAGTTTGGACAAGAAGAGAATAGAAGCTTGCGAAATGTGGTGCTACAGAAGAATGCTGAAGATTAGTTATGTGATCTACCCATCTAATGAGGAAGTATTGAATCGGATTGGGGAGAAGTTTGTGGCACAACTTGACTAGAAGAAGAGATCGGTTTGTAGGACATGTTCTGAGGCATCAAGGATCACCAATTTAGTATTGGAGGGCAGGGTGGAGGGTAAAAATCGTAGAGAGACCAACAGATAAATACACTAAGCAGATTCAGAAGGATGTAGGCTGCAGTAGATACTGGGAGTTGAAGCAGCTTGCACAGGATAGAGTAGCATCGAGAGCTGCATCAAACCAGTCTCAGGACTGAAGACAACAACAATATCCTCGTATTTTGTTGCGTATGTAAGACATGTAATTCGCCATTGTGGTCTACTATGAGTAGGTAGAGCGAGGCCAGTACTTTCCTGTTAGATTATCTCAAAAGCAAAGTGTGCAGTACTTTCGTTGGTAAAGTTGAAGAACCAGAGCAGAAAATTACTGCATGTTTCCAAGATTTTATAGTTAATCCGTGGGCGTTCGAAAGAATTAGTAACTCACTTCAGTGTGCGAATGTAGAATTGCATTGAAATGAAAAAACGACACAAAGGACATATCTTTTGAACACGTAAGTGTGAACAATAAATCGTAAAAAGTAATGTACTGAAGCTGTATTGTATTCTGTGTTAAAGTGGGCCATGGATGAAATCTGATTCTGATTAGACAAAGACTTAAACTTTCGTATTAACAGTTCAGTAATAACTACTGTTCTAATCGGTACAAATTTATCTGAAATCAGTTGCTGCTCGTAACGAAACATTCGTTGTTTGTAAACCCGTCTTTACTAGAACGTTTTTGCTTCTACTATCGTATACTTTTAGAGAGTATAAATTTCCGCCGTTAATTATGATGTTCCGTGTCGAAATGCGATGTATCGAACCGAGCGGGGTGGCACTATGATTAAAACACTGGAATTATAATCTTCAGGAGCGATTTCAAATAGCCCGTCAGGTCTTCACGATTTAAGTGTTCCGGAGTTTCCCTAAATTGTTTGTAGCGTAATTGCTGAGAATTGTTAGGCAGGCAGTATATCGCGTTAGGCAGGAACTGCGATATTGAGACGGGAATCCATTGCCTGCTCAGCAATTTCCCCCCGCCACTCAACAGGTACACGGGGGCGATTCTGCCAGTCAGAGTACACGGTTCCGACACGAAACTAACTCGCAGCGGACTGAACTCCAAAGTCGCCAAGAAGCAGACGTCTCTTTCTGCATCTGACGATCAACGATTTCCGATATGCGTATCGTCGGAATGTGCAGCACCGGCTTCATATTCATTTGATTTGGTGTCCAGTTCAAGATTATGCCAAAAGCTCGGTAGTCTGTGAGGGCGCCGTGGAAAGTTACCTTGTGGAGAAATGGATCGTCGGCCGCCGCTCCCAAATGAACAAACAAGCAAGCAAGCGAGCGAGCGTTACTCGTGGGAAGCTGCCCCTTAGACACATGAAAATTGTTGTTTGACAAACTCGTTTGTTAACTTTTTGAGCAGTGGCGTGTCCCACTTCCTAAGAATTAATCTACATAAAACCCCTGCGGACCATTCTGTTCGAACTAGGCTAGTGAAATTACTTTTTTCAATTGGTCAAGTCTCTAAGCGTACATAATTTCGTCTCAGGAAATTCATATTCAGTTGAGCTATTGACATTTTAATGCAGTTTCAACAACGTGTGCGTAGAAGTTCTCTGGTCTATATGACTCGCTTCTAAGCACACTGGTGATGGTTGTACTGTAGCTGAGATGCAACTAGATCGGCAATAACACACAGATTGATACTCGACTGATAGCTGTGTTCATCCCTAATAATAATAATAATAATAATAATAATAATAATAATAATAATAATAATTTCAGTCGCTGAACACAACGATTCCTAATGGACTCCAACTGACAGTGTTTATTATTGTTGAAGGAAATGTCGGCCGGCCGCGGTGGTCTCACGGTTCTAGGCGCTCAGTCCGGAACCTTGCGACTGCTACGGTCGCAGGTTCGAATCTTGCCGCGGGCATGGATGTGTGTGATGTCCTTAGGTTAGTTCGGTTTAAGTAGTTCTAGGTTCTAGGGGACTGATGACCACAGCTGTTAAGTCCCATAGTGCTCAGAGCCATTTGAACCATTTTTGAAGGAAATGTCAAGAACGGAAAAAAACTATTGCTGCAGGACACAGGTGGTCGGTAACTGCAACTTCTATTAAAATATGTGTGATTTGCAGGTGAAGCTCTTCTTAAGGCGCATGTTTGGTATGCTATCCAAGAATGAGAGTTGATTATAACCTTGAATGGCTTTATAGCGAAATTGTAAAGTTACTTAAATCGAAGCTACAAAACACAAGTTGAAAAGAAACGAACCAAAACATAACATCGAGAGAAGTGTTTAGTGAAAATGAAAGTAATTTTCTAACGACAGAAGCCATCCACCTGAAATAGTAGTAGGTCACTAAGAGCGCGTAGATCGTTGTAGTTTTCTGAAGTGGTAGGAAAGGAGTCCGGAACTACTTCCGAACAGTTTGGTTGTAATGAACGTGTTTTCTCCAAAAGTAAGATTGTACTCGCTTCGCACTAGGTGTTAAAAGAAATGTGAACGGCTGAATGAGCTCAGGAAGGCATCACATACGCTCATGCGCCTGTAGGCGCAACTAGGCCGTCAGTGAATTCCGCTGGGGGCACAATACTATTCGGACAAATGCATTGCCACAGAAGTTCGATAAGCGTGTTCAAGAATTTTTAGTCGTTGTGACCCCTAAATATCTAATATTCTAATCGAAACCGTTATTGAAATCACATATCGGAGCTCACTATTTGTATTATTTTCAGGGAAACGTGACTTAGTGAGCATTAGAGCCATCAGAATGGCGGGACTCCAAAGTTATACCATTCTGATTTGGTTTTCCCGTGCTTTCCGTAAATTCCTATGACAAATGCAGGGATAGTCGTTTTTAATATAGTACGGCCAACTTCTTTTCTCTAGCCGAGCGTGTGCTTAACTTGTAATGATCACATCACAGACGAGACTTTAGTTCAAGCTTATGGTTGAGTAACCTAACGTTCGATGGTTGCCATCGCCCAACTGATAATTTTAGTATCCCGAATGATTGCCGATACTATTTGGCACACTACATGAGCCTTCATTGTGTTCCATAAAGTGTTTTCAGTATACAATCAGCGTTACTCAGATGATTGTTGACAAGTCTTAAAACAGGTTTTAATACATTCCTTTGTGGTAGCTTCCAGCTAAGAGTTGTCAGTAGTGCTTCCTGTAAAGCCCTTGCGTGCGGAATTTTTAATGAGTATCAGTAACTCCTGAGAATAATAATAATAATAATAATAATAATAATAATAATAATAATAATAAATTTTTCACCCTCTTTTTCTCGTTTGTATGTTGGGGGCGCCTGGGTTACGGGAGAGTTGCGGTTAAGAATCCTACCAGTGATTCATACACGCACATGCCGACAGGTGGTAATCTCCATCGTGTATAGGAGTGCCTAGACAGACACAGGTCTTAGTCTCACAGAGCCGGTTTTGGACTTGACAGGCGGCACTCAGAGAACACGCTGGAACGGACTTCCTAGAGATTGTCCTAAAGGTCACCAAGCAATGAATCGCAAACCGGTCACGCTTAGTGGTACTTACACCACAGAAAGATACAATTTTGTCGCCACATTGCATCCTAGTGTCCCTTGGTCGATCAATAGGTGAATCCAAAGGTCCGGAGCTGGCTCCGCAGGCGTCATATAATTTTTTGTCACTTATCACTCCTTTTTACACGTGGAAACAACTTCGTAACGTAAGAAATGCTAAATTGCAACGTAGTTCATTGTTCGCGTGGTCTTCAGTCCACAGACTGGTCTGATGCAGCTCTCCACGCTACTCTGTCCTGTGCAAGCTTCATCTCCCAATACCTACTGCAACCTACATCCTTTTGAATCTGTTTAGTGTATTCATCTCTTGGTCTCCCTCTACCATTTTTACCCTCCACGTTGCCCCTCCAGTACTAAATAGGTTCCGGGCGAGGTGGCGCAGTGGTTAGCACACTGGACTCGCATTCGGGAGGACGACGGTTCAAACCCGTCTCCAGCCATCCTGATTCAGGTTTTCCGTGATTTCTCTAAATCGTTTCAGACAAATGCCGGGATGGTTCCTTTGAAAGGGCACGGCTGATTTCCTTTCCTAACCTAACTAAATTGGTGATCCCTTGATGCCTCAGAATGTCCTACCAACCGATTCCTTCTAGTCAAGCTGTGCCACAAATTTCTGTTTTCCCCAATTCTGTTCAATACCTCCTCATTAGTTATGTGATCTACCCATCTAATCTTCAGTATTCTTCTGTAGCACCACATTTCGCAAGCTTCTATTCTCTTCTTGTCCAAACTATTTATCGTCCACGTTTCACATCCATATATGGCTACACTCCATACAAATACTTTCTGAAACGACTTCCTGACACTTAAATCTATACTCGGATGTTAACAGATTTCCTTGCCATTGCCAGTCTACAATATCCTCTCTGCTATTCGACGTTACATTGTAGGTTATCGTATTACGCCTGGACAAAACGGTTCAGTGGTTGGAGGAAGGCAGTGCCATACCACTTCTTGTAGGACAGCACCAAATAAAGCTCTGCGGTGTTCAAACCAATATTCGGGCTGTTTACAGTAGCGCATTCTAAACCTATAGTCGTGTCCTCTGCGTTACCAAAGAATATTGATCGTGACTACATTTAATAAGTTGTGTATTGGGTGCAGTGTAAATACTTCAGATTATTCGAAGATTATTTGTATTTGATCTCAATTGATAACAATTGTTCACTGCGTGTCGCCTATTTCCTACAGGAACGTCAAATCTTTAGTAAACTCGGCGCAATATGCATTTTTGAAGAGGAAAAAGACAAGTGCGAGTGGGACTTGCGCCCTGAGGATTCCATACGAACTTATTGGGTGGTCGTCGTCGTCTGACCTCCGTGTTGTTTCTGGCGACTCCTCACATCGCTGATAGGTGAAGGCTACGTTAAAACGAATGCTGAAAAATCCGTGGTTCGACCGAGATTCGATCCCGTGACTCCTGTTTCTGGGCACGCGGTTTAATGCTGGATCACAAGGCGCGACATACGTATAGATGGTTAACCTACATGTTTTGACATGGGTTGTGGGAGGGAGAAGGGGAGGGAGGCGGGATTCTTTATTGATGTGAAATTATTAATAGATTGTCACAGGAGAGAAGTATTCATGTAATGCCATTAATTGGCAGTACCCTCGACAACGTTATATTTGAATGGTTTCTCTTTTTGCAGACGTTGCGCAGTACGATACCCGCCAGGACGACTGCTTACCGCCAGTCATCAGACTGGAGAGGTATCTCTGCGACCCCAACTATAGCCGGTGAGTATACTTAGAAACCATAAAGATTTCAAATTCGGTTTATGTCGTGTCTGTGTCGCTGTCAAGTTCTTCTGTTTCGTCTTATTACCATTCGTGGCTTGGGTGTCGGGATTAGCCAATGCATTTGAGCGTTATCAAGTAACGGACCGCCTAAGGTGGTGTCTAGTCTCACAGGACTGGTTGGCACAATGAGTAACACAGTGGGACTCGTATTCGGGAAGAGCGAGCAGTAGATCACATTTTAGCTGCTTGCCAAATACTTCATCAAATACGTCTATTTCGTCTAAAATGAGCTGTTCGTCAGTATTAAAATTGGCTCCACTGGACCATGCTGGATGAAATTCAACAGTTCATCACAACTGCGAACGAAGTCCCTTTTATCCTAGTAATCCTTTCCAACGGAAAGAGATTTAAATGGGCTGCTCAGAAAGCAACAGACTTTCTCTCTTACCACGCCGGTGGGCGGGGCTATAGCCGCCATCTTGGTGCCATAACGTTCATACTCTTAGTACGCATCTAGTGGTGATGGTCTGTCTCTCTGCTACTTTGCTTTCTGTGGCGTGTTAAAATGTGCGCTGCAGTAGATAACCCCGCCACATGAGGTGGTTCTGTGAAAGGTGTTTGTGGCCAAAAAACTGCAAACCAATTGAAATTTGTCAAAGACTGACGAAGTCATAGTTGGCGATACAAAGCAAGCGTCGGGGAAAACTTGGCGCAAAAGTATTTATTTGTTTATTCCACAACGCACGTCCACTCACAGCCAATCGAACCCGAGAGCTCCTACGGGATTTTGGATGGAAGGTTTTTGATCTGCGGTACAGTCCGGATTTGGTACCAAGCTAATACCATCTCTTTCCAGCAATGAAGACATGGCTCGCTACACAACGCTTTGACGCTGGCACCGAAATACATGTCGGTATAAACCAGTGGTTGCAATCGCAGGCGGCAGGTTTGTACAGAGAAGATATTCAAAACCTGGGGCCACAGTATGATATTCGCCTCAGTTTGGATGGCGATTATGTAGAAAATAGCTTAAGAATGTATCATTAAAATAAATATAATAAAATTTGGTTTTGCCACGTTACTTTATGAATGGCCCTCCTATACCGTACTGGACTGGGTACTCCTTTCACTCTCTAGCAGGGACAGTTTTGCCACAGTTTAGCTGGTACTAAATCGAATAGAAAGAGATTAGTGTGAAGATCACTGTCTTCGCTGCTGGAGTCTGTTGAACAGTGTAAAACGAGGGATGGTTATTTGATTTCTTGTAGAGAGCGGTCTTCTCAAAGTGGCACGTGACTATATACAAATAGCCGGTCAGTCTGGCCGAGCGGTCTAGGCGCTTCAGTCTGGAGCTGCGCGACCGCTACGGTCGCAGGTTCGAATCCTTCCTCGGGCATGGATGTGTGTGATGTCCTTACATTAGTTAGATTTAAGTAATTCTAAGTTCTAGGAGACTGATGACCTCAGATGTTAAGTCCCATAGTGCTCAGAGCTATTTTGAACTACGCACAAATATACTGACCGTTGATATCCGTATGTATGAGAACACCGCTACGTAAGTGTTTTTAATAGACTTTGGGCAAGCCTTTCCGTAACATAAAAGTTACGGTGAATGAGGGCGATACATTTTCCCACCATTCACCCTCTACGCTACTGTTAATGATCTGACAGCCGACGCATATAAGACGGGGTTAATGTACCAGTAACTGAAGTTCTTGTTCCATAAGCGATTTTTAACAAATATCTTCCGTAAGTCAAGTGACAATTTCATGTAGGGCGGTCGGTTATTTAGGAATAATGTTAATACCAGCTCGCCCTCAGATTTGGACTCCTAACAAAACAGCTGCGCAGCCTCCGACTTAGGGTTCCTATGAGACTACCACTGTTCCATCCCTAGTCGGTAGACTGGAGGGGAGCAGGAGGGCAGCTGCGGCCGCATGGTCGCGTGCAGAGCAGCAGGCGGCAGCTGCGCACGTGCCCCGCCGCGCCGCACCTGTTGGCTAATCACTGCGGCTGCAGTCTACAGCCAGAGTGCGCATACGAGGCGGCCGCTGTCGCTACCCGTGCATTAAAACATTCGCTCCCACAAACATCTCACCTATCGAAAAAATCTTGTTTTACTGTGTCTCGATTCGTATGGAGAAAAATTATGTCCAAAATTATATAGACGCCTTAGCTCACACCCTTCTAAAAAGAGAGGTAGTAGGAGTTAGCCACAAAACTAATGTTCAATATCACTGATATTCATCTGTTGTAGAATCTTAGAACGTATTCTGAGTTCTAAAATAATGAGCTATCTCGAACGGAATAACGACCGTTCCAACCAACATGGACTTCGTAAACATAGGCCATGTGAAACTTGACTAGTATTTTTCTCACCTGACACACTAGAAGTCATGGTTCAGGGTAGATCTATTATTTCTTCAATTCCGAATAACATTTTACTCAGTTTCATCCCTGCGTCTGTTCTATCTAATTACGAGAGAGTATCGGAAAGTAAATGAAAACAATTTTTTCCTCCCTCGTTATTTCAGACGGAATGTTGAAATTTCACGACGTTATAGTTTGAAGTTTGCGCTGTAGAGGGTAGTTTCTCATGTGCAGCTCTAGCGAGGGAAATCTGAGTATGAAATAAATATCGCGCGTATGTTACTGTCGTCAACTTGTGAGGAGTAGCGATGTGTAGTGTAAATATTTGTGGGCCAAAGGGCATAGACAGTGAAATTGATAGGGACATGCGCGGCATATATGGCGACGACTGTATGGACCGTAGCAGTGTCTCCATGAGTTCTGCGTTCTTCCAGGAGGATTGTGTGAGCCTTAGTGACCCGCCACGCTCCGTCCTGTAAGAGCTACAACTCCACAGAATTTCGGAGCCATTTAGGCAGCACTTTTGAACGAGCAGCGTCTGCAACTCCGAACCTTTCAGCAGCATTTAAACAATTCCTATGGCGCGGTGCATTGGACACGACACGTTGAAATTTCTTGGAGTGAGTGCTCGCTGAGTGCTTTAGAACCTGACATACTCCCACAAGGGCCAGAGAATGATAAGTTTGGATCACTTAACGCGTTACGCCGGAGGAGGAGGAGGTAACTTTCTGAAAGGAACAGTCACTGGTGACGTGCCTTGGGCGTAACACTACACGTCCGAAACCAAGGAGGCTAGTATGTAATGGAAATATACTGGTTTCCCAGTACGAGAAAAGTTTAGAGTGACTAAGTCTGCTAGGAAAGTGCTTCTGACAGTGTTGTCGGGTATGCATGGTGTTTTATTAGTGGATTTCGCTGAACGCGGCACCGTTGTGAATACTGCAACCTACATCGAAACTTCGGTCAAGTTGCGTCGTGCTCATCGTGACAATCGCCATAACATCGCTGACGGTGTCAAAACTCATAGTGGTCCTCGCCTCCATGTTGCTGCTCCTGTTCGTAAGAAAATTGCCAAATTTCGTTGGGAGGAGCTCCAGCATCCACAATGCGGACCGTGTACCGTCCAACTTTCTTATAGGTTTCGTTCCATGAAGAAATTCCTGGCCAATGCTTTGTGATAGAAGCAGAAGTGAAATCAGCACCCGCAGATGGCTGTACTCTAACCAAAGACTTCTATCAACAGGGCATATTGAAACTGGTATCAAAAGGAGAGAAATGTGTTGAACTTTGGCGACCTCGTTGAAAAGTAGGTAAAACAAGCATTAAGTTCTGATTTTTTGTTTTGTTACTTGTGAAATTCTATGGGAATAAAATTATTGTGCGTTACTTTCCGATTCTCTGTCAGATCTCTGCAACTAGATCGATGGTTTATTGGTGTGAGGACTCAGCTTGTTCGCCTGGATGGAGAGTCATGTGGAGATGTAGAACTACCTTAAAGCGTGCCCCAGAAAAGTGCCTTGGGTATATTGGACTGTCACAGATACCTAGCAGGTGTTGAAGCTAAAGGGGTTGAACAAAAATAGAAACACCAAAATAGCAACACATTACTATGGCTAATACGCTGTAGGAAAGCGAATCTTAACCATTCTTCCTGAAAAATAGTGCCAAAATTAGGTGACGATGATAAAGGTTGATAGCGATCATATGCCCTGCTCTCCAAAGTAGACAACAACAGTTCAGTAATATTGAAATCTTGTGACTGGTGGATGGAGGAGATGTGACAGTTAATCCTCATGCTTAAAAAAAAAAAAAAAAAAAAAAAAAAAACCGCTCCTGGATGATGCAAACTGTGTTAGCAAAGGCCCTGTGGTCGTGGAAAACAGCACCACCGCTGGGAAAGAAAATTGTAACATGGGATGGACTCAAGTAATCCTTAGCGGTAATCCGACTTTGCAGAGTTACCGTGGGCCCATGGATACCA
This sequence comes from Schistocerca gregaria, assembly GCF_023897955.1. Classification (NCBI taxonomy): domain Eukaryota; kingdom Metazoa; phylum Arthropoda; class Insecta; order Orthoptera; family Acrididae; genus Schistocerca; species Schistocerca gregaria. Next base: position 658,094,507 of record NC_064923.1, read on the forward strand.
CGATACGGTTGCATAAATCATCACCGAACCCCCGCCATGTTTCACTCTTAGAACGTAAACGCGGCAAGAAATTGGAAATTGTGGGACGAGACTCATCCGACCAAATGAATTTCTTCTATGCTCTATAGTCCACGGTTTATGGCTTCGACACCATGTTCTTTTGTTAAGGGTGTTCGCATCATTGAGGAATGGTGGTTTTTTCCCCCTCATAAGGTTCGCGAATGCGACATTCAGTTCTACAGTGACTTTTGCAGCTGTCGATCCGTTATTTTTCGCCATAGTTCTCATCAGTGAACGTCTGTCACGCTTAAGCACTCAGTACACACTTTCGGCCACGTTGTGACTTGGCGGGCGATTGTTTCCCGCTTTCCTTGTATGTATGTGGTGTAAGCCTTAGAGATGATGCCGCTTGAAGCACCAAACACTACGGCTCCTTTGGTTACGAAAGCACCTACCATACAAGCACCAACAATTTTCCTACGTTCGAATTCACTTAGCTCCGACATAATGCGCTCATACGACACAGAACACTGTTTTGACGACGACTGACATTTGCAACGTATTGAGGACATTGCACAGTTGCCGTTCTTGGTCAAGTAAAACTGTACAACCTGCAGGTTTGGATAGCATTTGCATTCATCTAGAAACACACATTTCTCGAGGTGTTAACGTAATTTCGTCCAACCGCTGTATCTGTAATGGAGTACTGTCTGAAAAAACCTGCACGAATATTACGTCAGATCTTGAAAGGATTTCAGAGTTATGCAGAGATTGGCAGTTTCTTCAGAAATGTAAAACTTTGCTTCCGCCGTTTGCCGATAGGTGGCGACAGCGGTAAGTAGCGGTCGAAAGAAACAGATCGCATACGTCAGGCAGTTAGCTTGGACCTTGGTCAACATAACCTCATTCAAACATTAGTCTGTTTGTGTCTGCATCACAAAGTTGTCCTTGATTGAAAATGTTCGGTTTACGAGCCTAATTCTCATTCGCGGGAGGTGTTACTGTTTTGTTTCAGTATGAAGAAAACAGCGGCCGAGTCTGATCGAATGCTCTAAAGTACGTATGGCAAGGACGCTATTAGCGAAAGAAATCGTCGTGAGTAGTTTCAAAGTTTCAATAACGGTGATTTTAACTTCGTAGACCGGCATAGTGGTGGAAGAGAGAATGTTTTCGAAGATGCAGAATTGGAGACATTGCTGAGTGAAGACTCGCGTTAAGCTCTAGACGAATTGGCACGTTTAGAGGGAGTGACGCAGCAAGCCACTTCAAAACGTCTCAAGGTTATGGGCATGATTCAGAAAGAAGTAGCTTGGATCCCATGTGAGCTGAAACCAAGAGACGTTGAGCGGCGTTGGTGTGTTAGTGAACAGTTGCTTCGGAGGCAAAAGCGGAAGGGATTTCTGCATCGCATTGTGACCGGGGTCGAAAAATGGGTTCATTACGATAACCTTAAACGCAGAAAATCATGGGGATATCCCGGCCATGCTTCCACGTCGATGGCCAAACCGAATATTCACGACTCCAAGATCATGCTCTGCATTTGGTGGGACCAGCTCGGCGTCGTGTACTATGAGGTGTCAAAACAAAGTGAAACGACCACAGGTGCTCGTTATCGAACGCAATTAATGCGTTTGAACTGAGCATTAAAAGACAAACGGCCACAATAGAGTGAAAGCCACCATAAATTGATTTTGCAGCACGACAACACTCGACCCCACGTTGTAAAACAGGTCAAAACGTACGTTGAAACGTTAAAATGGGAAGTCCATCCCCACCCGCCGTATTCTCCAGACATTGCCCCCTCTATCACCCGTTTAGAGCAATGGCGCATGGCCTGGCTGACAAACACTTCCGATCTCATGAAGAAGTCACAAATTTGATTGATTCTTTTATCGATTCAAAAGATTAACAATTTTTTCGACGCGGGATTCGTACATTGCCCGAAAGATGGGAGAAAGTAGTGGCCAGCGATGGAAAATACTTTATATGATACATGTGTACAATAAAAATGCGCCGCAGTTGGAATTAGTGAATTCAAGCCAGCATGTAAAAAGTTGCAGGTGTATTATATGGAACGATCACATAGACTCAGTCGTATGCATGTCAGCGGCTTGTGGGCATGTGGTTGGTGTTGCTACTTCTCGATTGCGAAGCTTCGGTTCCGTTCTCGGCACGGTCAGGAATCATAACGGTTTTTGTATTAACCTCATTTTTCATCTCGTTTTCATTACACGCACAAGTCGCAGAGTTGGCATCGAATACAAAGATTTGCACGTGGCCGTCGAGCAACAAAAGAAGCGATCTGCAGTCCAATAACGCCATGCGATCGCTTCATTTCAGTTGTAGTTAAGACAGATGGCATGCTTCGGTGCTTGGTAGGATTTTACTAAAATACAGTGAGTCTCCAAAGCAGATTGCCTACAAAACTCTCGTGCGCCAAATTTTAGAATATTGATACAGTGATAGGCGCTGTACCGAATGGAACTAACAGGGGATTTTGCCCACTTACAAAGAAAGGCGGAGCGATTGGTCGCAGGTCCGTTTGACCCATGGAAAAGAGTCGGCCGAGTGGTTCTAGGCACTTCAGTTCGGAACCACGCTGCTGCTTTGGTCGCAGGTTCGGATCCTGCCTCTGGCATGGATGTGTGTGATGTTTCAGTAGTTCTAAGTCTAGAGGACTGATGACCTCAGATGTTAAGTCCCATAGTGCTCGGATCCATCTGAACTGTGGGAAAGAGTCATAGAGACGTTGGAGAACACGAATTAGCACACGCGGTAGTTTGCATTTGTCTTCAAGCGGCTAAGACTACTTCTAAGGTTCCAAGAATTACCTCTTAAGCGGAGTCGTGGCGCTCAAACTAACAAAATTTTCCTCTTTACTTGCATGCAGATTATGAAAATATGGACATTTATGCCTAATTTTGTTTTATTGAAATATTCGAAAATATACTATTTTATTTTTAAATATTTCTGATAATTTCGTTTTGCATTATTTCACTTCTTGGCATTTTTCTCCGGATCTGTTTAGTCTAGATGTCAATGGTTTCTTTCGTTTTGTAGAAGAATGCCCATTTCATAAGTTGGCTACACCAACGGTACTTCGCAGTACTCTCTGTAAACTGTAAAAAAGTGAAACAAGATATCCACTAGCCATGTATCAACAAGTTATCCACTAGCCATGTTTTTGTTTCTCTTTCCAGTAATTGTTTTCACGGTGACTGAACCAAAACAAATGTTAAAAAATTACGAAACATAGGAAACAGGTACTACAGAATAAATATAGTGGCAATAAAAAGAGAAGGCAACGCAGAAGGCTTGCTCAACCTCGCCGGTCTCCGTATGAAATCTATGAAATATAACTATGTAATAAGTAGTGTCAAGAGGTACGCTGTGGATTCAATGACTACAGCAGCGGAACATGCTGTAGCAGAAAATGGTAGTTCTGACACAGCAGTATCATTCTATGGATGCTGGCAAAAAGACGTGTGCATTTATTATCAGCATCGACAGTGAAAAAGTGTTAGATATAGATGTGCTGACCAGGTACTCTTCAGGTTGTAGGCAGGCAGTTAAGACCACAGAAAAGTAAACCACGCGTGAACTGAATTATAAGAGAAAGAGTGATGAACTTGTGGAGGGATAGAGGTTGCGTCTGCAGTAAATTGTTCAAATGCTCGCAGCATGACTCTGTTGCACGCTACATGAGTTTCTTCGGGATGGATAGACAGGATCGTATAAGGCAGTGGTGGAGAGTAGACCATATGGTGACCTGTCGATTAGAAAACTAGAGTGCGTTGATAATAATTAGAAGAGGATGGGTACCAGACTTCATAGACTAAAATAGCAATTGGGAAGTATCAAGTTACTCATTGACTGACTGATAAACACATTGATTAGATTATACAGTATGAAGTATGGCTATTAGAAGTACCAGGGGTAATTTCAATGATATGAAAAGAGCTCTTTGAGCAATTTATTTCCACAAGCTCACTATAGATGCTGAGCCAAACACCCCCCCCACCCCCCCACCCCCCTGTTGTATAAAATGCTGGAGGCAAGCGTGGAAGATAAATTGCATTTTCTCACACAAAATATGCTGTTGTGCTTGAAATGAAACCTGTGTTTATGGATCTTGTCCATCCAGAGCTATTGAAGAAAAATCAGAAAGGCAAAACGCAAAAATCTTCCTGCCTCGGGCATGGATGTGTGTTTCGTTCTTAGGTTAGTTAGCTTTAAGTAGTTCTAAGTTCTAGGGGGACTGATGACTTCAGATGTCAAGTCCCATAGTGCTGAGAGCCATTTGAACCATTTTTGAGACGAGCAGAGAACAATGCCTCTTTGAATGTGAGAACAGTGTAGCTTTGAATGTTGTTTAATCTTTAAACAGAAGGAAGTTGTACGTGGCAAAACTCGGGCGATACGGTACTTACGTGACCTGACGGATAACATAACATGCCGTCGATGTTAGGTAACATAGTATTGTAATTAAAAAAGAAAGTGGTGAAAATTTCTGACTTTAACAATGGTAATTTTCCTGCATGAGCTATGCGTGGCGTAAAAGCAGCAATGCTGGTTTCCTATCTAGTTTAAATATTGAAGTCACTGAAGGTATTACAGGCAGTCTTCTGGCAATCTCTTCTCTCCTCTCATATAGGAATCCGAGGAATAAATTTAAGCATTGCTACGTTGATAACGAGGCGATCAGCAACAGATTCCCAAGCCAATAAAAAGTCCACATTTCCTCCTCTTTTATGACGCGCCTTTCTGCATTTCGCCATCGTTCGTCGGTGACGTGTGGCAAAGCTTCGTGCATTAGTTCTAGTTCGTTTGGCATCTTAAATATCTTATTTCTCACTACAAATCCTGTAACTTGGCTTTAGATCAGTTCTTTTGGGTTCCGATAGCAGTGGTACTCTGTACAAGTACTGCATTTTCACATTTCTCAGTGTGCTCGATAACTTGAAAATTGTTTTCCATGTTTGTACAATGCTTTATCACTGGCTCGTGAGTGATCATACCTGTCCTGGAAAACAGTGAGCACATTTAAATAAAGATTAATTGAATTTTCACTTTTCTCCCAAAAAAAAATTGGATAGTGTAAAATTTGCTTAGCTTCAGCTACCTGTGACAATCTTTTATCAAATACTGATACTATTTGCAATGGAAAAACTAATATGTAATTAGAAACAGGAAGACTGCATTTTCTTGACAAATGAGAGTTAAGTATGAGTTTATTAATATCTATTTGATTTCCATATTAAGTGGTCTAGGTATTCAAACCGAAAAAAATTATAGAACATAACGAGATTCGACCCGTCTCCCCAAAGCGTCCAGGATTAATATTCTATAACGCTACCGATTACGCCAGGCATATAATTTGAATATGAAGTACATATTACACAGTATTTCTCTTAAAAAAAAAAAAGTCAGAGCTGATTTTTCTCCGTCGATTTGTGAAGACATTAGGAACGAGTTGTTTCTCGCCATTAACGGTGTGTCGCGCACATGTTTCAATACGAAGCAGGAAGCAGTCTCATCCATTTTCACAGTCGATATGAACAGTGAGACAGTCCATAGGAGAAGTAACGGTTACGTAGACCGTGACTGTACACGATTGTTGAAATAAAAATAGCGTAATTAAAAAAGAAAAAATTGATGGTTGTTAATACATCAGAATGTTTTAAAGATCCATTCACAATGACATAGTAAAAAGAAATCGTATACATGTTGGATCTACTTCCAAAATCGGAACAGCACCAGTGTGCGAGAATTACGGGTGCTTGACCACTAATCGCGCTTGCGTTCGTTTGCATCAGGTTTATTCTAATGATGAACGAAGTATAGGAGTGATCGTCTGGGACGCTTTTTCTTCCCATAGCAGGACCGTTGCGTTGTCACCCGCGGTACTCTTAACAGCACAGCGGTACGTCGACGATATTCCACGTCCCGTTTTGTTACTCTTCGTGGCAAGCCGCCCTGGGCTTTCATTTAAGCAGCGTAATGCCTGCCCGCACACGGGTAGACTTTCCACTTCTTGTCTTAGTGCTTGCCAAACCATACCTTAACCAAAAAGGCTGCCAGATATCTCCCCAAGTGAGGAAGTTCGCAGCATTATGGGCAAGGCCCATCAACCAATTCGGGTTTTTGACGGTGTAACGCGTCACTTGGGCAGACTTTGGCACGATATCCCTCAGGACATCCAACAACTGTCAGTCAACGTCAAGCCGAATAACTGCTTGCAAAAGAGCCAGAGGTGTTCCATCTGACATTGTAATCATTTGTTCGTATGCTAATGTACATCACACCTACGAATACCCGTTCTGGCTCGTCGTCCGTTCACCCTCTCCCATACCGATTTTTTTTTTTTCCTCTTGTGGGTTTACTTTTATTATATCTGATCTCAAGAAGCTGACAATCCTCGTTCTTCTACGGTGAAAATCGACAATGGTGCGGCCGTTATGTACGTGTTAACTGCGCAAGCGCACTTTAATTGTAGAACACTGATGACGCATTTGTAGGGCGTTGTTCGCTATCTATTGTTCGTTGTGTAACACAATGTTCCTAATGGTGCTTATATCTCCGTGGCAGTTCTGAAATACCTATTCCTCACAGACTTACCCAGATATGTTCTGGTATAAAGGTCTCAAAATGAAGGTATTACTCGAGAGTCGACGGAAAAGAATTTCACAAGGAATCTCATGTGCCAAACTGCCTCAGTAGTCATCCAACAAATCCATTATGCGGCACTATGTTCATAGTTGTTCCGTATTTCACCCCACAGTACAGATACCGCTACGTGTTAAATCGTTGTGATCTAATCATATCACCTAAGTACGTACATCACACTCAATTTTGTAATCGGTACCTCCTTTAACAGGCTTTCTTCATAATCTGTAACTCTTGCCGAGTAAACATCTTTTTTTTTTCTGAAGGGAACTTCATTGTCGTTTTGTTTCATTTGGTAAGGGACGCAGTGATACTACTACAAATCCGTAATGAGGAGTACCAGAAACGAGTTCTACACAGAAAGGGAAATAGTTTCTAGCGTGGCATAGCTCCTTCCAGTGCCGCATGAGAAGATAAATTAGAGATGAGGCGGTACCTCATTCAAAAGTTTACTTAAGTCGACGGGATTCGTATGGAAATCCATAATGAACAAATAGACGTGTTGACATTATTTGGTGGTCACGATTCCTTTCGCACACGTTGAGCGATAGGAAAGCTCAACAGAACATTTTTTATCTTGAAGAGTCGTGGAGTGAAAGCGATCTAATAAGCGACAAATGGTATCAGAGACCACAAGATGTACTGCGTGTTATGGGATGGGGAAGTGCCTTAAAAAGAAGGCTAGTGACAAGTGTTCGCTCGAAAAACGGACTTCTGAGGCAATTGGAACTGAAGTTATGGGCGAAGTCAATCCAAGGAGATTATCATGGCCAAATGAACTCTGAGAATCTCTAGAAGTGGTTTTTGGAGATGGTACTCCCTAGTCTTCCGCCCAATTCAGTCATTGCCATGGGTAGTGCGTCGAACCACTATAATTAGGGGCACAAAACACAATCAGTACCCAAGGGTATCGATGATACAATGTGTGAGAAAAAGAGTAGAATGCAGTGACAGCATAGCAAAGGCTGAACTGTGAGTTCTAGTGCAGACAAATGGACCCCCCCAGGGGACTCTCCACTCTTTTGTGGGTTCGTGCTTGCCTGTCACGGGACCTCAGCGTTTGCAGCATCTTTTCCCTGACCCCTTTTTTTGTTCTTTTTTGTTCTCTTTTCCTCTCGGTTTCCTTTCTCCTCCCATTCCTCGACTTCGGCGTTGGGGTTCCTCTTTTTCTGCTTCCTCCATGTGCTCTCATAAAGGCTGGCCCACGCGTATGACGCGTAACAGGTGACTGGGTAACGCGTATTTCCCAGCCCCGGGCCGACAGATGGGGTTGGAACATACCCCTGGTACAGGTCAGGCCGAGAGAGGGGTGATTGTCTGAGCTGCAAACCTTCTCAAATTGCCGATTGGTGTGTCTGTCAGGTGTTCTGGATGTGTGACCTGAGGTGTGAACAATCACCTAAGGCGGGTGCGTACCCTTGTGAAGAGGGCGCCCAGTTGGAAGGAGCGCGCCATCGGGGAGACACTGGCAATCATGGGATGTTTCCTCGCAATGAGCCAGTCATCTTCACAATGAACGTCTACGAAACGTAAACGTAATGGGGCTAACGATTAAAATACCCTTCCCACTGCATCACGCACTGAAGACGACCAGTCCATTGCAATGGTAAAACCTTTTCTTATTCAGAAAGGTGTTGATCCAACTGCTGACCCTGTGAAATCCTGCTCCCGTTTACGGAATGGCACTTTACTTTTGGAGACTACTTCTGATTCTAAAGCACAAAAACTGCTTGCCGCCTCGCTTTTTCACTTCTACCCTGTTTGTGAGGCCCATAGAACTTTTAATTCTTTTCGTGGTGTTACACTAGGCTTCTCGACGGTCTAACAGAGGCCGAAATCCAGTCTTGCTCCTCTGATAAGGGTGTCAGTGCCGTCCAACGGTTGATGAAAAAGATAGATTCCTCCATGGTGCTCACCCACACTATTTTTCTCACCTTCGATAGAGTTGTGCTTCCGTCCAAGATCAAAGCAGTCTATGAAATTATCAGTGTGGCCTTACTGGTAGCAGCGCATCAGGTTTGGAATGTGTCATCATTTCAGCCACGCTAGAGCGTCCTGTCGACACCCAACCAAATGTGTGTCCTATGGCAGAGATGCGCTCGAGGGCGATTGCCCGCCTCCTCCTCCCCACTGCATCAGCTGCAGTGGCGGCCATGCCGCCTCCTCTCGAAATTGTCACGTGTCTCTTAAAGAGCGGGCTGTCTAAGAGATCCGAGCAAAGGAAAAAGTGCCTTACCCAGTCGCTCGCAAATTATTGGCTAGTCGCAAATCCTGCGTTCTTCCCTCTGGCACCTATAGTTTTGTTCTTGTTACTCTCGCTCCATGAAGGACTTGGCCACGCAGACATGCGACCACAAATTCAGCTCTGAGGGCTTGAAATCGCCAAGTGTCAAGGTAGCATCCAACTGTGCACCAAGCCATCAAACTCTCGCCTCAAGGGGCGAAGCAGCCAGCTACGCAACCAGTAGGCCGGAAAGGACAGGAGCAGCTTGAAGTCCACCAAAGGCAAACGGTCGTCTCCGTCGCCAACTCGAAGATCGTGCTGCACGTGTTACCTTAGCCCGGCCGGCCTCCGTGTCGTCGGTGCGCACCACCAACCGTTTTGCAGCGTTGGACTCCACAGACAGACAGCACAAGCAAGCCGATGCTTCTGTGGACCCCATGGAGCGGGATCCTCGTGCTTCTATGCCATGTAGCAGCTAGTCTTCTCAGGCTGTCGCTCGGCATCTGCCGAGGTCACACCCCTACATCTCTTCCTCATCATAACTCTCCTCCAGTGGAACGTTCGCGGCCTTCGTCCCACGGATTCACGGCTGCTTTTAGTATCGCAGCGTCCCCTTCAGGACACGAAATTGCGTCCTCGCGACCGCTTTGAGCTTTCACATTTGTTACCAGGTCATTTTGACCTTCCCCCTGAGGTCGGCATTCCATCTCATGGGGGTGTCATGCTGCTCATACGGGATGACATTTATAGTCAACCCATCTCAGACTACCCATCTTCAAACTCTTTCAGTTCGCCTTTTTCTTCCTCATCTTTTTCCCTCTGTACTATTTATGTCCCTCAGTAATTCGGGGCAGCAAGCATCCCCCCCACCCCCAATTTCTGCTACTCGGTGACTTCAATGCACATCATCCACTTTGGGGTTCTGCCAGAACCAGTCAGAGAGGTGCCTTCTCGGCTGATCATCTTAATCAACTCAACCTCTTCTCCCTTAACACTGGAGCACCCACATTCCTTTCCGACTCCTCGCACACCTATTCCCATTTGGACCTATCCTTCTACACTGCCCAACTTGCCCACCTTCTTGAGTGGTCCGTTCTTTCGGACCCCATACTCCAGAGACCATTTCCATCCGTTTGCTGTCTCCTCCCCCACCTGTGTGCACACCCAAATGGCAGCTTACTAAGGCTGACGGGCGGCTTTACTCCTCCCTCGCGGTCTTCGAAGAACAAGATTTTCCCAGTTGTGATGACCATGTGGAATAGCTCCCAAATGTTGTCTTTACTGCTGCAGAACGTTCCATTCCTCGCACGTCTCTTGACCGCGCACTGTGTCCCAGTCCCTTGGTATATTGAGGCATGCCGCGACGCAATTCGCGCACGGAGACGTGCTCTCCGCGTTTTAACTGTCAATCTGCGATGGCGAACTCTATTCATTATAAACAAATGCTTGCAAAGTGTCGTCGCGCTCTTTAGGATAGCAAAAAAGCTTTCTGGATTTCATTCATTAGTTCTTTTAATAGTTTTACCCCATTCTCTGTCGTGTGGGCCAACTTCCGACGACTCTGTAGGATCCATTCGCCAATTTCCGGCCTGACAGTAGCAGCAGCTGTTCTCGTGGACACTATTGGTATCTCCAACACATTGGTCCGCCATTTTGCGGAAGTTTCGAGGTCTTCCCACTATCAGTCTGCCTAGGGTTGCCACAATTTGTTGATAGCAAACCGGGACGTTTCTCCAAAATTCACAAATTACGGCCGTTTTTAGTTAATCACAAAACGGGACATGGGACTCTTTTCTTAACTTCACTTTACTCTTAACAATTTTATTTCCATCTAAGGCAATACTTACTTATTGTAGAGACAGTTTCATTTGGCAGCGAAACTAATTTAAGCAATTTCATTTGAATGTCATTCTGAGGTGTAAAAATCAGTGGAAATATTTTCAGCCTTATGATTACCCTCATCTGTAGCTATTGATGCTACTGATTGGTTCTGTTTTTATGACTTTGAAACAAAAAGCTGTCTATTTTTTATGTGCTGATTTATGCTTTTCGCGGCCTAATGATCTGTAATATCTGCCCTTCCTACATGAGAAGTGGAATCGTATGGCTTACATATTCCACATCATAGTCATGTCTTCCTCGTTTAATGAAAGATCGTTCTTATGTACATTTGTCTGCAAAAGAACATTTTCACTACGGCATTTGGAGCACACACACACACACACACACACACACACACACACACACACACACACACACACACACACACACACACACACGTGTGTGTGTGTGTGTGTGTGTGTGTGTGTGTGTGTGTGTGTGTGTTAGCTCCAAATGCCATAGTGAAAATGTTCTTTTGTAGACAAATGTACTACGCACAATAAGCCTCGGACAGAGAACCGGGTAGCTGCAACGTCTTTACTGAACTGAATCCCAAGACAGGAGTTAATAATAGAAAGAAGCGTTGCGTGCAATAAAGGCCCTTGATAGACGCTGGCAGGTGCAACAGTGAGACAAAAATCATTTTGCGTAACAGTAACAGTTAAAATACAAATCCACGCCAGCATTTTGGAAGAAATAGACTGTATGAGAGTACTTCTTTAGCACCACAGAACCAGGACTAAACTGTCTTCCCGCAGTTTTCAGGACGCTCACTTTTTAAATCCGAAGACAGGAAATGTCTCGGAAACCCGGGACGTCTGGCAACCCTAACCCTGCCTTCCTCAATCGGAAACGAGCGGAGGCCACTCAGGGATACACTTCCACTTCGCTTTTCAGTGCTACAATGCCTCCTGTACTATAAAAGAGCTAGATTATGGTCTCAGTTCATCCCGATCGGCCGCCCCAGGGCCGGACGCTGTCCACATTCAGACGTTGCATCTCCTTTCTCTTGCGGGCAAGCACTTTTTGCTTAACACGTACAACCGCACCTGGGCAGCGGACACATTCCCGAATTTTGGCGTGAAGTCGCCATCAAACTCATACCTAAGCCCGCTAACGATAAAACCCTCCCTTCTACCTACCGCCCCATCTCTCTCAGCAGCCTCGTTTGCAAGGTGACGGAACGTATGATTCATGCCCGGCTGGTATGGTGGCTCGAGTCTCGCAATTTACTAACGAATGCACAGTGTGGATGTCGAGCGCGGCGTTACGCAGTTGACCATCTCGTTACTTTGTCCACCCATGTCATGAATGGTTTTCTGTGAAAATCCCTGTCTGTGGCGGTGTTTTTCGATTTGGAGAAGGCCTAAGACACCTACTGGAGAACTGGTATCCTGCATACTGTTAACACGTGGGGCTTTGAAGGCCGCGTGCCCTGTTTCCTTCAGGAATTTTTTAAATCAGAGTTGTCAAGGTGCGTGTGGGTTCTGCCTTGTCAGACACCTTTATCCAGGAAAATGGTGTGCCTCAAGATTCCGTCCTGAGCTTCATCCTCTTTGCTATCGCCATTAACCCTATAATGGTTGTCTCCCGCCAGGCATCTCCGGCTCCCTTTTTGTTGACAACTTTGCAGTCTATTGCAGTTCTCCACACGGACCTGTCTCACTGAGCAGCTTCTTCATTGATGTCTTGATCGTCTTCACTCCTGGAGAATCGACAATGACTTTCGTTTTTCCACTGACAAAACCGTTTGTGTGCATTCCTGGCAGTGCAAATGCTTTCTCCCACCATCTTTAGATCTTGGGCCTGTTGCCCTTCCGTTCGTTGAAACTACGAAATTCCGGGGGCTCGTGCTCGATAAGAAACTTAGTCCTCCCATGTGTCTCACCTGGCAGCCCCTTATCCGTTCGAAACTCGAGTATGGGTGCTTTGTTTATGCGTGTGCATCCCTCTTACGCCGTCTCAACACTATCCGCCATCGTGGCATACGTTTGGCCACTGGCGCCTTTTACACTAGCCCAGTTGAGAGTCTGTTTGCTGAGGCTGCTGAGCTACCACGGTCCTACTGCCGTGACTTCGTCAGCAGGTATGAATGCCGTTTGTCTGCTATGCGTGGCCACCCATCGTATGCCTCCTTCGATGATTCTTTTGATTGCCAGTACGTGGCGCCTCTCTCTTCTCTGTTCCCTCCTGGAGTTCGCTTTCGGCATTTGCTACGACGGCTTAACTTCACATTACCTGCAAGTTTCCCGCTGAGTGTGAACCCTTCACCACCTTGGCTTCGTAAAGCGGCCCATGTTAACCTTGGCCTTCACCCGCTTACCAAGGAAACTACACCAGCCTAGCTCTATCGCCTTCAGTTTCACGACCTTCGCATGGAACATCGCGATAGTACCTTTGCCTACACTGACGGCTCTCGGACTGACCGTGGGGTCGGGTGTGCCTTCATCTTGGGGCCCGTGTCTTTCGATATCGGCTTCCGGCACAATGCTCAGTATTTACTGCCGTGCTTTTCGCCCTGTATCAGCCCACGGAGTACATCCGGCAACACAGACTTTTCAATTGTGTTCTGTTCAAAGTCACTCAGCGCCCTTCAAAGTTTATGTGCGCTGTACACCGTCCGTCCCTTTGTGCAACGGGTCCAGGAAAACTTTCTCTTGCTCGCTCTTGGTCGAGCCACTTTGTTGTTTATGTGGGTTTCTGGCCATGTCGTTCTGCCAGGAAACGAGACTGCTGCCAAGGCTGCAGTCTTCATATCTCAGCCCGCTAGTTCCTTTATTCTCTCCGATGATGTCTGTGTTGCCGTCTGTCAGGAGATGGCGTTCCTTTGGCGTCGCCAATGGTCCTCCCTTCGAAGGAATAAGCTCCGGCTTATGAAGTCTCTCCCAGCGGCTTAGACGACCTCCTCTCGGCTCTCCCGCCGGGAAGAGGTCATTTTAACTAGGCTGCGTATTCGGCACTGTCATTTTAGCCACCTTCATTTGACAAGTAGCGCTACGCCACCACTTTGTACACACTGCGCCAAGTCGTAACTATCCACCACTTCCTGACTGAATACCCATTTTTTAACCGTTGACGTTCCCGTTTGGGTTTGTAGTCTTAGTTGCCGGCCGTTTTAGCAAATGACGCGCGGGATGTAGACTGCGTTTTACTTTTATCTGCCAAAACAATATGGCGAAGGCTTTTTAATTTTTAGTTTTGGACTACCGTGTCGGTATGGTCTTCTTTTTAGGTCTTTCTCTATGTCCCTGTTTTTAGCTGTTTTCTGTTATGTCAGTTGGGACTGGCGTATAGTCGTTTCTTAACTCCTCTGCCTTCGTGTTCTGTAGTTTTGATTTGAGCGCGTATGACCCAGTTGTTTGTTACGCCTAAAGAAAAAAAAAAACCAAATTGAAAGAAGTTTGTAGTAGACAAACTGGCCGAAAGCGTAGGCCACATCGCCATACTTTTGCGATCTGAACGCAGTTGAACGTGAATAAGCGAAAATCAAACGTTACTTAAAGCAGCACATTCCTCTGGCGCAAGAGCTACAGCAAATCTCAAGAAACTCACTGACTGCGCCTTTAGTTCTGCCACTCCAAATTACTGGGAAGGATAGTGCAGAAAAATGATAGGTGGAGCATGACGACAGGAGGCGCTATGGTGTCATGGAAATTGCAGTCGACAACCTTATACGAAGTGTTCTTGGCTGAAGCGGCGACTCATAAGACATGGCGGAACATGAGAGCTCATCTCGCAGGGGCTCAGCCGAAACTGAATTACCACGACCGATACGGCCGTGTGTGGCCATGAAAGTGACTATGTATATGTTCTAAATATTGTAAACATGTAATTACATCGGTCTTCTGTCAGACTTTCTTTACTGTAATAGGCCTATATCATTGCTGATAACTGAGACTCAGACACATTTTGTACCAATAGATCTCTTCACTCAACGTGATAATACGTTTTCCTGTCAATTGTGAAATATGCTTGGGAGTTCACTATCACTACGCATCAGATCTATTTACGCTGAAGAGCACCTGCTGGTTACCTAACCCATTCCTGGACAGTCCCAGGTTGTGATCGGGCATATAAACCTGAATCTCTTGTTCCGTCATTCCACAACACGTCCCCACAACTCCCACTACCACCCACTGCCTTTTCAGTTGATGCACCCACTTCATAAATGTCTGAAAGCTGCATGATACGCTTTAATTCGTGTCTTTCTCGATTGAGAATGACGTCTGCGGCGTAACTGGACTCTACGTTGAAAAGAGGTGGAGCTCATTATGTGGTTAAGAATCTGTTAGCCGAGGAAGATCAAATTTGATGTGCCGTCTTTTCTCTTGGGGAAACATGAAGAACGTAGTCAGAATTTTATTGCGGGAAGTGGAAGCTCGTGAGCTGCCGGCGTTAACTTCTGCTTGAGACTGCCTCGCTTGTCGCAAAAGACTCAGTTCTGCCCTTAATGGCGATATACTATTTTATTATTTGTTCAGTCGATTCTTGCTAATTCGAACCTCGATAAGCAGAAGGACCCTTATATGTTTCGGTATACGCGGTAAATCGTAAGAGTTGTCATGAGGGACACTCCATAAATCGAAGTTGGCGCTTTATACAGGCTGATCAGGATCTGTCTGCAAAGCTTGTAAGAATGTTGCAGGCGAGGATGTGCATAAATTCAATACTTTGCACCTTTTCAGAGTTAATTAGCTGTGAAGTTAGCCAATCAGGCAGTTACGCGCGCAATTTCAAGTGGCCCGCCAGAGACGGTGCTAGCAAAAGTTTTCTTCCTTTGCTTTCCTATAACCGAACAACACAGCGGCACTTCAGACATGTGACGGTAGTAAGGATCGAACCCAAGCCAAAGGCTGAGCAGTTTCGTGCGCTGCCATCTACGCTGAGAGAACAACTGACACTAATTGTAACCGGCGGGCCGATTGAATTTCCCTGTTCCATTCGTGGATGGCGCGTGGGAAGAATGAAAGTCGTTAAGCTCAAATTTTTCTTCTCGTTATTATTTCGCGAGACGCATATAGAACTAACATGTTGAGACTATCCCGGAAATTACTCTTCCCTAATTTCAGTAGGGAACCTCTGCCTGATGAACACAGTACCTCTTAGCGCCTGTCCCCTGAGTTTGTGGAGCATGCGCCTTGTACGCCACTTCTTTAGCGGATGAATTAATTTTCCTCTTGTTTGTCATTCCACTTGAGGTCTCTCTTAACAGATACTCCTAGATAAGGTAAAAGCGGAACAGATGATCCGGAAGTACAGACACCGCACTTCCGAGAAATACGTCAGCAGACATTGCTGTGCGCGCGACGCTCATTGTTGTTGCAACCGCTGGTGAGATCAGTTTACTAAAATGCAGGAGAAATTTAAGGTATTAGAACTTCAGGACCAAGATAAGTCCAGTAAATTTTTCACGATTCCTTCTTAACAGTATGTACTAGTAGATACGTGTCTAGTAGCGTCTGACTTGTATTTAGATTGTGCAGTAGAAAAATTGTAAGTTATGTCGGTCGAGTAATGGCTTATTCCGATTACATATTCGGTGAAAATGGTGGTGCGGCATCTGTCCCTACGAAAACGGGCAGATGACGCACCATTACCGTGGGACAGATGCCGCAATGCTAACAGGAGTCCATACGTTTTTGTTTTACAGAAAAATGCTGAGAAAACGCATTAGGACGACAGACAGGGGAAAATGGACTGCAGAAGATCTATTAGAGGCTGTGAAACTAGTCGAAGAGCAAGGTTACGCTAAAAGGAAAGCAGCTCGAATGAAAAATACAGCAGAACGAACATAAGGAGAAGACTTGCTAAGCACAATTTCAAGAAAGCAGGGTGTGGACCATCATCATACTTCGGTGAAGATGCGGAAAGGAAATTAGTTGCTCATATAAAGAAATTGCAGTCGCATGCCTTCACTCTCAAACCGTCAGACGTCAGGAAAACAGCTTTCAATTTAGCTGATCAGATGGGACTGAAAAACAAATTCAGCAAGGAAAAGAAACATGCAAGGAAAGATTGGTTTCTCTCATTTTTAGAACGCAATGAGGGCTTCAGCATCAGAAAAGCGCAAGGACTTTCTGAAGCCAGAGCGATTAGAATGAACAGAGACGAAGTCAATTCTTGCCTTGATCTGTTAACACAAACGTTGACCGAAAATGGGTTTTTGGATAAACCAGGTAGTATTTAAAACATAGACGAAACTAGTCTACAGTTAAACAATGAGCATGGGAAAGTTGTTAAGACAAAATGAAGCAGAGATGTCAATGTCATTAATTCTGCTGAAAGAGGAGAGAGAATAAGAGTTATTGCAGGCTGTAATGGCGAGGGAAATTTCTTGCCACCTTACTGCATTTACAAAAAATTGAATAAAGAAAAGATGCTGTAGACAACATGCCTCCAGGATGAGTTGTTGTTACGAGGAGAGAATCCGCTTATGTCAACAGTGGTATTTTCATGGATTGGTTCAAAAACCATTTTCTTCTTAGAAAGGCGCCTGGCCCTGCTCGGCTTCTGTTACATGGTCATGCCTCTCATATGAATTGTCACCCTTTTGGATATAGCTGTTGAAAATGAAGTGTCGATAATTTGTTTGCCTAGCCACATGACACTTTTTACAGCCACTAGACAGATCATTTTTCAAGCCGCTGAAATCCTACTTCAAAGAGGCTTGTCATTCATGGATTGTAGATAATGCAAGCAAAGACAGAAGAATTAAAAGGCAGCAATTTGGAGAGTTTTTCTTCAAAGCATGGACTCATGCTGCCACTGTCCAGATTGGTGTGTACGGATTTAGAGCTACTGGAATTATCCCACTTGACAGACCAGTAATTCCAAATCATGCCTTTGTTTCAGACATTAATAATACTGAACTCCCAACTACTGCAGATGTCTCTAATGATCTGACTCCAGATGAGCCATCAACATCAAGGTCTGAAACAAACGTGTTAAGAGAACACCCTCCTACCTGCAAACCTTGCACAAATTTGGCTACTCATCGACCAACTGATCAGGGCAGCTGCTGTGTAAATGACAACTCAGTGCAACTTCATGGAGAGACTCCATCAAAATTGCTGGAAAAGATTTCACCTGTTTCTATACTGCCTCGGAGAAATAAATCCAAAAGATAGCAATCAGAAACAAATATAACATCAGACGATTTTCTAGCAACGAAAAGAAAGAAAATCACAGAAAGAAACAAGAAAGGAAAAGCTCTTGCCCACAAAAATGTAGGAGCTAAAAGAAATCATATCCCCAAAACCAGAGGAAAAAACCACCAAAGAGGCGACTGTTTGACTCATTTAAGAAGAAGACGACGATGATTGTTCCCCACACGGTAGTTCCTCCGATGAATTAAATTTCGAAGAAAACGAATGTATTGAGTGCCTTGAACTTTACCAAGAAACAACGTCTACCTCTGACAGGATTCAATGTGCAGGATGTTCTAGGTGGCTTCATGAATCATGCGCACTCTATGAGAACATGGGTCGTTTGTGTGGACGACTTAAAAATAAACTTGAAAAACAAAAATCAAAGTGAATAACATTTTTAATGTATTTTGCAATTGGCCATCTGTCCCTCCCTTAGCGGCATCTTGCCGCCACTCACTAATCGATTGAAATTTGCAAGCGTTTGTACATCATAAGAATGTTCTTTTGTTACAAAGTTTTTTGTAATGTGATGGTATCTATAATAAAATACAGTGTTCAAACTATCAGTCTTGCCTAATTCTGTTGCGATTTAAGTTTTTACAAATTTATTAAAATTATTTTGAAAAAATGTGCGGTCCCTGTCCCGCCTTTACCTTATTTTACGGTAGATACTTTTGCAGCAATTTGCCATCAGTAGGTAGTAGTGGATTTTTCCTCCTACGCATGCTCAGTATGCTACATTTATTTACATTCAGGATCAGCTGCTTGTCCTGCACCATTCATGACTCCTCTGTAGGTCTTTTTACAAATAATTACTGCCTTCTGGCGTTCCTACCTTCATCTGCGAACAGCTTTAATGAGCTTCTGACGCATTCCACTAAATCAGTTATATACATGGGAAACAGTAACGGGCCTCTCACTTTTCATAGGGTACTCCCCAAAATTACCTTTTCATCTTTCGATTTTGTCCCATTAAGAGCGACGTGTTGTGCTCTACTTGCAAGAAAGTATCCAGTTGCACATTTCCCGTTTCTCTTGCCCTGTCTAAACTTTCCCATCACCCCTCCGTCTTTCCCCTCGCCAACCACCGCATTCCAGTTTCCAATCACTACGATGCACGATTTATTCTTCTCTCTCCACCAGCGATGCAGTTTTTTTGTAGCAGTCTTTCTTCAGTGTCATCGTTACTGCGTTGGCTGGTTGTCATGTGGACTTAAGACGTTTATTAGAACACGTCTCTTGTGAACTTTCAGTCTCAGCATCATCAATTTGCTGTTTGTGTATCAAACCTTCATTATCACGCTCAGTACCTTCTTCCCTACCATGATACTCACTTCTTTTCTTCAATTTTTTCGTCGCGTGAATGGAATAGTTCAGATTTCTTACTTTGTAACACGCCGCAACATGAAGCAAGACGTTCGAAATTATAAAGAAAAATAGGAGTAAGCTATAGAGGAAGACGGGTAGTACAGGAGCCATGATGGTAGCGTAAGAATGCAAGGCCAAGAATAAAGAGCTCTGATTAAAAAGGGGGAAAGACAGGGCTTTAGTCTTTCGTTCATACTGTCCAATCTACGTACTGGAGATGGAGTGAATGAATTAAAAGTTAAAGAGCGAGATTAAAAAACAGGGTGAAAGGATATCAGAGATAAGATCTCTGATGATGACATTAACACCTCAGTGAAAGTGAAAAATAACTACAGGACTTGACGAATGGAATGTACAGTCTAATGAGTACAGAATATGGATTGAGAGTAAATCGAAGAAAGACGGGAGTAATGAGAAGTAGCAGAAATGAGATCAACGAAAAACTTGTCAGGCTTGTTCAGATGAAGTTTAGGACTTCCCCTATCTTGGGAGCAAAATAACACGTGGCTGACAAACCAGACTACCACAGACGGAGGGCATTACTGGGCAAGATAAGCGTGCTAGCATCAAACAGCGGCCTTTGTCTGACAATGTACGTTTGGGGTACAGCATTGTATCCTAGTGAATCATGGACTGTGGGAAAAACCGGAACAGACGAGAATCGAGACGTTTGAGGTGTGGTGCTATAGAAGAATGTTGAAAATTAGGTGGAGTGGTAAGATACGTATGAGGTTCTCTGTAGAAACAGCGAAGGAAGGAACATAAGTAAAACACAGACAATGTGGAGGACAATATGATAGTACGTGTGTGAAGAGACTGGGAAATAACCTCTTTGGTACTAGAGAAAGCTGTAGGTTAAATTTGTTGGGGAAAAGATAGATTGGAATACATCCAAGAATCTATTGGGGACGTGGGTGCAAATGCTACTTTGAGATGAAGACAGTGGCACAAGGCAGGACTTATTGGTGGGCACCGTCAAACAGAACACTATTATTATTATTATTATTATTATTATTATTATTATTATTATTATTATTATCATTATTATTATTATTATTATTAGCCATCAGTCATGTTGCACCCAGCGATGTTCTGGCTCATGTTAAAGTTCCGACGGACACAATGACGAATTAAAAGGAAAGAGCCGATTGCAACTATGTATTTTCGAAAATTACCTTCGTTTGAAATATTACAGTAAATAAAATTGGTAGGAAATAAACTTTATTTTGGAGTACTAGTTGTTCCTTGGTCTCATTAGCAAACAAAAGCAAATGTTACTGAAACAATAGAAATATTTCGCAAGGGTTTTTGATTCGTTAAATCGAAATGTCAAGTATTCACACTTCTTTCTTGAGCGTGTAGAACTTCGAATTATCGAGAGTGTGCTGTATTTTGATGCCTTGCGTATGTTTGCTATTAGCATGCGGTGTTAATGGCGGAAGTGTTCGTATCTCTGTAGTGGCGCACGTTTCTGCTATACTGATGAGCGTGATAGAACTGGTAAAAGATCTCGAAGTAAATTTATACGTCGTCAGTCTTCATGGGGTTTGTCGCCCTCCTAGCCACCCCCCTCCCCCCCCCCCTTACCCGTCGCCCTGATACATCCGTACGTGGAATGTCTTATTGTCACCGCACATGTCCATTAGTAAAATGTTCATAGTTTAATTAGTAATACATTAACATACTTTCGTGAACAATGATGTTATCAACTGGGCATCCAGGAGTGACTCAAGACAGCCTTAAGAACTTAAATTTTGTCAATAGCTCGCTTATCCTTCTTGAACTTCATAGTAAAAGTAACGAAAAGATAGCCCGAAAGTTGGTGGTGAGTCGTACCCAAATAGTTATGTCTTTACAATTGTGTGTGGTGTCTGTTCTTTTGGTCATGAGTGAATGAACAAACATCACATATGGAATTACACAGATACGCCTTGACGTTGTTTATATACGCCCAGGCGGGCAATACGTCCATTTTAAAGTGGATACACACCGCCGTTCGTCCCCTTGCGGGAATACAGTGAAGCTGCGAGCAAAGGGAAAAATGAACAAGGTCACATCATCAGTGGTGAGTAGCAAGTGGGAATTTGTGTCGGATAGGAATCGTATCCGCATGGCCCATGCGGTCAAGGCGACCATTCGCTAGATTTTAAAATGCGGCTGTTTAATTATTTCAGCGCACAAAGCAGCGAAGGTATAGAAATTTCACTTGAGCTTTGTCGGTAAGAGCATTGTCGGTGTGAGACATTGGTAGAGTCTGTGCCAGTACATCCCGTATCATAATTATAAAGTCTAAAAAATAGATTTTTAGATGTTTTGGATATCTGTCGCGAGAACAGTTAAATAAAGGACCTTTCTTGCGTAACATGGGTGTATATTTTTCATACGCAAATATGATGGGTTACCACACACTTGGAGCACTAGCAAGAATATATTTCCCAAAGAGTACTCCCTCCCAGAATAACATAAATTTGCTATGGATTAGCTCCCAAGGCGTATCTTAAGTGAAACATGTGAATATTCTCTAACATCACTCCATATTTATCTGGAAGTGCAGCATTTTACTAGTAAGCAATGTGTGGCTTCTGGTATCTTCCCCCCCCCCCCCCCCCCCCCCTCCCCCACACCTCCCTCAAGCATATTAGAGTTTGGACTTTGTCTAACGCCCGCACTTGTGTGTGTGTGTGTGTGTGTGTGTGTGTGTCCAGCACTTCATTGCCGCGACTGACAGCAAAAGTTTGTGGGGCAACAGCTCTGGCAGTTCGGATACTCTGTGATCGATACCCGTTGCCCGGCACCCGTCACTCAGGTGTCACGTTCTCTGTAATTACCCGCGACCTCTCCCCTTCTTGCCAGCTGTCGGAGGTGCCAGGAATTGTCCCTGCAACAGTGCATCGTTAAGCAGGCGTCTGCGCCGGTGGACAGCAGCATTTGTGCAATATCTTTCCCATGGTTAGCAAGAATTGTGCAAGATTGCGTCTGTTAGTTTTGCAGTGCTACGTATTGGTTGCATTGTCAGCATTAGTCTTCCAAATAAATAGTGGCCTTTCGTCAATGGCATGGTATTTGAAGGTTTGAAAGTTTATCGGGAACGAGCAGTCTTTGCAGCAACAACTTGAGCAGAAACTAGTAATTGGTTGACAGTATAGGAATTTGTTCTAGTGAGACTATTCACAAATTAACTACTCCGTTATTGTACTGGAGTATCTGTGGTGGTGGTGGTGGTGGTGGTGGTGGTGGTGGGAGCCGAAGAATATTAAGATTCCGTCTCATAAAGTTATTCTTGGAATTTTCTTAGTATTTTAACGCCATATAACAAGCATCCGTCAGAGGTCTTAGTCAAGATTTTTCCACTTCTGTGTTCGAATATCGGGTGAAGCAAAGAACTGTTTTACCATTAGATCCCACACACAGGAATAGTATTCGAATATAACCCTTGCGATTGATTCGTAAGTGATTTCTTTCATAGACAACGTATAGTTATGCAATGTGCTACTGAAGCGGAGCCTATAACACACTTTAAATTTGTGTTAAAAGGGACTTAAGCCATCTCGGTTCACACCCCACCCCACATTATTACTGCCAGGAATATTTTGTTCATAGGCTACTACTGGTTTTACTATCTCTCCACAGAACACTTCAGCATAGCTAACTGCTTCATTAACGCCGTCTGATGTAGCAGATACTAATAGCTCAGTCACTACTGTGTAGTAGCTACAGTAATGATCCTATTGTATTACCAGGCAAGACACGTCAAATTGCGAAGGTGTTAAGAGGACGAAAAGACCAGTAATTTTGTTTGTGCGCTTAATATTTTTATTGGGGCACAGTGTGCAACTCAATAGTTTCAGAGGATCCCCCCCCCCCCCCCCCCCCCCCACACACACACACACGTCGTCAAATGTGATAGTATTTGCATAAGAACTTGAAACGTAGAAAGTCCGCTGAGAATAGATTCATGCTGAAGAAGTGTTGTAGGGGTAGACGTCATCTTGTTCAGATTGTTTCGACCAGTGGGAATGCTGAAAGGGGTCGGTTAACGGCCGTTAAAGATGCTGGATGGCCATTTCTGCCCTTGTTGAATGTGAACGTGGCGCGTAATATGTTATGCAGCGCTGATAGCGGTGGCGTTGTCACACTAATAATCTAGATTCATAACAGCCACGTGGTGGATTCGTAAGGTACCGTAGGTGGAACCACAATGGAGGAGAATCTGAGAAAAGGCCAGGCAAACATGTCGTTCCTGAAGAGGGACAACATTCTTCTCATTAGCCGCAGTGGCAACATTACCTTGCTCGGCTGCTACTTCGATCGGCTGACAGCAAGGGGAAACTACAACCGTTATTTATTTTTTTCCAAAGAATGCAGCGCATATGTATGGCGTGGCATTTTCTTGTCAAAATACTCCGGTGGTAAACGAGTCTCCCGTTCGGATCTCTGAGCGGAGACTACTCAAGAGGAGAAACAAAACCCACATTCTACGGGTCGGAGTGTGGAATGTTGGATCAATAAACGAATGGACAGCTTAGTGTTCAAAAACAGAAATGGATAGGCTGGATTCGGATGTAGTCGGAAGTAGTGAATATTTTTCTGTTCAGTACAAGGTTACAAACCGAGCGAGGTGGCGCAGTGGTTAGCACACTGGACTCGCATTCGGGAGGACTACGGTTCAATCCCGCGTCCGGCCATCCTGATTTAGGTTTTCCGTGATTTCCCTAAATCGCTCCAGGCAAATGCCGGGCTGGTTCCTTTGAAAGGGCACGGCCGATTTCCTTCCTCGTCCTTCCCCAATCCGATGAGGCCGATGACCTCGCTGTTACGTCTCCTCCACCAAACAACCCAACCCAGGAAGGTTACAAATAAAAAATAAAATAGCGGCAATGCAGGAATATATTTAATAATGAAAATAGGGATGCGGTTAATCGTCGCCAACACTTAGTTCAACACTCACAAGTCGGCCGAAGTGGCCTTGCGGTTCTAGGCGCTGCAGTCTGGAACTGCGAGACCGCTACGGTCGCAGGTTCGTATCCTGCCTCGGGCATGGATGTGTGTGATGTCCTCAGGTTGGTTAGGTTTAACTGGTTCTAAATTCTAGGGGACTAATGACCTCAGACGTTGAGTCCCATACTGCTCAGAGCCAACACTCACGAGATCGTGTAAGAAACTATCGACGCTGAAAGCTTTCAGATTTAGTATACAATGGGAAGACATTTCGGAATTAGACTTTAACGTGTAAGACATTTCCAGTAGCATAATTTGTTTATGAAGTGAAGATTAAAAATGGAAAAAATCGCAAAAAAGTGGAAAATTAAGATGGGTCCTGGATAAGGAAGAACTAGGGGGAAAGAATTACACTAAAAGAGGTTCAAATGGCTCTATGGGATTTAACATCTGAGGTCACCAGTCCCCTAGAACGTAGAACTACTTAAACCTAACTAACCTAAGGACATCACACACATCCATGCCCGAGGCAGGATTCGAACCTGCGACCGTAGCAGTCACGCGGTTCCAGACTGAAGCGCCTAGAACCGTACGGCCAGACCGGCCTGCACATTAGAAGAGGAGTGGGTAGCTTTGAGAGATCAATAGGAGGACATAGAGAGGAGTAAATAGGTAGAAATACAAGGTATTATAAAAATCCCCAGGTGTCACAGGGGATATCATATTCAATTGATAGGTGGAGGAAATACAAAATTTAGCAAATGCAGGTGAATGGGAATACAGACGTCTAAAAGAATTTCAGAAAGTCGTAAATAGCTAAGAAAGAATGGATATGGAAGCATGCATAATTAGGGAAAAGATAATTTCGCGCATAGGTAAATTACACATATCTTCGAAAGAAAGAGAAGCAGTTGACTGAATATAAAGAACTCATATTGAAAACCAGTAGTAAGCACAAAAGAGTAAGGTGGAACGAATATACAGGATCTCACCTAAGAGTCATCAGGCGCCTTTTCTCTGTAGATATTTACAATTTTGGTTTTGCAACTCGTAGCATGAGTCAGCCCAAGTAAATACTGCGCATCACGTTTTTTATGCTACCCCAAGCGTCGATGGAAAACGTCGATTTGTTTCCTTTTACAAGCAAAATAATTTTTAGGAAATTTTATATTTTCCATTGGACAGAGAAGTCTCGTATTAGTCCAGTGCTGTATACGTTTTACTGATATGTAGTAACAGCGACGACAAAATACGAGGAATAACAAGTATTTCTCAGCGACAGCACTGTCCTGGCCCGCACTGATTGGTAACGCCATGCAGAAGCGCGCTGCTGTGCCGCCACTCGAGTACTGATTGTTGTTCTTGCTTTACTGTTCCTGTTAATACATATCTGTAAAACGAATGTCGTACTAGAGTAATATGGTAGCGCTCTATCGACAGGGCTTGTAAAATGAAGATTTAAAAATAATTTTGTTTGAAACGAAAAACAAACCGTCGCATTCCGTAGACCCCTGTACGTCGTATGAAATACGTGACGAGCAGAATTTGTTTAGGCTGGTACGAGCTGAGCTACACATCCCAAAAAACGGAATTGCAAATATCTGCCGAAACACTAGAGAAAATTAGCCTGATGCCCCATAGGAGAGAGGAGTTATGCAAGGGAAATGAACTCGTAGGCAATATAATAGAAAAGGAAGAATTAATAGATGAAAATGAGATGAGCGGTTAGCAGTGCGAGAATAATGTGGCAGACGAGTGAAAGACCTAAGACGAATTATGACGCTTAGAGTAGACGATTTCGCTTTAGAATAATTGATGTCCTCCGTAGAGCTAGCACACTTGGTGTGCAAGATACAGTCACTCCAAAAGAAATGCACACTATTTTTGTAAAAATACTGTTTTCATCCTGTAAGTGTGAAAGTTTTACAGTGTGTAGATACATCCTTCCCTCTTGTTTTCAAACTTAGTTCAACCTGTTCCCGTGAGTGGCGCCGTCACAGCATGTCTTCAAAATGGCTGCTACATTTGACGTTCGTCAGAAGCAGCGTGCTGTCATAGAATTCCTGTGCTGTGAAAACGAGACAGTGGGAAACATCCACAAGAGGTTGAAAAAGGTGTATGGAGATACTGCTGTCGATCGCAGTACAGTTAGTCGGTGGGCAAGCAGGTTACGTGATGAAAGCGGACACGGAAATATTGAAGATTGTCCGGCCTCGTACTGCACACACTCCAGTCAATGTACAGTGTGTTAACGAATTGGTGACTGCTGACAGACGCATCACACTGAACAAATTGTCACGCTACGTTGGGGTACGGGAAGGAAGTGTTTGCAGAAAACTGAAAGTGTTGACGTTAAAAAAGGTTTGTGCCAGGTGGATTCCCAGGATGTTGGTAGCGGCTCACAAAGAAACAAGAAAAACTGTATGCAGAAAACTTTTGGAACAGTACGAGAATGGTGGAGATGAATTTCTTGGAAGAATTGTGACATTTTTCACCAGTGACGAAGAGGCAGTCAATGTAGAGGCATGATGCAAGTTCACCCAAGAAAAAACAATTCCAAACCACACCTACTGCTGGAAAAGTTGTGGCTACCGTGTTTTTCTATTCCGAAGGACTCTAGCTTGTGGACATCGTGCCAAGTGGAACCACCATAAATTCTGATGCATATGTGACGCCACTGAAAAAACTTCCAGCTCGACTGAGTCGTGTTCGACCACATCGGTAAAAGCAGAGTGTTTTGCTGTTGCATGACAATGCACGGCCACATGTCATTCAAAAAACCATGGAAGCGATCACAAAACTCGGATGGACAACACTGAAACACCCACCTTACAGTAAGTCCAGACCTGGCTCTATGTGACAATCATCTCTTTGGAAAACTGAAAGACACTCTTCGTGGAACAAGGTTTGAAGATGATGACTCCCTTGTGCACGCTGCCGAACAGTGGCTCCAACAGGTTGGTTCAGAATTTTACCGTGCGGGTATACAGGCGCTGGTTCCAATAGGGCGTAAGGCAGTTGAGAGGGATGGAAATTATGTGGATAAATAAAAATGTTGTTCCTAAAGGATGTATCTACACACTGTAACACTTTCAAACATCTAGAATAAAAGATGGATTAAAAAAATAGTGTGCATTTCTTTTTGAGTGACCTTCGTACATAATACAAACGAAATATCATCAGACATTCCAGATTACTGTAATAACTGAAGAGTGCGAATACTACCGAACCATCAGTTTAATAAGTCATCGTTGTAAAGTACTGGCACGAGTTTTTTATAAACAGGAAAAAATGGTATAAGTCAACCTCGATCAAGTTGATTTCCGAAGAAACGTACAAACACACGAGGCAGTACTGACCCTACGATTTAACATAGAAGATTGGTTAAAGATAGACAAACCTACATTAACGCAAACACTTCGAGAAAGCATCAGACAATATTAACTACAACATACTCTTCGAAATCATGGAAGTATTCGGGGATGAAATATTGGGATCGAAGTTGGACATAAAAAAGACCGCAGTTAAAAAGTCGAAGGGCACGATAGCAGTGGTTGAGAACGGAGTGAGACCCGGTTATAGCCTCTCTCTGATATTATGGAATTTATGCGTTAAGGAAGTTGTGAAAGAAACGGACCAGAAATTTGGATAGTGAACTGAAGATCAGGGAAAAGAAATAAACTTTTTATGATTTGCTGGTGACATTGTAGTTCTATCACACACAAATAATTTGGAAAAGTAGTTGGACAGATTGGATAGTGTCTTGAAAATGATTTAAAAAGATCACTATAACAAAAAAGTAAAACATTGGTTTTTATTCGTGTCAGTAGCATTGCATACAGAATGAAGCAGGAAGAGAGGAACAGACCAAATATATGAAATTAATACATACAAAGGAAATAGACGTACAGTATGCGGCAATTATTCATATTATAATAGTAGGAAACACGAAGGCATTATCCCTGTTCTACAGTAGGTCCTCCAACGTGCAGGAAACTGGGCACGGAGGACAGTTGTACAGGTGCTTGGTGGTTTATTCGGCTCCACATTCGCATCAAGTTGATGGGAGCACTGTGATACTCCAACTTCGGGATGAAGGCAGCTTCATTGTATCCGATCCATGCGCACTAGTGTCTAGCTGAATGGATGTCAGCAGGTAAAATGTAGTTAATAGTAAAAGGAGTGAGCTGTTGTTCCTCGTTTCCAAATGATACTCTGTGCAGTGGGCCCTGTTATTCTGTATATCGCTGCGTGCATCTGTTTCTATTTTTTTAGGAGTTTCAAAAAGACGTCTCATAAAATATTTGACGATGTTGTGTATCCTGTCATGACATGCCTTACAAAAATTGGAGCGTCGCCCTAGACCTTAACGAAAGCCACGTCAAAGAACTTGGGCAGTGCAGCACGGGACTAAGTGGCTGAGTGTTAGTTCTGTTCCAAGCTGTGAAGAGCGAGAGAACATATTGCCTATCAGTATTGCAGATTTTACTAAGTATACTTGGTTTTTACTTTTGAAGTGTCCATCTACTTATCGTGACAATTGTAAACAACGTGAAAAGCTAGAGCCCACAGCCATTCCGTCAGATCTTCGAAAAAGAATGCAGTAGCTTTTTTATAGGCTGATGTTCCTTTCACAACGAAACATATGCGATAGTTCGCATAGTTAATTTCGGAAGTAGTTGAGTATCGCTCTGTTCCGTCACAATGGAGAGCAGTATGATAATTAAGTAGCGCCGGACAGTGTTTGCATTGTATAACAGTAAAAAGAAGACAATTTAACCTCATATCTACTGGGATTTAGAGGATCATATCTCTATTTTCGTGCTTTTGTTGTAAGAACGTACAAAGAAGCTTAAAACCTGTGGCAGACTCCTTCAGAATGGTTATGTCAGCATTGTTGAGCGAAACCGTTGGTCGCGTTTTCTATCTTGGACAGCGGGCCACACAGCTGCGAATGCTCGTCAGGTGCCGCGTTTGCTGCGGAGCCGTCCGGAAATGCCTTAAAGTGGCCATCACGGCGCGCGTGGGCGAGCGGCTGTCGCCCCCACAGCTCAATGTGCCGCCGCCTGCTCGCCAGCTTTTCGCTTTATTTATTTATTTGTTTCTTTCGTCCTGCCTGAAGTGGTGAAACTGGATTTTCTAGCCAGGTTCCTTAGACAAAATCTAGAGAGAATGGGACTTTCCACGGTACTGCTTTACACCTAGGACTAATAGATGAACCAGTACCTTACACTGTTGTAATATAGGTATTTAATGTATCGTATTAAGAGTGTTCATTTTACTTTTGATAGTGGAGTTGAATCGCAGTTAGTTTTGATGAACAATTTTGACAGAAAAGAGAATCCATCTCACTACTATGGGCCATCTTTTGTCGAATTTCATAGTAAATGTTGTTTAGCTGTATGCGCTAATACAGCGAATAGCAGGGCACCTTTTCAGAGATGTAAAAGAGTACAACTGCTGTAACGTAGAAATATGAGCCTTTTGTCAGGTATCATTTTAAGTTTCGGAATTTTAATTTTTCACCACTGGATTTCTGCCTGTAACAAATTATCAGGCTTGCAATTTGTGAATATACATTCTGTGTTTATCCACGCGTTGCTTTAAATTTTAGCATAATTGATAATAATTTTCAGTTTACGCGATTTGATGGCGAACACTTCATTGAGAACGTATACCTGAAAGTTATACACGAATGTTATAAACGCTGGCAGTGCATAGAGTAAGAAAATATTTTCTTGACTGAAGTTTTCTCTCTGAAGCGAATAGTGTGCAGTTTTGAAATTTCCCCACGTTTTAAAAAGTACAGGAGCGCTGGGACTCACTCCTGGAACACTGCTTCTGCAGACAGTGCTCATACTAACGGAACATCATCAAATCACACTATGTCATTTGCTCTACTTTCCAAGCTCTGCGAAGCATCTTTTACTGTTCACCAGCACCTCGTAGTCGTCTATAAGCTGTGGATAAACCATTGTTCGCCATTTCCTTTTTTCCCCCACAGGTGCTATTTAAGGGAGATTCCAGAGCTTCTCTGGACTTGAAAACTGAGAGAAGACTTAGAATACTGAACCTACCGGGCGGGCAGCCTCCGTTGCTGGAGGCATTTACTGTGGAAGACAAGGATCCAAGTTAGGGTCCTGCTCCTGCAAACTGCTTTAAACACTGTCGCCGCTCAGTGGTGCGTGTGTCGTTATAGCTGAAGCATTGCGAATCAGAAGTATTGTTCAGTTTAAAACTACCCTTGAACAAGTTTAACCTTCGTCGAAGCGGTCGCTCTATATATTCTCGCATCTAGTCCGTACTTAAAAGTTTTTTTTTTTTTTCCTCGTTCGTCAGGAATTAGTAATGTAGATCTGCGTCTAGTGATATTCAGATTAGATAGCGAAGCCTCATAATATTGTTCTTACCAATGAAAGCGTTTGATTTATAGAATAATGAGATGGGTTCGTTGCAGGGCGCGTTTTGCGGATTAAATAAATGTCACCGGAACCAAGGTGCCATTGACTAAATTTAGCGTTCCGTGAACATATGTTGATTGCATCAAATTGTTTCTCCAGGCCATGGTTGGCAAACTTTATGACTATATTGCTCGATATAAGAAAAAAAGTATAATTCAGAAGTCTTCCCGGCCCAACAAGGTAATGTAATTTTTCATATTGTTTTAGAAACTTGCGACCTTAGTCACAGAATATTCCAAATTACACACTCGGAGGAAAGCAAAACTTGTCAGTTTAGAATAAATAGTTCAGGCAAGTGGTTGTTTACAGGCAGATTGTTACGCCCAGGGTTTTTTCTTTTTCTTTTTTTTTTTTTTTTTTTTTTTTTAAAAAAGACTTATATCGAAAATATTGCGTCGAAGTCACCTCTTTACTATGTTTGGTCTCTGTTCGTGTGTACTAAATTTAGAACTGGTCCACATTAAAAGTTACATGGACTGTATCTTGTGACGGCTGACATCTGGTTCCTCGCTGCCCAGGGCGCACAGCAGCTAGTGTCTGCTGTGTCCCTCGCAGGCCAAATGCCACTTAACGAGTGGACGTAATCGGCACGTGCGCCACACCGGATGCTCGTAATAATCCGCCGGGTACTGCTTCAGGTGTCGGCCGGACTGTGACAAGTGCATGCGTCGCCGGCATTCCCGGCGTGACTCAGTATGTTGCTTACTGCGTGCTTACTTCGGATCTCATTGATTTTTCGTTAGTCATTCGGCTAGTCATAAGAAAGACTGCTGAACAGCAGTATGCGCATTGGATTATACAGTGATATCTCCACACACTGCCTAAGCTTTAGCATAGCTAGCGACAGTGTATAAGCACCTAGGGCGCCTGCAGGAGGTTGTCATAAAAATTATCAACTAGGAAAAATAAAATTATGTAATGAATTTCTTGTTAGCAGATACATATACATATTCACATTCTTGCTTGTAGCACGCCGATAGAGATCTCAAAATAAAACGGTGCAGACCATTGATAAATTGGAGTATTGTCCGATACTTCGGCTTCTGCAGAAGCGGAAATGTTGAAGCTGTGTCAAGCCATCCAGATGACTTACTTCTAACCTTTGACTACCACTCGTGTTTCTATCCTCTACGAGCGCTTCAACAAGTCACTGGCCCAGCTCCGAGTTGCATTGGCTCACAGAAATCTGTGCTCCATCTTCATCTGTCTTGCAAAATACATTTAATATACGTTACCTTTCTTCTTCGATTACAGTTTTTAATTTTGGTACTTTTGCACACGGCGAACATCCTTGTGCGCGACTGATGTACCAGATCACGCATGCCTATTAGTATTTCCACAACATACGCTTCACCACGTTACACGAAGAAACATCGTCCTACGCCTCATTAACGATGTAATTCTTCAGGCCATGTTGAACATCAGGGTTTCTGCCGATTAGTCTTTCTTCAACGATATTTTCAGCTGCATGACTAGCGGCCTTTGTCTTTTTCAGGTGCTGTCTGATACCGATTCCAGTGTGGAATGAGTCCTGTATTTCTGCCTCTTGCGCTAGCCCGTCTGTGCCGCATCAGGCGCTCTTTGCGTGATAACGCGCCGACCAGTAGCAGCGACTGTAGTGCTTTCTTCCAGCCGCGGCAGTTCCAAACACTGTGCACGTACTTAATGGTTTTTATCCGTTGTCAGTCATGCTGTATGTACACTACTGGCCATTAAAATTGCTACACCACGAAGATGACGTGCTACAGACGCGAAATTTAACCGACAGGAAGAAGATGCGGTGATATGCAAATGATTAGCTTTTCAGAGCATTCACACAAAATTGGCGCCGGTGGCGACCCTACAACGTGATGACACGTAAGTTTCCAACCGATTCCTCATATACAAACACCAGTTCACCGGCGTTGTCTGGTGAAACGTTGTTGTGATGCCTCGTGTAAGGAGGAGAAATGAGTACCATCACGTTTCAGACTTTGATAAAGGTCGGATTGTAGCCTATCGAGATTGCGGTTTATCGTATCGCGACATTGCTGCTCGCGTTGGTCGATATCCAATGACTGTTAGCAGAATATGGAATCGGTGGGCTCAAGTGGGTAATACGGAACGCCGTGCTGGATCCTAATGGCCTCGTATCACTAGCAGTCGAGATGACAGGCATCTTATCCGCATGGCAGTAACGGATCGTGCAGCCACATATCGATCCCTGAGTCAACAGATGGGGACGTTTGTAAGACAACAGCCATCTGCAAGAACGGTTCGACGTCGTTTCCAGCAGCATGGACTATCAGCTCGGAAACCATGGCTGCGGTTACTCTTGACGCTGCATCACAGACAGGAGCGCCTGCGATGGTGCACTCAACGACGAACCTGGGTGCACGAATGGTAAAACGTCATTTTTTTTTTTTTTTTTTTTTTTTTGGATGAATCCAGGTTCTGTTATAGCATCATGGTGGTCGCATCCGTGTTTGGCGACATCGCGGTGAACGCACGTTGGAAGCGTGTATTCGTCATCGCCATACTGGCTTATCACCCGGCGTGATTGTATTGGGTGCCATTGGTTACACGTTTCGGTCACCTCTTGTTCGCATTGACGGCACTTTGATCAGTAGACTTTACATTTCAGATGTGATACGACCCGTGGCTCTACCCTTCACTCGATCCTTGCGAAACCCTACATTTCAGCAGGATAATGCACGACCGCATGTTTCAGGTCTTGTACGGGCCTTTCTGGATACGGAAAAAATGTTCAACTGCTGCCCTGGCCAGCACATTCTCCATATCTCTCACCATCTGAAAACGACTGGTGAATGGTGGCCGAGCAACTGGCTCGTCGCAGTATGCCATTCACTACTCTTGATGAACTGTGGTATCATGTTGAAGCTGCATGGGCCTCCAAGCTCTGTTTGAGTCAATGCCCAGGCGTATCAAGGTCGTTATAACGGCCAGAGGTGGTTGTTCTGGGTACTGATTTCTCAGGATCTATGCGCTCAAATTGCGTGAAAATGTAATCACATGTCAGTTATACTGTAATATATTTGTTCAATGAATACCAGTTTATCATCTGCATTTCTTCTTTGTGTGGCAATTTTAATGGCCAGTAGTGTAGTTCTCAATTACGTCAAAGTCGTTGCAGACTTATCATCCTATCGTCGTCATTTAAGCCCTCAAACACCTACGGGAAGTTGACAGCATTGTGGTTTTAGCAGCAGATAAGGGGTATGATACCGTCGTCCTACAGAAGGCAGATTATGAATGTAAGGTGTGACAACTTTTGAATGACCTGCCTAAGGTGCACAAGGAAGGGGTTCCTCTACATCCAGTAGTCAGCAACACCTACCTTAATGTGTTGCTGTCGTCTACCTTACTGCCCAACACCTTAAGAAAATGCATATGTGGAGAAGAATGCCAATCTCATTCATAACTCAGAGCATTTCCTACAACTCCACCATTGTACCACTAAATGATTCACTTGAGCTGATTGGAAGAAAGTTCGACGCCGCTCTCCTGGACTTACTCAAGCATATATCGACTTCTGTATTGGGGTCAAGTCTACGAGCAAACGGAAGAGGTGGCAATGAGCAGCACTCTCTCACCGGTCGCGGCCAGTCTTTGTGGAGAGGTTTGAAGAGGAAGCACTTACATCGGCTCCATATAAACCGAAATTCCTTCGTAGGTAGACGGACGACACCTTCGTCATATGGGAGGAGAAGCAGCTAAAGTGTTATTGGTCTATCTAAACTCAGGACATCCTAACAATAAATTACCATGAAAATGCAGAAGGATGGACTACTCTCATTCCGAGATATAGTAGTCAAAGGAAAACAGATGGTAATTACAGTCACAGTGTGGCTACACGATATTAGTGAGGTGTATTAGTTTCTTTTGATCGTCAGTGTACATTCCAGTTACTTAACTGCTTATTAATTTCAACGGAGTGATTTTCAGTACGAGTGAGTGATGAAAAGTAATGTCTCCGAATTCTTTATATGAAAAATTATGAAGCTTTATAAATAAAAACTTTATCAACGTTAGTTATTTTTTCTGGTTGTCAACATTGTGTGTCCTCTGCTGCTGGAGAACTCCGAATTGTCGCGTGTAACATAGTGATATGTGAGGTGACTCCTGTTTGTCGGTGCGTGAGAAACAGCGCACAGTAACAGCTTAGAATTCGACAAATTCGCCCACACAAGGAGAATCTTCTCGTTCTGCATGAAATTTTATGAAACCACACGAGCGCTGCGACATCAACAACCCGACACGTTGGACCCTGCATACTGTCCGGACTTGGCCACATCAGAGTTTCATTTGTTTCCAAAACTGAAAGAACACCTTCTAGGACTTCACTTCGCTAGTGAAGCGGAGTAAGCAGAGTGAGGATGTTGCTCTGCCAACAATGTCATAAACTCCGCTGTGACACTACCGACAAACTGGTCTCCAATAGGAAGAAATGTTCGTCAGGATGGTACTGTTACGAAATAAATATGTAGACACCAAACATAAAGTTGTAGAATGTTATTAAGTTTGTTTTGTTTTATGTTTTTTTGTAAAAATCGGGAGGTATTGCTTTTCTGTGCCCTCTCTTCGTTTTGTATAGTACAGTATTCTTCTGAGAAGTTAGGTCACTCGTACCATCAGAGAAATGTGAGATTATCTTCGACCGGCTGTGAGGGATTTTGTACACACCGGGCTTCCTCAAACCCAAGACATTCTTAACTGAGCCAAGAAACGCTCTAATCTTGGCTGGCGGACGAAAAATACTTTTGGTATGATATATTTTTAGAATTCTTCCTATTTTCGAGGAAATGCTCCCAGCAAAGGGTAGGTTCGGGCGAAAGTCCAAACTGGAAATCTCGACGGATCTGTTTATCTGTATAGCCATTCTGCTTGATCACAACCTTGAGATGGTCCACTTCCTGTGTCGAGCTTTCTCCGTCTGGCGAGAAGAGCTTATGCCATTTCAGACGGAGAAAGCTTGACACAAGAAGTGGACCATTTCAAGGTTGTGTTCAAGCTGAATGGCTATACAGATAAACCGATCCGTCGTGCTTTCCAGTTTGGACCTTCGCCTGAACCACCAGAAGATACCTGCAAATCGGTGGCTTATCTCCCTTTTGCTGGATGCCAGCCGAGATTAGAGCGCTTCTTGGCTCAGTTAAGGATGACTTGGGTTTGTGGAAGCCCGGTGTGTACAAGATGCCTTGCCACTGTGGGAAGGCTTCTGTTGGTCAGACAATCTGAACCATTCAGGACTGATGTTGAGCAGCCCCACACGGTTGTTTCAGCCTGAGGAATCTGCAGTGGCGGAGTACTGTCTCACCGAGGAACATAGAATGTTTTACGACGAGACACAAATGGTTGCCCCTGCATCTCATGGGCTGTAGCCCACCGTTTCCAGATTTCAGTCGCAAAGTCGTGCGTTATGCACTTCTGTCGGCGTCGTACCGTTCATCCAGAACCAGAACTTTATCTCAATGACGATCCATTCACTGTAGTGGAGACATATCGATTCTTCGGACTGGTTTTCGACGCCCGATTGACTTGGCTTCCTCACCTTTGTCAGCTTAAGCGGAAGTGCTGGCAGCATCTCAATGCCTTCCGCTGCTCGAGCAACACCAACTGGGGTGCAGATAGCTCTACGCTGCTGCAGCTCTGCAGAGCCCTTGTTTGATTGCGCCGTGATTATGGGAGTCTGGTTTGTGGTTCGGCGGCGCCCTCAGCGTTGCATTTACTCGACCCAGTGCACCACTGTGGCGTTCGCATAGCGACAGGAGCGTTTAGGACGAATCCAGTGACCAGTGTCCTTTTGGAGGCCGGAGTCTCTCCATTGCAGGTTAGGCGTTCACAACCGCTGGCCAGTTATGTTGCATTCTCCTGCGCATCCGAATCACCGTCTCCTGTCCCAACCCACGGCGGTTCATCTCCTACATCGGCGGCCCAGGTCAGAGGGTACATCCCTGTGTTCTAGTTTTTAGGGTTCTTTCCCGTATGGAAGCGCTGGAAGAATGGCCGTTTAGATGTTTCATCGTGTGCTGTAACTAATCTAATCTTCTCAAAATCCATACTGGAGAGATATATAGGGGGGTTGCAGCATGTTCTTATAATAGTCATTTAAATCTGATTCCTGAAAACTTTGTAAGTAGACTTTCTCCAGAAAGTCCCCGTCTGTCTTAAAAGTGTGTGCCAGTTCACTTCTTTAAACATCAGTGGCACTGTGCCACAGGTTGAACAAACCTTTTCTGATAGTTCTGGATTTCTTACAGTTGTAGTTATGTGGATTCGATGGGGAGTTGCGCAGTCTAAAAAATACAACTTGTGTATGTCCCCACACCTACCTAGTTGGCTGCGTGTGATGTATATTTCACTGCTGACTCATTTAGGTGGACCCTGCAGTTCTTAACATTATGGCTCAAGTCAAGGAAGTCACAGTCCAGTTTGTCGCAGAGCCTTGCAGTCGTTGGTTCAAGCCTTCAGGTCTATCTGTTCTACGTATTTGCCTTAGGTTGTATTTCAAGGATGAACCAGCAAAAAGCCATCGTATGTATCGCAGAATATTGAACACAAAACGGTTGAGGGTTCGTAAAATCCATTCCTTTAATACTTCTACGTATGATGTTGTGTAGCTTATACAGTACGCAGAGACTCAAATCCTTTGGCTTTCATTTAGTTTTGTATTAACGTTAAAAGATTTAACAGCAGCCAAAGACAAACTTAAATTGTAGAGAACAGTGACGATTGTGATACAGTAGGAAACCATGGTTTACATTAGTTTTACTCTTCAGCCCATGGTGTCATGAGAATACAGTGAGAACTATGGAATATAACTCAGCTGCCCGTATTCCTTAAATTACTTGATTTAAGATTTCTTTTACCGGTACTTAACGTTTCTACAGCCTACACTAATAGCTTTAAGCTTTCGTAATTTTTTTTCTTCCTTCACAAATACTGCAGAGACTGCTGTTACGTTTGAAGTAATTAGTAAGTTTTTAGTTTTATTTATATAACCATTTGGTTATAAAAAATTCTGGAAACTTACGTCATTAGTACGGGCTGTATACAAGGGCGAGAAATTGATTCCAGAATGAATCTTTCACTCTGCAGCGATAAGAAACTGAGGTAATTCGGATGCGCCTTATATACTGCACGATCATTTGCAATTGTAGTAAGTCCGTCGCGTCAGACAGAAAATTCTGAAGGACTGCTGACTTGCAGGTCGAACGTAAGCACTGAGTTGTGTCCACGAGGTACGCAACTTCCGCTAGCGTACGTTTTCCCGCCAGTTGCACGGATACTGGTTGGTGACGTCACTTCCTCGTTTCTGCCGCGCGCGCTTCGTAGAGTGAGATGGTGGATCATGAAATGTTCGTATGCGGTTAGGAGCCTTTTGGCTCTGGTGCTGGTGGGGGAAGTGAGTTGGTGAGGGGAGGGGGCCTCGAGTTTCCGACAGAGGGCGCCAGTGGTTGGGACGATCGATGTGCGCGCAGGCAGCGCCCCGCCCCGCCCAGTTTGCGGCCGTCCTCGCACGTGCATACAGTACTTGCCGGTCATCGGCCGACGGCAGTGGAGACGGCGTCGTCTCGACGGAAAATATACTCCGCCGGTGGCGCCGATCCGGCCGCTATTCCTGGCGTCGGTGGCGGGCAGGTGGTTCGCGTCTCGGGACTCCGCTGCTGGCGGCCATTTGCATTCCTGGCGGGTCGGGTTCGAGGACGGCGCGCCTCCAAGCGGCCGGCGAGTGAAGCTGCGGCCGTGCGCGCGGGCATCCACCGCGTGTGACGCAGTTAGTTCAGTCGCGTACGGCGGTGGGGTGTTACGCCGTACTTCGTCTCGGTGTCCGTCGCGTGATTTCACCGCAGCGAGCTGAAAGCGGATGTATACTGCGTGTCGTCATTCCACGCAAGATCGTCCGTCGCGCTCGAAACGGGTGAGTGACTTCCGCAGCGTGGCTGTCGTGTTTAGCGGGAGGACTGGTGCGGTTCGGTGACCAGCAGTGGAAGCAGTAATGGCGGCGGCTGCGGCACCGCCGGCCACGAGGGCGCCCGAGATGCGAACCGCCAGTGACTCTGTATCGTACCGAACCTCGAACGGAGTACGTCGGCGACAATCGACCGCCGGCAGCGGACACAGTAAGGGATGCTGGTTTATCCGGCAGTCAATTTCTTTTCGTATGCTATTTGTGTATAATACTTGTTCTGTTTCCCATGTCACGTGTGCTACAAAGTAGTTTGTAAGTGGAAGGAAAGACACGTGGAGGAGTGTGGGCACCGGATCCGGCGCCACGGTGCTCATTCAATATGGCGAAGTGCGTGCGTATCGTTGCGTCTGAGGCCGGGCGTCGCGTTGCGGGTAGCATCAGCGGGCGCGGTTAGGCGCTCTTTCTGGTGTCGTGCCGCCGTGGGGCAGGTCGCGGAGCTTTTCACACGCTTTTAGTATTCAACTGTGCGCCGTGGACCCTCATGCTGTACCGTGCTGTGTTCAAATTGTATTTGTTATTGGCAGTGGTTTTATACTTTCTACCCACGGCCCAGTTGTTGCCCCGTTTTTGTTGAGACCGTTATCATTGTAATTGAATATGCGTGTAAAATATTCAGTTTACTACCGCGACATCAAAGAAGGAAGAGAACTGACCATTCCGGCAGCAAGGAGCTCGTGACGGCGTCACTGGCTTGTCATGAGTATGAAACGTGTTTACTACTCGTGCGTCGCTGACCCACGAGGCACCGGGGCATGTGCAGCGCCCACAGCGACGATGCGCGTCATAGTTGGTTACGTCCAAAGGGAGGCGGCTCGTCCCAGAATTTAGTTTTCGTTTTCGACACGAATGTAGAAATATGCCGTTACTGTGACGCCTGATTGGAGTTTAATAGCGACGGCTTCCTCTCCCCGCTCGTCCGGCCAAGAACTTTATTTTCAATGATTCATGTATATCAACATAGTACACACATAGATACTTAGTAATTTCATCTGATGTAATTGACGCTTTTCTTCAGCCAGCAGTGTTAATTTACAATGAAAAGTGCAAAATATGGAACGAAGTCTTGCTCCACTGCCTGCCATCAATCAATATAAGGGATAATATACCACACCCTAACCAATATTTAGAATCTGGTCTGTGAAAGAGTTTGCGGCATTTTATGACTAGACTGTAAATTACCTGCAACGTCCCTTCTTTGCAATGCCTTGTACTTTTTCTGTCGACTGTTACACCGACAGTACACGCGTTAGACATTCGGAGACTGTCCACTTGTGAGATGGGTTGTCACTACATATTATTTAGTTCAGAATGCCTCCTATTCGGCTATTTTTGTGGTGTGAGGTAGATGGTGATTTTGTGGGGTCAAAGACATGCTGAACGGAAGTGTTTTATGTTCAATAAGCTGCTCCGGGCTACCGAACCTTCCTGAAGTAAATTTTTTGCTTTTGAAAAAATGGACGTAACCTACTGTAAATGTTTATCTGTAGAATCCCTTCCAGTTTCGAGAAACTTCTACGCATACCTTTGATTTTACTAGGTAATAAACGAATCCCCAGTGCGAACAAAATGCCGATACCTGTGTTATTTATTTAAGTTTCCATTTTTATTTGCGTACAGAGCAGTACTAATCTATTTACTAGATTTGTCATCTCCACAGGAGAATTTTTTTTAGATTCTAACGGAATGGGTATTACCGATCATTTAAACGAAATTTAGATCAACCTTTGAATGTTACCTGTTTGAAGACAGGTTTAATGCAACTCGCCACGCTACTCGATCCTATCGCATCTTTCTTGTGTAACTGTTGCTGCCTGCACCCATTCCGACTACGTGACTTGGTATTACTGTGAAATATTCCCCCACGCCCACGCCACCCCTTTATCTCCATTGCGAAATTAGTGTTCGTTGATGCCACGTAAGTCCTCAAACCTGCGCCTCCTTATAGTCGTACACTACGGTTATTCCAGGCCGATTAATTGTAGATCCTTTCATTATTCATTCCACCCATATAATAAAACTGTTTTCTGTAACGCACTTAAGCTTGTTCTGTGCTACTCGTTTCACTTCTATTAAAAGGCTATTGCCAAGGCATTTACTTCCATTAAAAGGCTACTGCCAAGATATTGTTGGGAAGGTTTTTGAGACGATGGAAGTGGGACTCATTCCTGACACTGAAACTGAGTTGGTTAATGTCATGCTGCATTATAGGTAACTAGCATTCTTCAGCGAAGTTGATTTGTAAGACCGAAAGTCATCACTTGATATCATTCAGTCTGTTGCTGCAGTCGTCCTACCACATAATTGCAAAACAAGAGTGTATTGCATGACTATTGCTTGTCGCAGTTTGATATAATATGTAGAGCAGACCTCCGTTGCTCCACAACGAGCAGCAAAGTATGTTGGTAGAACGAAACAGTAAAATTCCAACGTATCCGAGCTTTCATATTTCCTTTCCTTCGCCATGTCACACATACGTTATATTTTTCGCAGGAAAAAGGATTTTCCATGAATTGTCGGTGCATTTGAATCTTCCATATATCTATAGAAAAAAGAAAGTCTTAGACCGAATTAATTTTAGGGAACTCTTAAGAGTTACTGATGTAAGGCGTTGTGCTTCACCAAATACGTAAACAATTGTGGCCCGCACCCCTGGGACCGCCCGCGAACGGCAACTGAAAGAGTTCGGCTAGATTGCCATTCCCCCACCCCAAACCCTGGCAACACGAAGTATCTTCCCCTCGCAGTCCCCCTCCAGTCACTACCTCTCTGCTCCTTATCACCACCTGGTCGACGTAAGAATACTGCGCTGTTTTTGTCATAGATCCTGTACACGACAGCGAACCAAGCACCTGGTTTAAATTTATTTCACGCACACTCTAAGCCAAACAAACGATAGGTATCTTTAATGTACAAATTTGTTGGATATTAGGGGCCAGAAGCAGTACAGCTGTATAACGGCTAAATTGCCAGTCTGTATTCGCAGGTAAAAATACAATTCTTTGGTTACACAAACGACTGACAAACAGGAATACTACCAGTGATTTCGCGGGCGTCTTAGAAATGT
Source organism: Schistocerca gregaria (assembly GCF_023897955.1). NCBI lineage: Eukaryota > Metazoa > Arthropoda > Insecta > Orthoptera > Acrididae > Schistocerca > Schistocerca gregaria. The sequence continues at coordinate 658,136,229 of NC_064923.1, forward strand.
ATACTGAAGTCTTAGCACAGAAGTTTGAAGGTGTCCAATGGAAACAAAAACATGCTATCGAACTGTTAACAGCTATTAAAACGTACTTCTTCGCCATTTCAGTAGGTCTTTTTGACACTGGAAGAAGCGGCAAAGAAACTGGTTTTTAAAATAGAAAAGACTTCTTGAGGGGCAAGTCACATTATCTACCAAATAAAGGGCAGACAAAAGTATCTCCAACATTTGGATCTCCTAAAAATGCCTGGCCGGCCAAAAATTTTCACTTAAGGACCCGTGATTTGCTGTTTTTATAGAACTCGCAGGGTTCAGAGTTCGATGGTTGTACGACAGTAAAATCATGAATTTAAATTTTCAAGATAGTTGATACGAAGTTACTAATGTAGTAATTTACTGATAGCAGTTCCAATATGTTGCAGCTCTTTGCTCTTGCATACTATGTTTCATAGTGACAGCGCAAAGAAATTACCAAGTTATACATTACATTAGAAAGTGTACTGGCAGTGGTGCCTCCAGAGATCTCCTGTAGATAGGATTGCCCCTCAGGAATGTGAAATATTTTTCCAGAAGAGGCACTCTTGAATTTTTGGTCTGAAATGAAAACATGTGTCCACCATTAGGCCTCATAAGTGTTCTCTGTAGAATTCTAAAGGTGAAAGCATAGTTTGCGTTTCTTCCATTTTAAACTTTCCAGTGACATAGCTCGGTACGTCAAGCTCTGCAAATTGGGTTTTTGTGACAGTCACAATACATATGTTAGTCAGATCCACCATTGTGGCATTCATGACAGCAATCAGACTGCAACCTTTCATGTCCCAGAACGTCGACAATTGTATCTAACGGTGTAAGTTACTGAACCTGTACTTGATCCCTAAACATGATTAAATTTCAGATTTTGGCTTCACGCTGAGAAAATGTCTGTAATAAAATTAATGTAGTTGTTGGATTTTAAACATTAATTCACTATCTCTCACATGTGCAAATGCAATTGAACACTTAAGTGAAATATAAGTGACAGCTATCCTATGGGTGTCAGAATCAGCATTGTGAAATTAGATTTTGCCAAACGACTCCGTCAAAAGCTTACCTGAACTTTACTGATACGGGGTTTTGCTACAAGCAGATATGCCATGTGAGGTTATGCAGTGGTTAGCACACCACACATTCAGGACAGTGGTTGAAATGCCTCACAGACCATCCAAATTTAGATTTTACTTGATTTCCCCAAAATGACAGGATGACTACTTTGAGAGGCCATGGCAAATTTCCTACCCCCCATCCTTTCATAAGAGGAATTAGTGCCCTGCCTGTAGTGACCTAACTTGATGGGAGGTTAAGCCTCCAATCATACTTCAGTCACCATTGAATTGCGACTAAAATTGTCACATTCTGTAGCATGTACCAATACTGATGGCTTTTTCAATATGAAGAACATTTCCTTGTATCCTGTATACCAGTCTCTAAAGGAGTCCGAACCTTAAATTTGCTTTTACGGGTTGTTGTTAAGGCCAATTGACTAAGAATTCTTCTGTTCACTTACCGGTTGTTCTACTAGAACTTCGTACTTGAGTTGCAGTCCCTATAGTGATGCGGGAAACTCATCTAGTCGAGACAACTCAAGGTTGGAGCTACTGGAGTAAATTGTCTGAAGCTGGTACATTGATACAGGTAACTTCTTCAGAAACTATAGATTTCAACTGAATGAGACAACTCAAGGTTGGAGCTACTGGAGTAAATTGTCTGAAGCTGGTACATTGATACAGGTAACTTCTTCAGAAACTATAGATTTCAACTGAATGATTGAACTGGTAATCTTCTGTGTTATAATCATTATTCAATTTTTGTTCTAAGTGGTCAATATCCACATAACAAAGTAAAAGTTCATTCCCGATGCTTCATGTTGCAGATTCTTGTGACCACCATTGGTGCAGCGACAGGTGTTTTTCAACTCCCAAGTAAACTGTTGCATGAAAAAATAATCTAACAGACCTCACGATACTAGACACAGGGTTCTATTTGACTTACCGCACCAATAGATTTTTGGCTGACCAGGCACGAGACAAATCCAGATGCTGGAGTCTGCCTTTCATTTGGTAGATAATGTGACTTGCCTTAAAGTAATGCCTTTCATTGAAAACAAAATCTGCTATACCTCTAGCTTCTTTGCCTCTTTCTCCAGTGACACTGCCGAGAATTTGGAGTAAGTAGATTGGTATACCATTTCACTTGATTGTGGTTGCTAGGTCTTATGGCGTGTAAGTTTAACTGTTTGATTTTGGAAGTGCCAGAATTTCCTGTATGGTAGAGTACTTGACTGAAGGTTTGATGGCCAACAATATTTTTGGAACAATTGATATACATAACTGGATGTTAACACATTGCTTATGTTCCTAAGATAATGGGTTTTTAACTGAAAAATCTTTTTTTAAAATTTTATTGAAGTTCAGAGTTACATTCGTGGACATTGCTATGTCGCCTTTATTTCAGTTATAGATAACCATTTGTATTTCAAGAAACAAGTAGTAAAAGTTTGCTTTCTGCAATTGTTTGGGATATGGGTGTTCGTAACACTGCTGGTCCAATATATGTAAATGATCATGTTTGCTACTGTTATTTTGGCTTGAAGAGTTTTCTTTGCACCCTACTGAAAGTTTCGTTTCCAAAGAGCTACAAATTTTTCATGTTTGTAGTGGATATCTCTCTCTCTCTCTCTCCTTTTTTTTCTCCTCCTCCTAGGCAATTTAGACCATGCCTTCTGATAACTGTAACAGTTGCATGGCTACTAAGATCCCATTATTTGGGACCAGATTTTTTTTTGCCAATTGCAAAAGAACATGGATAAACCAGTTTTCAAAATCCGCATCATCGAAGTATCTGCTTGCTGTTTGTTCTTTTCAGGCCTAAAATCAGTGAGTCCCACAACTACTTTGGATGATACACCCTTGAAAAGAGAATGCAGTTCTCCCAATACTGACACTGTGAACACTGAAATGCTTTCTTTGGTATGACATGGAACTCTTTCTGGATACTTGCATCTTCCAAGAAATCTTTCTTCACCCTCTATCAGTGAAGTTTGTCTTGTTGCAGTTTGAGAGGTGGAGGAACTACTACTAGCAAGTGACTGAAGTATGTTTTAATCCTTTTCCCTTCACTACTTGTAGGGAATGTCCTTCCATGTGTATATTTCACATTAGATTGCTTTTTACCACAGTTTTAACTGTTCTTAACAGGTGGCAGGTACTCGTGGGCAGGGAGGTGAAATATTCTTGGGAGTGACAAGTTTGCTGTGACTACACTTTTGTTTACATTGAAATAATTTTCATATGTTCTGACAATTCTTCCTTCTAAAGTATTTCATACATTTTTCTAGAATAATTATTTTCAGGTAAGGCAAATTGAAAAATCTTGTTGCTTCAAAGCAGCATTGGAGTTGAGTGGTAATTCCATAATTTAGTGCCTTACTCTACAAATCTATTGATACTGGTGTTTCAAATTTTGGTTTTCAGTTGTAAAATTGCAGTCTAGGTTTCTTAAAGTGTCCAGCTTTCTGACTAATGCTGACCTAAAATGTGTAGTCCATTTAGGCTGCCTGGTAATCAATACATTGATGTCCCATGTGGTGGTACACTAGATATTGGGGATGGAGACGGGACTGTACAAATAAGTGAGTCCTCAAGCTGTTTCCGAAACAGCTGCCATGATTTTCACTCATATGGTGGAAAAGGTTGGAGGGGGGGGGGGGGTGTAGTTTCAGAAGTTAGATAGGAGCAAGAAACAAAACATGAAGGCCCAAAGGTAAGGATCATTAACAAAAGTAGTCATGTTCAAAAAGTTCATTTGTAATTACATAACATAATGTCTATTTGCTTAAATTTCAGGTTTATTTGTTAAGAAGTGATAGTTGTAGATCCTCAACCAGAATCAGATGTAAGCCACTGTAACAAATTGAGCACCCCCTACACAGCAGCTGCAGCAAGTGATACATATATGTAAGTGTATGAGTATAATTTTTTGCTAAATTTGTGATCCCAGGCACAGAATGGAAGGGATCACATCCACCACCAATAGAGAACATGATACCTTTGCAGTGTTATAAAGCATATCTAAAGGATGTGTTTGAGCCTGTACCTGAGCAATGAAACATCTGTGCTTAAGAGAGATTGTTTTTTGTAGCAATCAACAGTGAATTCGAGTATTTTGTTGGTACTTCAGTGATCTAGATCATACTGAAAATGCATTCCATTTTATGTGATGACTAGAAATTGGTTCTTCCAGCTACTGCAGGATTTTCATATTATCAGTAATGAAGAATTGGATGAAGCTAATAGACAAACTCTAAAATTTGTCCACTTTTCTCTGCATTGTAGTTGCAGACAGTCAACCCAAAAGAATAATAAGTTTATGGTGAACATATATTACAGTCAAGGGTAGAAGCAGTTTGAAACAGCATGTAATTGAGACTCACAAAAGGAACTACAAATCTTGTATGAAGGTGGATGCTTCGAACTTGATGTCTAATTTTGAAATTTGTTGGCAAAACTGTGTGCAGCAATGGTGTTAGAATTATCTGGGATATTGCTTTGGCGTTGACAGAAACTTAGCCAGAGAAACAGCATTCCAAGTGCTCGCAGATAGTTGGTTTTTAGGCAATGAATTTTGAGGCACAGTTGGGACGGACAGGATGAGAAAATGTCCTTCGAAGTGGAGCTGTAGAGCACAGCATGGCTGTTGTGACTATAGATTGGACAGAAAATAGATTTTACAGAAAATATGTAAATTGTTTCAACAAATGCATGTGTTGAGCCCATGCCAATATGTAGATGTTACTCTGCATCTTCAAAGAAATCCATTGATGTACCTAGGGCTATGTTGTGGAAATGCCCAAAAGACATGTGGAGCTTGGTTCTCGCTGATATGTTGGTAGAACTCTTAACAGATCGACTTGCCACAGAAGTGGTATGTGCGCACAGTGTATTGGTATTTGTAAAAGTTGAGCAAAAAGGACTGTGTGTTCAGCTCCTAATATGGATGTACATCTTCATAGTTTTGAATACTTTGCAGAAATGGTGAAAGAAGGTTGATGTAAAGTGTGCTTGAAGTCAGCCAAGTGCAAAATCATTTGTATGTCTGTGTGAGAGAGAGGTGTTCAGACATATTTCATAAGGAGAAGATCCAACACATTGATGTCTTGAAAGAGAAGACAGTAAAACATGTCAGTACAAAAATTTCAAAGTTTCGCTAATACGTAGAGGTGAATTATGCAAAGAAAAATTGGGCATCTCCAAACTGGCAATAACACTGTGCATAGACTAAAAAGTGCTAAAATGTGAGTGAAAAAATAGTTTGCAGACATCTCGTGTTTACTGAACTTGTTTTCATGTTGCCTTGCCTCCACTGTTGTGTAAAAGCAACATTCAAATTTTTTTGAATAAAAAGTTTTAAGTCATATTTCACATTCGTGTACCTACATACGAGGATAGCCCCATAAGTACCTGACCCAAGAAAGAAAACAATTTTGGAAAAATGTATTTTTCAACATAATCTCGTTTCAGCTGTGTACACTTTCAGTGATGTTCAGGAAGTTAGATACCATTTTTTATAATGAGAACTCCTCGAAATAGACATTAAGTGCCGACGTCATGTCTTCCTTTGTGAAAATCTTCGACCAGCGATCCATTTATTCAAGTTAGGGAACAGAAGATAATCAGAGGGGGCTAAATCTGGCGAATAAGGTGCATGAGGTAGCAATTAAAACTTTAATTCATTAATTTTGGCCATTGTAATAACGGACTTGAGCTGGTGCATTGTCCTGAAGAAACACTTTCTTCTTGGCCAAATGCGACCATTTTTCCTTGATTTCTTCCTCCAAACTTTGCAATTATTTTCGCATAATACCCGCCGTTGATAGCTTTTCCTTTTTCAAGGTAGTCTGTGAAAAATATCCTACGCGTACCCCAAAAAACGGACGCCATGACCTTGCCTACAAAAGAAATGGTCTTCGCCGTCTTTGGAGTAGGTTCTCCAATTTGTCCATTTTGATTCTTTTGTCTCCGGAGTGGTCATGAAACCGCGCGAAAATCAGCATTGTTGCTGCGAAACTTCGCGTAAAACACAATTTAAACATCGTCACGACACTGTTTTTGCTCTAGTGTTACCAAACGCGACTTAATCGTCGCGCGCGCGCACACACACACACACACACACACACACACACACACACACACACTTCCCCTCAAGTCAAAATTTTCAGATAATATGCGATGTACGTACCGCACTGTTTGTAATGCCTACTAACTCGCGCACTTTGTCGACGATAATCCAGTATCGCTTAGTGGATTTTCGCCATTTCTGGAGTCGATATTTTACTGTTATCAACGAAGGAACAGACACTCCCAAAGTAAATCTATCTCAGCTTTAATATTGGTTGTGCTGAGGCCTTTAAAAAAATGTATCACTTAACGATGACAAATTTCCTCAATTTCTTGAGTTCACTCACAACGTTCACTACTGAAGGCTACCAAACAAATGCAAAACAATGTGGCGTATTCAAACTTTAAACATACGATTCATAGATCGTATACTTTCTAATCCAAAGATATTTTTCAACAGCGACTGTCATCTCCCGATTATACCGAGTACTTATGGGACCACCCTCGTAAATAGTGCAAATATTTTTTCTCAAAACTTCAAACTTCGTAAAGAATGGGTTAAGCTGATCTACTCCATCACTAGCTCTAGCGTAATATTTTGACAAGAGAAGATTCTCTATCCAAAAAAAAAAAAAAAAAAGTCATCGCCAGGTAAGTTATTCTTGAATTGTGAAACCTGCTTCTCATCGAATCAGTTTCCACGATGAGCTATAGATAGTGTGTAAAGCAGCCATTTGCTTGCTCTCTCTCTCTCTCTCTCTCTCTCTCTCTCTCTCTCTCTCTCTCTCCCTCCCTCCCTCTCCACACACACACACACACACACACACACACACACACACACACACACACACACACACATGCTGAACTCGTGTGAAAGTGGCAACAAATGGGCATAAGTCCACTTTGGCAAATTTGTTCCATTTTTAGCAACCTTCTTGGTGCAACCTTGCCAAGTTCTTTTATTATACTAAATATACCACACAGCTTTATCAATAAAACATAATTTTGAAACGTAATTATGTACTGCATTGAATGATGGTAGTTTTCACTTACTCATTAGTATGAGTGGACAGGACACTTTCGAAGATTACTAGAAAATGCATGTTCCACAATCTGAAATACAAAGCACCCACAGAACAGGAAATAATGAATAAACCTAAAATGGGCTCCAGATTTCTCATTCTTTGTGTGCCCTGTGCATTGGTGCCGATAATGGATGAGTCAGGAAATTCACAGGGCTACAGAAATGGTGGCAAAGTTGCCATAGTTTACGATGGTTCCTTAGGAACTAGGTTGCACTTCTAGGCCTTCCTCAAATAATTTTACTACATAGACCACATATTATTTTGAGTTTATAACTGCACAAAAGTTTTGTCCAGAGATTTATACAACTGTGTACAAACCGCAAGCATAACTGATGTGAAGCCATCATACTACTGTTATTTAAGCATTACTGAGGATATTTAGCCCAGCTGCCAATCGTGATTGCCACAAGTTTCAGGATCACATTCTTATTTTCAAGTGCTAAAATCAAGGAAAACAGATAAATAATCCTTAAACCAATATGCACATAAGGATTAGACACTCTGCGTTATAACCTACCTTGAAAAATTGTTTGATGCTATTAGGACTCGTCACAACTAATAAGAAGCTGCACACGTTGTCAACTCAGACCATGAAGCATCACAAGCTCGTGCATCCACCGTTGCCGAGGTACAGTTGCAAACTAAAGCCGTTGCGATCACCTAATAACAATGACATTTACTTAACGCCCAGTGCTCAGCACCAACGGTACTACTGTCATAAAATCTTTGAGAAATATGTCTAGTCCTTGCGAATTCTAACTTAGACGTAGTTTTAAGTCAGAATGGGCTACGACCAAACAGGGATCTCTAAGATTTTAATAAATAGTAGTATCGTTGGTGCTGAGCGTTAAACGTTGAATAAATATCATCGTTGGTTGGTGATCGCAGCTGCTTTGTTTGCAACTATACCTCGAGAATGGTGGATGCACTGGCTTGTGATGTTTCATGGTTTGAGTTGACAATGCACGTGTGCAGCCTGTTTTAAAGTTGTGATCCTTATGAGGATTATTTTATTAGGTTTCCTTAGTTTTAGCACTTGAAAATGGGATTATGTCACGAAACACGTTGTGGCAATAATCATACAATTAACAGCTGGGCTGAATATCCTCAATATTACAAGTATAAGGAAATTATTAAAGAAGGTGTGAACAAATCTTGTCACATTTAATTCGGTGATTAAACGTATAAGAATGTACAGGCTAGAACGGTTCACAAGTGAGTACAGGGATGAGTGAATGAGGGGAGTAGTTTGTGTAGTAGTCTGTGGAACTTTGGGTAGGAGAAAGCTGGAACCTCTTCCATAATTGAGTAATTATTTTGAAACGTCAGTACTGTGTGTAAAGTTTTTCTGTGTTCCTCGACGTGTTGACGAAATATTCCATAAAAATCCTGTATTAACTGATGTAAAACGTATTTATCTCTAAAAGTCATGAACAAAAAAACGATTGATTTATTTTTGCTAAATTACGTAAATATGAATGTAATAGATATACTTATCAAAGAAGCAAGAAGTGCTTCCCGGCTGGGTTGGAGATTTTCTCCGCTCAGGGACTGGATGCTTGTCTTCGTTTCATCCTCATCGACACACAAGTCTCCGGAGTGGCGTCACCTCAAGACTTGGCACCAGGCGATCCGGTCTACCCGCCGGGAGGCACTCCCCACGCGACATTCATCTCTGACCGTGAAATTTGCAGTGCATGGAGGTAAAACGAAAGTAAAGGATAAAATAAAAAAACCGTTAGTCTGTTTAATTATATTGTCGCAATTTGGTAGACTGTTATTACATGATTAGTTACTACTATAATCAACCTCTCCACAATGCACTGCGGGAGTCTTAACACTTACGAAGGCGTTGCTGTTATAAAGTATAAGGTGCGTTCTAATATGATCGATCCACCTCCCACTAGGTCGGCAGGCGTCTCTTGTTTCTAGGAATTAAACAACGGGCTTCCTCTGGCGATCTGCCCACGTTATCGTGACTACATGCCCCTCTATCTCGTTAAATTTTTCATTACAAACGCAAGTCACTCTTCATTATAGTATATTTTTAGAGCCATCGCTTTTCTATGTCCTAGTAATTTCCGTTATGAAAACAACGAAATTTTAAGCATATCTAACAAACTTCTGACGGTTCCTGCTACAGTGGTAAACCTAGTACAGACACGTTAGATACGTTTGAACAATTTTATCGAAGTGTTCAAAATGTGTGAATTCCTAAAGGACCAAACTGCTGAAGTCATCAGTCCCTAGACTTACACACTACTTAAACGAACTTACGCTAAGCGTTCGTGGTCTTTCGGTCTATAGTTGTTTGGAATCAAACCTCATTTGGCATATTATTCTGTATTCCAAGGATGACAATCTCTGTAAGATTGGGAACTACTACACAAACTACCTTTGTGCAGTCACCAGGGAGGACTGAGCTGAGCTGGGTCGGGTAGGCTGGCGAGGCGCGATCAGTCTTCTCGGACCGCGAAGTCGGTAATGAATGGGAGGGCGACGGCTGAGCGTGCGCGTTTCCCGCCACGGGCGACACGGCGCGTCGCGGCAGCAGCGGTGGCGACGCTGCGCAGCCGCTGAGGCGCTCTGGCAACGCCGCGCCCGCAGCAGCGCACGGCGCTGCCTCTGCCTGGAATGCACGCGCCACAGGCCGGCGCGCCGCGGCCCGTTACACTGCGTGTAGTAGCTTACTAGCCGGAAGCGGCCATGTTGTTTTTGTGCCGCCGGCCGCCGGGCGGCCACATTCCGACACGGTACAGTCGCGGCCCGTCGGCCGCGGTACACTCGCATCCAGTCCCGCAGCCCCTCCGCGACCTTGCTTAACGTCGAATGCGTGGGTGACAGCGTGCAGTGTGCTAGGGCGTACACCTACGCCCGTAACCCGTTTCAATTCGCCTTCGGTCGCCCGCACCTAGCCATTTCCTGTGGCTGTCTGGTGAAACGTTACAGCTACTCGGTACTGCGTTTGGTTGATATTGCCAGCAGCGATGTTGCGTTATTCCGTAACTGGTGGTGTGGCTGCCAGTGCCCCCAACTTTTGAAAAAATAACAAACCTGCGCGAAGCGTATGCGCGCAGGAACTAACGTTTTGGTAGCTCTCAGTAGGTCAGTCACTCTCCGAACGCTGCAGTGACCACACTGCGGAAGGTAAGAAGTCCGTATTGTCATTTTCCTGGCGCGTGGTGTCAGTTTTGACGTCAAAATATCATCCTCACCGATTACGTAGTTACACCGAACGTTCCTTTTGTTTCAGAAATAAACATCCCTGCTTCGAGGATGTTATTAGAGATGGCACAGGATTATAGGAATTGATAATGGGCAGCTCCTGGGTTAAGAGTAAATTCAGTGATTTCAGCAATGAAGATGGGAGAATCGTGACAACTGACATTGAAAGGGACTACATCCGAGCAAAGCTTACCTTACAATGAATAGGATAATCAACGGACACCTGACTCCGGGAGATCACCTTCGTCCGGGGCTATTGGCAACTCTCCAACCGTCATGGCTACTTAAGAGCTACAGTGGGAAGAAGATTCAAATGACCCTTTGAAGCACTACCTAAGAATGTTAGCACCACAGCTGATAGCACAGGGCCTACAAGGCAGCTCGGACCGCATTGTACACCGAAGAATTGCTACTTACAACAAACGAAAAGCTTTCCTCTTCAGAGAAACTTCTTGATAAAAACAGAATTGACTGTAGAGATGCTACACTGAAAAAGTGAAGGCTTTATTTGCACTTTGAAGTTTCCTGCTGTTCAAATCTAATGAAGACCTAGATGCACCATTCTCCAATGATTGAACAGGAACGGACATCTCTCGGAGCGTAATGTAACTGAAGTGCATGTCTGATCCAGTGTGCCTTCGATTTGACCACACAATACAGAAGAAAGAAGACTGACCCAACAGCTCCAGTTTCCTGGTTATTCGAATGTTTCATAAACTGCCAGAATAGTCACACAGTCGTTCAGTATGCTAGCATTAATTAGGGGTTGGTGGGTTTCAGACACAAGTGCAGGTTTGAAATGTACACTCCCAACAAACCCTTTAAGTATAGGTTGAAAATTATGGTCCTGAATGACACTTAAGACATATCGTCAGTGGATATATTTACTCAGAGAAAAATAGCTATAGAATCACCCTATCTGGAGATGAAACTTGCAAAACCAACGCAGGCTGTTAGGCGGCTTTCAGAACCCATTTTCAGTACCAACCGGAATGTGATAGCTGGTAATTTTTCTTCGAAGTGGTGAAGTAGTTGCGGAAGACTGGCTTCAACTATTTGGGACACTTAGCGAAAACATGAGGCAGATACAGCTTGGTTTCAGAGCGCGAGGCGGAAAACAAATGCCCAACATGTACGACTTTACTGTAGTATCGTTTGTGCCAAATAAAAATAAAGCTGTCTTGCTTGTATCATTCATGTACCGTAGCAAATTTAAGTGCAGTTACTAACAAGCTAAAAATTGTATAAATTACTGAGGAAGGTGTTGAAACCACTGCCGAGAAATGTATCATGTAGGCTACCACCATTTACTACCTTGTTGCCATGGTCAAAATCAGCTTGGACAATTGAGTTGCCCATTTCACAGCTTTCCCACCCAATCCACTGCAAAGTGAAATTCTGTTTACGTCGCTTGCCAAGGGACTTGTGGACGCAGCTGTATGCTTGAGACTGAAAAGTACCCACAAACAACTTTAGCTGAGGTCGACAGTAAGCTAGATCTTGGAAGAACCTGTACTGTTGTACAACGCCAGAATGATTCAGACAAGTAAGCGGGATGTGGAATATGCTCAAGGTGAAGTGACCACAAAACAAAAGCCCTTTGTGCTCACTGTAAGGTGCCCATCTGTCTTCTGTACAGTTCGTATTTGCGAAAATTGCTGTAAGTGATATGCTATGAAAATTTGAATTGTGTAACTATAGTCATGTATGTAATGAATACTTCGTTAGCCAGATATCGATTCTCCCTCGGAGCACATTACAATAGTCTTCATTAATCGAGTATTAGTGAATTAGTGATTTTCAATGTTCAACTTGCTTCCCAGTTTCATAAGCAAGTACCTCCTTTTTTGTATTATTGAATAAACCCCTGTTATATTACCTTTGTACTATTTTCTGCGTGCGGGTATGCGCAGTAGCCATGTCAAATCGGTTAAGACAGTGTACCCTGCCAGTCACGTACATCTGTACTCCGCAACCCAACTCACGGTGTCATTTTCCCCCGTCTCGGCGGTGCACATAGTTTCTCTTGGAGCGTTTCCCATTAAAGTTTCGTGGGCACCTCCGTACAGCTTTTTGAATTTTTTGTCTTCTGGTATTACTTCATGCAATAAGGTCTCACAATGAAGAACAGTGTTAGACGTCTTTCGTGCAATAAATCTGAGCCCATCTTTGTTTTCTCCATGGCTAGATTCGTGGCAGTACCATCCACTCTCTTTGGGTTGAACTAGATTGCTGTTCGTGTAGCCAAATCATCTGATGCTAAATGTTTCAACTCGTATTAGTTAAGGTTAGTCGGATGCCAATATTTGCAACTGTATTTTGTGACGTATCTGACGACCACTACTGTCCACAACTGCTTAGTCTGCGAAGGCTTTTTTGGAGCTTCAGACATCGTCCGCCAGATTGTTTACGCATCGGAATTAGCAGTGGCCCTATCATACTACAGTGAGGTTGCTAATGACGGTGCCTACTCATTAAGACTGAATACTGAATTCTGTATTCCAAGCCACAAATAATGCCCTCTTATACCTGTGTGAAAAACACTTGACATCAAGTAATTGCTACATTTTATCCAATATCGCTTCCTGAAGTTTCTGAAAGGCATCTTACATTGGCTGACATACCATGTCAATAGGTAGCAACAAGGTCCTGATACCACGTTCTCAGAGTAGTTTTTGTGAAACACAAGACTCATAGTAAGCATTGCATTTGGGATTGGAGACGCATAGACTATTATTTAACCTATACAACCTTAAAATTTTTCTGGTAAAGGTCGCAGCAATGAATCAGCCCTCCGAAGCACATGTGTACCAAGGCAGTCATGATTTCCCTTCTGTTTGGCAATGCGATGTCACAGCACTGCATCCTGTATAGCTACCGAATGTGTTGTCCCCACATCCAGGACATACTGAACAAGATTCACAGCGATTAAGTTAAGATAAACTCTATGGATAAAACGTTGTCCCTGTTCTAAGAAATAAACACTAAGATCTTAAACGTGAAGAGAATTACCAGAACTGAAATAAAATGAGTAACCTCATTCTAAAACCGTAACACACTGTCACAGAATAATATCTCATCTGTCATAAATAATTGTACTTCCCTTCCTGATCTGGAAATGGCTACGAGGCTCAGCGTAGTAGTATTACTAGATGTTGAAACAGTCGTCGAACAAGTTCACAAAATGGGGGGAAGGGGTAGAGCAAGCTGTGCCCAAAAATTTGAACCATCAGTCCGCCGAGTCTCGTTCTGCAGTCGTAATGTTGGTGGGTTCTCAGAACTGTCACTCTAAAACACAACTTTTCCACCAGAGCACATTAGATGCTTGTCTTGACTCGCCTTCGTGCTGCCGACTGTTTGCAGTTAACATTGTCGCAAACCACGCCACCCAAAGGCATGAACCATTGCGAAGACGGGTGAGACTAAAAGTTTGGGTCCTTAGGACGACCTGTTTAAACCCAAAAGAAAGACGCCAGGAGTTGAACTACAGTTTGATTTCTTTGGATGCGCAGCGGAGTTAGTGCCCTTAACTGGCTCGTATTTATAGGGCTCCCACATTGAGAATCGTCAAACATAACTCGAAAATGACTTGGGTCAGTTTTGTTTAAAAAGTGACATTACGGACCAAAGATTAAGAGTACTAGCACCATAGAGAATCCATTAAATCACTAGACAGGCTATGATGAGCTCCGACATTGATTCATGGAGCAAACAGAGTTTTTGAAATATTCAACTGTTTTAAGATAAAAATCTGCTTGGGTGGAAAAAACAGCACAGTCGTAACTTCCATTGTCTTTCTAAATCAGCTCGGTGATAAAGTGCCAGATTATGTATGCAGACGTATCTGATTCGGTCTCCAATCAGTCAAAGAATGTTTATCATTTTGTTCACGTCTGACAATGTTAATGTGAAAAATGCCGAGTTGCATCATGGCTTGTAATCCACATTGGTAGGTAGAGTATCAGTCACAGTTCAGAGATCTGGGAAAGGCAACACCATATCTAATGTGACTGTCTAGTAAAGCACTGCAGTGTTGAAAAAAATCTTCGGAATGTTGACTGCTTACTACTTACCTAGATGTTAATACCCCAAAGTGATGCGAAATGGAAATAGATCAAGTAATCGGTAGTATGAATAGACCGCAAGGAAGCCATTTTTTATATATTCCATACACTAAAGGAATAGGGGACATAATTAACATAGATGTGGTGTACAAATGTTAATAGCAAGTGTAGTAAATTACTCAATAGGTGTGTGTGTGTGTGTGTGTGTGTGTGTGTGTGTGTGTGTGTGTGTGTGTGTGTGTGTGTGTGTGTGCGTGTGCTACTGTTGATAGCAAGTGTAGTAAATTACTCAATAGATGTGTGTGTGTGTGCTACTGTTGATACGCTTTCAAGATGTGCTTTAGCACTGATAAGTGCTACACAGTTAAGTTAGTCTGATGAACGCTCCGGTGGTCGTAAAATCGGTTTAATTATTCCAGACACTGGCATATTTTTGTGCTATAATATAAGCTAATAGTGGATCAGTTCCCACTGAAAGTGTTTGTATTTAATAGTTCAGAGATGCCGGTACTGATGAAATAGCTAGCTGCAACGTGTGGAACAAATTATGCTGTTTCAGAATAATTAGTAGGAACTGCTGGTCCTTCACGGCAGCTGTGTAGTAAAAGGAACTTCAGCCATATAGTAAAAGAACGTGACAGAAACATCCATATCGTTTATCATACATTAATGTCCTGATTGAGAGCTTTGCGAACAAAGTTCCACAACCTTCAGGCTTTCATTTGTATCTGATGTTAGCGACAGTAGCCATGTTTATACTAGTTCAGCAGTATCAGAATTAGCCCACAGGTTTAAGACAATTGGTACTCGATGTGACTACCGCGGTAACGGGCTGGGCTGCACAGTTCCTAACTAGTGACGTGTTATCGATAAGTAGAAAGTGCACGAAATTCCTGTAGGTGACGTCTTTCATTAGCCAATTAAGTTTCTGTTGAAGCATCACCGTACTGTACCACATGCCCGATAACTGAGATGTATGCTAAGTCATTAGACACAAACTTGTTGTTTAGAATATTCTGCGATAAAAACCACCGAACTGCGAACGTTCTGTACGAAGTAAGGCCCTTTGAAATCGCGGAAAGATCGGCCATGACCATGAATCGGGAATCCCGCAGTTACAAATAAGTAATACTTTTTATTCGTATTGCTGCGTGTGAGAATATTGGAACTTAAACATAACTACGACGTAACGTGTGTTAGTTTGTTGTTGTTGCATGCGATATATTTTAGATTTCGAGGAATTGGAGGGTGAGTTTTAATGTCTGCAGAATGAAATGTAGTCGTCTGCATTATATTAATGATACAAGGTGCAAAGTTCTGAGCACGCTTCACTAGAAGAGGTTTTCTCTGCTAAGAGTTGGTTTAATTTGTAGAACAATTCTCTGTGGGCTCTTAAGATTTATACCCTAATGGTGAATTCATTTTTTGTAAATATCAGAAGTAACCATAATGGGAGACTGGTTGGAGTGGAAATGTTTTAACAACATACTTCAGGAAGGTTGTATACTGTAGTGGAAAGGGCCTTACGTGCAACATGATAGAAATGGTGCTACTTTGAAGATACGATTTTTGAATTATTGTACTCCATTTGAATTAAAACAAGACTAAAAAAAATATACCCGTAGTTTAACACCTTATTAGGCCGTCCTGTCTGTTACAAATTGTGCAATTATCTTTGAACCTATTTCACGAATGACAATGCAGTATAATTTTTTGCTTTTTGGTCTGCTCGGTCGGGCAGTGCGAATAAGGATGGTAACACAGGACGTCTATGCTGTGCTGCATGACAAGCATGTCGTGCAGGTAGTATCGGAAAGTGTTTTAGGTCATCTTCATGCAGGTGATCACGCTGAGCAGAGAGAGTGGTGGGGGCACTTGTCTCGTATCTCATCAACATGTTGAAAATCCAATCTGGACATGTAATTAGGGAAATTTATGATGTGAATTTTTAATGGCTGAGAAAATACTTGAGATTTATAGCGAAAAACTTATGGCATGTGCAATAGATTTGTGATACGTGGTTAGATATCTGTAAAAGACTGGGAGAAATATTTTAACATTATAGTTCATTTTAAAAATTTAATGTATTAAACATTTTTGTTTAAATAATTACATTGTTATGGTTTGCAACAGAAAGTCTTAAAGGCCACAGTGTATTCTAGTTCATTTGGTCTGGTTGTGCTAAGTCTATCAGTAAAAATGTCCTACCTCATTCTGCAATGTGTTTCTCAGCAGATGACAGTATTCTGTTGCAAGGCAGGTTTAACACAGCTCCCCACTTTAGTGTATCCTGTGCAAGCCTCTCCATCTCAAAGTAATGCAATGTACTTTCATGTGAATCTGCTGACTGTTAGTGCCTAGATCTTACTGTACAAATTCTATTCTTAAAGTTTTGCATTATTAAATTGACCATTCCTCGAAACCCCATGATGAGCCCCAATGCGATTCAGTACCTCTTCATTTGTTGTTAGATCTACCCATATAATATTTAGCCTTCTTCTGTAGCAGCTGATGTTCTCTTGTTTGAACTTCTTACTATCCAGGTTTCATTACTGTACATGGCTGAACTCCAGACAAACATCAAAAATTACTTCTTAACATTTATATTAACTATTAAGAAATTCCTGTTTTCCAGAACAGTTTTTTTGTTGCTGCCAGCCTGCATTTTATATCCTACCTGCGTTTAGTATCTCGTGTCTCAATTGCCTCAGCATCAGCTGGGTATAATTAACCGGAATTCAGTTTCCATTATATTTTGTTCTCTGACACACTATAAATCCCATCAACTATTCTACCAAGTAATTTGTGACAGAATTAAGATGTCATTGATGTAACACAGAGTTTGTATTTAAACTTTAATTCTCTCTCCAAAAAATCTGTGGTTTCCTTCACTACATGCTCTGTGTACAGATTGAATAGTTGGGGATAAGCTACACCCCTACCTCCTAAATTACTGCTTCCTTTTATGCCCTTACATCGTCAAACTGCAGTATTCTGTACAAGTTGTTCATAAAATTTCACTTCCTGTATTTTATCCCTGCTACATACATAAGTCCCATTAACATTCCAGCTCATGTTGTCAACTTTATCTTAATCCACAAATATTACAGTTTTGCTTTTCTATAGCCAACTAACGGTAAGTTGTATAGTTAGTGTTGCTTCACAGCTCCTACATTTCTTTGAAATCTAAACTGTTCTTCCCTTCTGGTTTGTCAGTTTTTCCATCTTTCAAGTAATGTCAGTATTTCGCAACCAATATTGAACTGATAGTTCGGGTAACATTCATGTCAGTTAGCATATGTCTTCTATGGGTCTGGAATTATTGCATTCATTGTGAAGTTAGGTGAAATACCCTCTATCTCATATCTTGCACACCAGGTGGTATAGTTTTGTAGTTGCTGGCTCGTCAAATAATCTCCATAGTTCTAATCAATGTCTCTGTGGAGTATATGTAACCTGAAATATTCTTATTAATTAGATAACGTTGTCGTCTTTTGTAATATGCAGCTACACCTAATATTCCCTTAAGGATTATAACCCATGTAGGGTCACTGCTGCTAGTGCTTTGGGAAAATAGTGATATGTGACTCTGATAAGATGTGGGATATTCGTGACCGCCACAGAAAACCTTTCGTCGTGGTTCATGTTAGTGACTGTCGGTACTTTCTCCAAGGTCTTAGTTATCTAATGTTTTCTTAGCGAAGTACTTTTTGTTTGGTTGATTATGCCACCGATGAATCTGTCACTTCGTTAAGTCGTAAAATTCATTAACTTATAAGCCACGATTGTTCGGTTCTTCGGTATCAAGCTGATGTAAATGTCTTCTATTTTCCATCTAATATCCTAGGTCAGTAGTGGGAATGCTTTAGCTCAGGGAGGGGGCGGTACTTTGGGGAGTCAGGGGTTAGCGGAGAAGGCCGCACCTTTAAAAATGACTTCACGCATTTTTTACCTATGCATTTCAGAAGAGGTGTAAAGAGTATAAAAGGTAAATAAAACGAAAGATTTCTCTACACACACACACACACACACACACACACACACACACACGGGGGGGGGGGGGGGGGGGGAGAGAGCGCAAGCATTGGCCATCGATTGGGTGACCTAGCGTCGGCATTGCTTTGCCCCCTTGCGCAGTGAGTTTTCCGGTTCTGTTGGACCGCATTCCAGCCAGCTTCGTTTCCCATGGGCAGCTTCGCCGTGGTTTGAGTCCAGCTGCTGGCAAGTCACCAACAGCCTTCTGCGCAGAGGGCGAGAGCTGGCGGGGCTAAGTGAAGCGGGGATATGTTTATCTCGTTTGCCTCCGACGCCGCCGCTGTCGTCGCCGATGGCATTGACCTACGTGAAGGTCACGTGTTTACTGACGAGGCATTTCAACGCCCGCCGTGGGAGTCGTCGACGTAGTCACTGCCGGGCGTTACCGCTCGTCTGGAATGCGTGGCGTTCATCGGTTTGGTGCCTTGCTTGTCGGGAGCAATGACTATATAAAATATAGTGGCGTATCACTCAGTGCACAGGTTTGGCGAAGCATTCTTTTGTGTCCGAGGCTTCATATCCGCAGTATGTTTGACGTGTTTCGCATCCGCCAATCACATGAGCTCATTCTGTCTGCAATAACTATTGCGTTTACAGGCTGTCAAAACCGTGGATTACGTCATCTGAATATCGCTAGTGTGATTTTTAAAATTTTCACAGCTCAAATTTCTCGTGCATTGTATGTCTTAAAGAACACTGGATGAAAGTTTATCAGCATTTCGAAACTGTCGTTCTGAGACACACCCCCCCCCCCCCCCCCCACCAACACACACACACACACACACAGTCCGAATAAATCTTCCATTGCAGAAGTGGAATGAATGATTGGTGTTACACAGGTAAATTTACACGTCAGAAAGCTAATTGAGAAATTGACCTGGAAACTCACAACCTATCGGCTATTGACCTACTAGCTACTACCAACGACGTTAGAACAGTTTCAGCATTAGTTGTGTAGTACTGCTTAAACATTCTAGAAATTGACATGACGACTAGTCACATGGTGGTTTCAGATCGATAAATTTTGCTTCCTATACAAGAAATATCACTGCTATTGATAATTAAAAATTCCACATCGATGATCGCGGCTTCATAATAAATAAACGGAGTCCTAATAAAGCATAAACGTCAGGGGAGGAACAAACGAGTTTTAATTGTCTTGATAATTCTGATAGTAAGAATGTCTACAATTTTGTGGTATGGTTGCGAAACTGGTGAACTTTATATTAGATGTCAGTGGACGAACGTCTAATCACGGTTACGTATTAACGCGTGAGATATGGTAACTCCATAGGGGGAGTAATAGTTTTAAAGTCTCGTTGCTTGACTTACAACAGTCAACAGCGTTGATTTAGGCAAGAAAATCAGAATGTTAAGTCATACGACGATCACTTCCGTTATTAAATTTACTTCATAGTCGAAATCATTGCTCCAGTATATTTCTTACCGCACAAATATAGTTTTTATTCGAGATACATTTTATCTTGCTCGACTGGCAAATCTCTTACAGTTAATCAGCTACATTGTACAAAGTGGAGTGACATCTGTAAATATACAGAACTTTCGAAAACAATATCAGGAAAAGTCCGATTTAGAATGAGTAAACTTATGGTCAACAGAAGTGACTCATTTTGTAAAGCATTTTCAACTGTACGATAGTTTGAATATTCGTACATAGACGCTTTCTCGTGGATCCGATCGAGAGTAAAGTACGTACTCTCCGGCATCCTGCCCAGCGAATAATGTAATATTCGTGAAGCTTTATTTTAGTGACTGCCTGGCAGTGCCTATGCTAGCAAAATAAGGTAAGCATCTTAGAAATCATTTTCGCTTAGAACCAGCTAACATCCTAAGTCTTACGTAAGTCTGCAGGCTTTCGTGGCCGTTGCCATTTACGTTAAAATGTTCTTAGGCATTTTACCTGAGCCAAATACGTTACAGAAATAAAATAAGTTACGGAAATAGTCAAAGTTGAAACTTCGGCTGTTTCTTATCGAACTGGTTAACACAAGTTTGTCTTTGAATTAATCCAGCTTGCTGGAAATCCATAAATACCTATGCTTCAGTGACATTAATGTAGAGTGTGAATGCTGTTGCATGTGTTGACCTAAGTTTTTTTGTGCCTTAGCAAAATGTAGCTGTTTATCTTGTAGTTCAATTGTTTATATTAGTCTTAGGGATACCGCGTGTGTTTTAATAACATTGACTGCTTGTGGTCATAGATATAGTTAAATTTTTGACTGGTTTAGCGTTTGATTCTGAATTAGACGTTAATTTTAGTTGTTTGGGATCGACGGCCGGTGTTGTCGCACCTGTTTCCTTTATAGGATCGGTGATAGCAAAAGGCATTTCCTTCACTCTCTTGGCATCTGGCAACATATTCAACTATCAGCTAAAGAGTAATTAGTAATATTAGAAAAATAGAAGCGGGGTTCCGTTTGCATCTAACAGACAATGCGAGCAGCAATTTTGCGATACGAGAGATGTATGATTACATAATCTTAGAGAAAGTTAACAGTTCTCTGACTAGAACAGTCAAGACCCAGATTGTTGAGGGTCGATTATCATTAGGTGAGGTTTTTTAACGAACACGCTACACCGACGAAAAAACTCTCGACAGTAAAAATCCATCCCGCGGAGGCGTTGTTGTACTCTGTGAAGGCCAAGGTGGTGCCGAAAGGCGCCCCGTCTTCCTTGGGCGTGTCTCTTACCGCCTGCCTCCTGGTATTGATCGCAGGAACTGCAGGGAAGTACATCTCACGTGCTGGACCACTATGGTCTCGGCTTCTGTCCAGTGTCAACCACCCCTGAACAGGCAGTGTTTTATATTTGGTATCTTCTATGAGCTACTGGGTTCGGAAGATCTGCGGCCGATGTACAGTTGTAGCTTTCGGTACACCCTGACTTCCTGAATATCCATGATGTGCCCACACAAGTAGTAATTGAGCGCTTTTTGTACAAGTTAAATATTTTTAGTGTTGGAAAGTGTTGCCTTGTTCTCTAAAACTTGGTCGCGCTATTAACCTCCGCCGGCGTTTCTGGGAATTTTGTTCAGTGTCGCAGATAGAGCTAAATGAATGTCCGAAGATACATGTATTATCCCATGGCCTTACTTGACCATGAAATTTAGAATCGCACCAGTGAAATGTCATTAAATTTTACACACACACACACACACACACACACACACACACACACACACACACACACACACACACACACGTGTAAATCAGTAAGACACTATTTTAGATTAGTTTAGGATTCTGAAACTATTTTAATTCAACAAAACTAAATCAGTTTGAAAGCGGGAAACCAAACAGGACTTGACACGGAGTAGCTTCGGTGACAAGTTTAATGTGATAGTCTACTTCATTGATCCAGAAGAAGATTGTAGGGTAGCGTTCTGGAATAGTGATTATAAAATTTTTGGTCGATTACCCATTTGGAAAACGAACTGCTCCACATGTTCATAAATATCTGGTTTCCTGAGGATAGTGTGAAAAACAACGGGTGTTGGGACGCGAATAGTGAGTCTCGTACGGTTCGTTCGTTGTATCTGAATATGCGTGTTTCAGTTACATTCATTGCTCAAACAGATCCCACTCGAAACTGTGGTCAACATGTTTGCTAGGATACTTACACCGGCGGTGATTGTGGAAGGGGGGGGGGGGGGGGGCGGCAGTGCAGTGTTTTCTACTGCACGAGTAATTTGTAGTACGTCGAATAGTGGCTCTGATATCTTCGTCTAGCTTGTGCAATGTTTTTGAGATACAAGGTAGGCAGCTGTGCCAGAGCTACATGCTAGATACCTTCAGCGTCTACCTCAGTAGGTGTTACTTTCTTCTTCGGTTTCTGTTTTGTCACCTCCACAGATAGTTTAAAATCCCGTTTCCCAAAGCAATACGACGATCAGCATGCGAAGTTCAGAGAACGCGAAATCCCGAAGGTTGGCTAAAATTTACAGACGCGCGAAATTTGGCACGGACTCAATGCAGGACGCCTTTAATAGGTTCCACAACGAAACCGTCTCGAAATTTGGTAGAAAATCCGAAGAAATTCAGGTCGTATGTAAAGTACACAAGCGGCAAGACGCAGTTAATACCTTCGCCGCGCAGTGCCGATGGTACTGTAAAGCGGAGTTATTGAACGCAGTTTTCCGAAATTCCTTCATCAGGGAAGACGAATAGAATATTCCAGAATTTGAAACACAAACAGCTGCTAGCATGAGTTTCTTAGAAGTAGATACCTCAGGGGTTGCGAAGCAACTCAAATCGCTGGATACGGGCAAGTCTTCAGGCCCAGATTGTGTACCGATTACGTTCCTTTCAGATTACGCTGATACAATAGCTCCCTACTTAGCAGTCTTATACAACCGCTCGCTCACCGATAGATCTGTACCTACAGATTTGAAAATTGCGCAGGTCGCACCAGTGTTTAAGAAGGGTAGTAGGAGTAATCCATCGAACTACAGACCTATATCATAGACGTCGGTTTGCAGTAGGGTTTTGAAGCATATACTGTATTCAAACATTATGAATCACCTCGAAGGGAACGATCTATTGATACGTAATCAGCATGGTTTCAGAAAACATCGCTCTTGTGCAGCGCAGGTAGCTCTTTATTCGCACGAAGTAATGGCCGCTATCGACAGGGATCTCAAGTTGATTCCGTATTTCTAGATTTCCGGAAAGCTTTTGACACCGTTCCTCACAAGCGACTTCTAATCAAGCTGCGGGCCTATGGGGCATCGTCTCAGTTGTGCGACTGGATTCGTGATTTCCTGTCAGGAAGGTCGCAGTTAGTAGTAATAGACGGCAAATCGAGTAAAACTGAAGTGGTATCGGGTGTTCCCCAGGGAAGCGTCCTGGGACCTCTGCTGTTCCTGATCTACGTAAATGACCTGGGTGACAATCCGAGCAGTTCTCTTAGCTTGTTCGCAGATGATGCTGTAATTTACCGTCTAGTAAGGTCATCCGAAGACCAGTATCAGTTGCAAAGCGATTTAGAAAAGATTGCTGTATGGTGTGGCAGGTGGCAGTTGACGCTGAATAACGAAAAGTGTGAGGTGGTCCACATGAGTTCCAAAAGAAATCCGTTGGAAATCGATTACTCGATAAATAGTTGAATTGACAGCCTTCAGAATTGTACTAAGTACCTGGGTGTTAAAATTACGAACAACTTCAGTTGGAAGGACCACATAGATAATATTGTCGGGAAGGCGAGCCAAAGGTTGCGTTTCATTGGCAGGACACTTAGAAGATGCAACAAGTCCACTAAAGAGACAGCTTACACTACACTCGTTCGTCCTCTGTTAGAATATTGCTGCGCGGTGTGGGATCCTTACCAGGTGGGATTGACGGAGGACATCGAAAGGGTGCAAAAAAGGGCAGTTCGTTTTGTATTATCACGTTATAGGGGAGAGAGTGTGGCAGATATGATACACGAGTTGGGATGGAAGTCATTACAGCAAAGACGTTTTTCGTCGCGGCGAGATCTTTTTACGAAATTTCAGTCACCAACTTTCTCTTCCGAATGCGAAAATATTTTGTTGAGCCCAACCTACGTAGGTAGGAATGATCATCAAAATAAGAGAAATCAGAGATCGAACAGAACGGCTTACGTGTTCGTTTTTCCCGCGCGCTGTTAGGGAGTGGAATAGTAGAGAGATAGTATGATTGTGGTTCGATGAACCCTCTCCCAAGTACTTAAATGTGAATTGCAGAGTAATCATGTAGATGCAGTCTCGTTTCACAATTAAGTCAAAATGCATGTCTAGTAAATCCGCTTAGCTGTTGTGGCATTTTAGTGTAGGAACTATGTATGAGTTTCATAAACGTGAAGAACGCGTATTAGCAAGGCAGCAGATGAGGTCGTAATAGTGTGTGCCTTGCAGTATTTAGGTATGTTCCAAAAGAGCAGATCCGACTTTCCGCGAGCTCCTTGTGCTGGCTATGTTGCTGCCGGTAATGGAGGCATCCAGTTGCCTGCAATGGAGAGCGCGTCGATGGCTGTTCCGTTCTGGGAACACCACAGGCTTGCGACAAAAAGACAACCGTCGCTACCACACTGAGTAGCGACTGAGTCCGCTAATGTGCCGCTCGGCGCCACAAGACGAGGCCAAGCTTCCTGTCCGCAGGATTCGTATGTTAGTCTCGACATTATCCCGTTCAAAATGCTCTGGGAAAAACGTTTTAGTTGTGGTTGCGACTGTAAAATTGCCGAGGCATTGCCTTTACCAAAGTGAGTCGTCCGTTACAGTACAGCTGTTATGGAGGACGATTTATCACCCTGTTTAAATGACAGATAAGTCACTTTGCAGGTGATAGGAACAGCGAAATAGAAGTAACGAAGGTGTCTCCAAAACTTACTATAATACGAGGACGTGTTGAAAAGTAATGCTTCCGAATTTATGTGAAAACTCTGAAACCATTTAAATAAAACAAACGTTATTAACATGCTACATCTTTGTTCTTTGTCTACATAGCCTATTTGCAGCCCTCTATCGATAGTAGTGTGTAGCGTAGCGGTGTGCAACGTAACAATGTCGGTGCATGAGACACCTTGCTGTAATAGTTCCGAATTTGGAAAGTTCGTCCACACATGCAGCACCCTCTCCTTCAACATGACAGTGCCAAACCACACACGAGCGCTGCGACATCTGCAGGAATCAGACGCCTTCGGTTCACCGTCGCCTTCTGTAATAGCCTCTCATTGGGAGGACTATTCGTCAGGATGACTACGTTGCGAAATAAATATTTAGACAGGAAGAATAAAGATGTAAAATGTCAGATTCTTTTTTTAAAAAAATAACCCTTGAGGTTTCACATAAATACGGAGGCACTATTTTCAGCACACCTATGTACTAGAAGAAATAAAGTATCCATCGCTCAGCGTTGGTGTGACCAGATACGAGCGACTTAATCAGCATTTACCCAGTGACGTGACGTGATGTGAATTCAGTATATACTAAATTTAGCTTTAGTCACCGACCGAAATCATAATCGCATGAGAACTCCTACTTGCCAATGTTTCTGAATATGTGCAGACTATAATTTAAACGAGAAAAATTGAAGTTGCTGAACACTATGATAAGTAAAACGTGTGTGGTCATCATGTGGCCGTATCTTTTCCGTCAAGTTCTAATTGAACCAGGTTTAGTTACTTTCTCTGTCGAATGCGGATCTAAACGGACGTATTCGGTCATAAAAAGTAGTTTTTTCTTAAAGACGTTTAACGAAATGTGAACTGTTGTCACCCATGAAATGAAAACTAGTACAACTGATAAAGCGTGCCCCAGATTTTTAGCACTAGTGGATAAAGTCTACTTTACATGGACATAGCATGTTGCGAAACTCGTCTCCCAATTAGCGGTGCGATACTGCTGAACTACCGTAAATGTCTCTCCACACTTCGTTGTACACTTCAGTTAGGACACTAGGGCACGGTACTGAAACACCATTTTCGCCTCTGAAATAGTTTTGGCAGTTGCGTTGGTAGTGGCGCAGTTAATGCTTGACTGCTTGAAATCGGTGCAAAAGAAAAACAACAAACGTGTATTATTTCTTCAGTGGGTAGAGCTGCTCAGCTCTAGTGCTCAGTGACAAAATTTTTGTTAATTATTTTGAAGCTACTTCAGCCACGTACGAATGGCGCCAGAAAAATTCATGGGACTTAAGATTTCTATACGCTACAAGGAAAGAGACCGTGTGTGAAATATGTCGCAATTTAGTGTAAGAGTGTTTTTAGAAAGTGGACTTTTCTTCTGTTCGCTGCGCTGTCTGTGTAGTATCTATAATGCTCTTAAAAGTCGGCAATTGCCAGATTTATTAAATATATTTATTCCACGTAGTTAGGAAGCTTCTCCAACTACCTGATATCAAGCTTCTCACTTAGTGTACGTTAAATTTTCTTTTTCCATCATTAGCTTCACGTTGTCTTCGCTGGATAGCGTCTGCGTTTGCGCAGCTGTTCTTCTCAAAGGTAATCTATTCAGGATTACTCGTATTGAGCTAATAGCGTCTACAGAAAAGTCTTCAATAATCTTAGAGGTCTTGCTTATTACAGAATGTATTTCTGTCGGTGACTTTTCACACAGACAATCCTTCGATATTCTTTTTTACGAAAAATTGTCTCGAGACAGCACTGCTTCGCACTCGATTTTAATGATTATCCTTAACTTCCAACAAACACCAATTCCGAGAAAAAGTATTTCTGTTCCTCATTACATCACATGAAACCTTACATAACCTACGATGTGCATAACTGATAATCCCGTGTCGTGAAAGTGCCCTGAACTGAAGTTTCGCCAATGACTTGCAACTGCGGGCTTCGCATATGCAATGGCTAGCATACTATTTTCGAATGTTGGTTTCGTAACTTAGTGCCCCGTGTAAACTAGCTTAAGTAACAGAACAACCACCCCACACTGACCGTTAGGGGAACGCGAGACTAAGATTGTGCTCCTTGAAATCAAGTGAGTCGGTCATTTGAAGCAAAGAGTTTGGGCGGGATGGGTGCTCGCGAAGGTTGGCGGGGAGCTGGAACGCTTCCAGACACTGCGGCAGACGGCGTGAGCGCACAACCTGCTGCTGCGTCCGTGATGAGTGTCAGGGGATGGTAACGACTTCGCGATTACTTATTTTTGGTAGAACTTCAGGTATGAGCTTCCTTCAGAACTTGCATCTGTGCTTAAAAGCAAAAGCTTGAGCCTTCCAACTCCGTGTTAACCTCTGATTGTTACAGAGACACTGTTTTCTGCTGCTTGAACATGACAACCGTTGGTGAGTCATTGTCAGTATTTTAAGTTTCTCAATTTCCGTACTTTCCACAAGACCACACGTCGTCCCGCTCTGCTTATACTGTTATGCGTTTTGACTACACGTAGAATTTCTATATCCATTTAATTCATTCAGGTTCCAGTGTTCGTTTCTCCACATCCGTAATTTCTTAGTTCCACTGTGATCCCGTTGGTTTTGATAACGCATGTTGTTTGTCAGATTTCAAATGTCGTTTCTTCACAAATATTCTAGAAAAGTTTATTCGCTTTGCATGCTACTATGTAAAGTTACTCAAGTGGTTGGCTATTATGTTCTGTTTAGTCAAGTTTTCTACCGTCGTCCTTGACATAGTCTACCAGTAATACTCGTCACAGCTTCCATGTCTATGCTCCGTAATTCCTCCAATGTGTTTTAAATGTTGTCTGATATCTCTTGGCATCATTGTTTTGATAGTGGCAAACACAAACTATTTCATGTTCTGAATTCACTAAAATATCGTACGTAGTTAGCATTGGCCCCTCCTGGTAGAGAACATTTGCTAGATATGTTCTGATGGTTTAGAACACTAACCACTTAGCTAGCTGCCTACTTTTGTTTTATTTTCGGGTAGAATTTCAACGGTTAGTTGTGTGGATTTTTAGATCCTTTATACATTAACAAATTAGCAAGTCCATGAAATTGACACACAGTGCTAACAATTAACGAAAGCTTTTAAAAGTTAGTGTGTTCGAATCTGTTCACGATACATGTGCTTACGAATTGCGAAACGGGCGTTGCAACATTGAGTGGCTTAATCACGGTCCAGAAACCACTGTTGTAAGAAGACAGTCTTAGGGACGATGAAATTGTCTCAAAATGTAGTAGAAATTGTAGGCATCCGCAAGAAGGGGTACGTGCCCTCTCCTGGAATCTGGGTGCAGCCAATTTATTCACTACGGGATTTCTGGAATATCTACTAGTCATTGTCAGCGGTTCCACTAAACTTCAGATTTAACATTGCCGCCCTTGACAACAAAAATTGCAGGTTGAGCAGTCTTGTGTATTTTGAGTTTCTCTGAATTGGTCTTTCAAGGAAATTATGCCACTCCAATGGTTCGTACGCGGTTTCGGCTCTCAAGTGCAAACAAGATGGATACGATCCAACGGTGCTGAAGTGGTCTTAGTCTTTCAATTCGTCGTTCAGCCCGTGCAAAGTTGCAAAAAGGAACCGGTCTTACACCATGGAGAAAGAACTATCCCTACACCATAAATTTGGCAGTAATATACGAGCTAGTCATTTGTCTCCAAGTCTCAACATTGGATTGTTGAAATAAGACAATCTCAGTTTGCAATTTTTTATTTGCGGGAAATGACGCGATTCATTTTTTTGGGGTGGTGGTGGGGGGGGGGGCTGGTATCACCAATTTGGCCTAGGGGTGAAAAATTACAATATGCAGATCAAATGAGGGAATGCAAGTACCACAAGAAGGCAAAAGGCAAAGATTTTGCAACCGAGAGTGTCTTACTTAAAGAAATCCGTTAATGTTAACAGATGTGTAGTTTTATAAGAAACGTGCTACAGATGCCATCAGAGTTAAATAACCTTTTTTGTGTCATTTTGGATGTCCAACACCAGCAGGATTTTGTCAGTCATTCTTTTAGATGTTCAGTTTTCGGTTTCAATCGAAAACTGAGAATACAGAACGACTAGCGTAAATATTTTCTAGTTTCATTTAATAACTCGTTGGATACCCTGAACATAACCATATGAGTACGTAATTTCAGATCGTTAAATGAAACAGGCGCAATGCATATTCATGTTGATACATAAAAAGGTGTACTTTGCATGTATTACTGAAATAAGCTTACGTTTAGGTGCCAACGTAATCTACTTTAAAAAGTATTGCAAAAATACATACCAAACTTACTCTATGCCATATTTTTGTGTAGTTATTACCAAATTTAGTTCATGGTACAAGACATGTTACAGATCCATCGAATCAGTTACGTAAACACCGACAAGTTTTGAATCCTGTCCGTCATGAAAAAGTTTCAGCGGATTCCCATGGTAGAAATCCTGCCATGCATTTCATCAATTATAACGTCGAACAGGTCCGCAGTAAGGTCAAATACACTGAAGCGCCAAAGCAAATGGTATAGGCATGCGTATTCAAATACTGAGATGTGTAAACAGGGAGAACATGGGGGAGCGGCCGGCAACACCTATATTACAGCAAGTGACTGGCGCAGATGTATGATCGGTTACAGCTTCTACAATGGCAGGTTATCAAGATTTGAGTTCGAACGTGGTGTATAGTCCGCGCTTGAGCGATGGGACACAGCGTCTCCGAGGTAGCGATGAAGTGGGGATTTTCCCGTACGATCATTTCACGAGTGTACCGTGAATATCAAGAATCTGATAAAACATCAAATCTCCGACATCCCTGCGCCGAAAAAAAGACCCTGCAAGAATGAGACCAACAGCGACCGAAGAGAGCCGTTCAACGTGACAGAAGTACAATCCTTCCGTAAATTGTGGAAAGTTTCAATGCTGGGCCAGCAAAAAGTGTCAGCGTGCGAAACCGTTCCCTGAAACATCATCGATATGGGCTTTCGGAACCAAAGGCCCGCTTGTGTACCCTTGATAACTGACGCAGTTTTGCGCCTGACATGGACCCGTCAGCACAGACAATGGACATCTGTTGCCTGGTATGACTAGTGTCGTTTCAGACTAATTGAGCGGATGGACGCTTACGGGTACGGAGACAACATCATGAGTCCATGGAACGTCCATGTCAGCAGGGGACTGTTGAAGCTTGTGGAGGCTCTGTAATGGTGTGGGCCGTTTCCAGTTAAAGTGATATGGGACCCCTCATACGTCTAGATACGACTGACAGGTGACAGGAAGAGTCTGATCACCTGAATCCATTCATGTCCATTGTGCACTCCAACAGACTTGAAATTCCAGCTGGACAACGTGACACGCCGTATGTCCAGAAGCCACCAGACAACCCCCCCCCCCCCCCCAGACAACCCCCCCCAGACATGAACATTATGTACTGTTCAGAAGAGATCTCCCTCGCACTCTTGGGGATTTATGGACAGCCGTGCAGGATTCATGGTGTCACTACCCTTCAGCACAACTTCAGACAGTAGTAGAGTCCACGACAGGCCGTGTCGCAGCATTTCTTCTAGCTCGCGGAGGCCCTACATATTATTAGGCAGGTGTACCAGTTTCTTTCGCTCTTCAGTGTGAATATCCTCTACAGCAAAGGATGGCAGCGGCGCTTTCACATCCATCACAGCCACGTATGTGCTAAGTGGTATAATTTGGACGTTTATTCTCTTGTACTTATTGGTTACTACTCGGTTATAATGGTTCTAATAAAGACCATTCATTTGACGTGGTCATTTATTCCATCGTTTAAATCTAAGTAATTTCCTGTGCGGAACTATGTTCCAGAGTTAAGTGCCAAACTAAGCTTTCGGATTAAAGTTTCTAAAATCATTCATTAACGTTTCAACATTACAGCAATTGATCATGAGCTAGTTCTAGAAGATTACTGGGGCTGTGAAGATAAATTGTTTTGCCTACCTATAGATCATTTACGATGTGGACCACAATCTATTGTAGATTAAAACTGAAGAAATTGCAAAAAGGTGGGACTTTAAGGAGATTGGACCTGGATAAACTGACTAAACCAGAGGTTGTACAGTGTTTCAGGGACAGCATAAGGGAAAGATTGACAGGAATGGGGGAAAGAAATACAGTAGAAGACGAATGGGTAGCTCTGAGGGATGAAATAATGAAGGCAGCAGAGGATCAAGTAGGTAAAAAGACGAGGGCTAGTAGAAATCCTTGAGTAACAGAAGAAATATTGAAATTAATTGATGAAAGGAGAAAATTTAAAAATGCAGTAAATGAAGCAGGCAAAAAGGATACAAACGTCTCAAAAATGAGACAGGAAGTGCAAAATTGCTAAGCAGGCATAGCTTTTTGAGGACAAATGTAAGGATGTAGAGGCTTACCTCACTAGGGGTAAGATAGATACAGCCTACAGGAAAATCAGAGGCCTTTGGAGAAAAGAGAACCACTTGTATGAACATCAAGAGCTCAGATGGAAACCCAGTTCTAAGCAAAGAAGGGAAAGCAGAAAGGTGGAAGGAGTATATAGAGGATCTATACAAGGGCGATGTACTTGAGGGCAATATTATGGAAGAGGATGAAGATAAAATGGGAGATACGATACTGCGTGAAGAGTTCGACATAGCACCGAAAGACATGAGTCGAAACAAGGCCCCGGTAGTAAACATTCCATTGGAACTACTGACGGCCTTGGGAGAGCCAGCTCTACCATCTGGTGAGCAAGATGTACGAGACAGGCGAAATACCCTCAGACTTCAAGAATAATATAATAATTCCGATCCCAAAGAAAGCAGGTGTTGACAGATGTGAAAATACCGAACTATCAGTCTAATAAGCCACAGCTGCAAAATACTAACACGAATTAAAATTTACAGACGAAAAGAAAAACTGGTAAAGCCGGTCTCATGGAAGATCAGTTTGGATTCCGTAGAAATGTTGGAACAAGTGAGGCAATACTGACCTTACGACTTATCTTAGAAGAAAGATTGAGAGACAAACCTACGTTTTTAGCATTTGTAGACTTAGAGAAAGCTTTTGACTATGTTCACTGGAATACTCTTTCAAATTCTGAAAGTGCCAGGGTTAAAATACAGGGAGCGTAAGGCTATTTACAATTTGTACAGAAACCAGATGGCAGTTATAGGATTCGAGGGGCATAAAAGGGAAGCAGTGGTTGGGAAGGGAGTGAGGCAGGGTTGTAGCCTCTCCCCGATGTTGTTCAATCTGTATTTTGAGCAAGTAGTAAAGGAAACAAAAGAAAAATTCGGAATAGGTATTAAAATCCATGGAGAAGAAATAAAAACTAGGAGGTTCGTCGATGACATTGTAATTCTGTCAGAGACAGCAAAGGACTTGGAAGAGCAGTTGAACGGAATGGATAGTGTCTTGAAAGGAGGATACAAGATGAACATCAACAAAAGCAAAACGAGGATAATGGAATGTAGTCAAATTAAATCGAGTGATGCTGAGGAATTAGATTAGGAAATGAGGCACTTAAAGTAGTGAAGGAGTTTTGCTATTTGGGGAGCAAAATAACTGATGGCCGAAGTAGAGAAGATATAAAATGTAGACTGGCAGTGGCAAGGAAAGCGTTTCTGAAGAAGAGAAATTTGTTAACATCGAGTATAGATTTAAGTGTCACGATGTCGTTTCTGAAGTATTTGTATGGAGTGTAGCCATGTATGGAAGTGAAACATGGACAATGAATAGTTTGGACAAGAAGAGAGTAGAAGCTTTCGAAATGTGGTGCTACAGAAGGATGCTGAAGATTAGATGGGTAGATCACATAACTAATGAGGAAGTATTGAATCGGATTGGGGAGAAGTTTGTGGCACAACTTGACTAGAAGAAGAGATCGGTTTGTAGGACATGTTCTGAGGCATCAAGGATCACCAATTTAGTATTGGAGGGCAGGGTGGAGGCTAAAAATCGTAGAGAGACCAACAGATAAATACACTAAGCAGATTCAGGAGGATGTAGGTTGCGGTAAGTACTGGGAGATGAAGAAGCTTGCACAGGATAATTAGCATGGAGAGCTGCATCAAACCAGTCTCAGGACTGAAGACCACCACACAGATCATTTACTGTGACAACTAGCTCAGATGACCAATGCTGGAAGTGTCTCTCGGGCACTGCCATAAGTGGTCTTTGAGTGGATTTTGGATCTCCGCTTTCCCCGCTAGTATGTCTGCTACCCCCTCGGTACTATCTCCCTCAGTTGGTTTGATTTAAGGACTACGAAATATTGCTGGAGCTGGCAGTGGGAATGGCCACTGAGGAATGTGGGGCAACACGTATACGAGGGTAAAATCAAATGGCTTTGAGCACTACGGGACTTGACTTCTGAGGTCATCAGTACCCTAGAATTTAGAACTACTAAAACCTAACCTACGGACATCACACACATTCATGCCCGAGGCAGGATTCGAACCTGCGACCGTACCGAGGGTAAGTCAGTTATTATCTGCAATTTATATTCTTCTTTATTTTGGTAATACTGTCGGTTTACGTTGACGATGCGTGCTTTGTTGTTAAATCTTTGCGATATTCAAGCTGCTAGGTTAGTTCCGTTATCGCTGCCGCGCCGTTACTCATGGCTGTTCCGCTGTCTATTTGCACCAAAGCAGAGCAACGTTCAGTGATCGTTTTTTTTCTTTTTTTTCGTAGGGCGTATCAGGGGTCGAAAGTCATCGAAGACTTCCGGTGCAATACGGGAACAGTGTCTTGCTACGACGGAGTGTTTTCGAATGGATTGATAAATTCCGAAGTGGTCGCACAAGTATTAGGCACTATGCAGCCGGACGACCGTTAACTGCCACACATTAAGAAACCGTTGAGCGTTCGCGTGAAATGATTTTCTTAGATGACTAACTATTGACGAAGTGGCACATCGTCTGCAAATTAGTCACGGCTCTGCTAGCGAAATCATCCACAGCAGACTAGTTTCATAAAGTTTTTGCAAGATGGGTCCCAAAACAACTCGCACAGTTGCATAAACAAACGCGATTGGACATCTGCAAAAAACATTTGGATAGCTATGGTAACGAAGGGGGAACTTCTTAGACATAACCATTACTGGTGTCTAAACATGGATCCATCATTACGAGCCGTAAAGTAAACGGCACAGTATGGATTGGAAACGTCCAAATTCGCCGTGCAAGAAAGTTGAGAGACCCAACCGTCCGCAGGAAAACTGATGCTTACTGTTTTTTCGGACGCACAAGGTCCAGTACTGGAACATTATGGGGAAAGGGGCACAACAATAAACAATGTACGTTACAGTGATATGCGTACTGCCAGGCAAAAGCCTGCAATTGACATCAAATGCCGAAGATTGCTGTCAAAAGGCGTTGGGTTGTTGCACGACAATGCTCGTCAGTACTGTATCATCCTCCATGTATCCCCGATCTTGGCCCCTTCTATCACTCGTTTGGTCTACTCACAGGCATTAAGGGGCCGTCGATTTGCCTTTGACGAAGCAGTGAAAGAAGCGGTAAATTCTTGGCTCGCAGCTCAACCGAGAACCTTCTTTTATGAGGGCATGAAGAAGCATGTACAACGATGGACCAAGTGCGTTGAAACGCAAGGCGAATGTCGAAAAATGTTTTTGTAAGTTTCCTATTTGTTTACAATAAAATTCTGTAACTATTTTGGGGATAATAGACTTACCCTCGTATACAACCAACAATCTTTTGTGTGGATTCAAATTGTTTTTGGAACTTCACTACGCTTTCCTCAATCCCGTACGAAGAAACGACGTAGAATGTTTGCACCGACTTTCATTGAAAGCTGACCGCCATATCTCTCTCTGTAGATAGCGGATCGTTACGAAACAAAACAGCGTAGGATGCGGCGCAACGGTTTCCCAAGTAGGCCGTATTTCGGCAGGCCATCGGCGCCTCACAGGGCGTCAACACACAGATAAGGCGTCACGGCTTGCCTGTCGCCATTCATACTTGCGCTCTGCAGATAACTGCTCCCCAGCGCTGCGTAGATGTTCTTGGAAACTGACGTAGACAAACGCGTGTACCAGCGTTAAGCTGCAAGCCAGTTATTTGTGAAAATAACTTCTGCTTGCTCATAGTTCTGCAGCAAATAGGTAAAGGGAATGTTTATTTCCGTGATTCATTTACCACGCTCCAGCAGCGTGACTCAAAATCCAGTAACTGCTTCAATAGAACAGTCAAATGAAGTTGAAATCCTCAAATTAAAATGTTTAGCCGTAATTAGTTTCAAACTCCGGATGGTAACGTGGAGAAAACGCACAACATGATATAGAGTGATCGTTGAATGTGTGAGAAAGCTGAAGCCATAGGTATATCAGACGTAAGAGAACAAAAAATTTTAAGTGAACAATTAGAATTACTAAGAGATTTGTGACGCATGTATCCGATATGTACGTAGAGTGACTATGAAACGGTAGAAGCGAAACAGCAATAAAAGCATTGGGTGGATGCTGGTAGCATGCATCAGCGGCGTTGTATTTGCTGGAAACGTTCGTCTCTTACCTTGTAACGATAACATCAGCTGTAAAGCTACTGAACTAGAGAAATGTGGCAAGAGGCATGGATTTAAAAAAAAATATATCCAACTCCCATAAAGACAATGTTCCTGCCCAAAAATGAGCGTTGTAGAAGGGTACGTATCCGTGGGTTGTAAACATATTAACGTGTCACTACTGTACGATGTTACTCGGTGATGGTCTTCAATGACATTTCTCCAAATTGAAGAAAAAAACTTAAGGAAATGAGCATTCACTAGGTGTAGTATTTTTATGCAGGTCGATTCTATACTGAGATTCCCATTGCACACACTATAAAATTGATTACTTCGCTTTTAGTTTCACCAAAAGTTGTTAAGACTTTTCACATTCTGTATCACCCCTTAAGACAACAAATTCTTTGCAATATCTTCACATTTTCTTGCAGCATTTCGCCTTGCGTCTCTACACTTCAAATTTATTTCTTTCCTGAGGAATTTGCGCTATATTCTTGTCTTAACCTGACATTTTTGTGCTTCCATTTGTTGATGAAAAGAAGTGTTTCTTCTGTTAACCAACGTTTCTTCACAGTTGTCTTCCCTGTACCTGTGATCGGCTTTGAAACCTTTGTGATTGCTCTTTTTAGAGATGCCAACTCGTCTTCAACCGAACTGCCTATTCTGATATTACTTGCAGCAGTATCCATATCCTTGAACTTCAGACGCGTCATTTCTCAGTAGAGGATTTGCTATTTCCTTCTGTCATTTATTGCAGACTTAAGTGCGTGTCTCCGCTGTCATTCTTACTGCCAAACCCATTTTCTTCCGTGTTTCTTACATTCCTTTTCCCTACAACCGCGGTACAGTGTCCTATGATCATTAGATTCTCATTTCTCTTCATATACTAAATTAAACTTTCAGTGTTAGCGTATTCTCTCTCTCTCTCTCTCTCTCTCTCTCTCTCTCTCTCTCTCTCTCTCGCGCGCGCGCGCACCTGCTATGTCGGCCTATACCTGAACAACTGTTGTTTGCGTTGGTTTACGGTAGTTCCTGATAACTAACCTATCAATGAACTGTTCAAAGTAGCTATCAATGAACTGTTCAAAGTAGCTCACCCTACTTACCAGTTGATAAGGTATCCCACTCCCCTCTTCATAACAAATCCTACTTCCGTTGTAAATTTTCTGCTGCCGCTATTGACATACATCTGACAAAAATTCCTTATTCTATTTCACTTCATTGGTCTCCACTGTATACAGATTGCGCCTATACGTTCCCTTTTTCAGATATCCTGACTTTTATACTACGTTCAAACTTCAGACTTTGCAAGCATGGATAGGTAGAATGTTATCCCGTTGTTAGTTATTTCACCATTATCACCCCCTTCCTCCCCCCTTATCAGTCTGCTTCTGGAGATCCAAGTTCGGTGGGGTGGGGGGCGGCAATCTGGAATCTTTCTCCAGTTGAGGTATAAACAGGACATTTCATTAATTAGAGAAGCGAGGTGTAGCAAAGCTAATGGAGGGAGCGCTCAGCTACGATCTACTCTTTTCTGCAAGAAGGAAATCAGTACCAAGACTAAGTTATCTGTGCACCGTTCAATCTTTCGGCCAACTTTGTTGTATAGGAGCGAAAGCTGGGTGGATTCAGGTTACCTTATCAATAAGGTTGAGGTTACGGATATGAAAGTAGCTAGGATGATTGCAGGGGTTAGTAGATGGGAGCAATGGCAGGAGGGTGTCCACAATGAGGTAATCAAAGAAAAACTGGGAATAAACTCTATAGATGCAGCAGTCAGGATGAACAGCCTTAGATGGTGGGGGTCATGTTACACGCATGGGAGAAACAAGGTTACCCAAGAGACTCATGGGTTCAGCAGTAGAGGGTAGGAGTAGTCAGGGCAGACCAAGGAGAAGGTACCTGGATTCGGTTAAGAATGATTTTGAAGTAATAGGTTTAACATAAGAAGAGGCACCAATGTTAGCACTGAATAGGGGATCATGGAGGAATTTTATAAGGGGGCTATGCTCCAGACTGAACGCTGAAAGGCATAATCAGTCTTTGATGATGATGGGGGTGATGATGGGGGTGATGATGGGGGTGATGATGGGGGTGATGATGGGGGTGATGATGGGGGTGATGATGGGGGTGATGATGGGGGTGATGATGGGGGTGATGATGGGGGTGATGATGGGGGGGATGGGGATGGGGATGATTATTAGTATTCCGCTCAATACTGTCAAAATCATTCCTCTGAATCTGAAAGTGCTACACATGATTATGTATTCTAAGGCTAGCCGTAGCGTCAGTATTGCTTGGGGGTTTTTATTTCCTCAGAAACCAAACAGATCTTCCCCAACGTTAACTTCTGTTAGTTTTTAGCGATTAGTTTCCAAATAATTGTCGATATTTTGTAAACATTTTTATTAAATGATGATTCAGTAATATTTGCGCCTGTCAGCACATGCCTTCTTTGAAAACGGTATTACTTTGTTATTGAATTCTAGGGGTATTTAGTCTGCCTCCAATCCTGCACACTAGGTGGAATAGTTCAGTCGTGGCTGGTTCCATAAAGTATCTCAAATGTTCCGAGATTGTCGTCTGCTCCAGGGACCATATTTCGACTCAGGTCCGTCCGTGCTAAAACATTTTCTTCACATGGTTTCATATCTCCTATTTCATCTTTTACTTCGTCTTGCCGTTCCCTCTGAAACGTTCAGTCACCTCTGGTTTCTTCAATTTATTTAAATTATGGTCTGTGCAAAACCCTACTTAGAGGGTCCTCTTTGATTCCTTTCGCTCAGTCTTATTTCTTGTCTTTTCCTATTATCGAATTCCAGACCCCAGTCATAGATATTTCTCTCCCCTAACAACAATTTTTACCTTATTATGCATTTTTTTTTTTGCATCTCTCCCTGTATTCACTTGCCCCCATGGCCAGTTTCTTCTGTCACCGCCCTTATTTCTCACGATCTTCAACCTACCCACCTAATTATGGGGATCCGACATTTCACTCTTCAATACGTAGAATGCTAGGTTTCTTTCTCCTGATGCCAATATTGTACAGAGTGGACTGTGCCCGTTCTGAATAGGGGATGCTTTTACTACTGAAGTGTTTTTCCCAGTAGATGCAATCCAAGTACTTTACCTAACAGATTCCGTCATCGTCAGAAAAATGACTGTAGTCATCCCTTGCTTTCAGCTGTTCGCAGTATCCGCACAAGGCTGTATCTTGGCTATTGTGACAATACCAGATCAGTCCATCTTCAGACTGTTGCCCGCAAAAATGAAAATGGTGCTGCCACTCTTCAGGATCTGCAGGTTAGTTTTGCCCCTCAATCTATACCCAACCTTTTGTGATTACGCCACCGGTACGGCTATCTGTATTCTTTAGGTACACAAGCCACACCACCCCTCCTCGCCAAGGTCCATGGTCAAAAGCAGTACGTAAATTATGCTTCTTTAGTCGGGAGTGGACATTATTCTTATGACTGTCATCTCACATAATTTGAAACTGAATTGACGGGAAAAACGCAACGCCAAAAAATACTGCTGAGCAATGAAATTTCGAGAATCCATTTGCCCAGGTAACGTATTTGATGTACGTTGCAAGAACTCAGCTTAATGTAACCGCGAGATAAAACATTGCAAATGTGAAATGCTGGTATCACCGGTGTACCCACCAGAATATTTAATGGAACCTTGCGAATAGGCATGTATTGTACATGTGATTGATGCTAGTTCGTGGGACGGAGTTCCATCCCTGTTGCACTGCGTCGGTCAATACAGGGACTGTCAATGGTGTTTGTGGATGACGCTAGAGTTCTCCGATAAAATCCTGTATGTGCTCCATCGGAAGCAGATCTGGTGGTCGAGCAGGTCAAGCAATACGTCAACACTCTGTAGAGAATTACGGGTTACAACAGCGGTATGTTGCCGAGCGTCGTCATGTCCTGCAACACTGCATGGAATTCTCTTCATGAATGACAGATCAACACATCGAATCACCAGAACGACGAACAAATTTGCAGAGTGCATGGGATAATCATTAGGGTGCTCCTGCTGTCATGCGATGTAGCACACGAGAATTTAACTCCAGGTGTAGGTTCAGTGTGTCGAACATAGTCAGACCCTCAACTGGCCTCTTGAAGCCGTCGGCACACGGTACGAGGCAGCTAACGTTGACATGCAGGAGGACGGGATATCCCACGTCACGAGACTGCGTGGTCAACACACGCCACGACCTGGTTGACTTGATTTTGTGCTCTTTGCATTTTTCAGCGGCGGTTGTCGGATTTATTTGGCTCGCAAACCATACAGTGTACTCACAAAACAGGACGCGTCTAGAATTCCTGCCTCAGCTCTATGAAAAAGAACATCTCCTTTCCTGACCATATGCTTGCCAGGTTGTTCTGTCTGTGGTATACATAAATAAATAAAAACTTCAATATCCGTGAACGTGCAATAATGCAAAAACGAGATACTTGTCCACTCAAGAAAGACATAAATCAAATTCACTTCTGGCAGAGAGCATTTATATTTCAATAACATGAAATATTACGTCTATTAATTTCATACGAAACTCTCCCAACCTTTCACAAACCTCGAAAGTGGGGAGAAAAATGGTGACAGTGGGACGCGAACCTAGTCCCGACGTAAGCACGGTCTCACATCACTGTGCTTCAACCAACTACGCCATGCTGACCTACGCAATTAAATGACTCCGTTTTGTGTACTTTATCTCTAAAATGTAATTCACATTTAATTTCATAACAAATCCTAATAATAACGATAAGTTTTCATGAATCATAAATGGATCTTTACCTTAAAACGGATTGCTCTCAAAAGGCGAAAAACTAAATACGTAAATTTATCACCAACATGACCTTTCCCGTCATTGTATTACAATAAACTGTACTAATAACGATTCGTTCTCCACACATTCAACGCGCCCGTGTTTAGAAATAGCACATATTCATGGCATGTAACTTGTAATATCAAACTCATCGAATATGGGCTTCTCCTGTACACGACAAATACAGCTCTCAAAAGGGCGTCTGACTCCTTGAAGTAACCTATATGTAACAGTTCGCTGTCACCGTGATGCCAGCTGCTACTCATATTGCTGATGATGAAGCAGTAAAATGCGCCAGAGCCCCAAGCCGAACATGATTGCCGTCTGTCTTGGTAGTGCCACGTGGTCGCCTGGAGCTCGGTCTCCTTGGGACCTTACATCCTCGTGATCACCGTTGCCAGCCATTATTTACAGTGGCTACATTCGTGCAAAATCTTATTGCAAGGAACATAACAGCTTTTCGTAGCCCTATTACATGACTTCATGCAAACTGTGAGGTGTTAAATGTCGTCGTCTTAAAGGTATTCTTCTTTCATAAACTCACCACGTCCCATCTTAAAGGTACAGCGCGTATTTAAAGAAAACTGATCCGCATCCTCAGTGGCGCAAGGCAGGCGGGAAATATGAATACGCTATATTTCACGTACAGAAATAGGCCTGTAAACTTCCATTTATGTCTTCAAACTCCTCCTTGATGTTGCGATTTTGTTTCCTGCAGTGTATTTTCGCAATTAGCATTACTATGGTCAGGACTCTACTTTAGGAAAGTAGACGTGAATAATTGTATAATATGGCAGAACGGGAGACATAAGAACTACTTCATGCAGTTTTGTGACTCAGACAAAAGTATCATTTTTAATTGTAACGTTGAAACAGTCGCTTAACAAACGGAAATTTCCATGAGAATTAGGTTGAACGTCGAGGGATACGGTTGATCACTTTCTTCTAAAAGATTGAAGTGCTAAGTAAGTCAGTCTAATGGTCCCCGTCGATTATTGATCAGCGACTCTGGTAAAATGCATTCTTTTTGTGACAGAGATATGGAAAAATGTTACTGTTACGTCGCGGCTTCATTTTCAGAGTATGTGTTCCAACATGTAACTGCAGAATAGTCCATGTACATACCTCTGTATCTGTAAACTACTTTAGAGTTAGCTGGAGGAATTAGCTTGACCAAATAGGGAAACTAGAGCCAGACGTACGTGCAGAGTTTCCCACTATGCTGAAGACAAGGAGTGAATGTGGTTCACTGTTTAAAAGTGTTCTGATGCGAATAGAACCAGGAATTCAGTATATTTCTCTGCTTAACCAAAAAGCTATTAGATTTTCAAAAAACACACAACTAAGCTCTACGAAACAATTATCCGAGTGGGCTGGAAATCGGTAGACACGATACACATTTATAGACAAAGGATCGCAGTTTCAGAAGAGTTGGATGATTTATTAAAGAGAGAGCTTCATAAATCGAGCAAGTCACTAACGCGTTGGTCCACCTGTGGCTCTTAAACAAGCAGTTATTCGGCTTGGCGTTCATCGACAGTTACTGGACGTCGTCCTGAGGGCGCGTTAAATCGCAAAAACCCCAAGCTGTTTGGAGAATCCTGCCTATATTGCTATAAACATTCTCGATTTTATGGAGATGCCGCGACCTTGCTGGCCAAGAACCTCTGTGAGGGAGGGCATTATCATAATGCAATGTAAGCCCAGGATGAAAGACAACAGAATGGGACTGAAAATACCGTCGAAGTTCCTCTGTATGTAATGGTGCCGCGGATAACAAAGGGGGTCCTGATACGGACAGAAATGTTACCCCAGACACACTCCAGGTTGTCTGACGGTATGGCGGGCGACAGTCATATTGGTATCCCACTGATGTCCGGTCCGGGTTGTCTCCAGATAAGTCTTCCGTGGTCATGGGCACTCAGTTCAATGCGGGATTAATTGCTAAAGACAATTCTACTCTAGTCAGTGATATTTCAGGCCGAAGGTGCTTCCGTAGACTCTAACGGTGGGATGCTAAACTGACTGTCGCCTGCCATATAGTTATTCAACCAGGAATGATGATCAGGGGTCATACACGGCACCCTCTCAGCACAGCGGTAACGGTACGTCGACTATAGGCTACGCCTCACTTCGTTGCTCTTCATGGCAAGCTACCCTTGGTTTACGTTTCAGTAAGATCATGTCCGTCCGCACACGGCTAGTGTTTCTACTGCTTGTCTTCGTTTTTGTTGAACCATACTGTGGCCTGCAAGATTGCCCGATCTCGCTCCAGTTCAGAATGTTTGAAGTATTATGTGCCGGACCCTCGAACCAGCTCGTGATTTTGACAGTCTAATGCGTCAATTGGGCAGTTTGACACTGTATCCGTCGGGACATCAAGCTACCAATCAATGCCAAGCCGAAGAACTGCTTGCGTAAGGGCCAGAGGTGGATCAACACGTTATTGACTTGGTTAGTTTGTGAAGCTTTCTCCCTACTAAATTATTAAGTTTCTGAAATTTTAACAATTCGTTTGTCTGTGCATGTTATCACATTCTGATAATTCCCTGGTGGTGCGTCTATTGTTTAGAGTGTATAG
Organism: Schistocerca gregaria; assembly: GCF_023897955.1. Lineage (NCBI taxonomy): Eukaryota > Metazoa > Arthropoda > Insecta > Orthoptera > Acrididae > Schistocerca > Schistocerca gregaria. The sequence goes on from NC_064923.1 coordinate 658,179,101, forward strand.
ATGGTATTGATTCTAAACCATCGAAGGCAGCATTAACTCCGCCAATGCCTTGCACATTATGGCATGCTACATGCCACTGACGATGGCGACCGCAACTTTAGTAAGAAAAGTAAGCGTGACTTTTTTAGGTGTCTGCAGAACACTTAAACGACCTTCAGCTGGATAAGGTACGGAATTTTACGAAGTAGCTTGTACATAAAAGAACTATATTAGTGGAACCTGGAATAAAAAATACGGCAGTAGTGTTATGAATGAAACTGACGATGAGACAGCAGTCATTAGCTAATTTATCCGTACATCTTTTCTACAGTAAAAGGGATAAGCAAGAATAAGTTTTAAAAAATGGCACAAGCTGTTACTGTGGATAAATTGAAGAGGTGTAGGATGTTGCAAGACTTGGGTCGCGTCGGGCTGTTGGTTAACTTGGGTGGAAGATCTCTCTGGCTACAGGCATCGTCGTTCCCCGCTTTGTCTCGGCTCAAGGCCGCGGACAGAAGACGCCGTGGCACGCCACGCGGCTGGCGGCGTGCTTCCAAGAGGTCGCGGCTCTCGACTGCTAATATCTCTTTTGACTGAACGGTTAGAAGGTTCATGGCATGATTTTCACTTATCTACGTCACCAATATTACTAACCAGACATTATATTTGAAATTGCGTACGAACTAGAAAAAGCCAAAGAAAGCGACCGCAGAACGAGCTGTAAATATTACTGTTTTAGCTGTAGGCCAGTGGGAATACCGTAGAACTATCTCCTTATCTAATGAACCATGCCAAGATTGTAATTAGGATTACATACTGCTTTCGTCGTTTCATTGAGACATGTTACATACGGCAATCTACCACCGAGCGTGTTGCCATTTTGTTGATACCTTAAACATCTCAAATTGAGTAGCAACCGGTTGTCTTCAAACCTCAGTAACGACTACCGCGTTGAGAGAAAGTAAGAAATAATTTTAGTATCATTCAATCTTCCGCTTTCCTGCAAAATTTTTTTTGAGGAATTTTAAAGTAAACATTTTTCATCTGTTCGGTGGAGAAATATGAAACGGACATCCTTAGTTCCAGTGTTCAAATTTAAAGGTAGTCGTAGCAGTTTTCCTGTTAATTCTTCTCTAATCTTCATCGATAATACATTAATGTAAAAAGTATGAAATTCCCTTGTTCGAACTTCTCATTGTAAGGCAGGTTCCCAGTAACTGGTTGCAGCACTTAACAAATAAATAAAAGCAGTGTTTTACGAATATGGTCTACTGTACACTTGTAGTGTTGTTCAAACCACCTTTCGTCGTTAACATAAGCTTTACAGTGGGTAGCGACTGATCATGAAATCGGCAGTGCAGTAGTTAAACAGATGTTAGGAAAAAGGTTGAACAAATGCTCGAATGCATGCCTAATTCCACTACATACGGCGAGCAAGAATTCAAGTCAAGCATTTGCCATCGTGTTATAGTTTAACACACAAACGTATTCAGTATAAAAGAGATGGAATACCATAGTGAAGCACCATGGCGACGACAGTGAAGCAAATAATATACCTGTCCGCCATATTTCGTGTTACCAAAGCAAGTAGTCGTGATACGGGGTGGTGGTAGATGAGTTAACATGCTTCCGAAGCGAGTGTGGTAGAAGAAAAGTCACGCGCCATGTACTATCGTTGTACAACTTAAAGTGAACCATTCACGAGTTTCTGGTATTGTCAATATATTTTACTTAGGTTTTTGCAGTTGTGTTCATTCTCTACGCTGTGCAATAATAAAACGCATGCACCGTGGTATCAGTAGAACGTCAAGGTGACGCTTTCTAGAAGGCGTGTTGGTCGTCATTCAGAATTGTTCGTGAGTAGAATCATTCCACATTGTCAGTTGTATGTTAAACCTTAAACGACAGCCACAGTGAAAACAAAGTAACAAGAAATGCCCTTTTCTGAAAACACTCTAACTTGTGTTTCTGTGAAATTACATAAAGAAATCGTAGACATTCCTAATCCTAACACCTCCTAATTCTTTAGAGTATCCTTGGAAGACTACACCCTTAGTCAAATCAACAACGTTGTTCGGCATGGATTCTTAGTGTGGGCTAAGTATATCAGACTACATATGATATGCAAAGTCTGGATTTGTGTGTTGGCGATCCTCTGAGTATGCGCATTCTAACACCACAAAATCCAGTCCAGTGTTGCAATATGTTCATGTATCGTACCAGACGTTTATGCCCACATATTCTGGCGTACTAAGCGGCGGGTACTGCCATACCTTCGTGACGCTGCAGTGTCGTCCCGCAGCAAAGAAAGCATTCATGATTCCTTCCAACACTTCGATAACGTTGAAAGAGCGTCTTCAAAAAGACAAGAACATAACTAAATCTGTGCTCTACAAATTATGTAGTGAATGGTATTAAGCACTTCCCTGTTATACCATGGTTTCTTCCCATTCAGTTCGCGTAGTGGGCATGAGAAGAAAGACTCCGCAAATCGCTATAAACGCGGTAAAAAAGTTCAGCCTTAGTTTACCAGTACCTACCGAAACGATACGTATAGGTCTTAGTATTTTCCTAGATTCCTCACTTAATACAGATTCTTGAAATTTAACTACCCGTTCAGACTTTTCAGCATTTGTCACACACTTCAGCTGTATTACGGCATAGGTCACAAGAGTGATAAGAGAAAATTTGTATACTAATTGCACTTATCCATTATTGTACCAATGAACTGACGTCTGCCACTTGAAGCCTGTATGATACTTGATATTTCCGCAAAATGTTACATCTAGGGTATTTGTAGAAGTTAACTGATTGCAATCGATACTAGGTGATATTACCCATAAGATTGTTTTGTACAGAGAACAACTTTACAGTTCTGAACATTCAAAGAAACTTGCCTGTCTCTGCAACACTACGAAATCCTATAAATATAAAACTATATTTATGCATCCTTTTCAGATAATACGTCATAAATACCACCTGAAAAAGTGCGAGGTTATTACTAATATATCAGTTCATTAGTATATACAAGATGAACAGCCAGCTGTCAAAGATGGAATCGCGCTACATTCCTAACAATAAATCGGCAGTCAGTAAAATTGTAAGTTTGTTAACAATCCTTCGTGTGTGTACGGAGTTATCATCAGAACTCCATAAAAGCTGCATCTATCTGATAGTTATGGATCAAGACATTAAAAATCTCTTAAAAGCGCGATTAGGGTTTCACATGTTTGAAAGTTTCTGTAACACCCGCTGGTCATTGTGCAGTCATTCTGTTCGAAGCACTCCGTTCACTCGCACTTTTTCACTGGATAGCGGCTACAAAGCTGAAAGCGCGATAATGTGGAATAAATGGATATTTTACGAAATACTTTCCAACTGGCTGTAGTTTAATAACTCCTGTTCTAAGGCTTTAAAACAGGTTGTGTTCATGGTACTGAGCAGATGACTTGTGCGTCACTTCGTCACTGGATCAACTTGAGCAGCCTGAAATATTACATCCTAAATTTTGCCAGCCACACACTGTTCAAAGGAAATCACATACTGTCTTGTATGTTCACTGTAGTAATTGAAAAGCACTGGTGAGATAGTTGATTAATTTCACTAACGAAACTGCTACTTAAAATTCGGATTCGTCGCATTAGTGAATGACGCTGACAAGGAAAATAAACAACGCTTTGTGCGGTCGTTTTACCATTTTCAAATGGTAAGTAGCGATCGCAAGATCTTTCTTTTTCGATCCCTTATGGATGGCTGACCAAAATTTCATGTGTACATGTGTATAACGTTGAAAGTCCCCTTGTCGATGGTAGCTACACCTTGCTGAAATTCACAACATTCGTCTGGGATAGACGATATTGTCACATGTATTGTGTGACATTGCGACTTGGGGTCTGAGCATAACCTACTGTTAATCCACTTTAGAAATAATTACATTTTTCTAGCAAAGTGCCGTGCGAACTCTAAAGTTATGCCTAGATTTGTAACGGAAAAATTAGGAACCTTTGGTTACCTTTTTTTTTTTTTTGCGGTGAGCTAGAATGTAAAGCAGCTGTTCCGGCGCCAAGAGATTTATCGGCGAAGTAACCGTTCATGGTGATAAACATCCCGCTTTTGGCCATGTTCCGAATAGCACAGGCCCGGTTGAATTTTCGTTCACAATTTATTTTAATCAGAACTTTATTTTACAATTAAGTAAAATTTAATGCCGTTGATGTGAAGTAGTCATTATTACTGCTGCGGGATTAGAGAATAAGCAGGTATTCCTACATAAGTAAAATTCTTCAGGCGTGGTAATATGCAGGAGGAGGGTGAAATTTCGCCGGACGTCAACTGGAACTTGAGGTGAAGTGGCGAAGGCGGCGAGGACGCGCTTGCAGCTCTAATTGCTCGCCAACTGTGAAGGGCCATCATCTTGCGCAGCACCTGCACTCGACCTCTGCAGAGCTCTCCTGCGCAGCTTCTGCCCGCTGTTGCAAATGATGCAGCGTCTACAGAACAGGAAGAGACGTTACGCCACCATTTTAGCAGAGTACTGGACGTAGGATTAGAATTCATAGCAGCGAAACATGATTCTTTAACTGTAGACTGGTTACAAGTAGCAAGACGTGGCCTCGGTGTGTAAAACATGGCTCTTTCTATCTTGCCTCATCGCTAGTGCTTTTCTTGCTCGGAGCTGTGGCGTGACCTTGGCAGATGCCTGCTGTGTGAGTGTGAAGATGATTTGTCGTCCTGGCCACGTGGCGTGCGTGGTGCTTCGCTGGAGGCGGCAGGGCGGTCGCGCCGTGATCGATTTCCCTCTGCGGGCTACTGCCGCCGCTGCTGCCACGGCCATTACTTGGAGGCGTGGCTCCATCTCCCACTCGGCCAATGATGGCAGCCTTCTGATTCGGGGCGCCAATCGCGCTCCGCCGTAGGCCGTCGGTCTCCGCCCGGCTTCGAACCGTGGACCTCAGTTGTGATGACTGGGTGCGCAACTGTCGGCGGGTAGATTTCTCGGACGGATGGTTTTGTTGAGCGTTCGCATTGTGTGTCACATGAAGTACAGATTGGCCAAAATAAAACTGATTCGAGAAGGGTTTCCTCCACATAGTGACAATGAAATCTCAACGCCAGGGAACCTGCATGATGTAAAGGGTGTCCTAACATAGCAGAAAACTTGATATTTAACATGCTAATCCAGCCGATATCTTTGAAGTTTACTTTGAAAAAATTCTCGTACCAATAAAAGAAAAAACAGATGGAACTGTGCTGTTAGGTACACGTACACTCATTCCATGCGGAAGATGTTACTTTTGCGCAAGGGCATTTCATTCCGCACCTGCTCTTGCCGCAACCTTTCAAAACTTTGTGTGTGGTGTTTGATACTTAGAAAAATAAAAGAAAAAAATGTGAATATTAAGAGAAGCTGGTAAACACTGTATCATTGCAAGAACATAACTAACAAAAATCAGAAGTGGTGCATTTTAAAAACGATTGTACAGTCGTATGAAAGTGCACTGGTAATAATTAATTAATGGCTCATTATTCGGCTGAGCGCTCCTTGAGTGTTACTCCAGAAAACTCGGGAGGCGATCGCAGGCTTTGGGTTTTCTGCTCTTGCCTTCGCGCCAAAGCAGTACTGCTATGCTTATCACATGAAATCATACTTTGGCTTTAGCGAGTTTCGGCATCTCCCCTTCTTTCTTTGGCCCCCATGTGTTGTAGTCTTTAAGTCGTTAAACAATTGTGTAACTGATGAGGCGATGTGTGTTGCAGGGACATGGTGGGCCGCGCAGTGCTGGAGACACTTCGCACCGTGGCGGACTGTCCAGCAGATGTGGCCGCTGTCATCCAGATCATCAGCACAGTGGCAAGCGATCCAGGTAATTGCCGTGCTATTATTATATATCGATCGCTGTATGCTGTCGTCCTCCTCCTAACTACATCTCATGAAAAAAAACCTGAAATCATGTACCAGATCCAAATTTGCACATCGGAAAGTTGAAGGATATTAAGGTTCTATGGGAACTGACGTGGCAAGAATACCGAGAATTTTTATACATATTAAGGTTCTGCTGACACTGAACATCGGCTTCCTACCCCCATATACTCCCGACAGTGACGAGCTTGTGTGTTGGCATTTGAAAGTGCAGAAAAGAAGTCTTACATCCTCATACAGTTTCTCTCATTCTTTCCATGCTACCAAGTACTCACCCTGTTCAGTGTCTGTTCGAACACCTAGTTACACGCTTGCACGAGATTCTCTAATGCCAGAGCTCCGATTCAGTATACCTAAATGTCGAACTTTTTCTATGTCCTTTAACAAATTACTCCCCCTCCACGTATTCTGCGAGGTGTGTTCTTCCGGGCATTTGCGCATTCTTATACATTCCTGTTCGTTGCAAGTTAATGAATATTCATACTGTGAATGCGGTGCCTGTCTCGGATAACATAAGCGTTTCTGAACGCTTAAAGACCTTATATTTTGCGCATATAAGGTACATTCCATAAGTAATACGACCAAATTAATAAAAAATCATTTATTATTTTCGTACAAATAATCAATTTTCAAAATGGCTCACTCTTGTGTCGATACACTTCTGGAGGCGGTGTTTCCATGCCTTGGAGGCATACTAGAATGCCTTTTCCGGAATGTCCTTTAGAGCTGTTGTAACATGGGCGTGGTTGCTTTCAATCGTGTCCCAATGTTTTCCTTTCGTGACTCCTTTTAACCGAAAAGTCAGCAGGAGCCAGTTCAGGACTGTAGGGAGGCTGGGGAACTACCCAGGAAGTATTTGACAATGAAGGCGCTGTGACTATGCGCGTTGTCGTGGTGAACTTCCCACGTGTCCTTCATGTTGCTTCGACAACGCGAGACTCTCCTTTCCAGTGAATACTTCAAAGTAGTTCACTAGAGTCCCGGTAAGTACGAAATCGTGGAGGACAGTGCCTCTGACGTCACAGAATGCAATGAGCATGGTTTTGCTCATGCGTGCTGTCTTGGGACGGGGCGACAATGGGGTGTGCCACTCTGAAATCTGCCTTTTGACTCATCACCATGGATAACTGACTTTAAAAAATGATCACTTTCACACATTTCCAAGATTTCCCGGTACTGAAGCACCCGCATGTGCTTGTGTTCATCGGTCAACACTTTTGGGATGAGTTTGGCACACACCTTTCTCATGTTCATATCTTCGGTCACAATGTGGAAAACAGTTGTTTTTGCCATGTTTAGAGTTTGTGCTATCAATTGAAGGCTCAGCCGTCTGCGCGAGTTCAAACCATCGCGCACACGCGTCGCATTTTCATCGACTCGTGCGGTTGATGGCCGTCCACTGCGAGGTTCGTCGGTGATCTCCTCTCGGCTCTCCATGAACGACTTGGGCCATCTGAAAACTTCATTTGGACAAGCAATCAGTCCCAAAGACATGCTGAAGTAATGAAAACATTGCGGTGGCGGACTTCCCAAGTTTAACGCAAAATTTGATAACGTATCGTTTCTCTATAGAATGATCCATTGTGCCGTGTTACATAAACTCAACAGGGTTGACGGAAACGCTCGTCCTGACTCTGCGGCAGCTCGCAGCCGACTGAGACAAGGAGTGTTTTGAAGCTAACACCCCTCTCCACTTAGCCCAGCCGGTTACAACGCGCTATGGTGTTCTGTTGCGTCAAAAAGAAATTGGTTGTGTTACTTATGGAACGCACTCCATAACTAGAAAACTCATAATTTCTAAGAAATAATTGTTGGTAGGTTGTATTATTTCCGGACTTAATTTCTCACAAAAATATTAGTTCAGCTATGCTCTGATTTGTTTCTTTACGTAATTCAGGAATCAAAAATGAATAATACTTCCTTAATTAGTAAAAAACAGTGGGTTGTTGTCAGAAGGAAAACTGCGAATGAAATGGTAACCGAGGACCGAAGCGGCAAAACGGCGAGAGGCACATGTACATGTAACTCTTGCATTGTCTCCAGTAGTGGTTTTTCGTTTGCAGATCTAAACCCGGTGATAGCTCTATAATTGCAGGATCTCTAACTTGATGTATTTGCCTACCTTATGTGTCATTAACACAATTTCCTTAGCTTTATGTACGTAAATTACCAGAAAGGGTCATATGTCCAGACCTGTTAAATTCTGAGTATTGGCTAGAGTACATAAAGGTGTCTGGATGCGTGGAATGTTTGTTAAAACACTATCTAAATCACGTTAACATGGTCTTTGCTTTTCATGTTCAAGCATTCTATTACCATCGTACTTCATTTAGGTCCACCCAGTGGTCAGGCAGTAAACTCCTATTCAATAGACTTAAACACAGAACCCTGTTTCGAGATGTCAGTATTTCCTTGTAGTCAACCACTTGTCAGGATGTCTCCTTCAGTAAGGTGACGTTAATTGCCTATAGTTTTTCCGTACGACGAAACAAAAGTAAAAAAAAGTTTCTCATTCCAGACAATGACCGATCGCTTCCTTAGTGTTCATCTATTCATTATTATTATTATTATTATTTAATTAAACCTCGCCCCAGTTCTCAGCAGCATTGACTTGAACGTACTGAATATATTTGGCCAGTTCAAGTCATTTTTAATGAAGCGCTAGATTTCTGAGGTCAATATGTATTGCCCATCATGGGGGGCAGGGCCTAAACAGACGCGCTGCACGATTATGGAGACCGTGCTCTGCCTCAGTAGTGGCAGGTTTTCGGCGCGTTGCTCACTCTCTATGGATCGTACAATAGAAACAACCCCCTCTGTCGCAGCGCGAGCTTGTATTTCCGGCTGCAACCCTTCTGTAGCCGAGGGTAGCAATTGGTTTTGGCCCTTACCTGGGTATTCACTCTCCAGTGCAACACATGTTCCCAAATGTTGGCTGATTTGGCTGAGATCTTGTGTGTAGAAAGCTGCATTTTAACTGTCGAGGAAACGTTCCTCCACGAAAATTGCCTCGTTCTGCCACGCAGTGGTTTCTTCCTCCATACTAGTACGACGTAATCACGGAGAGCCAGGTCAGGAGAATTAGCTCATGCAAAATTAAATAGCTTAAAGAATATTTGTGATTGCTGTGCAGAGTGAACTGGGATGTTGTTCAGCAGAACACCCTCCCCGAAAGCCTTCTCGCGCAGTGTTTTTGACAGTATACTGTAACCTCATCGAACATTTAGGTAGTAAGCTCCCGTTAGAAGGATAATCTTACAGCACCACACCTTAAGTTGCCAAGAAAACGTGCAGTGTCACCTTGGCTGAGGATGGTTGGACCTGTGGACTCTGCCTTGCAGTATTTCTGATACACCCAGAAATCGTCTACCATGATTATGTGCCAAAGAACTTGGTTTGGCGGGTTTCTGGAATGAGTGCGAGCATTCATTGATCAAAGTGGATGCCCTCCGTCATTTTAAAAATTATGTGCAAGATGTCGGAATCTGATCCATTAAGGATTTTCATTTTACCATTATTGCCTCCCATTGCACGCGGGTCTCAAAGCACACTAAGCCTCAACTTCTCTTGAAATTGTCGGTTCTTGACACATGGTCTGCACATCATTTTTAGACTTGATCAAAGTGGAAGCATAGGTGCCATCTATGCAGTATCGTTAAGATCCAGAAATAAATACCGCGTAATACTCCACCAAATCGGCTGCGCAATTTGTGGCGATATGTGGCACAGTGGTGCCAATATTTCAGTGTGTACCAGAACTGCAGACATAAACCTGCAAACAAATACCAAATTACATAACTTTCTTCTAAAGAATTTAAAATTTAGGTGTAGGACGGAAGGCACAAATTTTTGTGGTTTGATGAACATGCCTGCACCAGGAAGTAGATTCAGTGATCACATTAACACACTCCTCAGTCCCCTTGAAGTTCAGTGCAAGGAAGGCCTGAAAGTTCAGGAAGCTGTAGATAGTTAACAATGAAATGGAAGTAAGACACCGTGTAGTGAATACAGATCCGAGTCTCTTGTGATGCAACCTGGATGACGAGGGCCCATCCATCACTTCATGGTGTATAATCTGTCCTTCGTGGATACATGCAAAGTCTTACACTTCAAACTAATCAGCAAATATTACTCTTCAGTGTGACCTAAGAAAGAACAGTGCAGGTAGTGAAGAAAGTTGCCAACAGGAACACAAGTGTGCAGAAAGAATTACTAGGGTCAAGTGGTGGGATGGAAACAGTTAAAATGAAAGTAATATTCCAAATGTCAGTTGAACAATATGGTGTTAGATATGTGAAGTATCTAGGTGATGGATATTCCAGTGTTTTTTAACGCTGTTTTAGAGAGCAAAACTTTGGCTCCCAAACTAAAATTGAAAAACTGGAATGTGTGGGCATGTTAAAAAGCAAATGGGTTGTTGACTTCTCAGGCCGAAGAAAAGAAATTAAAGGCAAGAAATTAGTAGATGGAAAGCCACTTGTAGGTGTTAATAGAAACAGCAGAACAGGAAATTCACACTTTACAAATAGATTATGGAAATGCTATCAAGGATAACTTGCATAGCATGAAACAATGCAGTGTGCCGTGTAGGTAATATTCTTTCACAATATTTAGGATGACAATCCTCATTTTTTCCTTTGTGACATCCTGGTGAAAATACCTTCAGGCAGAAGCCACTCACCCACAAATATTGTTTCCCTTTTGCTGATTGTTATCCGCACAGTTACTAGTGTTTCTGCAATTTCTTGCATGTTTCAGTGCTTACTAGGGACAACGTTTTATTTTAAAATTGTAACGTACAGGACATCCATTGTTATCGCCCCTTGTATCATACAGGCTTTCGTTTGTTTTGGTTATTGTAGCTTAGTGTCGGTTACAGTCAGTGACAGCACCTGTTGCTAATACGGCGAGTACACCGTTTGTTTGTTACGTATTTTTGCGAGCTTCAAACAGGAGCGACTTCACTAATGGATAGGTAGTGTGATTGCTGTGTGGATGCGAGCCGAGTTGGTGACCCTTCGCTCTCATCTCAAGGTAGTGTTTGTTTCAGTCACGAAGGTTGAGGCTGCTGTCAAAGGGCATCACTGTGGGCGGAGTCGGATGCGGGGATGCGAGGTACGTAGAGCGCGTACCACGTGTCCTCCGATCGGTCCAGTGCTGCGGCCTTCCCAGGTACTGCCTGCACTGATCTTGACACCTCACCCGTGGTGGAGTGGGAGATCATTCCAAAGTGCGGTAGGCAGCAAAAGTCTTTCCAAGCGGCCGATCGTAGGGCCTCCCCGGTTCATTTGACGAACAGGTTTCAGGTGTTACCTGTGGCTGACGATACAGTCGTCCACCCTGTTCCAGAGGAAGCTTCTCGGCCCGTAAGGTCTGGACATTCACAGAGGGTGGGTTTGCTGGTAGATGGGAGCTCCAACGTTAGGTGCGTAATGGAGCCCCTTAGGAACATGGCTGCTGTGACTGTGTAGGCTGCAAATTGCTTGACATGTGCAACGGATGGTGGGTTTCCGGGTTTCACTTAAGTCAGGAGTCCACTACACATAGGAAGCGGCTACCCGATTAGCCGGGGCTGTGTGGAAGCGACTGGGCGGTTTTTTAGGTTAGGAGGTCTCAGGGAACCACAGAAATGGTGTCCGTCTAAAAGGGGCAGGTAAAACAGGTAGTTACAGTAACAGTTAGTATTGTAGTTGTAAATTGTCGTAGCTATGTTGCGAAAGAACCCTAGCTCCAAGCCGTAATAGAAAGCATTGAAGCTCAAATAGTTAAAAGTAAAGAACACTGGCTGTAACCGGAAATAAGTTCAGCCGAAATTTTTAACGATCTAACAGTTCAGAAAAGATTGATTAAATGCAGTTGGTGGTGTATTTATTGCTGTCGGTAGTAATTTACCTCGTAGTGAAATTGAAGTAGATAGTTCCTGCGAAATTGTGTGGGTAGAGGGTATACTTCACAATCGGTCTAAACTATTAATGGTATCATTTTACTGATCCTCTGAACTATTCAGCAAGTGTATCTCCTCAGTCGAAGGAAACTTAAGTTTCACTTCAAATAGGTATCCCACTCATACAATTATAGTCGGTGGTGACTTCAGTCTACCCTCGATATGCTGGAAAAATTGTATGTTTAAATCCAGCGGCAGGCATAAAATGTCATGCGAAATTGTACTTAATGCTTTCTCAGAAAATTATTTTTAACGAGTTCATGAACCCACAACAAGTGTAAATGGTTGCGAAAGCATACTTGACCTCTTATCAACAAATAATCCTGGACGAATAAGGGAGTATCACGGCGGATACAGGCGACCACAAAATACTTGATGCCAGGCTAAATACCGTAACACACACAGCAATAAAAAAGAAACTCAAAGTACTACCGACGGCAGTTAAGAGATACATACCACATAAATTAATAAGTGATGGTGCTGATCCCCCATGGTATACAAAATGGGTCACATCGCAATTGCAGAAGTTGCATGCGAAAAAGCGTGCCAAATTTGAAAGGATGCAAAATCTCGAAATTGGCAAATATAGCGCGTGCTTCAGTGCGAGGCAACTTTATTAAATTTCCACAACGAAACTGTCTCGGAATATGGCAGAAAATCCAGAGAGATTCTGGTCATACTTAAAGCACACCAGTGGCAAGACGCAATCAATACCTTCACTGCGCGATAACATTGGTGAAGTCTCTGGTGACAGTGCCACTAAAGCCGAGTTGTTAAATATGGTTTTCCGAAATTCCTTCATCAAAGACGACGAAGTAAATATTGCTGAATTTCAATCGAGAACTGCCAAGGTGAGACACACAGTAGATATCCTTGGTGTAGCAAAGCAGCTTAAATCACTTAATAAATGCAAGACCTCCGGTCCAGATTGTATATCGATCATGTTCCTTTCAGAGTATGCTGATACAATAGCTCCAAATGTAGCAATAAATACAACTGCTCGCTCATAGAAAGATGCCTACCTAAAAACTGGAAAATTGCTCAAGTCACACCAATACCCAAGAAGAGAAATACTAGTAATCCGCTAAATTTGCTGGCTCATATCACTAACGTCGATATGCAGTATTGTTTTGGAACTCGTACTGCGTTCAAACATTATCAAACCTCGAAGAATAAGATTTATTGACAGTCAGTACTTGTTGAGAAAATATCGCTGTTGTGAAACGCATCTAGCTCTTTACACTCCTGAAGTAATCAGTGCTATCAACAGGAGATTTCAAATTGATTCCATATTATTAGATTTCCAGAATGTTTTAGACACCGTTCCTAGCAAGCGTCTTCTAACTAAACTGCGTGACCATAGAATATCGTCTCAGTTGTGCGACTGGAATCGTGATTTCTTGTCAGAAAGGTCACAGTTCGTAGTAATAGACGGAAAGTCATAGAGTAAAACAAAAGTAATATCCGGCTTCCCCCAAGGAAATATTATAGGCCCTCTGTTGTTCATGATATATATTAACGATATAGGAATCTGAGCAGCCCTCTTAGATTGTTCGCAGATGATGCTATGATTTACTGTCTTGTAAAGTTATGATGACTAAAACGAAATGCAAATGATAACCTGCATAATACGAAAAGTGGCAGTTGACCCGAATACAAAAAAGTGGAAGTTATCACATGACTACTAAAAGAAATCCACTAAATTTCGATTACACCATATGTCACACAAATCTGAAGGTTGTAAATTAAGCTAAATTGAATTACAAATACAATGTAAATTGGAACGATCACATAGATAATGCTATGAGTAGAAGAGCAAACCAAAGACTGCGATTCATTGGCAGAAAACTTAAAAGGTGCAACAGGGCTACTAGAGAGACTGCTTACACCACGGGTGTCCGCCATATCCTTGAGTGTTGCTGTGCGGTGTTTAGTAGTACCGGGTAACTCAAAACTGGAAAAATTAATTTCGAAGTAAGTATGACCTTAAACAAAACAGTTCCACACGTTTTGTTGGCCTCTTATGCGGATGTAAACTGTGAAATACAAATTTTATTGCTCGATTAGTTGACGAGAAAAGGTACGTTGTAGAAACAATGGTAACTAAAAATTCAAATCGTTATAAAATGTATGTCATTGCGCATTTCCAAGCATTTACGTAAGTCTCAAGCTTCATTAGGTTAGCTGTAACATTTTTAGTGATACATGTATTTAAGTATGTGTCTTAAACACGTTGACACAGTTCTGATAGAATATTATTGAAAGGCTGGAGATGGTACACATTGTGCTTGCATTGATACTACCGCTGAGCAAATTATCGCAAGAGCAATTCTGCAACCTACAGGCATTCACACTGACCATTTGGCATAGTCTCCTAAGGATCTTCCGTCTGCCATCTCGTGGTTTAGTGGCCAGCGTTGCTGTCTCTAGATCATAGGCTCCCAGGTTTGTTTCCCATCCGGGTCGTTGATTTTTCTCTACCCAGGGACTGGTTGTTAGTCTTCTCATTGTGTAATCATTATTCGGGAAATTTGGTGTGAATGGATTGTGAAAAGGTTGACAATTCGTACGGCCACTGAAAACGGCACAGTTGAGCACCCCAAAAACCAAATATTTAAGGGTCTTCATGCCTGTTGCTCAGTTAAAATTGTCACACCATCACCATCCACTTTGTGGTGATAAAGCCTTTAACAGTGTTTCACTTATTCAATTATATTGAAACGCCCATGCAATATTTGCAGGTCTGCAGCATTAGTTACACGATCATATGAGTAGATGGAGGCATATGTCATAAGTGAAATGGCAGAATATCCGTGTGTTTATTGATGTTTTTAATAAAGGCGTGTGTCTAAAAACCTTCACTTAGGCTACATTTTGTGTTTTCCTATTAGTCTATGCCTCACTAGCCATTTGATACTTTCTCGTGTCCTGCTGATACAGTGACTCGAGTCTTGCAATTAAATAACCACTGCGCATTGTGGCTTCCAAGCACACCGTTCTACAGTTGACTGTCTCGTCACTTCAACCCATGTCATGAATCGTTGCCTTCGGAAAGGTGAGACTGTGACCGTATTTTGGTTTGGAAAAAAGCCTGACACCTCCTGGAGGACTAGTATCCTCCATACTGTCTGCACATGATGCTCAAGAGGCCGCATACCGTTTCCTTAAGAAATTTTTAAAAGACAATTTTCAAAGTATCTGCAGTTCCTGCCTTGTGAAACACTTTTATCCCTGAAAACGGTGTGCCTCAGTGTTCTGTCCTGAGCCATTATCCCTATTATGGCCTGTCTCCAACCAGGCATTAGCGCTCCCTTTTCGTCGATGAGTTTTCCATCTACTGCAGTTCTCCGCTGATTTGTCTCCTTCAGCGGTGTCGTGGAGCGTCGACAGTGGCTTTTGCTTTTCCACTTACAAAAGAGTTTGTGCGGATTTCCGGCGATGCGATTGGTTTCTTCCAACTCTTTTACATCCTAGGCCTGCTGCTCTTCCATTCCCTGAAACTACGAAATTCCAGGGGCTCATGCTCGATAGGAAACTTCCATGGTCATATCAAGTGTCTTACCTGTCCGTCCACTGTATACGTTCCCTCAGTCCTTCATGTCCTCCGCAGTATTTCCTGGGCAGTTGAGTGGACCACCCTCGTCCGTTTGTACCAGTCTCTTGTAAACGAAACACGAAGTCTTGTTTCGAACGGACATCTCTGCACGTTCGTCCATCGTGTGCCATCTCGATACAACCTACCATTGTGGGATCCGTTTGGCCAATGGCACCTTTTACGCTAGCCGGTTGAGGGTATGCATTCCGAAGCTTCCGAACTACCTCTGTCATACCCATCTGATTTTCTCCTCAGCAGATTTGCATGCCGTTTATCTTTCATGCCGGGCCATCCATCCTATACCTCTTTCTTCGATGACTCCTTTGATAGCCAGTACGGGGCGCAACCCTCTTGTTACCTTATGGAGCTCGCTTTCGGCTATTGCTCCGGCAGCTTCACTTCACACAGCCTGCCACGGCTCCGGGACTGACCGTGGTATCAGGTGCGCCTTGGTCATTGGCACGGACAATTTTCGGTATCGGCTTCCGGAACACTGCTCAGTATTTACAACGGAGCTCCCCGCCCCGTATCAGGCCACACAGTGCATCTGGCTACAAAGGCTTTTAAATTGTCATCTGCTTTGACACTCTGTGTTCTTCAGAGCCTGTGTGCGCGATCCTCCATTCCTTAGTGCAACGGATCCAGAAGAGCTTTCACTTGCTTCCACGTAATGGAAGCATTGTGATGTTCATGTGGACTCCGGGTCACGTCTGTCTGACAGGAACCGAGGCCGCTGACAGTGCTGCCTAGGCTGCAGCATCGTACCTCGGCCCGCTAGTGCTTCCATCCCCTCCGATCTATCTGTCTGTCTGTCTGCCGTACGTCAGCAGGTGGTACTACTTTGGCATCACCACTGGCCATATCTTCATGGGAACAGGCTTCGGGGAATGACACCCCTCCCAATGGTTTGGCCGACCATCTCTCGGCCCTCCCTGCGTGTGTTGGGCTCTGTCTTTTTAGCCGTCGCTATTTAAGTGGTGATCGCCCACAACTTTGTGCTGATTGCCCTCAATCTTTGACGGTTCGCGGTTTCCTGACGGAATGGCCTATTTTTTAACAGAGGTATTTCAAAACTGTCATACTTCAAAAATATAAATTGGCTTCACGGTGGCTCTTCGCACCCACTACCAAAATTAGTTCAACTTCACCATTTGAGTGTGTAGTAACAACGTGGTTGACTTAAGATCCATATCTAGTAAAATGTGTGCGCAGATTCTGTTACTCATACAAGTAATCTGCGCAATAAATTTCAGCTTCATGTGTATTGAATTGAGATCGAGGAACAAGGTGGTGGGGAGGGTGGGGGAGAGAGGGAGAGAGGGAGAGAGAGAGAGAGAGAGAGAGAGAGAGAGAGAGAGAGAGAGAGAGAGAGACTTACCAGACCTGAAAATTTACCTTTGACGTAAAAACAAAATGCAGTAGCCTTTACAAAATTGAACCTCTACGAAATCAGTCTACTAAATAATAATAATAATACTGTGTCGCTCCCTCGTGTGCTTTGCAGCGAGGACACTACGATGGAAGGTCGTGCCCCTATAACTGTCGGAATCTCGGTGAAGTTTTGCGTGCTCAATACGGTTATATATTATGAATATGCACCGGTAGATAATTGTACAGATATCCAGAAAGAACTGCAAACAGACGACGCTTGGACATGTGCAGTTATCATGTAGTGTGGAAGAGGAAATAAAGAGCCAAAAAAGAGCTGTCTATTTCGTCACGGATTCGCTTATTAAGTGCGGAAGCGTTACAGAAATTAACATTTAACTCCAATGACAGGTCTACAAGAAAAGCATTGTTAATCGCAGCGTATTAAATGTTATATCAAAAGTTACTGTATGTTCCCGATGCTTCCTCCTCCTGCATGTTCATGCGTCGAAAAGACTTTAATAGTAAAATTTGAGAGAATTGGTGTCATGTCAGCGTGTTTAACGGTGTATTTCCAGGTGTACAGTAGAGTTATCTCCATTGTTAACATTTTAACTACCGATTCAGTAGTCGTCACGTACTGAGAGTTGTGCTGTTACGTGCCTTCACAGCCCGTACTTCAACCACAATCGATCTACGTTGAGGCTTACGGTTAGTCGTTCTTGCCACGAACTATTCCCGAGTGGAACAGGAGAGTTACCCTCCGCCACACATTGCTGAGTAAAGATGTTGATGGAGATGCTGATGGAGATAGCGCACAGCCGTAAATTTATCCGCGTTAGCAGTAAGAGGCTATTCGCAAAGTAAGGTCGGGTCGCTCACGAAATGGAAACGACTATAAAAGGCAGATGATGACGCTTTGCGTGAGCGAGTGCGCGCGCCCACACACACACACACACACACACACACACACACACACACACACACACACACGCGCGCGCTACAGTGTATGTAGTATACCGGTTGATCGCGTCAGGTCTCTTCTCAATTCCGAGTGCAAGGTGAGCATGTAGAGAAGTCTAGAAAATAGTGCCTCCCGCCAAATGAGGACCTGGTGAGAGATTTCATCAGATGTCATGCAGCCCACGTATCTGTCATACGGTTCCTTCTTCATGACAATAGGGTATTTGACTGTTCTGTGGAAATTCTTAAATGGTTGTAATTTTATGCTTCTAACATGCTTTTTTCCACTTGAGAATTTCAGTATTTTATATAAAGGAAATTCAGATAATCTGAACACCATCTAAAACTCTCCATACGTTTCATGCAACGCCTGTGACGTCACTGGCTACTTAGCTGCTCCTACTGTCATATTGCTAATCTACACTGGTCTTGTTTCTGAATTTACGTTTCGGAAAACCGGTTACAAATTTTGTGTGGTACCATACTGTACAAATGTATCTACAAAAATTCACGAAAAGTTGTTTCAGTGTTCCACATAGTGGGTTGCTGCTGTTGTTGTTGCCTTCAGTCCTGAGACTGGTTTGATGCAGCTCTCCATGCTACTCTATCCTGTGGAAGCTTCATCTCCCAGTACCTACTGCAACCTACATCCTTCTGAATCTGCTTAGTGTATTCATCTCTTGGTCTCCCTCTAAAATTTTTACCCTCCACGTTGCCCTCCAATACTAAATTGGTGATCCCTTGATGCCTCAGGACAAGTCCTACAAACCGATCCCTTCTTCTAGTCAAATTGTGCCACAAACTTCCCTTCTCCCCAGTCCTATTCAATACCTCATTAGTTATACGATCTACCCACCTAATCTTCAACATTCTTCTGTAGCACCACATTTCGCAAGCTTCTATTCTCTTCTTGTCCAAACTATTTATCGTCCATGTTTCACTTCCATACACGGCTACACTCCATACAAATACTTTCAGAAATGACTTCCTGACACTTAAATCTATACCTGATGTTAACAAATTTCTCTTCTTCAGAAACACTTTCCTTCCCATTGCCAGTCTACATTTTATATCCTCTATACTTCAACCATCATCAGCTATTTTGCTCCCCAAATAGCAAAACTCCTTTACTACTTTAAGTGTCTCACTTCCTAATCTAATTCCCTCAGCAGCACCCGACTTAATTCGACTACATTCCATTATCCTCGTTTTGCTTTTGTTGATGTTCATCTTATATCCTCCTTTCAATACACTATCCATTCCATTGAACTGCTCTTCAAAGTCCCTTGCTGTCTCTGACAGAATTACGAAGTCATCGGCGAACCTCGAAGTTTTTATTTCTTCTACATGGATTTTAATACCTACTCCGAAATTTTCTTTTGTTTCCTTTACTGCTTGCTCAATATACAGATTGAATAACATTGGGGACAGGCTACAACCCTGTCTCACTCCCTTCCCAACCATTGCTTCCCTTTCATGCGCCCTCGAATCCTGTAACTGCAATCTGGTTTCTGTACAAATTGTAAATAGCCTTTCGCTCCCTTTATTTTACGCTTGCCACCTTTAGAATTTGAAAGAGTTTTCCAGTCAACATTCTCAAGAGCTTTCTCTAAGTCTACAAATGCTAAAAATGTAGGTTTGCCCTTCCTTAATCTAGCTACTAAGATAAGTCGTAGGGGCAGTATCGCCTCATGTGTTCCAACATTTCTGCGGAATCCAAACTGATCTTCCCCGAGCTTGGCTTCTACTAGTTTTTCCATTTGTCTGTAAAGAATTCGCGTTAGTATTTTGCAGCTGTGACTTATTAAACTGATAGTTCGATAATTTTCACATCTGTCAACGCCTGCTTTCTTTGGGGTTGGAATTATTATATTCTTCTTGAAGTCTGAGGGTATTTCGCCTGTCTCATACATCTTGCTCACCACATGGTTGAGTTTTGTCAGGACTGGCTCTCCCAAGGCCGTCAGTTCCAATGGAATAGTGGGAAGATGCGTAAAATGTGGTTGCGCTGTACCGGCCAATTGGCACCTCGTCGACGCAAAAGTTCACGAGCTTAGTGCGTTGCTCGAGTAGAGGTTGTCTGCGAAAAATGATCTCCCACTGCTACAACAAAGATAGCGTCAATCAGCGAAATTAAACTCCTAGTGAAATTTGTTGTTTTTGCTAACCACACCCGAATGATTCGGTAACTCATTTGTTAGATAGGTAAACCGTCGCATTCTATAGGACGATGTACATCGATTTCTGGTACGAATCTAACCCGAAAAAACATTTTAACTTGTTTGTAAAATGATTCGACAGTCGTCTCGTGTGAAGACGCTAATCACAATTACAAAATTTCCCTACTCCGATCAGAAACAGAATATTGTTTTACTTGGGGTTTACATGCGCTTACTTTTGCAATAGCTGTTCACACACGCCACTTTTTAAAAGTTTTCTTGTTAATGTGACTCCATTTTTTACTTTATTAGAAACTATGTTCTTAACTTAATACTTTTTAGCTAGGATCCTTATTGTTTAAACTTTTGCAGTTTCACTATCTTACATATAGATGAAGTAATTCTGATCACAGCACTTCTGTTTGTGTCAGCTGCACGCTACACACACGCTTTCCTTCTCTCCGTATAATTTCGTTGTACTGTGGACGTATGGCTACATCTTCATAACTAACAAAACTTCCCAAAAAGTGAATTGTTAGTTCGCAAAGTGAATGAATTTATCCGGTTTTGTGCGTTTCTCAGACTAAGACAAATGAGAAGCTGTATATATGGCTCTGAGCACTATGCGACTTAACTTCTGATGTCATTAGTCGCCTAGAACTTAGGTTTAATTAGTTCTAACTAACCCAACGACATCACACACATCTATGCCCGAGGCTGGACTCGAACCTTCGGCCGTAGCGGTCGTTCGGTTCCAGACTGCAGCGCCTGGAACCGCACGGCCACTCCGGCCGGCAAAGCTGTATATAATACATCCCACAGTCAAAGCAATTGCTGCAACCAGTTCTTGCTAACACTACTTTCGTTTTTAATGTGAAAATTTCAAAAATGTATGACATTTCCAGGATTTGAAAGTGTGATCTCTTGCAGTGCAGTCTTACGCTCTAACCATGGTGCCATGGCCCCCCACAGGACTCGGTCTGCTAATTGTATATACACAGGAAATCAGTACTAAGTTTCACGAAGAAAATTTTTTGTGTGCTTAGGATCGTAGTTCATGACTCAGTCACACCAATCTGGTTGCAGTATAAGAACACATCTGCAGAAGTTCTAAAATTCCTTAAGTTTTTTTGCAAGTTTAATGATGTCGCAGAGAAACGAATGTCCTTCGTTGCACACATCGCCACTCTAAATGTGTAGAGTATGTACAATCAACTTCGCAAGGCTTCCACTATCAACGTTCTCAGAATTCTTTTCTACTGCCACATACAAGTTGTAATTGCGTTTTCCATCACTAAATAGCTAAACTGGTTGCATTAAAAGTACGTCTAAACATCGTAACTCCGACTGAGTAACAAAAATATAGCTTTGTCTTACACCTAGCTTGCGACATCACCAGAATATCAGCCAGTAACAGTTTTGATATTAAATGATTTTGTGAGAAATGTTATCAATCAGAATAACAAGCTGAACCTTATTTTAAACATGGAAAATAGCCTATTACCGGCGGCACTTGGCAGGGGCAATGAAGACACTCCTACGGTGTTTTCGACGGGAAGTTTGTGATCACCTGCAATACAGCCCCAATTGGCTTTCGCTCAGTTTCCTCTCTCTTCCCATGAACTGCTGATAATGAAGAAAACGTTTTGGCACAGACAACGAGCTACAGATCAGCGTAGAGAATTGGCGGCAAGGACAAGCGGCCGCTTGCTAATGACGAAAAAATGACTGGAAGGTGTTGCTAACTGTCGCAAATAACACATTTTTGATTTTAACTGATTTCCGTTTCGCGACGATCGAAAGTTACTTTTTGAATAGCCCTAGTAAATTCGTCTTCCTCTTCTGAAATGTCGCCTCCGTGCTGAACCTGTAAGGATCGACACCCGAGATGTGCATTGCTAGCTGGCTGCTTCCACAAACTTTTGTGGCGAAAATCGGGTGCCAGCAATTCCTGCACTCCTCGATGACAAGAACCCGGTGTCCATTGATAAGTTTCATTCAGCGTACTACTGCTCATCTCTTCCGCGCACCAGACCACTGGGAACTTGGTGTCGTTCTGCTGACTGTCGCCTGGAGGCGAAATTGATCGCACGGAGACTGTTGCTTACTGTCTGGGCACGGCGCAGCGCTCACCCCTGCATTCTGTTCGGGTTAACAAGGGATGGTTTGTAGCTAACAGCCTCCGGCTGGTGTTGTTGACCCCAGGTGACCAGTTACAGGCGTTGAATGTTTCGTGTCCGTCGATAGTGTTTGCATGTTCGAAGAACATCACCGTTGCGTACGCCAGTTCGTCGGGCAACTTTTCTGTGTTGACAAGACGTCTTGACGTAAACCGACAGTATGTGTGACATTTGTACTTGAAGTGAGCTTCCGGATCACGTTGACAGATTGAAAGCTGTACACATGTAGCATTGCACTGAGAATACAACTTTACTTCACGCGCCATTGCCCTTGTAGCTCTGCTAAGCTTTTTCTGTGGTCGAATTGGTATTGAGAAAGTTTCCGAGAAGAATAGTTCACGAACTACGCAAATTACGATGCCACATTTCTACGAAGTAATGTTCGCGGCTTTATTTAGGAACCTGTGGAAATGTCATACTATTCTAGGTCGTATTTAGTGTATGGCTGATACCTTGCTTAATAAAAATGTTCAGATTGCCCGCGAATTTCGTTCAGATAGCTCGACCAGCACCAACTCATTCCGTTGCGGTTGCGCCGGGGCAGGAAGGTGGGCGGAGCTGTGCAACAGGATGCTTCGGAGACGAAGTAGTGCTTTCTTCGCCGGCCGGAAGTGTTTACCGAGGACGAGATTGGGCCAGCGGGCGCGGACATGTGCGCGCCACGTGGCGGCCGAGGAAGCGGAAGCTATACTTAGCCGCGCCGGAAGCCCGCACCGCACCACCTGCCGCGGCGCTCACCCAGCCCCTCCCACTGTGTGATCTAGTCAAGACGATTCTAGACTACAAGCTCTGTTGAATGTTAGGGATGAACCTGATTCTGAATATTTGGAACTTCTGACTGAAATTGCACCTTCGATGCTGTTCCCTGCACAGATAGTTTTGAATATGTTTTACCGAAGGTCAAGAGCCAGATTTTGAACTCCAAAAAGCAAACCGTCAGATAGCAACTACGTCGTTAGCCTTATACCTTAGGCAATCGACGAATCTTGTTGCCTCCTCCTATTCCCTCGGCCCACTGCGAAGAAATGTCGCTGTTTACAAATCGCTTCACGCAGGTCCTCTGTTGAGAAGTAGAATTTTGTAAGACTTCTGTAACAGCGAGGATTGTTCGGCACCTCGAATCATTCCAGAAACGGCTTTGAGGTGAGGGCTAGAGGTCCGAATAGTCTTCAGTCACTTTCTGAAAAGCAGTCTCTAACATGGTGTTAGTTACTCCTTTTGAGGCAGTGTGCCAGATGCTGAAAAGCCAAAATAAAGCCCGACGTAAATACGATTGGAATTGTTTCGGTGAATTCAACGAAATTAGTGCGAAGTGTACGAATTGCTCGAAAATTTTCAAGCAAACTATGTTTAAAATCTTCACATACTCTTTAACATGAAGAAATCGCTGATACGAAAGATACATTGCTGTCTTCCCATTCAGCTACTGGAAAGTGCACCGAAACAAGTTCACAACCTCCGACTTAGGTTCCGAAGAAACTTAACTCCGTTATATCACTATTTTAAACGCTGCAGTCAATACTTTCATCCATTTCGTGGGCTTGCCTGAGAAGGAAATGCAGCGCTATTTGGTCATAGCTGTTTTTGCCACTCCCACTAAACTGTTAAATATTATACAATGCAGGAAGGAACGAAGAAATGAATGAAAGATTGAACTGCAATAGAGGCGGCGCGCAGACTTGTTTCAGTGTAAGATATCTATTGGGCAGTTCGTAAACCAGAGGTAGTGGTCTGTTTTAATACAGATTATGCGTAGCTGCAATATGGTTCGGAGTCAAGGTAAACTGAAGTTCTTGGATACATCGATTCAAAAGCATACCATAACTTTGTGTAGGAAAGCACTGCGGTGATCAAACCCACCTTCGGTTCCTCTGTTCGTTCGTGTGCAGCATTGTGTATAGTGCTGTATTGACGTTAATCTTCTGAAGACTTAAATAAATAAGTGGTGTAACTATGATAGATCGGTGACCGTTGTTGCGGCTGCTGACTTTCCTTTACCTGTTAATGCCAGCATGTCATGTAAGACGTCAGCCCTTTTCTCGTTAGAAGTGTGACTGCAGTGAAACGATAGACCCATGCTGAAAACATTTCACTCTCTCGTTAGGATACAATATACATTTGTGGCTACAAATAACTTCAATAACAGATGCTCGTTTTGCAGATATGCTCTACGATAAAAGTAATGTGAAATCAAAGGAACAGAAAGGAAGATAGTATATCGTACTGAAACACGCCCGTACAGCTAATCACAATAACTTTTAAAATGAGTTCATTTTTTATTTTTAGAATAAAAGATTAAGTTGTCGCCGAAATTACATTGTTGTGCAATACTCAGGGACAAAAACAACTTTCGCGCAATGTCACTGGCAAGTAACATAGCTCCATGAAATTTGGACCATGCATGGAAAGAACTGTAGTACAGAAGGTAACTGAAAGGAATACGCAATGAGACGAGCAGAAATGACACTGATTCGAAGACGGTAATCATACTTAAGTCGCCGCGATTTGTGATGGTTCCTTTTTTATGTAAACGTCTATTGTTAGATGAAAGAGGTGTTTTCGTTGTTGCTAATATGTTGATGGTTGCATAATGTTTTTCATAGTGTCAGATCTGGTAAAATAATGGAGCCAAATGTTAACGTGCGCAGTAAAGGAAAGGTTATAATTTCTTAACTGCTGTCGTTTTTACTCCTGCGAGGTCTTTGGAAATCTAGCTCTGTATTAAATCTCCAGTTAAAAAATTTCGTCAGACCTTTAATTTTCCTTTCCACTCCAATAGCAGAAATGAGCGTTTCCGTTAAATTCGTTTGGTATGTTGATATGGCCGTCCAAGTCCTTATGGAGTGGGGAAATGCCAGTCTGTGGGTAATCACAAACACAACCCCTGGACGAGTCTCACTCGTTGCTATGATTTTGAAGTCACATTAAGAGACTGAGTGGGAAGCAGTAGTTAGGGAAGTGTGAATGACTAGGAAGAGAAGTATTGTCCAAATAAAAATAAGTGCAAAAAGTTACTACGCGTAAACTCGAGTAATAAACTTTTTGCGTGGTTGCGTTGGTGTTAGCAAGCGGGAAGTGGTTCGAAGCTGTGGATAAATAGGAATATTCGTGCGCTTGGCGTAATCTGTCCCTAAGGCGGAATGCAGTGTCTGGCACATGCGTTTGGGATGCGAGCGTGTCCGACGCAGGCCGCCAGACGAGACGCGTCACTGCCGAGAGGGCGGCGGCCGCTGTCTGGGCTATTAATACCGCCGCGGGGAAATGCCCTCGCCGCCGTCTATGGGCCAGGTGCTCTCAGACCTGCGAGGAGTGGCGTTTTGTGCTAAACAAGGAAACACTATAGCAGTAAAGCATGACGTGCTAGCAGAGGCAACCAAGACTGTATGTGTGTGTGTGTGTGTGTGTGTGTGTGTGTGTGTACACACGTACACAATGAGAGAAAAAATAGTTCTGCAAAAGACAACGAAGACAAGAGATTTTGTCCTATGTGAAGACTGTCACACGCACTGCAGATGCAAGTCTACTTACTTGACCTTTTTGTAGGTTCCTGTGTTGTTGTATTGCTGATGCACTGTAAGCGAGAAACACCAGAGAACACAGCCACTTGAATAATCTACTGAAACAGTTTGCTGCTTCTGGAAACGCACGTAATCTGTAACATTGATTCTTCCAGTAATTGCCTTCTATAGGTTGTCTTAAGCACGATATACACATGCAAACGGAGTGTTGACTTGTCGCACGTCCTACTCTAACTTCTGAAAATTGTGTGCGTCATTATATTGAGCCTTCCTGAAGTTAAGTCTTTGGGTACCTAAACAAAAGTGGGCTTCGCACATTCGGGTAATGGTTCTGATTTTAAAGTCTTCACTGTGTGGGAGGGCCTTACTGGCGGAGGTAGTATGTTAGTAAAGTTTCGTTTTCTGGATAACATTCTAGAGTTGAGAGGCCGAAGAAGATACCATCCCCAAATTTACTCTTTCATTAGCCTGCGGACAGCCGTCCACAGACATTCATGTATGCAGTGTAGCGAGTCTCTCAAGCAAGTATATAAGCATTAACATCTGCGCAGGGGACTAGTATGGCATTTGTGTCTTTCCAAAGTGCGTACTGTAAATGCTGAAACCTGAATTCTGGCGACGTTATTAACAAATGCGTCAAAACATTTTGGCTGCCGAAGGACAAACACCGGTTGACATCTATGGGAAAGTGAATGTGTATGGGGGCAGCATGTCTGTCAAAACTATCATTGGAATGGTGCGCAAAGTTTCGCACTGGTCACGATTGACACAGGACGCCGGTCGATATGGGAGGTCACCCTCGTAACACACTTGACGCTAACTCCAGTGGGAGACACTTGTTACTCGAGCACCTGTCCTATAATCCCGACATATCCGCATGCGATTAGCATCCATTCAGCCCTTAAAAAGCTTTGGAAGACCCTTGATTTCCATCTGACGAGGACCACTCACGCAGTGAAACACGTTATTTTACCAAACGGGTATCCTTAACCATATGCGTCGGTAGTATTATTGCCTCAATACCGAAGGAGATTTTGCCTGTTTGTCATAGCGATACTTTTTGATCACCCTCTTGACACGATCCAGTCACGTCGTGACCACAGCAGTAATCACTCAGACGGCAGATGGCAGAACTAGCGTGGAGGGCATATAAAGCTTGTCGTGGCTGCTGTAAACAGTGCAGTCCTTGCCGCAGTGCATAGACGGAGTGATCGTCTGACCAAAAGGACATGACGGTATTTAGGGCCAAGGGTGAAAGCATTTCTGAAGGGACTAAGTTTGTAAACAGTTCGCGTGCCGCCCTGGTTACAGTATACCGTGCATGGCAAAACGGCGCTATCAAAAACAGGCTCAGGGGCACGTGTGGTACACCACGGACCATGGAGTACAGGGGTGAAAGACTGATGTCGAGATCTGTATGGACAAATAAGCGAGCAACTGATGACCAACTGACAGCCTTGATTAACCAAGGGGCTACTAACAGTGTTCGCTTAACGACCGTTCCTGCGTATGGCCCTCGGAAGCAGGCACTTTGTTCACGCACCCATGCTGACTGCTATTCATCGGCGACGAAGACTGGAATTCACACATCAGTACCGCAAACGGGACGCCCACTGTGTGGCCTTTTCAGACGAATAACGTTTTTCTCTCCATCAGACAGATGGCTGTTGGTGTGTACAGAGTGAAACGTGTGAAAACAAACAAGTAGGCAGTGTTATGATGTGGGAATATTTTTGCGGCATTTCTGGGTGAGCCCATCATTCTGAAAGGCACATCCAGTATGACTATTCTTTCAGGATAATGTTCATCCGTACACATTTTTCCTGGGCATGATGGCTTCTACCAGCAGGGCAATAAAACATGCCACACAGCTCGCATTTTACTTCTGTAGTTCGAAAAGCACAAGGATGAGTTAGCGTTCTCACCTGGCCACCAAACTCCCCGGATTCAAACCCAGTCGAAAATCTGTGATCACGATTGGGTTGATCACCCCATGGATTCTCAACCGAGAAGCTTAGCGTAGGTGGCTGCGCCCTTGGAGTGGGCAAGGCTTTGTATATCTGTCGGCACCTAGAACTTCATGGACTATCTACATCACATCTGGAAGCGGTTCGTCTGCAAGAGGTGGTTGTGCAGACTTTTGACAGGTGGTAAGATTGCTGTGGCTGGACAATGTACATTTAACTTAAGAATGTAACAGCATTCCTGTTACTGTAAATTCAGTGACGTTTTGTACACTTTTCCATATCTTTCGATCAGTTTCTTCCTCATAGAAAACAAAAACTAGTTTAAACTCTACTAAACACAAAGCCAACTATGTACATAATTAATTAGGGTTTTGTCAGTTTTATTCACATATTCAAAAGGCAGTAATAGCTTTTAAACAATGCTCTGTGTTTTTACGTGCAACTGTATCGAAAACTACTAATAAAACCGAAGGCAACTTCTTCCACCTTAACATTTCCGCGCTTCTTGAGCTGAGCAGATCCGAGCTCACAGTGGAGAAATTACGCCCCATGAGCAGAGTTGTAGCCGAGTGTTACTACCTTTCACGTTAGCACGTGTGATGCGATTTTTGTCGTACCCTTTTCCGGCTGTTTGGAGTTGTTGAATGAAGACGATTGTCCTTTGTGAAATCATTTTCGAAAGTTTTGTATTCGCATTCAGATACTAATTTGCCAGACTATTTGTGTACGAAGACCACAATTGTGTGTACTCCAGTTATCCCCATTGCGGCGAGCTTTAACAATGGACGGCGGATGTTCTAATAAGGCAATAAGGCACAAGAGATGATGATAGAACAGAACGTCTTAAACACTTGAGCCACTTTATTAAAATAGTAGGTTAATAAATATAACTACGTCGGACATATCTTCAAATTTTCGGGGGGGGGGGGGGGGGGGGGGAAATGATAGTGATAGATTACTTCCAGTGCTTTCAAAACGTTTACTCCAGTCATATAGAAATGATGCCATACAGCGCTATTATTTTAAAATGACAATTGCTAAGTGATTAGTCGCTAAATGATTAGTTTCCTCGCGGGTTAAATAGACAAATTGCTGGGCTCCTCACAGCGTTTGGCATGCAATGTGTACTACGTATTTCACGGATAAACAGGCGTAGAAGATAGCAGTGACAGTAAGTGCGAAATGCAGTAGAGAGTGTAATGGTTCTTTATGCCGATCTTAATGAGATACGCAATGTATTGGATGAGATTGGGAATGAACATTACCGTCGTAAGTAGTCAGAGGCCCTGACTACACGAACACGTCTCACTCTCCTGCAGCATGTAGATCGGGACGCGTGACGTCTATTCAGCTGCATACGCTCCCGCGGCGTTTTTGACGTGTCTGCACGGCCCCGCGGCCGGGCCGCGTAGTTGTACGCACGTCGTAGTACTACGCTGGCCGCCGCTTATTGATCGCCCGGCTCAATGGGCGCCGGCCGCTGCCACGCCTCATTCACAGGGCCGCGCGCGTCTCGGCCGCGGCAACAGCCGCGCCACATCGATTCAAGGCCCCCCACGCTAGTCGTTTGAAGAGCAGAAAATGGCAAACTTTTGTACCTGAATGGACGAGAGAGAGAGAGAGAGAGAGAGAGAGAGAGAGAGAGAGAGAGAGAGAGATGTCTTGGTTTCCAAGTCTGAAAGAGGTATTCCCCAGGACATGGGGTGTCATCAACAATAACCTGAAAAATTATCCCAGTGAGTCTGCAAATGAAAAATTCTGCCTTACATGGAAAATAACAGGGAGTATTAGAATCAAATGTTTCTATCAGATATCAAATTAAACGTTTGACTGTAGAGTAATTCATAGACAACAACAATTTGATAAAACAGATTA
The DNA here is from genome assembly GCF_023897955.1 of Schistocerca gregaria. Taxonomy (NCBI): domain Eukaryota; kingdom Metazoa; phylum Arthropoda; class Insecta; order Orthoptera; family Acrididae; genus Schistocerca; species Schistocerca gregaria. The sequence continues at coordinate 658,208,569 of NC_064923.1, forward strand.
CTGCAAACATGTAGCGGTGATGGTCTTAAACCGTCCGTGTCCACTGAGCAAACACACGTCATCAATATTGTTCATTAACAGGCTTGCGGAGTAACACTGAGCACTTCCTCAGACAAATGGATTCAACAATTTCTGACAGCCCATCCTGTGAAGAAAATTTCTAAACCTTTTGGCTTAAAACTTATTAAATTCCACATTTTAAAATGTACTTCTGTGTGAGGGAAGAGACTGTATGAATGAATGCTCTACCAGTGTGCACACTTAAAAATAAAAAACTTAATACACTTTGCAATTTCCCATCTAATTGACTGAGAATAGTTAGTGCAGTGAATGGTCCCACATGACTGGTAAAAACACAAGCCACCCTTATGTAGAACCAGGTAAAGAGTTCATTTACAAAATGCATTAGACAGACTGTTTTCTAATAATGTGCTGTTGAGAGCTCTCTCTCAAATGTGTGATTTGATTAATTTACAAGTATATTCAGCAGAAAATGCTCAACATAAAGGGAAGTAGTTAGAGTAGGATATGTTACACAGGCCCAGCATCACTGTGACTGTCAACTATCGGTGCTGTGGTCTATAAAAAACATGGTTCTAAGTAAGTCAAAAACACTCAGATAAAATTTCCATGCCACACGGGGTAGCTGTGCCATCTGAACCACCTTATCAGGGTTCACGTAGCACCCCCACCCTCCTGTCTGAGTTTAGAGCCCTCCCTTGGACACGTGTGTGTGTGTGTGTGTGTGTGTGTGTGTGTGTGTTGCCCTTTGTATAAGTTATATTAAGTTTGGTCCCATAGGAATTTACCTCAAATAAAATTTATGCTTGGTGTAATGAATGGTGGCATTATTTAAGTGGATAAATGCAAGACAATGCCCATAACAAAGAGAATCTGACAGAATCTGATTACAACATCAGTGCTGAAGATGACCTGGGACAACAGTATAAAATCAATAGCACGAAAAGCAGATGGAAGAACATAGATTTCTTTGGAGAAACCTGGAGAAGTGGAGAAGTCGCAGAAGATGCTAGTATGGCCAGTTCTGGAGTACTGCTCTAGCTTTTTGAATCCTTATCAATGAGGCATTATAGCGCGCACGCGCACACACCTGAACATGTGGCTAGGATTGTATGTCTGTATGTAAAGAGGTGGTGTTGATAGTATGGGGTATTTTTCATTGTTGTGATCCCATTATTATGTTTATGAAAATGGTAAATCGGGAGGATATGAAAACATTTCACAGCAAAGTTATGTGGGATAGAAAAGACCCACTGGTATACTCCTCAAGTATAATAGAGATGTTTGAGGGATTTTAAAAAGGACGATTAGGAAAAATGGACATTATCACACTCCTTTTGGGCAGATTTAAAGAAACAGCCTTAGAGGAAGGCTATGTGACAATCCTGTTCCAGCCACTGCATGTCACTCTGGGACATAGCAGTAATATGAGAGCTTGTAAAGGCATATTAAGTGATCTCCCCCCCCCCCCTTACTATGCATATTGAAAAAAGCAGAAATTCCCGAATATTAGTCCGAAGCAGTATTCGCCAGACAGGCTAACTGCTGGTGGAGTGCAGATGTATGTACTGGGAAAGGACAGAGCCCAGATAGTTTTATGGCTATTAAGTCAGTTAATGTGACACTACTTCAATTAATTGTTCTCCCCAACACTTCAATAAATGATTTCCAGTGTAAAGGAAATCAATGGTGCAATAGGGCATTTCTTAAACTATCATACATAAAGCAACATAACTTAACACGGGAGGAATCAGTGAAATGAGAAAATGTGGCTTCCTAGGCATGGGCTTTCTTGCGGGACACATTCTGTTGCCAATAATCGGTGATTATTATTTACAGTTATTGTGAATACTGATGAAACAATTGATATGGTGCACTAATTGGTTCTTCCGTTGCGCAATGAATGTATTTAAAGTAAATTCTTAATTGGAGCTTGACTCATTTTCCTGACTGAACTGCTGTACCTTGCTGTGTTGCTTATGTTAAAAAGTTATACATGAAACAGAATATAGGAAAATGAAGAAAATATCGCCCAGGTTTCATTTAATGCATTTTTTCGTACCTGTGTACTTGCCTGTGATCAAAATTAGTAATGGCTACCAAATTTTGTTTGTTATACCTTTGTTCTAGGATAGCATCCTCAGATATTCAAAATTTTGAATGCATCTGTGCCACATACTGTCTTATGTGTTGAAACATTTTGCCACAGATTATTTTAATTTGTTTCAGAGGTGAAAGTACGTGCTGAGATAGTGCAGACTCTACCGCCCATTGCAATGCTGTGCCACAATGACCGGGAACAGCTTCATCACTTAGTACCGGACATAATCTTGCCGCTTGTTTTGAAGCTTCTAACTGACACAGACAACCAGGTAAGTTAGAATTTTCTACCACATTCACAAGCAGTAAATTGCTACAATTTTTGCTATTGGTTTCCGCAAGGCATGTGTGCGTGTGTGCAGGTCTCCTCCCATCAACCACATCTTTTTATTTTTCACTGACAAAAGGCACGCCACATACATAATTTTTATGATACTAGGTGCAAACCAAAGTATGTAATAAAACTTGGCTGTTCGAAATGTTCGTGGTGATGCTGTAAGCAGGAGAAAAAAATTGGCTAAATTTTGATGATGGTTGGTATGTACATGTTTTTGATCACCAACAGTGATAGCCAGTGTAGACTTTACAGTATAACTGTTTCTCATTTATGTTTCTGTGGTTTAATTAACGGATTGCAATGCAGGTCCATCTTTTTACGCTGTTCCAATACTTGGTCTATCAAGATTTTGTTCATGGATTTCAAATTGTGTATACACACATAAATAATAAATGTAGTGAAGTAATCAGCCGTAAATTCCTTTTTCAAAAGTACTTGGAGGCAAAGTAGTATTCGAAAGATCTGTTATGTTTTCGAAAGAATGGTGGTGGTGGTGGTGGTGAGGGAAAGGGAGATCAGACACATTCAGATGTTACTTGACACGAGTAAATTCCTGTAGTATATTCATGTGGAGAGGAAAAAAAAAAGTAAAAAATATTAATAGCTGACTGGAAACTTTCAGGTCTGGAAGACAGCGCAGAGCACGTTGTTGCTGCTGATGGAGGAAGGATTAGTGGAACCTAGCACCATTGAGGAGCAAGTGTGTCCTGTCATTCTGATGCTTACTGAAGATAACAGTCCGACAGAATTCCACGTAGAAACAGTTTCAGTAAGTTGGTCTTTCTAGTTAGTTATGTGAAGCTATGGCATTAAAAATATTCTTTAATGTCTTCTAATATTTAAAGCTTCAACTAGGAAAAGTGTCTAGTATGCATTTAAGAATACGAAATAAAATCTATATAATACTGGATTTTGAAATACTCCTTTGTGTAAGTATATAATTTCTAATTGCTAATAAAGCTTTGTATGTCTCTGAGGTATCTTCCTTGTGGTTGTGTGTGACTTGGAATAAAGGGAGGTTAAATATTGTATAGTATTGTGGGCAGATTCAAGTAATTGCTCACTCTAAATGTGCTTCTTAGTTGATGATAAACCAACAGTTGTGTGTTAAAGCAGAGAAAATTGGCATAGAGGTGAAGATTGGTGAGGCGTGTTTTGAAATAACGTGGCATTTCTGTTAGTCTTCATGCATTAAGTTGTTTTCACCTCCTAAAGTGACTGTTCCATGTGAAAAGAGACATGGTAGCTAATGCCCTATATAGGGAAATCATTTGAATGACAAGAAGCTACCCAGGCAAGTTGCTCTTGCAAAGTTCACATTGTAGTGGTAGTCAGCACAGCGGAGAGTTCATTGGGTGTATCGTGAAGTGGAAGTAACTCTCACTGCAGCTCATGTGACAGTGTGTAATAGGTGGGTGAATAGGTAAAACATAAGGCCTGTACTGCTAACTGTGTCGCTGTGTAACTGTGGTTCTAAATGGAATGGTAATATTAATCATTAGTCAAGTGGTCTAGGGGTCACCATTTGACCGTCTACAATTTATTCAAATTTGAGTTACAGATTTGCTAAATAAAGAGGAAATGTATTTCCAGATTTCTAGCGCTTAAGTTTTAATTCTTTGTGGGTAGAAGCCTCTTAAGTGAATGGTGTGAAAATATTTCTCAAACATTTCAAAATTTGATGTTCAAAAGTGCTGTAATGCTGTGGATAAATGTGGTAAAGCTGTTGAACAATTTGCTATTAGCTCATTACTTTTGCAGCTGGCATTTAAATTTATTGGTAAATTTTGCCACAAGTTATTCTCCAAAAATGTAACTTTTCTTTATGTAGGTGGCTTAGAAACCTCCCATTTTCTGAACTTACTGCTTGGTAGTTTTTCTAAAACCTGTAAGTTTTAGAACTTTTGAGTACATTGCTTTTGAGACAGTGGTGTGAAGTTGCCCAAAAACAAATCTGCTGTCAGTGGGTGATTTTGTGGCCCTTGTATATTAGGATGATACTTAATCAACACTTCAACTAAGTAGCATTTGAATAGCATCTTTTCCTCTACAGAATATCACATTTCCATCAGTGTTTTCTTTAGTAGGAGATCCACAATTACCCAGTATTGTTTGTTATACAAATGACAATTAAGTGGTTTCAGATAAACATGGATATAAATGCAGGGCAATTGAGCTGCCACTGCCGTTATATGCAATCCGCAATGTTGTAGGTGGCCTTCGTGAATTATGCACAAGATGTTCACATTTTTCACAGCTGCCTGCCAATTATTAGTACTATACAAAATGAGCATGATATTTTTGTAGGAAATTTAATGTAATTGAATTTTGTATGAGGATAAGTTTTCGCTGGAGGCTATGATTTGAGTTACTAAAGAAAAGTGTGCGAAGTGATCTTCAAATGCACCCTCACTTGGCTTCCATTGGATCAGGATTTCTAGATGTTATGGTATTCCAACGTACCACTGTAAATGCACTTGCAACTACACAAATAATTTTTCACATTTTACTGAAGTTTAGTGAATTTTAACAGTATAAAATAAAAAACTGCATCATGTTTGTCAGGACCACTGAGTGCAAAACCACTGTGGTTGTAAGGATTAAGTTAGGATCAGATTGTCGACATACATTAGTTAAAAATAATGTTCACGAGGTGTTTTTCATTAATTACACTCACAAATGCATTTATGTTAATAATGTTAACAAAGTAGCTGACCATGCTGGGGCATAATAGCCTAATCAGTACAGACAGAAATAGGTCGAATATTGAAAATAGTTTGTGTAGTAGGAAATTTTTATGTAGTGGTAGGAGTGTCATGAACAATATACTAGAAATCATAGAGGGGTTGAGGTGAACTTAATGGTCACTTTTGTACATTTTTCTTGAATGATTTCAAAACTATGGCCTTCAGTGGAAAATTATCCACTTCAAAATTTAATTACAATAAAGTTCTTACAAAAAGGCCCTGCTCATTTTTTTCTGAAAGAAGATTCATAGTGAGTGAGAGAATAGGAAAATCTTACGCTTCATTTTGAAGACAAGCTATAACATTGCAGGTTTGTGTAAAATGACAGTAGTAGAGGTGGATCAATCACCCTGTATAAGAGAAATTGGAAAAATAAGTCCTCTTGCTGCTGAAGCTCTACTTTTTGTCATTTTACTTTATTATTTATTGGTTTGTTTATCCCAGAAACAAGATTTTTTGGAATACAGTTCGGTGAACATCAGCTGCAGAACCCACCAAAATATCTTGGAAATGTTGGCTTGTTGGCAGTCATGTTGCCCTCTTTTGTTTTTGAGGAGTAAGGTGATGCAACAGCTTTAAACTAAAAGCATATTTAAACAATATATGGAACAGTCTCTCAAGTGCATAATTGTATTCATATCTGGTTATTTGATTTTCCTGTGTGACATGTTCCACATCATACCAAAAAAAAACTATGAATAATGGTGAAACATAAGACTTATTCTGTAAAGCTTTCAACTTTTTAGAACTATTTTACACAAAGGGTGAAAGAACTATTAAATTTAAATAGTTAAATCAGACTGAATTTTGGTGGGTATTGTAATGCTATTGATTTGAATATGTGATAAGTTCAGCAAGTGAAAATCTGCCAGTGTGTCCTTTTTGTGACTGGACTGGTTTAGGTTGTCATTCGATGACAAAACAGTTGCAACAAATATCTGCTAAACATTGGAGAGTCCTCTCCTGACAAAACAAAAAAGTAGTGTCATTCTGGCCTGAGATTATGTAATGGATGTACAGTTTTGTATTAATGATAAAGCCACTTTGCTGACAAAATTTAATTTGTGCAACGATTGTTCAGTTTTCAAAGAAAAATCATCACAATCAGAAAAACTAAGGATGAAAGAAATTTGGGCAATATTAGCAGAAATTTTTTATTAGTTTATGTTAAAAAAACTTAGGCTTCATCTGATGTATATGTGCAGATCAAAGCATGCGATAGGTTTCATAGCAGTTTCACCTCTTTGAGCGTCATCTCATTTAATTCAGTAAACACGATTTAAAAGGTCATTTAAAAAACAATTGATTAGGCCAAAGCTGAAAAAGTAGGCAAGTGGTATCTGCAAATGTGTTACACTCTAGTGAGCTGCAGCAGCCAGCAGGTTCTGGTAAAACATAGTGCATGAAATTTCCAGATTGTACTCATCCTGAGAATTTTCAGATTCTTGAATTGATGCCAAGGAGATGATCCTTTAACATATCTCAGCAGAATTTTGTATGTGAGTGAATAATTAAAACAAAGATTGTCAGAAAGGCATGCTAGCAGTGCAAAGGAAAAGAGCAACAATCTTTGTTATAAAGCAAAGCCTATACATGAGGGTGTCAAGTTTCAGAATTGATGGAAGTAAAGTTTGGAAACAAAAATGAATGTCACGAAAAGTATGAAACCAATGTTAATTCTTTGTTGAAGCAAGAAAGAGCAAATAATTGGATTCTCTTAATTCTGTGAATGCAGACAAAAATGTTGCCAAACAGATGCTTCAGGGTAACATCAAGGACTATATATTTCAATGACACCATTCAATCAGAAACTTGCATTATGCTTCGCTGTGAGAGTTCTCCTGGATGAAACTTTCTCAACACTAACCCAGCCAATCAGGCTCAACCAAGTGTGAACCCCCCCTGCACCCGCTGCCCTCCCTTCCTCTGTGCCAGTCACTTCCTCCTAACACTGCAGAATTTCTTAACCTCAAACTGTACCTCACCATCATGCTGCAAATCCTTTAATTTGCAAGCTAACCTTAAATCTGCAAAAAGAACCGAAATCCACCACCTAAAAGTGGATCCCATCTGTTCAATACTACCTGCTAACAAAGGCTCCACCATCTGTCGGATTCGTCTAACAACAAAGCCCGCCATAGTGACGATTTCAGAGATCCAGCAGAATCTCCACTCACCCCCCCCCCTCTCTCTCTCTCTCTCTCTCTCTCTCTCTCTCTCTCTCTCTCTCTCTCTCTCTCTCTCTCTCTCTCTCTCTCTCTCTCTCTCTCTCTCTCTCTCTCTCTCTCTCTCTCTCTCTCTGTGTGTGTGTGTGTGTGTGTGTGTGTGTGTGTGTGTGTGTGTGTGTGTGTCCTGCAACCTACCCTTCTATAGAAAAGGCTAACCATTTCCTCCACAGACCCTGTTCCTTTACCATATGACATCCTGCTCATAACAATTCCTGTCACCTACCTTTACACGAATGTCCCTAATGCCCAAGGCCTCATTGAACACTACCTATCCCAGTGCCCAATGAATTCCAAAATTCCTTCCTGGTCACGATGACCAATTAAATCTTTAACCACAATTACTTCACATTTGAAGGAATCACGTACAAACAGTTACGGTATGGTAATGGCCACCCACATGGCACTATCCTATGTAAACCTGCTCATGGACCATATAGTGGAATCATTCCTAACCACCCAGAATCTGAAATCCTCACCTGGTTCCTATTCATTGACACCCTCCTAATCTGGTTCAAGGGTGAGGGCACCATGTCCACATTCTTCCAGCACCACCTCCCTCATTTGCTTCAGCTGGACCTCCTCAATGTAGCAAGATAGTTTCTTTAATGTTGACCACTATGCCAAAGATCGCTACATTGGTACCTCTATCCATATCAAACAAACCAACCAACCAACCAACCAACCTACCTACTACCACTAGCAATAACTTCACTTAGACAACTGCCACCCATTCCATACCAAGAAGTCCCTTCCTTACTGCCTAGGCACCCATGACTTAAATCTACAGTGATGAGCAGTCTCTATCCATTTATATGAATGATCTCACTGAAGCCTTCACAAACTGAAATTACCCCCAACCTTGTCCAGAAACAGATCTCTCATGCTTTGTCTTCAGTCACCCAATACTTACAGAAGTTCTACTATCTGGCCACAAAGCAACATTTCCCCTCTTGACTTGGTACTTCCCAGGACTGGAGCAACTGAATCACATTATCTGCCATAGTTTCAAATGCCTTGTCACGTTGTAAAATGAGGAATACCGTACCCATTACGATTTCACTCTCCCTCAGTGGTATTCTTCCACCCACAAAATCTACATAATATTCTTCTCCAAGCCCTACTCCACCCATGCTCCTGATCCCTTGCCTCATGGCTCTTATCCCTGTAATAGATCTAGACACAAGACCTTCCCCACACATCCTATCTCCCACTAGTACATACTCCAGTCAACACCTCACCTGTCCCATCAAAGATGGGACTACCTGTGAAAGCTATCATATGATCTATAAACTAATCTGCAACCACTGTATTGCATTGTGTGTGACCATAACAGTGAACACCATGTCTGTCTGTGTGAATGGCCACCAATAAACTGTGACTAAAAGACAGTGGAACCACCCATCACAATATTATTGCATTCAGTGACTGGTTCATAGCGTGTGCCATTTGGATCCTTCCTACAAACACAAGCTTTTCTGAATTGTGCAGGTGGAACTCAAGGTGACCTCCTATCCCTCCCTTTTTTTCCACCCATCCATATCATCATCATCATTTCCATCCCCACAATCTATAATGCTTCTCCCATTGTTTGCAGTTGCTCGCAGTCCTGCACTGGTGACCAGAGGTGTGTGTGTGTGTGTGTGTGTGTGTGTGTGTGTGTGTGTGTGTGTGTGTGTGTGTGTGTGTGTGTGTGTGTGTGCACGTGCACTTTCACACTTTGGAAGGCCTTTTGGCTGGACTAATCTCACCACACATGGTGAGCAGCAACCCATCCTTTTTGTGATAATGACATGATACAGTTGCTACTTTAAGAAATATTACTCTCTCCAAAACTGGTTTGCATGAGAAACTTTCTTGGATAATTGTAGTCTTTCAAAGAATAAAAGCAAAGTTTAACAGCCTTGCCACAATTATTCACTACATAACAGCACTTGAAATTAAAATTTTTAAATGTTGGACCAACAATTGCGTTCTATTCGCTTAAGAGGTTCCTACTCGCAAAGTATAAAAATTTGGGAGCTAAAAATTTGTAAATCTATTTTGGTCATTTGGTAAATATGCATATCCAATTTCAACAAAATCCAGCCTAAACAACTTGACACAGAATCACTCAAAAAGAAATTTTGATCAAAACTTCCATATTTTAAGTAGGGTAAATCTGTCAAACTGAAGTGTACACACTCAAAAGATCTGTGTGTATCTCCCAGGCAACCACAAAAAAATTCTACCCTACTGGCAAGGATTAGTGTTTTTATAGAAGTTACACTTGTAATGGAAATTTGCTTGCTACATCATAGAATACAACCTGAGCCTTTCCCTTCCAATGATACGAAGGGTTGACGGGAAACACACTTCTTTATACTGGGGTAGGCATGTGCATTGAAAGTCGCCAAAAATTAAGACTTCCACCAAGACATTGAGTGTTATACTATTGCATAAACGTGCTGTGTCTTGGGTTCTCAACAATTTCAGGGCATAGACACCTGCTCAATGCATCAAAGAGTGTAGTGTCAATTCTGAGGTAACGTGTTAGTACAATTATTCTTGTCAATGCTGATTTGTTGGTTCAGAGGAAGTTCATACCTTTCAGAGCATTCACTACATTACAGCACTCAAGTCACTGTAGATCTTGTTTTTTTACATACTATTACTGCTTATGGAAGGATCAGCATGTAAATATTGATGACTCCACAGCATTGTCTCTTGTCTCTGTTGATAGTGTAGAGATTATTAGTTCAGTAGAAATTATAAAGTTTACTGAGAATGGGCCAATGGAAATTACTGTATAAACACGCTAAATGTTGAATCCGTCTCTAGGGTTAATGACCTGCCAGCATTGTCAGTATTTTACTAAACATTTGAATGCATTCTTTCAGTTCTTATGGGGGTCTACAGTTGTGCAGTAACGTTTGAATATCAGCAACTTTGTCAAATCAGCATCTAAAGCAGGGGTGTCAAACCTTTCACCTGATCAGGGCTACACTGGATGAAGAGTATTTTTTTGGGCCACACGTAACTCATTTAACATGAATAGCAGAAGGGAATAGCATCCTATAGTGAGAGTTTGTTGAAAATATTCCATTTATGATAACTTGAAGTAAACAGAATTTTATGGAACAAGTCTTTCCTGATTGTGTGATAGGTGCCCACTTGGGCCACATGTGACCCCCAGATTTGGTCAACCCTGATAAAGAGCATGACTTGGGTGGTACTTTGTAACAGTCTGTTTGTAATAGTAAACATATTGTTTGGGTTTTGTAAACTTCGCATTAAGGGCTGAATATTTGCTTAAGATGTGGAAGCTATTAGGCCCAAGTCTGCCTCAGTAGAGCCAAGGAGACTAATTTGTTTGCTGCGGAAGCTAAATTGTTATATGTACATTGTTGGATTCTGATAACTGTTCTACACCAAAATATAAATTAATGGGATTGACTGCAATGTTTTAAAGTTGTTGTTTAAGTAATGCAAGAATGTGGTGAATTGTTTGACAGAGAAACTGAGGGTGTGTCCTTGTGAAAGACATGGGTAGTGAGATGTTGCCTGCAGTTTCCTTGCATCTCACTACCTTGTCTTTCATGAGGCTCCAGCCTACACACCTACATAGGAATTACATCGAATGGCTTCTGGACCTGTACTGAAGAAAGCAACTGATGAAGCTGTGGGTCCGATTGTCGCATCAAAGCTGGTTTGTCATAGAGATGTCCGAGAGGCGCTATCACAGCCAGCTTTGATGAGCACAAACTGGCCTTTACTCATCAAGTGGACAGGCGCTTCAAGCTGACTGCATATTTGCCAAGGCCGGCCCGTCAACCTGGCTGTGCCATGTCCCGTCTGTGCATATCACAGCCACTTTGATGAGCTCGGACTTGGCCCAAGATCACCACGAGTTGGAAGGCACATAATCAGGCAGAAAGAGGTGATGCAGTTGCATATATACCTGCTTTTGGCATTGACTATGGTACAGACAGTATGTATTGTACACAACAATGGAAAAAAAATTGTCATAGAATACTTGTGTAATATTAAGAATAGAATTTCACTAGCTTCTAGATATTGTTATATTTATTGACTGTATTGAATTTTGAAATTTCGTGGAGTACTGTACCAGTAAAATTACACCAGTTGATGTGAAATATGATGAAAGGACATTTGTTAGTACTAGCAGACATGGTACATTTGATTCCTGCACTAACCTTTAAGCATTATTTTCTTTGTAAACTGTGCATGTAATTTGAAAAACATGAAACATCCCTGTGGCCCACCAGTCAAATTGGTTGTGATGTGTTGTAATTTAGGTCATATCACAGCCATTTTTGACGAGTTGGGCCATTGGTTATTTCTGCAGTTCAGAATTGCCATTGCTGCAGTTTGCAGTAACCAGTTGCTCTGCTCACAAAGCTGTTGTGATGTGTCGTTGTTCATCATATCACAGCCAGCTTTGATGAGCGGTGCGGCAGGTGTTACTTCTCTTCGAAGCCGCCTTCTGCAGATTGGAAACAGCTGCACTGTGTTCGTCAAAGTGGCTGTGATGTGTGTGTTGTTGTCATATCACAGCCAGCTTTGATGAGCATATTGTGGTGTAAGCAACACTTGCTGGGATTACCTTTTACAGATATTTATGAATTTTTAAGTTGCAAGAAAACTTAACATGGAGATTTGTGTTTTAGTAGAAAGTAATTTTAAAACTTGTTTTGAATATTTACTTTTGGCTCTTTTGTTCCATTGCGAATGAGAAAAGATGATGGATTCTTGCTCTTACTTTGCAGCTGATGGTAAAAATCGCTCCTTTGGTTGGGCGTGATGTAACTGAACGTCTCTTGCTGCCTCGCTTCATTGCACTGTGTTCAAACAGTGTTTTTCAACTGCGAAAGGCTTGTGCTTCTAACTTCAGTGACTTCTGTACTGTTGTGGGCACAGAATGTGTAGAAAATGTCATGGTATGTATAACCGTTGTAAGGAAGAGCTATGATACTTTAAATTTACTTCTCACCTCCCCATTCATGTTTGCTGTTTTAACATGCTTTAATATGTAAAACATCTATAGTTAAGACATGTAAAGGAAGTAGAATATAGTATACAGTTAGTCTAATTTGCACTTCCTTTTATTTGCAGTTGCCACAGTTTGTGAAACTGTGTGCAGACAGTGTATGGGGTGTTCGGAAAGCCTGTGCAGAAGTATTCATGTCGGTGACATGCCTGTGCACACTACCAATACGCAAGGCTGTGCTTGCTGCATCATTTGCCCGCCTCCTGACTGATGAGAGCCGGTGGGTTTGCTCACTTGCTTTTCAACAGCTTGGACCATTCATATCTACGTTTGCTGATCCCTCTGTGACTGGGTTAGCATGTAGTGGTCAGGGTGAGATAATAATAATAAATCCAGAAGGACAAGATAATCGGTAAGTATATTAAAATCTCTCTCTCCTGAGAAAGTAGTATTTTTAAAATAGTTTTTTGAGCTGTGAATTGATCTTGTGTGTAATGCTAGTACATAGGTGACAAATTTAAGATTTCAGATAACTGTTGTTCTGGGCAATGTAGTCAGTGTAGGAAAAAATCCTTTTTATTGTTGGTTATACTATAGATAGTTTCTAATAGACGGTTTACAATTCTAGGTTGTTTGCTGATAAAGTGAACGAGCAGGAACATTCTAATTCAGGATGGTGGTCAGGCAGTGTTTCAAGAACAGCAGGTGTGATAGACTACTCTCAAGTCTATGCACCTCTTGATCCTCCTCCACAGCCACCTTCTGAACCAACTAAAATTTTGCACCAAAGTAGCACTGATCAATCTTCAGCAGAGAATCATTCCAATAGTTCGGTCTCTCATACCCTTACACAAGATGATCCTCCACCACCATCATCACCACCACCCCCTCCACCCCCACCACCTTCTTTGCGTCTCCATAGTAAGGTAATGCCAGACTCGCCAAGAAAACCACCACCCAAACCACCAGGTGATCCGCCACCTGAGCCTCCATCTGCTGTAGCTTCAAGTATTAACAAGGAGTTAGATGTAGCAAATCGCAGCCCATCTACTGATACAGACACACAGTTGTCTGACCAGTCTAAAGAGATTGATCTTGTTACTGAAAACACTTATTCAGTCACGTTAAATGAGTCAGGTGCTAAAATGTCAGTTGTCAAAAATCAAAATCATACTGACGACACCATTGGTCGTGGCAAATATCACATCCATCTTGAAAGTGGTCTTGCTCCATACAACACATTTCAATACTGGAGAATGCCTATACCAGAGCTGGAACTGGACATCAGCCTCAATGAGCAACTGAAGCCGGCTGCAGTGACTGTTAAAGCTCGTGTTCAAGATGATCAACGTACTTTTGCATCAGAGCTTTCTGTGGACATGGATATTGATGTGAGTATTTTAGTAACATTGGCTCTTCCAGCTGATGTGTAAATTACACTTAAATTTACCTGTTCCTTTTTCTGTGAGAGGAATGTTAATTACAGCCACACATTGTCCAATTCTGCCATTGCTGTGTCACCATTTTTAGTTTAGAAGAAATCATAATGGTTTGCTTTTCTGCCATGAGTTTAACATGTCCACTACATATGCTCTATTGATGTGCTTGTGTTTCTGCTGCACTCATATTGCAAAATGTTACTCATACGGTCATTAATGTAAAGAATTTAAATAGGAAATTTTACGCACCATTGCGTAACTAAACATTAAACGACATTGGTGGGTAATAGTGGCATGTTAAAAACAGTAGTTTACACATTCCTTGCTATATGGAATTTAATGCTAGTTTTTAATTCTTAAGTTCTCTCCGAGTTACAGGTAAGTGGTGGTATGCCCTTGCATTCATCAGAATCCCATATGGACAACACAGTAATAAACATCCATTGTGTAGAGGAACAACTGGAGGTGTTGAAAACAGATAAGTCGCCAGGTTCGGATTGAACCCCTGTTTGGTTCTTCAGTGTACTCTATGGCATTTGCTCCTTTCTTAGCTTTCATTTATTGTGATTATCTAGCCCAGTGCAAAGTCCTATGCGACTCGAAAAAGTGCTGTGACTCCTGTGTATAAGAATGCCAAAAGAATGGGCCCATAAAATTATAGACCAATATCCCTTAAGTTGGTTTGCTGCAGAATCCTTGAAAACATTCTCAGTTGAAATATATTAAATTGTCTCTTGAGACAGAGAAGCTTATGTCCACAAATAAGCATGGTTTTAGAAAGCTTTGCTTATGGGAAACTAGACTTGTTCTTTTCTCACCTGATGCTGTGGACTGTAGATAAAGGGCAACAGGCAAATTCCATATTTGTAGATTGCCGGAAAGCATTTGGCAGAGTGCTCCATTGCAAGTTGTTAAAGTAACAGTATATGGGATAAGTTCACAGATTTGATGTGAATGGCTCCTAAGTTATAGAACCCAGTATGTTGTCCTCAATGGCGACTGTTCATTAGAGGCAAGGGTATCATCAGGAGTGCGCCAGGAAAGTGAGATACGACTGCTATTATTCTCTATATAGAGAAATGATTTGGCACACAGTGTGGGCAGCAATCGACGGTTGTTTACTGGTGATGCTGTGATGTATGCAAAGGTGTCGAAGTGACTGCAGGATGATACAAATGACCTAGACAAAATTTCTAGTTGGTGCGATGAATTGGAGCTAGCTCTACATGTAGAGAAGTGGGAGTTAATATGGATTTGAGTTCTGTTAGTGTGTTTGGATCCGTACCGAGCCAGATTAACAGAAGACATCGAAGCAGTTCAGAGGTGGGCTGTTAAATTTGTGACTGGTAGGTTTAAACAATACATACGGATTATTGAGATGCTTGGGATCACAAATGGGAATCTCTGGAGGGAAGGAAACATTATTTTCAAATAACACTATTGGGAAAATTTAGAAAACTAGCATGTGCAAGACGATTCTGTTGCATTTAACATACATTGCGCAGTAGTTCTTCCTTCATTCTATTTGCAAGTGGAACAGGAAAAGAAATTGGTAGTGCAAGAGGGTAACCCCACCACATGTCATAAGGTGGATAACAGAGTATCTGTGTAGATGTAGACCTTTGCACTCATTTTTCCAACCAGATGTATCAGGACTCTCAATTAAATATAGACTGTGAACCACTGTCCAACTAAGTGTCAGAAAAAAATCATGTGGAAGACTTAAATTGAACCACGAACATTGCTTGTAATAGTGTAATTCTCAACAAACACTGTTTCGAGATATTGTAAAGAAATTCTTTTGGTTATCTGTATTCTTTCCATTTCCTTGTAACATTTGCTGGACTTGGTTCTAACTAATTCACATTTGGTGAAACTGCAGTGACACTAGCTGCTTAACATGCTTTGTGAATGTAAGACTGTAGTAATCAAATTTCATAAGCTTGGGAAAAAAGTCATGTATAATTTTTTGTTCATTTGCAAATGCTTATCTGCATTTCTGGTACACTTTTAAGTCCCCATCCCACAGTACTCTAATACACCACTAGGTGAACTAAAAAGTGCAGCTCATTGATAAAGTTGAGATGGGTTGCACCATTTTATTCGGACTCTTCTAGCAGTATGCGTTGGTATAGTGACGTGAGGGTATCAGTGTGTACCAGGACTGCTATGTGATTAGTGGATTTTGCCCTTTGAAGCACCTTATGAAATCTAAATTTTATGTTGTCACTGTTACACTGTGTGGCAAAAAGTGAAGCACCCAGAATGCTAGAAGGAAACACTACTAAACTTCACTGTTTGAGAGAGCATGTGATGTATCTCAATGAATAAATACTTCACTCTCATCCATACAAAATTGCATCCACTCTGGTCAGGATACAAGCACTGATTTGGTTGGGAAGGGGGTTGTAAAGCCATTGTAACCTCTCCTGAAACAAACTCGCCCATAACTGTTGTAACTAGGCCTTCATACAGCAAAACACCGAATTAATAAACCTGCTTATGATAAATAGATCCTGTAGTCTGTTACTCTACCGGAAGATTAATTTCTCCCAATTTTAAGTTTGCTTTTAAGGAATAAACATGAAATACTGTGCAAATTGAAATCCAATTTTCAGATAATTCTTGACATGTTATACTGAGGTTCCAATTTCTTTCCATTTCACTAAGGCCACATTATCCTGTGTTGTGCGATGGCCTGTGATCGTACAGTGTGTAAACAATTTGATGACCTTTACAGTGCCCAATTAATATAAGCTTATGAACCCAGAAGTATTTTCAGTGCTAATGAAACTGATCTTTTCTAATTAACATCTTGCAAAATCGTAAGGGAGAAAAATGAGAGAGGTAAATAAAATTAAGAATTGATATTACTATTGTGTGTAAACATAAAAACCTGTGCCATGTACGCATCAAAAGAATAAAATTTCTAAGAAACGTAAACATTGTGTGTCATCCTCTGACCTTCATCAGTCACCTGCCACCTCTGACCTGGGCATAATGCAATCCATTAAAGCCAAATGTAGAGTAGCAGTTGCACAGATGTCAATTTCGTTAGAGAGAGAGAGAGAGAGAGAGAGAGAGAGAGAGAGAGAGAGAGAGAGAGAGAGAGAGAGAGAGAGAGAGAGTGACGACTCAGCATTCTACAGGTTATGCGTAGGTTTCTTCCTACCTGGAATTTTATCACAGTGGACTGAGTTAAATTGTTTCACAAAGGCTGGCTGCAGTACACCAGTTGCTGTTAAAGATGACATTGTTCCAGAAGTAATATGGAGTAGGATCATGATATTTCTGAAAATGTAACATTCCAGGGCTTAATTAACACACACATTTGTTACTAACCACAAAAATTGACTGTATGGTCTATGTTAGCTTTCTAGATATTAGGCTGGAACATGGACAAATTAATAAAATTCCAGGCATTTGTTATGATGGCTTTTTTGCAGACTGATAAAAGTGAAATGTGTGAAATACTTGTGAAAGTACGCTAAGGTCGGACCTGCTGGTGAAACAGCAGCCCGTTGCACTAAGTTTCACTGTTGACGTGCAAGGAACTGATACCATTACAAATAGATCTTCCTCTTCCAGTGTAGATAGATTTCTAAATTCTATCAACCAGCTGGAGTGATAACTTCTTTCTCTACATTATGCTGGAAAAAATTACATTTTGTAGTGCAGGGTATTGAGTAGCATTTATATCACCTAAACATGCTTCAATTTCCATTCTGGGTTACTTATTTCGCGTATGTCAGAATGCCCATTTAAGGAACCATCTGTTTAAGGAAAAGGTATTGGGTGCCCAGAGATTAGTAAAAAAAGGGGTTTTCCTGATACAGGCTTTGGGATGGAATTGTTTACCAAGCTGGTCCCACAGGGCAGCTACAGATATCTTGTTGGCCAGAGTAGTGGCTCAGTATCTTGTAGATAGGTACCAGATACATGTGCCGTGTGGAGACAAGAATATTCCTTCGGAAAAATGGCACATCTATACTGTCTTGTCACAGGTAACACATCAGGATGCAGGATGTCCATCACATACTTTCTCCTGTCTGTTGCCTCAGTCACTACTATCTGTGTTCTTAAGTGATGGCTCCCCACACCATGATGCCAGAAGTAACACTGTTGTGCCTCTACAACACAGTGGAAGAATGGTGCTTCCATTGCTGATGACAATACACCACCATTTATCAGCAATCCATGCTTCCTGGTCATGGCACCACTCAAAACTCTAATTTGTGTGGTGGTGGTAATGGCAGTTTACACACAATGTGGTATTCATTTAGTCCTGCTGCTTGTCTGTGACCAATGGTGTGGAATGGCACAAAACATTGCAGGAAGTCCATTATTTGTTCTCAGATGGCAGGTGGAGTTAAAAGGGCTTATGATGGGCTAGGTACACAATTAAGTGATCATTTGTGGTCAGATGTGGTTCACTGGTATGTTAATGACTAGTATACCTGCCCTCACTTTCCCACGCACTCAAACATCAGGGCATTGTCTCATCTAGATGCCTCAGATCTGTATATTGCTCAATCCAACCATCCAGCTTAATGTGCTGATAACACTGTCCCACACAAGGATCTTGCTCAATGTCTGACAGTTTATGCCTGTTAAATACACCAGCAGGCCTGGTAACAACACTAGATGTGACTGATAATAATGCACTCTGGTGTCAATTCTACCTCTCACTTCAAATTGTATCTCAGAATCATTTGTACATCTGCTGACATAGTGTAAATTTTTGAAATTACATTGGCATCCAACTGTGCCTCCTGGATGCTTAACTACTTTTGTCAAGCAGTGTATTTAGTTGTTGGGATTTCACATGAATTGCTGTATGCTTTTGTCTTTAATTTTTAGGTCAGTCTTCAGTATCTTGCCTTTAAACAGAATTTGGAAAAATATGATTCTTCTTCATAATTTAGATAATTATCAGTCATTTCCCTTTTTCAAAAAGTTGATGAAATTAATGTGCAACACTTGTTCCAGATGGAGCTGGACCAATTAGCAACAAGGCTAGAGGCATCTGCAAAAGTTGAAGACAGCAGTGAGATAGATCCAGTCAGTAAACAGGACACAGGAGGTGGTGCGATTGTGCAGGCTCAGATAGGCACTGCTGCTGTGGCTGTGGTCACTGATGAACATCACAATTCTACTGTTCTGGCATCTTCAGCACAGAAGGCTGTCCTTAAAGTTCACCCAGAGTCCACCAGTGGTAGTGAGTATTTAAATAACTGGAGACAAACAGTAGATGTGCTGACTTACAAAATGCCAGATTCTTAATTTTCCTTATTTTGTCAATGAAACTCATTGCAGTGTACATCATACCTGCAGGAAACAAAACTAGCTAATTAGTGACACTTTACATTTGTTTGTTACAGTTCACGCCTATGCTTGTATTAATCCAGTTGTGCCAGCTCCAAGTCTTCTGTCGGGAACAGCAACTTCTGCCCCACCTCCTCCCCCTCCACCTCCTCCACCACCACCACCACCTCCTCCTCCTCCTCCTCCTCCCCCACCGCCGCCACCACCACCACCACCACCACCTGTACTTGAGGAAATATCGCAGGACCTAGTTCCACAAATGTTGATCGACCATTTTGTGTCTATGACACACCCAGATCTGGCAAAGAGTGTTGATGCTGAAATACCCCATCATTGTGCTTTCAGCATTCCAGCTGTTGCTCTGACACTTGGACGAAGACACTGGGGACTCATTAGAAATACATATGAAACATTAGCATCACACACGCAGGTAAGTAATGTCTGAAAATGCTTGTAAATAAGTTTTCATTTAGTGTGAAAGTGTGTGTGTGTGTGTGTGTGTGTGTGTGTGTGTGTGTGTACACTGGTCCAGATGGAGTTACTTTACCATTTGCTTTTACCTTTTTGTAGCATTGAGAATAACACAAACTTGTTCCTCAAAGGGACATCAAATGTGGACAGTTGAAATTTGTATTCTTATTAACGAATATAGTACTTAAAAAATGAGGAATATACCTTTTAATAAAAGTTCAGTTAGTTTTAAAATGCCACAAGTCCCTTTCTTTAACAATCCCATTTAGTGTGATAAGATGAAAGTTGAAGGGTAGATACATCATTATGTGTAGACACAGTAAAAGTGCACTGTATACAATGGCCCTGCAAGGATTCCAAATATTTGCTTTGATTTTCAAACTAACAAACTCGGTGTATTTCAACCTAAGTGTTTTGCCACTAGTGTGTGTTGTCAGCATCATCGTTTAGTAACACACACACATTTCTTTAATCATCCAAGAACCTGATGTTCTTTTTTTAATGACTGTATTAAGGGTAGTGCTAAAAGTGCAAAACTTGCACGCATTGTCAGACGGGTGTTCCTTCCAAAACAGCAGCACGCGTGCGCACATGAAAGCATATCTTGTGCACATGACTGCCAACTATGGCGGTCACGTGTGCATGAGGTGTGCCTTCATGTGTGTATGAATGGTGTTTCTCTTCTGCAGATGAAGTCTTGACTGAAAGCTTTATGTGAGTGTCATTTAATTGTGCCTGTCTGCAGCTTAAATGTCTCTTTACGGTAAGTAGCAATATGTCTTTCCCTACATAATTGAGCATCTTAGAAAGTTAGATATCCGCTGATGAGGAGGAAATAGTTCTTTGAATACTATATATAAATGGAATACCAGTTACAGGGTGTGTATTGGGAATTATTTTCATTTTTAAGAAACATGCTTCATGTTTAATTATGTATAAAATATTTTCCTTGTAAATGTTAGCCACAGTTTATTATTTGTGTAAATGTTAATTACTTTCATGGTTAGATAGATACATACATCAACAAATTGTCAGTGCACAAATTTTGTTTCTCTTTAAGATAGTGATCAAATGTTTATCATTTAGTTTTAAAATCACATAAGTCAGTTTTAAACTTACCTAGTTCATACGTTTCCATGATTTCCACAAGTGTTAATCCTCGGAGGCAAAACTGTTTACAAATACTTCCTAGTTCATTCAATATTAAGTTCGAGGTTTTCTCACAAGTTCACAGTATATAACTTACAGGGTTTCAGAAATAACTCAAACAAAGAACATACTAGTTTATAAGTAAAGAGCGTATTATGAAAAATTGATTTGAAATCTGGGTGAAAAGGTTAAGGGTTAATATGTTGTTAAATTTTATTGTAAAATACTCTATCCTTGTTCCAGTGGAAGGTAAGGCGTACTGCAGCTGCAAGTATTCATGAACTAGCGAAGATCTTGGGTGAACACATAACAACTAGAGACCTGGTTCCTATCTTTAGTGGTTTTATCAAAGATGTGGACGAAGTGCGTATTGGCATTTTGCGCCATTTTGCAGACTTCATTCGAGTGAGTGTTAATAAATTTCTTGAATAAAAGTTGTTAAAACCCAACAAACTTTGTAATTTTGTGTACTACTGAAATGAGGTATTATGAATCTACTCTGCCTTCCATTGTGTAGTAAATATTATTTTCACAAATAGCTATTTGTGGTTTTGTATGTGTCTGTCTGCCTGTGTGTGAGCTGCCACTTGGGGAGTAGATTATTTCATCTATACAATTAAGTTATATTAAGCAGCTAGTTTAAAGGCACAAGTTTTACAACTACATATAAAATAAGGGAAAGTAACCACTTAACGTACACAGAATTCGTGTTTGGCGCACTGAAAAACACAATAGAAAACAATTTTCAAGCTGTTGTGCATTCATGCACACAGCTACATTCGAGGAGTACCCAAAGAAAACTAGCATTATTTTTAAAAGCTATATGTTTTAAAGTTGTTTTCAAAACAATCTTATCACCTTCAGGTACTCTCCATGAAAACTAACAAATTTGTCCCACCGGTGCTTCTGCTGTCTGAAACATTTTTTTGTGGTCACCTTTAGAAATAGCTCCCTCATATTTTCTTAACTTCTTCAATGTTGTCGAATCGGCATCCTTTTGTGCTCCTTTTCATGCATGGCAATGGAAAAAGTTGCATGGAGAAAGATAAAGTAAGGTGTGTGGGGACAACGGAATCGTGCCATTTTTGGCCAAAAACTAACAGAGATGACTGTGTGTGCAGCTACATTGCTGTGGAAAACTAGTTTCCTGCCTGCTGCAAATCGGATCTTCTTGATTAACACTGTTGTGCAATCTTCTTAAAACTCCCAAATAGAAGGTTTGATTGACAGTC